>NC_051323.1:59087239-59735646 GCF_015220235.1 Choloepus didactylus
CACATGATTCAGCAAAATAAGAAATTAATCTGTTTGCCTTTACTCTTTAAGACGAAAATGATGATACAAACAGCTTCTGCTTTTCCTCAGAATTCCTTTATTAACTTTCCCTTCCTATTATACACAAGCAAGGTTTCCTCTGATACCTAATGCAGAGTTGGGATGTGGGAAGACAGAATAACCTTAGATCCTTACCTCCTTAGACCTCCTTTCCAGTTCTATTCTCCCTACTGTCATTCTTACTCAATTCTGCTATTTTAAGATCCTTAATGGTCCTGCCAAAGTCCCACTTTTTAAAACCTTCCTATTAACACTCAGCTCCCTATAGAGTTCTGACCTCAGCAAAAATGGCCACATTTCCCTTCCCCTCATTCCATCTGGCTAACTGTGTCAGTGAGTTCCTGAGTCTCTCTTTGAACAACAGCCAGCTTTGGGGGTATGTGAGCAGACAACTGCATCGTTGTGATAATGCGTCAGTCTGAATCACTTCATGAGCTCCCCACTATGGAGTAAAACCATTAAAACAGGATGGGTGGGAAATTTTGAACTGTACAGACAAGAAACACAACTTCATATTCTTCTAAAATATAATTTCATCTACCAGAAGACAGTTCAACAAAGCTCTGAGAATTTTAAAATACATAAATTGCAGGGATCTTCATTCCAAGAACAAATCCCTGATAACTAAAACCACAGCCTAGTCTTAATACCAGTGATTCTCAAGCCATCTCCTCCTGTAGCATCCATGGAGTTCCGAATTCTCTTTCTTTTCTGTGTGGAGTGAGCTTTCAGGAGCTCTCTTCTCATCACATTCTAATTTTGGAGAGCTTCTTAAAAAGAAATATCATCTATATAAAACCTCAATGAAATCGGAAATGCCCCTTTTTAGTTTATTTTTAAATTAGGATAAGAAAAGTATTACACACTCAAAGGGATATTCACATAGATAGAAACAGACTATAAAGTACTAAGTCAAAGGACTGAGATCTTTAAAAACAAGACGGATATAGCTATTCTTTTGCAAATGACTTGGAAATCATCTTGTCTAAAGGCAGGGAGCTGGTCTAAGTGATATCTTCATTCTTCCCTCTCTAGGATCCCCAAAGCCTGCTTTTCTCACCATCCCAATAATCCACACCAAATGACTGCTATGGGGGGTTCTACCTCAGGCCAATGAGAATTTTCATCAAAAAATGCAAAACGGGATTTCAAACCTTCTATCAGATATTGTGGTTCATGACCAATTCTGAAGGAAGAATCAATCACTTTATGTTCAGTACAGAAATTGGGAAGTGGGCCAGGAACCAAATTCACAATAGATGTGGACTTCTAAAATGCCAAACAGTAGTAAAAATTCTATCTCTGCTATTCATACCCTCCATGGTGGGAAAGACAGTCATTCTCAACCTCACAACTGGTTTTCTTTTTCATTATTTATGGTGCAGGCGATCAGTCAGTGTGGGACAGGGCAGGAAGCCGCAGGAGAGAGTCTGCCTAGCAAAGCCTCTGAACGGTCTGCTGCTTTACTCCAGAACATTCTCTCCACAGGCTGCCAGCAGACACTCTGTAACACCTAAACCACAAATCATCACGTTCCCCACCCTCTGAGCCAGGGCTCGTCCTTGAGCTCCCCACAGAGTGAGATATTAACCACACTGGCTGCTGATACAACAGTTCTTTACGAATTCAGGGTAAATTCATGCCACCTGCTTGAGCTGCCAAAAAACAGGTGGACCTCAAAACATAAAAATATTCAATGTGGGTAAACCTGAGAGCATAATGCAGGACATTTCAGACATTTCTCAAAGAATGAATCCTGGCTATGTTATTAAAGAAATTATTTTATCAATGTAAACACATTAGACATACGACAGTAACCAAAATTAGAGCAAGTATGACTTGGAAATGGAGCCATCTTGCAGAAACAGAATTGCAGGCAGGTCATGTAATATACTTTTTCAACATCCAGGAAAACTGCCTGTCCTTAGAATAAGGAAACCATGCTAGCTATCTGCTGTCTGGTGGTTTTACAAATCCATAGGAGTTTTTAATGGTTCTTGAATCATATCTACTGTAACACATTAAAGCCATCAGATTGAACAAAGTATTTCCAAACTATGATGCTGTAACTTAGGAAAATGGTTCAACGGACTATACTCACACTGAAAAGGTGCTGCAAATGAGCCTTCGGTGGATTGCTCCCCTGAAATCACCTTCTGAGACGAAAAGTACTTGGGCTTGATCACATATTCCTGGGTCTGGCCATGATGAATCATCACATTCTGTGAGGAAAGGGGCGTCACTCTGGGAAGATACAAAGTAAGGGTAAGGAAATAAATAACAGACCTTGAAAAATCAGCTGTGAAGGAATAAAGAGGAAATAAGTTAAACTTAGAATGGAGCATAAATTCCAGCAAGGCTCATTTTTTCCATCAAGTCCTGTAGCTGGCCATTCATGACATATAAGGAACTAACAACTAAACCTTGGAAAGCCCCAACATAAAAGGAATTCTGCCTGTCTAGTCAAAAAGCATCAAGACAAATTGGTGATGGGAGGTGGAACTTATCAGAGGATTCAGAGCACAGCTTTCACAGGCCTTATGTAAAATGCACAGCAATTATATTTAAGAAAAAGACTGTGGGAACCCTAGGCCCACGGCATTCCCCAAGGGCCTTGAAGACGGCACACAGCAGCTTGCAGACCTAGGTCAGTTAAGGTTTGACCTATTCTCCTTGTAAAATCAGGAGCTAAATGTAATCTATACCCAAAACTACCTCCTCCCTGAGATTCCCTGAGATACTGTTATCTACAAGATAATCTATAATACTCCTCTCCTCCCTGTTGATTACCATTAATCCCTCCCCAAGGCAAGCCTGCCTTATGTTCTCATACCCATTGGAATGTCGAGCCCTTATAACCAACTTATTCAGCCCCCTCAAAGTGTGGAATATCTTCATGTTGAGCTCTGAACCTGCCACCATTCAGAGCAGCTCCTGAATTCAGAGCAACGTGACTGACTTCCCACCACGTAGGTAAGCCCCATAATAAAAGCTTGTGCCTCAGAACGTGCCCCGTGCTTTCTTTAGTCCTTTGGCTACAAAAGCCCTCTTGGGCCATGACAAAGACAAACACATATACACAAATATGTACCTATATGTGTATGGCATGATTTTATATGCTGATAAATAAATGGGGAGTATTAGAAACAAGAAGGGAAGAAATAAGGAAGAAAAAGGGTACAGGAAGAAACTTATGCAAGAAATTCCCAGCTTGATTAGTTAATCAACTTTAACAATCAGAGCCAGTGAGACCTTCTAACTTTGCCTCATGCTGGCAGGGAGATTTGGTCAACCCCTCTGAGCCTCAGTTTTCTCACCTGTAGCCTAGAACCTCTACCATACTGAGCTGAGAAAAATGTCTGTAAAAATCTGAGCACATAAAAATGAAAGCAAAAGAAAGGGGAGGGTGGGAGGAGAAGGGAAGAAAATAAAAAAGAAAGAGAAGTAAGAGAAGACAAGACAGGGGAAGGAAGAAAGAAAGAAAAAGGGAGAAAGAGGGGGGAAGGAAGAAAGAAAAGGTGGGCATGGGGGAAGGGCAGAAGGAAAGAGAAAGAGAAAGAGAAGAAACTTTAATTCTCTTTGAAGCATTAAGTATGATGATTCCTTAAGGGGAAAAACACATTCAAATACCTTATACTAGTTAGCAGTTTTTCAAGTTTTTTATGCTGCCTCTCAGCATGATATAAACTATATTATTCTGGTTAAATCTTTTATAACTACCGGATAACAAGAATAATAAGAATAACAAAAATAATAAGAATAACTAATCATGATCTTGTTAGCTTTTCAATAACATTAATCAAGACCTCTGGGGACTTCTGAACACAATTACTTTGTTTTCACCCTCCTGGCCCAATCCTTTCTTTTCCATGACAGTTCTCTTCCACTGCATATAATATATACTTTAAAATAATACAGCCTTTTCCCAGATTCAATCATTCCCTGAGGGACAGAAACAAAATCATTAGCTAAATACCACTATTAAGTAATGATAAAAATAAAGAAAATAAACCAACTAATTCTGGAATATACAAAATTGCTACTAAAATTGTTGGGACAGAGCATTTTAGCAGTGAACTGAGCCTTTGGAAGGAAACTTATTCTATGTCATCTGACCCAAAAGACACCACGGCGGGTCAAGGGGAAAGGGAAATGGTCAAGCCACCAAAACACCCACCCAGAGTCTCACCAAAAGTGGTAAAAGAGTCTTGAATAAACTCAGTCTGTTCCACCCATTCTAGCTGAGGTTGATGAATAAGCTATTCCGTGGGAGACAAGGCTTTCATGAGAGATGAAGGAACAGAAGAGGCTGGGACTGAGGGTGCTTCCCTCTTATCCAGTTACCAAACGCTGAAGGCCTAACACTGTAAACGCTCCTGTTTTGATGGTGTAAGTGCTGGCTTGAGCTTCAGGTATGTTTGGTTGGGATGGAGTTGAAAGTGAAACAGCTGAACACATGCATGGTCACTGATGAGAACCCTGTTGACAGGGGAAGCCCTCGCATCTCAGGGGCCCTCATCCTCCAGCCATGCTGCTGCCCTGTCACCAGGGTGCAGGAACCTGCTGAGAGAAGTGCAAGCTCACTCCTGTCCAGAAGGGGATAAACCAGCACTCCAGGAGAGCCTCGGACTGCTAAAACCAACTCCTGCTCTGGCCACTGCCACGGAGGTGAGACTATAGACTCTGCCTTCTCCAAAAGGTCATCCCTTCTCTTCCCTCCGAATCAGGGAAGTGTGGGGTGGCATTAAAGGAGCTTGTGGGCAGAACCTTAAAGTACATGCAAAGGAGAGCCTTTTCCCTCAACATGATTGAAAGAGAGAAAACAACACCCGGCTACACCAGGCCTAGAACTTGAGTAACAAACCTCAGCTATCACTGACTTCAGGATATTTGTACCTCAGCAGGAGTACTTCGGGCCCACTACTGTGTAAGTCCTGCCCGAGTTGCAAGCACATTGCAAACACGAGGCTCTCCTCATCCTCCCTCCCCTCCCCGCGTCCCACACTCACAAAGGCACAGACGCTGAAAGCCTGAGGCCACTCTGCCTGACAGCCCCACGGGGAAAGAAGCAAAGCTGTGGGCAGCAGCATCACCTGGGACAGGAGAGAAGCAGTCCCAACATTCATTTCACACTTATTAAATGTAATCACTTTGACCTCTGTGGTTTTATTCTCTCCAGTCCCCTAGGAAAGAAGTGCTTTCCACCTTGCAAGGCATCACCTAGAGGACAACACAGTAGCCACAAAATGAATCAACCTGCTTCCCCTCAGCGTATAACTTCCAGGGCAGCACCAGCATAACAGAGTGAACGTCAGATACACCCAGAAAGGAAAACATAGGGATTAGAAAAAACAAGTGGAACAGTATGGTAGATAGCATATACATACGTATTTTCAAAAAAGAATATGTGTGTTTCTTTAAAATCATGAGAAGATATTCTGTTACTTCATGCTTATTCTAATTGATATCCATTTACGAATATCTCCAAAGGCAAATTTCTCAACATCTACATGTGCCTCATATATAAAGTATGATTCATAATCTGGTTTTACTCCCACTTCTTAAAGTTAGGTTTGAGCCAAAGGAATATCTACAGACTTACCAAAGTAAGGGGGATAAACTACAGGCAAGATGCTACAACTAGAAAGTGATGTAACTGATTTGTTTTATAAAAGCTTTAACGAGATATAACTCACATACCATACCATTCATCGATTTAAAATGTACAATTTAATGTTTAGTATATTCACAGAGCTGCGCAACCATCCCCAGTCTACCTTTAAAACATTTTCATCAACTAATTTGTTTTTAAACTACTGTAACTCATGCACCAAATTGGGTATTGTCCTTCCAATAATCCCTCTCTGTTGTTTTAACATAGAGGATTGAACAATATAAGAAAGCCAGTCTCTATTTTATGGTTACATTTGGTTAGGGGTACAAACATATTTATCCTCATCTACTGGGTTTTTCAGGAGCCGTATCAAAGATACCCCTCTTCACAGCCTGAGGGTAGGGCTAATTGAGGAACTGACCCCAGGAATCAGAAGGATGGCAATCAAGCTGTCCTCATTATTCCTGATGAAGTGGGGCTGGGGAATGTGGCTTAGGGGTCCAGCAAAGAGACTTGTGAACACGCTCCAAATATAAACCCTGAATTGAACTTATCCTACAAAACCTGTAGCCTCCCCCAAAGGGGTAGAGGCACTGCCTGCTAAATCTACCTCACAGTAGGGGGCGTGGGATGCACTTGTCCACAGGCCCCCGGGGGGCCCCCCAACAGGAAGGGAGATGCGGAGCATGCCCAGTTCCCTTTCCCCAACGTGCTGTCAGAGGACTCTCCTCTCCCCTGGGAGAAGCACATGTGGCGGGGGGCCTCAGGTGGATGTTCCTGCAGTTTAGAAACATGAGAAATGAGGACTCCACATTTCCCCCCAAAACTCCCACCACCTTTTCACTGAAACGGCAAGATCCAGCCTGGCTGGAGTTAAAAGACACGGGAATAATAGCAGAAAAATTCACAAATGTAGAAACTTCAATACCATGCAGGAATTAGCAGCAACAACCTATACACACACACAGAGCAATATGGATCGAAAACAACTGCAGAGGTAAAAGGGGATTTTTAAAAATGAGGTGTGCGGCATAACATTTACGAATTTTTAAACTATTTACACACAAAATAATAAAACACATTTTACAAGAATACGTAAAACCAAAATGTACACCCCTAATATGTTAGAAGGGGTAGTCATGGAAGGAGGAGAGAAATGGGAGAGGGGATTGAGAACAAAAAGGAATAAATAAGGAAACTGCCAAAATAAATAAAACAAGAGAGTGACATTGCATGAACCACCACTAATGCTGAGCATGAGCAATTACATATTTAAAAATATATATATTAATATTTTTTAAAAAAAGAAGGGGCTATAGAAAACCTAGTATTGTTAAAGAGCTTGTCCTTTATTCTACAGGAATAGTGACAACTGAATATTTTTCATGAAAATAGAGAAAAGTGCTATCTTGGCAATATTAAACTTGTAACAGTGTTGAACGAATTAGAATTAAGACAGATGCCTCAACTAGCCAGCGAGGGAGACGCAGTATGGGGACAAATGTGAAAGGCATTATAAAAAAGGAACTAATAGGACTTGATGATTAAATGAGTGAGGGGAGGGGCCAAAAGGAAAAGGCACCAGGCAACTCTTGCAGGCTTCCAGCCCAGGTGCCTGGGAGGATATTTTTGGTTAAAGGTCAAGTGGAAAAGTAAGAGCAAAGAGGTGTGCAAAGGCACAGCAATGTCTTTAGTTTTAGAGACTGAAATGTGGGGCAGATCTCTGGGGAGCGTGAGGGAAAGTCTCTGAGTTCAGGAAGAGTGACGTTCCTTCTAAGAGAGGCCAACTTCTTCAAAGGTGAAAATGTTTCAGAAACAAGACTATGGAGCCACACAGTCTGGGAAGATGTTCACATTTAATGGTGGAGATGTAAAAAGAAAATGGAGGGTGGGGAAGGGGGGCATCAGAAAAGGAGAAAACCAAGTATAAGGTGGGTCCAGAAATGATAAATGGAAGAAAGTTTCTAAGAGGAAGGGAGAGACAGCGTCACCTGCAAACTCCTGCAGAGGCGGCAGGGGAAGCAGGAAATTTTAAAAGGTCACTGGCAGCGTCGACAGCACAGTTTTAGAAGCGAAAGGAGTATAAGTAGGACTGCATGGGGCAAAAGACTTGGTAAGTGGCATACTACATACACCCAGTAAAGAAAGAAAGGAAAGAAAAAGGCCGGAGGTTAGGGGTACGGCTGGCCGTCTAAAGACTGGAAGCTGGAAACCTCTATATCTTTGTAAGCAGAGGGGAAACAACTGCATAAAAGTCTTTCCTTAAAAGAAAAGATTAGTCACAAACTGTTTACACTGCTGCCTTCGTAGTGGCAATTTTTGGCACAAGGACAGTCTAAACTTTTCCATATTTCAACTAAATCCATTATTTGACCCTTGGACAGTGGGAGGATCTGGCAAAACACAAACTCCTTTCCGCTTAAGGAAAGGGCTTTAGACCTCACAGAAGGGAACCCGCAATAGGCCATAAAGAGTTTCCCACAGAGGGCCAGTCTGACACGGAGTTAATCCTTTCCCCTGTATTTGACGTGCTCAGGTTTATAATTACGATTAAGAGAAACAGAAGGGGAAACAGTGAAGCAGGAGAAAGCCACAGGAAAGACACCTCAAGTCTCTCAAGTCCAATTCCTCCCTATATAATGCAAGTGACAGCCATGCCCCACCTGCCTTCCAAGAAGTCCAGAAGCAGGAGGGAATGCTACTCAGGAGAAGGGTGTGCACTAAAGTTAATAAAAAATGTCAGCTAGGGTTTGACCCAGAAACCTCTTCCCTGTACAGCTCTCAAGGACATACACAAAAGCAATGACCAACGGAAAGCAAAACAGCTAGGAGGAGGTCAGACAGTGTGTAACACACACACAGGTAAAGGGAGATGAGTATCTTGAGCAGTGTCCCCATTCATAAGGAACTGCCTAGCAGGCCAAAAAATTTAGAAGGTTAAGGCTGCTGACGAGGAGACCAAAGGACAGCACACGCAGACAGCACAAATGAAAAGCCAGCAATAGAAAATGGTAAACATGGAACATGCCAGAACAAACACAGCGAAACTAAAATGAAACAAGCAAACACAAAGTCATGGGAAGGGAAAGAAAGAAAAAAATTTACACTGAAAATATAAATATAGGGAATAGACCAGTAAAAAATCTTGTCTTAGACTTCAAATAGGACGAAAGAGACAAAAACACCAGGAAATAAAAGTTAGAAGAGTTAGAAAACTGGAGGAAAAAACATGGAAATACGGGAACTTTGGTAGTCATCATTAGTAAACATAGTAAACACAACCAAGTAATTTTGTGACCGATTTTCCTTTCCTAGTGCTTCTCAGTTGGGGGCAATTTTGCTCCCCAGAGGCCATTTGGCAATATCTGGAGACATTTTGATATCACAACTTGGTGGGTGGGGGGTGGGGTTGCTATTGACATCTAGTGGAGAGACACCAGGGATGCTTCTAAACACCCTACAATGCATAGGAGAGCCCTGATGACAAAGAATTATCCAGCCCAGAACGTCAATAGTGAGAAACTCTGCTCTAAACATGTGCTGCTATCACCAGACAATTCTCAACAGACATATTGAATGAAGAGCAGGTGGCATCTAAGAGCTACAGTGATGGCTCCGGCACACAAAAAAATTAGACTCCAGAGAAGAAAGGGATAAAAGCTGCACCACCACCTAATGTGTCTTTTGGAAGCCCTGTTGGGCAGGGAGGTGGCCCTATACCCAGGTTGCCTGAGCAACAATCTGCAAAGGCAGCTGCAGAATCCGACTGGAAATGTAATTAGATGCCAAACAAAAAATGATATTTACTGGGAACTCTTTGTAGGAACAGTGTCATCTGCGGAAGGAGGGATTCCTTTCATTACACTACTTAGCATGGGGATGGGAATGCGCTATCCCCAAAATCAATTGCTTTCTAAGGAAGGTGAGTCTAATCAACTACACGGCCTTAGTTCTAAGGTCATACACCTCTGGAGTCAGACATGAATTGTCTGGGATAACAGAGAAAGGCTGAGTGCTGTGCCCACAATCCTCCATGTTTGGTCTCCCCTCACACAGCCCTCAACTCTTTAGAAAAGTCTAACCAAGTGCCACAGGAATAGACTCCCAGAGGTACCCATGTCTTGGAATGGCCTGGGTTGGGAGAGACCTTCAATATGTAACTGCCGTAGGATAACATTTGAGGCATTATTCAACCCCCCTACTCCCAGGTTTCTAGAGGAGAGAACTTAATAAAATAGCTGTAATGGAGAGGTGACTATAAGATGCAGCAAGAACAATGCCTTCTCTTGAAAGAAAAATAACACAATCATAATACTCTTGGAGAGATACCTTCAGTCCACTTCATCTTTTTAAGTACTTTAAAAATATGTAAATGGACTAAATAACCTGATTAAAAACAAGAGGTTGTCAGGCTGGATAAAAAGCAAGACCCAACATACGTTGCCCACAAGAAACCCACCTTAAATGAAAGACACAAATATTTTAAAAGAGGTTGCATATATAGAAAATCCTGAAATATCCACAGTAAAGCTACTATAGCTAACAAACAAATTCAGCAAAATGGTGGTGTTTCTATACACTAGTAATGAACAATCTGAAGAAGAAATCAATAAAAAAGTTCCATTCACAATAGCGACTAAAACAATCAAATATCCAGGAATTAATTTAACCAAGGATGTAAAGAAATTGTACACAGAAAACTACAAATACTGCTGAAAGAAATCAAAGAAGCCCTAAATAAATGGAAGGACATTCCACATTCACAAACTGAAAGACTAAATATTACTAAGATGTCAATTCTAACCAAAGTGATTTACAGGATTCAACACAATCCCAATCAAAATTCCAATACCTTTCTTTGCAGAAATGGAAAAGCCAATCATCAAATTCATATGGCAGGATAAGGGGCCCCAAAGAGCCAAAACCATGTTGAAAAGGACCAAGTTGGAGGACTCACACACTTCCTGATTTTAAAATTTATTACAAAGCTACAATAATACAGTGTCCTACCAGTACAGAGGATACATACCAATACAAGGACAGACATACAGACCAATGGAATTGAATTCAGAGCTCAGAAATAAACTCCCACATCTATAGCCAACTGATTTTTGATGAGGGTATCAAGTCCACTCAATTAGGAAAGAATAGTCTCTTCAACAAATGGTGCTGGGGAAACTGGATATCCATAGGCAAAAGAAAGAAGGTGGTTCCCTACTTCAAACCACATACAAAAATTAAGATGGATCAAAGACCTAACCATAAGAACGCAAACTATAAAGCTCCTAGAAAAAAATAAGAAACACGTCTTCAGGACCTTGTGTAAGGCAATAGCTTCTTGGACTTTACACCAAAGGCACAAACCACAAAGAAAAAAACAGATAAACAGGACTTCATCAAAATTAGAAACTTTTGTGCAAAGGACTTTACCAAGTAAGTAAAAATAAAATGCACAGAATGGGAGAAAACATTTGGAAATCATATCTCTGATAAGGGTTTAATATGCAAAACATATTTAAAGAACTCCTACAACTCAACAACAAAAAGACAACCCAATTTAAAAATGGGCAAAAGACTTGAATAGACATTTCTCCAAAGAAGATATACAAATGGCCAAAAAGCACATGAAAAGATGCTCAACATCATTAGTAGTCAGGGAAATGCAAATTAAAACCACAATGAGATACCATTTCACACCATCTAGAATAACTTCCATTAGCTAAAAAAGGGGGGGGGGGAATAAATATGTAGGATGTAGAGAACTAACACTTGTTCATTGTTGGTGGAAATGTAAAATGGTGCAGCTGCTGTGGAAAACAGTTACATGATTCCTCAGAAACCTAAGTATTACCATATGACCCAGTAATCTAGGCATATATCCAAAAGAACTGAAAGCAGGGACTTGATATTTGTACATCAATGTTTATAGCAGAATTACTCACACAACTATCAAAGGTGGAAACAACCCAAGTTTCAATTAACAGATGAATGGATAAACAAAATGTGGTATATACATACAATGGAATAGTATTTAGCTGTACAAAGGAATGAAGTTCTGATACATGTGACAACATGGATGAATTTTAAAGCCCTCATGACAAATGAAATAAGCCAGATACAAAGGGACAAATATCATATGATCTCATTTATATGAAATAATCAGAATACACAAATTCATAGAGTCAGATATTAGAATACAGATTACAAGGGGCAGGGGTAGGGGTTGGCAATGGGGAATAAATGCTTATTTGGTGCAAAATGTCTGGGTTGATGGAAAATTTCTGGTAAGGGATGGTGGAATCGGTAGCACAACACTGTCTATGTAATTAACACCACTGAATTGTATATTTGAAAGTGGTTAAAATGGGACATTGAGTTTGTTATATGTTTACCAGAATAAAAAATTAAAAGAAAGCATAAAACTGTAAAACACAAAGAGTGAATCCTAACGTAAACTATGTACTGTAGTTAATAGCATAATTATTATAATATTGTTTCATCAATTGTGACAAAGGTACCACACAGATACAAAATATTAATAGGGAAAACTGTGAGGGGGTGGTATATGTGACCTGTGTACTTTCTGCAGGGTTATTCTATAAACCTACAACTACTATAACTTTTTTTTTAAAGTAAAAGAATAGAAAAGGATATAACAAGCAAATTCAAATTTTTAAAAAAAGCTGGAGTGGCTAGTTTAATAACAGGAAGAGTAGATTTCAGAGTGAAGAATATATTGCTAGGAATAATAAGGATCACTTCATAAGCATAAAAGGTCAATTCATCAAGAGGACTTAACAATCCTAAACAGTTATGCACCTAATCACAGAGTTTCAAAATGTGTAAAGTAAAAACAGCAAAAAGAAAAAGAGATACGTATTTTTTCAAGTACATACAGAATGTTTACCAAGATGTAGGGCCCACTGCACATCTGGGACTACAATTAGTTTCAATAAATTTTAAATAACTTAAGTCATATAAAGCATGCTCTTTGACAAAAATTGAATTAAATCAGAAATCGAGACCACAAAGATCTCCAGAAAATCCCCAAATATTTGAAAACTAAGTGCTGCATTCCCAAAAACCAATGAGTCAATGGAGAAATTAGAAATTATTCTAAACTGAATATAAAAGGAAGAACAACATATCAAAAGTTATGGGACAGCTAAACCAGTACTAAGGGGTAAATCTGTAGCACTAAATATATCAGAAAAGGAGCAAGGTCTCAAATCAATGACCTCAGATTCCACATTAAGAAACTAGGTGGGGGGAAGTGAAGCGGAAACCCAAAATAAGCAGAAGAAAGGAAATAATAAAATTCAGAATGGAAAGCAATGAAATAGAAAATAGAAAAATATTAGAGAAAATCAACAGCAACAAAAAAACTGGTTCTTTGAGAAGATCAATAAAACTGATAGATCTAATCTGATAAGTGAAAAAGGAGAAAAAATCATTGCTATCAGGAATGAGAGAGGTGACAATACTATAAATTTGAAAGATTTTGATAAGATAATAAGGGAATATTGTGAAGAACTTTATGCTAATAAACTTAACAACTCAAATGAAATTGACAAATTCTTTAAAAGACACAAACTACCAAAGCTCAATGTGATGGTAGGTTCATGTGTCAGCTTGGCCAGGTGACGGTACCCAGGTATCTGGTCAAGCAAGCACTGGCCTAATCGTTACAGCAAGGACATTTGTGGCTGGTTCAGAAGGCTGGTTTATTAAATCATCAGCCATTTGACTACACCTGTGACTGATTACATCAACGAAGGGCATGTCTTCAGCAAAGAGAGAATTCAATCAGCTGGATTTAATCCAATCAGTTGAAGACTTTTAAGGAAGAGAGAGGACCTTCACTTCTTCAGCCAGCCAGTATAGCGTTTCCTGAGGAGTTCATCAAACACCTTCATTGAAGTTGCCAGTTTGCTGCCTGCCCTACGGAATTTGGACTCTTGCATCCACACAGTTGTATGAGATACTTTTATAAAATCTTACGTTTATAGATATTTCTTATTGATTCTGTTTCCCTAGAGAACCCTAACTAATACACTCACTAAAGAAGAACAGGTAACTGAAGTAGACTTATATTTATTAAAACAATCGAAGTTTTAGTGAAAATTTTTCACACAAAGATAAGTACAGGCTCAAATGGCTTCACTGGGGAATTCTACCAAACATTTAAGGAAGAAATAATACCAATTCTATACAAACTCTTCTCAAAACCTGGTCTCAATAATTATCCAATACTGGATAAGTATTGGTATTGTGATTCTAAGACTTTGGCATGTATTTCACAGGACAAAGCAAAAGAGCGAATTGTTGGTATCACTGAGAGACAGAATTTTTAGCGTGGGACAAGAAATTGACATAAGATGGACGAGGTTAAGGAAAAACCTTTCCGTGATAAATTTGAATTAGGAAGTATCAGTTTGAGATCATGATGATTTTAATATATATATTTATATTTGGATCATATATACATACACACACACATATACATACATATATCTCTTGTTCTGTCCATTTTAAAGGCCTAGAAACAAGGTGCAATCCAAGAGCAATGCATACTCAAAGTAGCCAGAATATAGTTTCTAAATTCTATTTCTCATTAAAAGGTCCAAACCCTTTGAAGAAATGATTGATTCCAGATGTGGGGAAGAACGTATCTAGGAGGCACCTGAATATCTTTTCATACCAGAAAGGAGGGAAGGATCAAAAACAACTGAGAGGGTCAAAAGGTCTAATGGCCCCACTTGAATCAGAGGCCCCATTATTTTATCATCAATAAGAATAACTGCACTGGATTGAAATATTTTAAATGTACTTAAACCCATAGATTAATATTAAGAACATGTTTTTCTGGGATCCAGAGAGTAGAATGTGGTGGACTGAAGTTGTATGTAACACAGAAAAATATGTTCTTATATCCAATCCATTCTTGTGGATTTAAACTCACTGAAAGTAGGATCTTCTGATGAGGCTACTTCAGTTAAGGTGTGACCCACCTCATATTCAGGATGGGTCTTAATCCTCTTAGTGGAGTCCTTTATAAATGGAATGGGGAGAGACAGAGACAGAGATAGATAGATAGATAGATAGATAGATAGAGAGAGAGAGAGAGAGAGAGAGAGAGAGAGAGAGAGAGAGGGAGAAAGGTCATGGAAGCAAGAAGCTGAAATCAATGAAGAGAGAGACCAGCAGACACCATCATGTGCCTTGCCATGTGGCAGAGGAGCCAAGGATCAACAGCAGCCAGTCTTTGGGAAGAAAGCATCAACTTGATGATACCTTGATTTGGACATTTTCCTTGCCTCAAACTGTAAGCTAATAAATTCCCATTGTTTAAACTTGACCCATTTCATGGTATCTGTTTTGAGCAACCTAGGAAACGAAAATACTCCCTCTCATTACCTGTAAACGTGGAAGAATAGAAAAGACAGTAAGAGCACATCAAAGACAAGTTGGAGTCCTTTCATGGCTTTCCATCTTACTAGCCAACATCTTTCTTTACACTGAGCACTGTTATTAGTCTCTGAAGAGTCAATGATAAACCCAATGGGTCACAAAGATTCAAACACCCACCTCTCTAAGACAAGGTATCCACGTGGTGCTCAATATGCAGGGAGAATAAACAGCACTGAACAGGGGTTGGGAAACTCAAACTGCATTTCTGTTTGTGCCAATGAGTCTCTGCAAGCCCTGGATCAAACATCACCAAATTCCTCTAAGGCCCAGTTTCCTCATCTATAAAGTATAGGGGCTCCATGAGAGGACCTCCAAGTTCCTCCTTGCTTTGAAATTCAGAGAATTATAACTCCAAAATTGTTCTCTAATCACATCAAAAAACATTTCATTTGAGAAAATATTTTTTAAAGTGATATTCATGTAGATATCTCTTAAAAGTAGAAGGAGAATCTCTCAGGATTCTATTTTCTGACATTCGAGGTAAATAACATAAATAAAAAGGGAGAATTCTTTCAATTTTTAAGGTGAAGGTAATAAACTCTGTTTTTCCCAAATGCCCTTGTTTTTTCTATTACAGTTGCTGCTAAACTAGGTCACCTAAGTAATAAATATTGAAAGCTTTTAACCAAATTCAAACATCTGTTCCAATCCTTTCACAGGGCTTGATCCAGCTGAAACAAAATATCCACTGCCCTACACGACCTGCAAGAGCCACATTGCTGGGAATATTGATTTTTTTTTTCCTAAAGCCAAGATACCTGGTGAAAAACATGACTTTTTCAATATTTCTGGAGTACACTGAGTACTAAACTATATAAGAAATAGCACAATCCAATCGGTAAATCTTCCTGTACTTGGATCTCCCTCTCCTAGGATGATAGGGCTCATAGCCAAACTTGGACAGGGTAAGTGCCCAATTTGAGCCCCAGCTTGGTAGGTCAATTCAGAATTCACAGTGAAGGCTGTGCCTCTCCAGCTCCCACATACACGAGAAGAACCTTGTCCTGAGATTGTTGCCCCATGATGCTGTGGAATTTTAAAGCAAATAATTAAAATTTCACTCGGGGAAAAATTATACTTTATATTGGTTTTATAAAATGAAAATAGTCTGTTTCTCACAAGAAGCTTTAAATCTAGTTAACAGACAACAGAATAGAACAAATATCTGAAAAGCACATGAAAAGAAAGATAAGATATAAAGATCCCTTATAAGTTGATAGCCAAACAAATTGGTAATAGTGACTGGGAGGAAAAAAAACCCAACAGGAAAATGGACAAAGGATATCAAGAAGCAAGTCACTGAAGAGTAAATCTAAATGATCACAACAAATGAAAAGATACCCAGCCTCACTTGTACTCAGGAAAATGCTCATTTAATAAGATAGCACTATGTACTTCTTGCTAATACTTTCAAATTAGCAAAGTTTGAAAAAACATGATAGAAATATTGCTGGCAGGGATATAAAGTAGGAAGAGAAGGATACTCTTGGTCATCATTGATGGAAATGCAAATTTTAACAGACTTTGGAAATCAATCTTGAAAAATCTAAATTCAAAATAAATGTATCTTTTGACCTAGAAGTCACATTGCTAATAATTTATTTTAAAGAAATAAAAGACTACAATGTAAGGATATATATTCAACATGCTTATTGATTACTGTTTATAATAGAAAAAAAATACTAGAAAAAAACTGAATGCCCACTAAATAAAACAATGGTTTGATTAATTAGCACATTCATAACATGAAATATTACATAGCCATTAAAAATGAGTTTTATTTATATTATGGAGGGATCTTTTGACCTATTTTAAGTGAGAGAATCAATACAAAGAAACATTTATATACTATCCTACTGTTTATTAAGCAATATAAAAAAGGGCATAAATGAATATGTGTACTTGGAGAAAAATGGAGGATTATCAACCAAATTATTAACATTAGTTATTTGTGAAGGGGAGTAATACATTTAAAGTGATGAGGAGCAAGTGAGAAGCTAAAAAAATCAAATTGAACATAATTTAAAATGTTTCCATTATTTTTAAAAAGCATATGGTGTTCTCCATTCGTGTAAAATTATATGAGTGTTTCATAAATTCAATATTTCATAATTATAGTACATTTCACTTGGTTTTCACTACAGGAGTCTTAAATTAGGTGTTTATCCAAAGGGCACAAAACATAACGCTGGGAAACAAGAAGAAAACACTAGAACTTCATATGTTATTTTAATGTTTATTTGCATTTATTTTACTCATCCTTTTAATCTTCTTTGAGAATATTTTATAATATTCATATTATAAACAGTTCATATCACAATAGTATATATATAGAGTGAATGCTAAAACATTTTTGCTGATATACATGTAAATAAAAGTTTGGAGACAAAAATGACATGATCATCTCAAGTGATGCAGAAAAAGCATTTGAAAAAACCCAGAAACCCTTCTTGATAAAAACATTTAGAAAACTAGGAATAGAAGGAAATTTCCTCAACATGAAAGCCATATATGAAAAATTCAGAGCTAACACCATACTCAATGGTGAAAGACTAAAAGCTTTTCCTCTAAGATCAGGAACAAGACAAGGATGTCCACTGTTACCACTGCTATTTAACATTGTACTGGAAGTTTTAGCCAGAACAGTTAGACAAGAAACAGAAATAAAAGGCATCCAAATTGGAAAGGAAGAAGTAAAACTTTCCCTATTTGCAGCCAACATGTTCCCACATATAGCAAGTCCTGAAAAATCTACAAGAAACCTACTAGAGTAATAAATTCAACAAAGTGGCAGGGTATAAGATCAACACACAAAAATCAGAAGTGTTTCTATACATTGGTAATGAACAATCTGAACAGAAAATTAAGAAAAAATTATATTTTACAGAAACTAAAAGAATCTAATATCTATGAATAAATTTAACCAAGGATGTAAAACATTTCTGAAAGAAAGCAAGCAAGACCTAAATAAATAGAAGGACATTCCATCCTTATGGGTTGGAAAATTCAATGTTGTCAAGTTGTCAATTCTACCTGAAGCAATTTACAGATCACTAAAATCCCAAACAAAATTCCATTAGCATTCTTTGCAGAAATGTAAAAACCAATCACCAAATTCACATGGAAGGGTAAGGGGTCCCAAATAGCCAAACATATCTTAAATAAGAAGAAAGTTGGAGGACTTATACTACCCAGTTTTAAAATTACAAAAGCTACAGTGGTCAAAATAGCACGGAACTGGCACAAGGACTTATGGACCAATGGAATCAAATGCGGAGTTCAGATGTACACCCACACTTCTGTGGCCAATCAATTTTTGACAAGGGTGCCAAGTCCACTCAATCAGGCAAAAAAAGTCTCTTCAACAAACGGTGCTGGGAAAACTGGATATCCATAAGTAAAAGAATGAAGGGGGAACAGCTATTTCACACTATACACAAAAATTAACTCAAAATGGATCAAAGACCTAAATATAAAATCCAGGACTATAAAACACCTAGAAGAAAATATAAGGAAGCATCCTCAAGACCTCATGTTAAACAATGGTGTCTCAGACTTTACACCAAAAGCACAAGCAACAACAAAAAATAGGTAAATGGGACCTTGTCAAAATTGAAAACTTTTGTAAATCCATGGACTTCATCATGAAAGCAAAGAGACAACCTACAGAATGGGAGAAAATATTTGGAAACCACATATCTGATAAGGGTTTTATTTTTCTAATAAGCGTTTAACATCCAGAAATTATCAAAAAATCCTGCAACTCTCCATCAAAAAGACAATTAGCCCAATCAAAAATACGGACAAAAGACTTGAATAAACATTTCTTCAAAGAAGATATACAAATGGCTGAAAAGCACATTGAAAAAACCCTCAATATCATTAGCCATTAGGGAAATGTAAAACAAAACCACAATGAGATATCATTTCACAACCACTAGAATGGCGACTATTAAAAAAATCAAAAACAAAAATTAACAAGTGTTGGGGAGGACGTGAAGAAACAGGAACACTCGTTCACAGTCGGTGGAAGTAAAATGCTGCAGTCACTGTGGAAAACAGTTTGGCAGCTCCTCAGAAAGTTATGTATAGAATTACCATATAACCAAGCAATCCCACTTCTAGGTATATACTCAAAAAAAAACTGAGAGCAGGCCTTAAACAGATATTTGTACACTGATGTTTACAGCAGCATTATTCACAAATGCAAAAAGATGGAAGCAACCCAAGTATCCATCAATCAATGAATGGGTAAGCAAAATGTAGTAGATACATACAATGGAATACTATTCATACATAAAAAGGAATGAAGTCCTGATACATGCAACAACCTGGATGAACCCTGAAGACATTATGTTGTGTGAAATAAGCCAGACATAAAAGGATAAATATTGTATGATCTCATGGATATGAAATAATTAGAATAAGCAAATTATATCAGAGAGTCACAAGCTGGAATACAGGTTACCAGGGATCAGGGAGGATGTAGGGAATGGACAGTTAACAACTGACACAGAATTTCTTTTTTGGGAAAAGTTTCAGTAATGGATGATGGTGATGATAGCACAACATTGTAAATGTAACTAACATTACTAAATTATATATCTGGATGTGGTTACAAGGGGAAATTTTAGGTTGTATATATGTTACTGAAATTAAAATGGAAAAAAAAAGTTTGAAGACCACTGTAGATACATTGAAGCTGGATAATTTTTAACCCCAAGACTCCTTCAGGAAAGCTTTGATCACCTAGTTTCCTGTAGATCCCAAAGAACCAAGTCAAAGGTGACCAGAGCCATTGATTCTACTAGGGCTGGGATATCAGTGTCCCCTCCCCACCACCCCCACTTCTTCTACCCTATCAGATTTACCAGTTACCAGAGCAGGACTCCCAAGTGGTTAAAAAGAAGAGAAAAAAAAAGAAAAAAAGAAACAATAGAAATACTGTTTGATCCTGTTTCTCCTTCCTGTCCCTTTAACCTTTAATGTATAATCTACACAAACCTTTCCTTTTCTTCTCTCACAAACCAATTTTCACAACAGTGTACTAAAGGCTTCTGCCCAAACAATCCTATGAGAACTATTCCTCAAATGAACTAACATAAGCAAAAAACTCTGAAAATGACAAAACAGTATACAATTGCCTCCAGTGATCCTCTTGTCATTCTTTCAAGACCAATAATGATTTCTCCAATGTCACCATCCTAGAGATCTCTACAGTACTTCATACACTGGTGCTGCCCCTTGCTCTTTAGACTATACTGTAAATGAAATTATCTTTATTTTATTTTCCAGTTGTTTGCTTCTAGTATACAGAAATACAATTTGTCTTTCTATATTGACATTGTATCCTGCAACTCGCTAGAGTAGAGTCACTAATTAGTCATAGTAGTTGGATACATATAGTTGTAGATCCCTTAGGATTTTCTTTGTAAACAATTAATGTTGTACAGTTTTACTTCTTCCTACTTCTTAATGTCATTAATTTATTTTTCTTACCCTATTTTACTGGCTAGGATCTCCAATACAATGTTGAATAGAACAGGTGAGGAAAAACACCCTTACCTTACTCAATCTTAGGGGCAAAGTGTTAGTATTATATTGTAAAATGTCTAACCAAATGATGTCAGATATCTTCAATGATATTTAGCAAGACCCTTCTACTTCTGGTTTGCTGAGGTTTTTTGAGTGAGTGTTGATTTTTGTCAAATGCTTTTCCTGCAGCTATTAAGATGATCAAAATAGTTTTACTCCTTTATGCTGATCTGTGAAGTATTAATTGACTTTCAATGTAATATTTTTCTACATGCTGATACGTTATCTAGTTGTTTTAACAACTGTTTGAAAAGGGTGTTAAAATCTCCAACTATGTTTATGAATTTGTATATTTCTTCATTTTGTTCTTTCAGTTTCTTCTTCATATGTTTTGAATACATTCCAATATATTTATGATCTCTCTGCCTTCTTGAAGAACTGATCTTTTTTATTACTACCAAATGTCCCTCTTCATCCCCATGTACCATATCTTGAAGTCTATTTTCTCTGATATTAATTTAGCCATTCTAGCTGTCTCAGATCCAACATTTGCATAGTATATCATTTTCCATCCTTTTTTTTCATCCTTCACTTTATCATATTTTTAATTGTAGAATATAGCATATATACATTAAAGTGATAACTTTCCAAGTACAATTTAACAAGAAGTTAGAGAGCAAATTTCAAAGAATATTCTAGGTTGCAATTCCACAGTTTCAGTTATTTCCTTATTATGAAATATAACACATACACAAGGTAATATCTTTCAAAGTATGACTTAACTACTAGGTATATAAGATATTTCCAAAGTGATTATGAGTTATAGTACCACAGTTTCAGTCATTTCCTTATTGTGAAATCTAACATATATACACAAAGGTATAGCTTTCAAATTACAATTTAACAAGTAGCTATATAACAAATTTCAAAGTATGCTATGTGTTACATTTCCACCATTTCAATTTTTTTCCTTCTAACTATTCTAATACTCTAGCAACTAAGGAAAAGCAAATTATATAGAGATTCAATAATCATAATACTTTGTTAAATTCCATCTAGTCTGTTGTACCCCTTCCTCTAATTTAATCACTTTCCCAATCTTCAGGGATGTCTAGGCAGTGACCACCCTAACCTGCTCATGTTGAAGAGGGGTGTCAACTTTATGAGCAAAGGGGACATATCTAGTTGATGTTCTTGATCATCCTTCACTTTTAACCTGTTCATATTTTTATATTAAAAGTAAGTCTCTTACAGATGGCACATGGTTAGGTCTTGCTTTTTATCAAATCTGATAATTACTTACCTTTTAATGAGATTAATATTTTATAATTACATGTAATGTTTTTCTCTTTGTTCTCCAGAATGAGGAATTGCTATTGATCTATTCTGAAGTGCACTTACCCTTTCTTACTTTGATTTGAGTCTCTTTTATGTTTCCCATTTTTCTACTAACATCCTTCATCTATTGTTTTATTATAACCATGTTTTCCTTTAAGCATTTGAGCATATTTATAATAGCTTCTTTTAAAGTCTTTATGCACTAATTCCAACATCTCGATCATCTTGGAGTTGTTTTCTATTGAATGCTTTTTCTCTTGACTATGAGTCCTATTTCCTCCCCTTCTTGTGATTGCTATTATGTATAGAATACTAGCAATATTACATTATAGAGATATTACATGGATCTTCTCTTGAAGAATGTTGATTGTTTTGTTTTCACTAGGCAGTTACTTGGCTGGATTCAAACTCCAAATTCTGTTTCTCCTGTGGTATGCAGAAGCTGGAACTGCTCAGTTCTTTCAGCCTTCCAGCTGTTGCTTTTCACTGGGAACTTTAGAATCTCCCTCTGGATCAGTCAAGCATTTAGGGAGAGTTTATATACATATTTTCAGGGTACCTGTTCTGTGGTTCCCTCCTTTCAAGGATTTGTTCCCTCATTCTCCAGCCACTCTGGCAACCTAAAATGCCATTCACCTTCTGACTCATCAAACCAGTAACTGGCACTTTCTGCTCTACTTCTAGGCACCCTATTCTAGATAGACTGGTGAATGCCCTGAGACAAGAAAAATAATAATAAATAAATAAACACCATATAAATGTTAACCTTGCCCCATGCAGTCCATTTCTTTGAAGAGTCAAATCCCCTCCAATTTCTGTCTGCTTTTGGTTGCTCTCTTGTGCCTTCAAATAGATATTTTCATATTTTGTCCAAAGTTTATAATTGTCATCTTTGGTAAGGTTAGTCTGATAAAAGCACACTGCTATTGGCATCACTAGAATCAGAAGCTTCCCTATCTGTGTTTCTAATACATGTCATTCAAGATCACTATTGTTTATCTGACATTGACATTATATATATAGAAAGAGAGAGAGAGAGAGGGAGAGTGTGTTTTTAAATACAAGCTTAAGATAGAAATATTCCTTGTTAATTTAATTAGATAACCTAGGGGGTAGTGAAGATCTGTTAGTTTTCAGTTCACAGCAATTATTTGTTTACACTAGAATAAAAAGGATAGGGCTTAAATTTGGAAATGACCACATCTTATTATACATATTTACATTAGGTAATGAAATTATTTTTAAACTACAGTAAAATTATGTCTCTTTAGAGAAATGGGTGGATGTAATTTTTTTTCCATTTGGAAGACCAAATTACCTTGCATATTAAACCATGGGGTTTATTACCATGTGCAATGCATGCAACTTGTCAAAGCAGTAGCCTGTGTGCCAAGGCCAGCAAGATCCATCACATGTCTGGCAACTGGGGATTTTGTAAGATCTAACGCATGGAACAATAAAATAACATCATTATGTGGTACTCACAGAGCGCTACAAGCCAATTACAGTAAATGGCTTTATGTAATATCCCAGACTCACTCTGTAATTCATGTGATAATTGTCTGGTATTCTACATTCTGCAAGGAGGCCAGCTGTAATTTCACTGATGAAAAGCAGTGTTCAGGCAGCTAAAGGAGACTGAGACATCATCCAGTCCAACCACCTCATTCTACAGATGGTGAAACTGAGGGCCAGAAAAATAAAGTAACTTAGTCAAACTCGAACCTGTCAACAACAGCAGAAGCAAGTCTAGAGCCAACTACTTGTTCCAATATCTTACACTAGCTCTCCTAGATCCAGCCTAAAATTTTAAAAATCTGAAAATACTAAAGACATATCAGAGGCAACAGTCTTAAGGAAAGAAGGGAACTAACAAACAAAGCCCCTAACCTCTGACTCCCTCACTGCTGGGCAAGCGTAAAGAAAAGAGACAGGAAAATAAACTTAATCTAAGAGTTGTTCTGTATAACTATTAATAAAAACAATTACCAAGTAGTTTGCAAATAAGAAAAAAAACTGTAAAAGCCCTACACAAAGTTATATTTCATTAACTTACATTACTTACCCACTGCCTGTTACTGCCAGAACCCATTTATCCTGTTGAAACCTCTTTTCACATCTTTCCATTCCAAATTAAACTATCAAGACCCAGGAGATGCTAAGTTTTAAGCTCCAACTTGTCTGTATACAATCCTAAATGTTGAAAAGGAAATAAAAAGGACTAGTGATTTCCTCATTTCCAAGATGTACTTCTATCATGAGACCTTCTATAAATGCCAACGTGAGTCCTGTGAGATTATCATCATCAACATTACTTTATATTAATATAATATCATTCCTCTGCGGAGTCCAGTTAGTTTGCTTCTGATAACTTCACAATCAATACTGCAAATTATTGCATTTTTAAACTAAAGGAACAGATGTATAAACAACGATTACTCTTAAGTTACACCCATTGCCTGGGATCTTAGGAATGAAATCAAGAAAAAAATTTGGAAAAATCTACACTGGCATATATATAGAGCCCAGGAAGGTAAAACATTTTTTAAAAAATGTTTCTAGCAGTCATATCTTAACTGCCAAAAAATAATAATAACAAACTTCCAAGAAAATGTTTCAAAATGCTTGGATTATTCTAACTGTGTAATTTTTTTCAACTGTTTCCACCAGGCAATAAACAAAATCCCATTTGAGTTCTTGAACAACAGGCTATCTCATTGAATGGGAGGGAAAGCAGGGGCAAAAGAATATGGAGGGGGAAAGAGTGGCAAGCCAAAAACATTTGCATTTAACCATCTTAACTGCTGAAATCAAATATTTGATTTTGCTCACTTATTTCCCTTTGAAAATACATGTATATGAAACAAAGGCTTGATTCAAGAATATGTAGGACCGCTTAGAAGGTTATGAACAAAATGCTAGTTTGTTGAAAGACATGTTCCACTGCAGAAAGTATCTGCTAGAGTTAGTGTGGGTATCACATGGCCTAATACATTGGATGCCCTGTGAAGGAAGACTCCTTCTGGTACCTCTTCAGGTTACCTGCCTTCTACCTGTGAAAGGAATGAAAGAAAAGAGACTAAATTATAAAGGTCTGAAACCTCCCCGCTAAGAGGAAGGAGTCCAGTTTTATGAGGCATCCCCTTAAGGGCAGGTGGGATTGTCCAACAGAGACCAGAATACACTGGCAGAAAAAAGGTCCAGGAAAGGATGGGAGGTGTGGTTAGGGGAAAAGGTGAGGAGAGATTGAGAGTTTAGAGCAGGGATGGGCATCCTTTGGAGATAGTTGCTGTATAGAGAGATCAAGAATAATGGGGAGAGAAGATTTCACATTTTTCTGTGGGACCCGGGGTCTTCTCATTTACTTCTTGCTTAAGTATATTCACAAAAATTGAAGATAAATTACTGATGTTTCCTCTAAAGCTAAAATTCCAGCTATGAAATATCCCTCTACTGGTTATTCCTCTAAAGAAGAAAAAAAAAAAAAAAACAAAACACTCATCCCATTTTTTTGTATATAATATAGATGATGAGCGCATGGGATTAACAGTCAGAAGACAGAGAATAAAGAATGATTCAGAAGTCTTCAAGTCCGGAGTTGCAATGCCTATTTGGTAGGAGCCTATGCCATCACTCCAAAACCTCCTTTTTGCTTCAAAGCCCACCCTGGAAGATTTATAAATTTTACAAGTTCTAATACAAGACTTTCTTTTCAATAGTTTTGTTTTTTTTGTTTTTTTTTTTTTTAGGGTACCATACAATGCCATAATAGACTACCAGAGATTGAGGGAACCCGATAAAGAATAAAGTCCTTACATGGGATAACTGGTAGATGGATGGGCTTTCCGGGAGGGGGAGGAAATCTAAGTCCCATGGAATTGTGTGATAAATTGCGTGTGTGTGTAGATATATGCATTGTGCATTTTCAGCAGATTCTTAAAGAGGTTCATACATTTTTTAAAAGCTGGAGAAGAACTATGGAAATATATTACCTAGTATTCAAAATCTCTCACACTATAGAAGAGAAAATCAAGATGCATAAAGGCTGAACCTCTCCATCGCCATGGCTAGAGGCGTCCCACATCTGGCCAAGATGGTTCCAAGCAAGGAATGTCAGGAGAAGAGTCATACTGAAAGTACAAGTCCAAACAGCATAAAGGGAAGTTCTGTGAGTTTTCAGTGGAAAGACTGAGGAAGCAGAATTCGTAGTTTTAGACTAAAGATTGGGAGATCCAGACCAGAGAGGCACAGTCAGGGCAGCGGCTCCATGAGCAGAGGGCTTCCTTCTGGGAACCAGTCAGGCCTGAAGGACCATGGGCTCCCACCACTACCCTGTGCACTCTGTAATTCTGCATTATATTCACGTAAAAGCAACACTCAGCTTCCACCTAGACGTGTTCACAAGCATCATTCATTCATTCTACTAGCATTTACTAACCACTATGTGCCAGAGACATAAAGGTGAGAAAGAGAGCAGAGGGTGGCTGAAGAAGGCACAGGAATGTTGACATCAGACAGCCCTGTCTAGAAACCCCAGCTCTTCAACCAACAAGCTGTTAGGCTCTAAGACTCAGTTTCCTCACCAGTAAAACAGAGAGTACCTGAAATACAAATGGTCTCTATGGCTACTATGATTAATACAGCCTTTGTCCTTAAGGAACTCACAGACTAGAGGGGACTAGGAATGATTAACCAGTTACCAGGTGTACACGAGGTATCCACAGGATGAGACCTTACCTTCCCCAACACTGCCAATGGGAGTCATACACACACACCTAGTACAGAGCAAACCTCAGTACATACAGCTTCCTGGACATGGGCATGGAGGGTCCATAAAAATGGTGCTACCCAGGAGTAGAGCAATCCCAGGCAGTTTTTAGGCAAAATTGGAGCAGCATGCAGCAGTGGCGTGAAGACTAGACTGAAGAAACCAAGCCTGATGCAAGCAGCTTCTTCTCAGGTCACATGAGTTACCCCAAGTCTCTACATCCAGATTCTGCCCCAATAGCTCACAAGGGGGTAGGAAAATTGATTTAACAAGGCAATACTTTTTACACCCTACTTCTTCCACCAGCAAGTGTCTTCTCTCACCTTACAAAGGCATACAAAACTAGTGTTGAGTTATACATCATTGATATTATTCTGGAATTTAGAGTTGAGGTCTCTCTGTGCACCATCCTGCCAAATGTGTCACCTCAACCACTCTTGAAGACAGCAAAGATTACTAGCAGGGTAACGTGACCTCTTCTGGTCCCTTACACCCTACTTACACAACCTTGGACAAGTCACTTAACCTTTCCAAGCCTCAGCTTCCTCATCTCTAAGATGGGAATGCTAATAGCAGCTACCTCATCTCACTGTGATGGGGATAAAACGGGCAATTCACGGACAGCAATTAGCACTGTGCCTGATATAAACTAAGTGTGCACTGTCAATTCTTACCACAAAAAAAATTACACTCGAGAAGTCACCAAAGAGTTGAGAACAACGTCAAAGCACAAAAACAGACCCAGAATACTTCAGATCCTTTACCCGAAACATCAGACCACCCACCAAGGGAATTGTTCACGTATCATGAAACATCCAGGAAAAAACATCAACTCTCAAGCTGATGACAAATACAAAGGATATCCTCAAAGTCTTTTCTACTCCGTGTGATACACTGCACAATGTCTAAATGTGAGAAAGCAAACGAAACCATGGAAATACCCGAATTTCCCAGAAATCCAAGATATTCTTCCACAGGAATCTAAACTTTATTTTTAAAAAAATGCAAAATGCTTACAATATTTAGAATACAAGTTGTTAAGTGCATATGAAATAATGTCAGTCTAGTTTTGGGTCAATCAACATCATCAAATTGAGCAAATGTGGGGGAACAAGTTAATATTTCCTGTCTTTTTTGGCAGTTGTGACTATAGCAAATAACAGGGTTTGCTGAGCTCAGCAATGCTTCATTAGGTATATGCTTATTTTGCTGTTTGTAAAGCTCTTTTAAATAAATATACTGACATAGACAGAAACTGTAAGTTAAAAACAAAGCTAACTTTAGGCCAGGAACAGAAGGTATCAAGAGATGAAAAATTTCACTTACTTGCTACATGTTAACAGACTTTAGTTAGTAAGTAATACCTGGTCTAACATAAGATACATACAGTGACACACTTTTTATTTGGCTCAATATTTTAATATTATGGCTTCATGAATGATTTAGGACAGGGTTTCTCAACCTCCACCCCGACATTTTGTGTCAAATAATTCTGGGGACTGTCCGGTGCATTACAGGATGCTTAGCTGCATCCCTGGCCTCCATCCACTAGATGTCAGTAGCACCTCCTTCCTGTCAGGACAACAATGTTTTCAGTTGATGCTAAATGTCCCCTGGGGAAGGAGGCAAACCCACCCCTGGTTGAGAACCACTAACTTAAGACATGATCGTTTCCTTTTTAGTTTTATCTGAAAAATACTAATGAGAACAGGAGTTCCTTGTTCTCGGCTGCTGTTATATGCTGGGCGCTCTGCTAGGTGCTCTAACACACCAGCTCCAATCTCCAAACCATAATTTGTCCCTGTTAAAGAAAGCTACAGCCACAAGGCAGTCTTTTTAGTTCTGAAGCTCAAGCTTGACCCATTCGTCATGCTTTATAATGCATAATTATTTTTAAGATATACTATTATTTTTAATGGTATATTATTATCACCATAATCATAGTGAAATAGCATGCAAGTCCCCACTTGTTGCATTTTACAGTTTCACTTACTTGTCACTGACTAAAAAAGAACTACCTGTATTTCTTGCCACCTTTATGCACTCATTAATTAATTCTCTCAACAAATAACTATCAAGGCCCTACTCTGCACTGCTATACATCCAGGAGATCCAGTGATGAATAAAACTGACAAAGACCTTGCCCTCATGGAGCTTGGGTCTAGCAGAACATTTCCAAACAAGATGCAACACATGAAGGTGTACAAATCAAGAGTCTGTCTCAGCATTTTCTGCTAGCATTTTCTGTCTTCAGACAGAGAGCCTTCCTCTACACTGTTCTATGCAATGGAGGTTAACTCCTTCAATCCCCCTTTGTAAAAGCTTTTATAACCCTTCACGTGCCTAGTACTATCCAGGAATTTTACCTAAGTGAATGCCTAAAAAGTTAAGCTTACTATTTTAGTACCCAAAATTTTAAACTCATTTTGACTCTATTTAATGGATTTTTTTGTGTGTGCACCAAACCAAATCACTCAAGTCCTAAATCAGCATCTCTATACCATACATCCTACCCTCAAGACATGTCCAAAGTTTGGAGTTCTTTAATTTCTTATAATAGCAATCACAATATTATGATATGGTTTATAAAGTAAACTCATTCTGATTTCTGCAAATTGGGAAAATATACATAAATAATTAAGGGAAAACCATTCTGCTTAAACTTCATTAGCATTTTATAAACAAAGTGCTTTATATTTGTGGCCATATTTCTAAAAGATGACTTGAGACACTACCGCCATCTTTGTTTGCTTTCTTCCATGCTTGAGGTTGGGAGCATGGTGGGAGTGAGGGGTGGGGGGTGGAGTTAGTGATCTGAAAGAAAGAGAAAAAAGAATAAGAGATTTCTAGCCTCAGAACTAACACTGATTTACTAGGTGTTATCTCAATTCTTTCCTCTTAAGATGGAATATATGCCCTATTTCTTAAGACCACCTGGAAAAGCAAACAAAACCATCAAAAAGTTAAAAGCAAAATACCCATATAAAGATTCACAGATGTATATATGATAAGAGACTGATATCGTGCACATACAAAGAAATCCTACAACTCAACAACAATAGTAGAAACAGCCCAATTATAAAATAGGCAAAAGATATGAAAAGGTATTTTTCCAAAGAGGAAATATAAATAGCTAGAAAAACACATGAAAAAAAATGTTCATCTTCACTAGCTATTAGGGAAATGCAAATCAAAACCACAATGAGATACCACCTCACACCAATAAGAATGGCTGGCATTAAACAAAGAGGAAACAATAAATGCCGGAGAGGATGTGGAAGAATTGGAGCTCTTATTCATTGCCAGTAGGAATGTACAATGGTACAGCCGCTGTGGAAGTCAGTTTCGCGGTTTCTCAGAAAAACTAGATATTGAATTACCCTATGTTCCCAGCAATTCCTCTTCTTGGTATATACCCAGAAGATTTGACAGCAGTGACACAAACAGACATTTGTACACCGATGTTCATAGCAGCATTGTTCACAATTGCCAAGAGATGGAACCAATCCAGGTGTCCTCCAACAGACAAGCGGATAAACAAAACGTGGTATACACCTAAGATAGAATAGTATGCAGCAGTAAGAAGGAATGAGGTCCTGAAACATATGGCAACAGGGATGAACCTTGAGGATATAATGCTGAGTGAAATAAGTCAGACACAAAAGGAGAGATATTGTATGTTATCACTTCTATAAACTCTCTGAACAATATAAAATCAATGTCTCATAATGTAAAATATTGGGGACCTAGTAATAGACAGTAGCTGGTGAGGGGGAATGATAATCTAGTATGTTCAGATATGTTAAGGACGGTGAATTCAAAGGTATGGGAATGGATAGGGGTAACAATTGTTAATGGGATTATAAGTATCAGAGTTGTACTGAAGGCAAATAGGATTGAAAGGGGTTGTTTAAAGGCATGTTACCCACAGATCAGCACCACAAATATAGATAGGTGCTTGCATGATATACTTCTAGGGTATGACACTAGCACAGAGAGTTGAAAACAGAGGGGTATATGGGAAAAATCTACCTATTGCATACTAGGGACGATAATTAATAGGAATACCTTACTGGTACCACACAAATACTAGAGACAAATAATTAAGGGCTGACAAGAGCTACAAGGTGTTTGGCGTCATGAGAATTTTTTAAAATGGAGAGTGATGAGGATTGTACAACTAAGTGATGATAATGTGAGATATGGATGGATCATTGCAGACATAACACATGTTATGTGAAATTAGGAACTCCCTGTTTTATAAGTCAATCCCTCAATCGTGAGGCTTGCTCGGGTGAAACTTATAGATGTAAAGGCGAGGCTAAGTCCACCTATAATTATGCCTAGGAGTCACCTCCAGAGTATTTCTTTTGTTGCTCAAATGTGGATTTTTTCTCTCTAAGCCTAACTCTGCAAATAAATTCATCGCCTTCCCCATGAGGAATGACCCCTCAAAGCAATGAGCCTGCCTGGTGACATGAGACACGGATTCCGGGAATGGACCTTATCCTGGCCTCAAAGAATTGAGAATGTCTTTTTGACCAAAAGGGGGAAAACAAAGGCAACAAAATAAGGTTTCAGTGGCTAAGAGAACTCAAATAGAGTCAAGAGGCTGTCCTGGAGGTTATTCCTTTGTAAGCTTCACCTAGATATGCCAAATGACCGCAGTATGATAAGCCCAAGTCAACAGGAGTCCCAAAAACCTTAAAGAATACCCAGATTCCTCTCTGAGACTCTGTAAAGGTTTCACTCACTAGGTTTATTCTTCAGAAACTTAAATCCTTCAGAGAACTCCTATGCCAGCTAAGTCCCAAAACCCAGAGGCAATAGCCTCTTCAAGAACATCAACCAGATGTGTCCCCTTTGCTCATAAAGTCAACACCCCTTTTCAACATGAGCAAGTTAGGGTGGTCACTGCCTAGACATCCCTGAAGATTGGGAAAGTGATTAAACTAGAGGAAGGGGTAGCAACAGGCAAGATGGAATTTAACAAAGGATTATGGATACTGAATCTCTATATAATTTTCTTTTTCTTCGTTTCTAGGATATTAGAATAGCTAGAAGGGAAGAATTGAAATGGTGGAACTGTAACCCATAGCACCCTTTGAAATTTGTTCTATAGTTACTTGTTAAATGGTAATTTGAAAGCTGTATCTTTTTGTATACATGTTACATTTCACAATAAAGAAATAACCCATAACAACTTTGAAAATTTCCTATATAGCTACTTGTTAAATCATACTTTGAAAGACACTATCTTTCTGTATATATGTTATATTTTACAATAAGGAAATAACTGAAACTGTGGAACTGTAACCCATGATATTCTTTGAAATTTGCTAACTATTTTTTAAATTTCACTTGGAAAGTTATAATTTCTATGTATATATGTTGTATTCTACAATACAAAAGTTTGATTTAAAAAAAAAAAAAAAGATTTGCAGATGTAGCATAAGTGAGACTCTCCAGTGCCCATATGCCCCAAATCCAATATGATGGTAAAATTACAGGCCAGGGAGGGTCTATCTCCATGATAAAGTGCCCAAAGTGGGAAAATTTTTATTTACACCTGTAGCTGCTAAAACACAATGCAAAGATCCACAACATGGGGATACTGTCTCAGCAAAAAAACAAACAAAACAGCCCATGAGTTACTCTGATTTCCTCTGTCAAAAGTTGACAAGACAGAAACAGGGCCCAATGAGACAAAGAATTAAAAATTATTCTGGCTGCTGAACCAACAGAAACTGTTCTTGATGTTCCTAATGAATTAAAACACCCACTAGAGGCAGGAACCCAGAAACAGCTGAAGTGATTATCACACAGAACACTGAGGAATACTCTGAGGCCACGGGGGGGGGGGGGGGTCTGAGCAGGAGAGGCCTGATCAGTCTGTAGTTGAAAAGCAGAGGCCAGTTGCAGAGTAATGAGTGTGGGGTGATGTAATGTGAATGATAGAAAAAAAAGAAAATTCATGTATATCATATGCACAAAGTTTTTGCTGAAATGCACAGGAAACTTGCCAATGTTAGCTTCCGGAAAATGTAATGCAGCATGGCGGGGGGTGGGGGGGACCTGCTGGGAACTGTGGCCCCTGCTTTTCATGTTACACCCTTCTGAATGATCTGATGTTTTTAACCACTTGCCTGCAGGGCTATCCAGCAGTTTCCTGAAGCCTGGTTATTACGAGGGACCCAGAGGCAGTCCCCACCACCCGCTTCTGGAATTGCTATAGAAGCAATGGGGATAAAGACAGAAGTCTCCAGGACACCTCCCTGGCAGCACCTTCACAGCTCCCACAGGGTTTGTCTTCAGTTGCCTGCTTCAGGGTCCCCTTCGCTACTTCAAAGCCTCCTTCTGCCCTGTCTTTTCCCTAAGAGGCTATCTGAACTAATTAGGTAATCAGACTCGGCCGCAAACTTAAAAGCATAAATGTCTATGTGGGCACAGGAAAAATCTGATACAGGTATGTGCCACAAACGTAGGCTCATCAAGTTTCACCAAGAAATTCTCCATGTTTCTTTAACTTATAAAAGCCTTCTCTGTCTGCTATTTTCTTCAAGGTCACAAAGAGTGTCTCAGAGAGCACAGCTCACCTTTGAAAGGAATGAGAAAGCATTTCCAGACTCCGAGTCTTCCACCTGTAATGCAAATTTAATTAACACTCCTTAAGGCGTCCTGGCCTTGGTGAACTACGATTGCCTCACAGGGGAGCCCCCAGTGTTACTAGAGAAGCTTCCTCTTAGAGTATCAAATGTCTCTCATGTCAAGAAACCCATTTGGAATTCCAACTTCCTCTTTTTTTATAGTGCATTAGGAGGTCATGAAATGAAAGAATGTTTCCTCTATAAATGACCTTCTGTTATTTCCTTTTTCAGCCAAGGATTGTCTCTTGACCTCTAAAATTTCCCAATTCAAATGGTGACATTCTGCAATAAGAACTGCCCTGCCTAAAAGTAACATATAGATAAGAGTTAGTTAATACAGCATCTATTTGAGAATTGCAGGAACTAAACCCTTGGGTGAGGCCCGAGAGGGCATGGCCGTAAGCCCTGTGCTTTATGTTTCAGAATTTGCAGAGGAAATCAACCAATGTACACCCTGCAAAGGAAATCGCCAATGCACACGCCTGCAAAGACTATGATAAGAGCCTCCTTGGTGGCCTTCCTGAATCCAGACTCTCCTGCGTGTGACCCACTGCTGTCAGGCGTCATGCCAAAGCCCAACCCTGTTCACGGGCCACTCCCCTGCTCAGCCTCCCAGGGCTCCCTAGTACCCCTCCAGTGGAGCCCAGACTCCCAAATGTGGCATCTAAGACTCTACTCAACTGAGACCCAGCCTACTGAGGAGGGACGTAATATTTTGAGATATGAACCAATTATTTTTCTTGGTGTATCCCCCTTTTTTTGCCCGTCCCATTCAAGCAAGGATCAAGTCCTACATTCATCATTTTGGGAGACGGTTGCAGCTAGGTAAAAGCAGAACTAGCCTGCAAGTGTTCATGACTTTTATTTCCAAAAGCCTAAGTCCAAAGGTAGGAGATGATTCCCTTGTGTTGACCAAAATAATTTGGCCAGAACTATCAAGGAAAGAGGAGAAGGGTAATGAGAACAGACAAGGCTCTGGGTTTAGGAACAGAACTGCTGGGAAGAGGACATGACTTCACCAAAGGGAGCACTTTGTGGTTGTCCTCAGCAGTCGGCAGGCTCCCCACGGTTCTCTGCCCCAGAGCACGAGTGGGCCCGAAGGCCTGGACTGCTTGATGTCTCAACCGTAACTCACACGAGCCAATGATGGGGACCAGACGCCCAGCTGGTGACTTGGCAAGTGTAAGATTCCAGAACCAGAGTCTAGTCTGGGAAGAGGGAAGACCTCAGAGAGGACCAAGGAGATATTTTAATGGGCTTGAAACCCAAATTGAGTTCCAAAAAATATTATTCCTACTTCTGCCACAGTTAACTGAGAACTGAGATTCACTCCCACCATACTACCTTTCCAGCCTTCTCTTTTACTACTTCCCCTTTCAGAAACAATGTACTAACAAATCCAAGTCCTTTTGACATTAAAGACCCTGAGATCTGCTATCTTAGTGTTTTCGTGTGAGGCAGACAGGGTACCTTTCCTCATTTCCATCCATTCACTCTCACCCATCCTTCAGTGCTTCACTCAAATAACACTTCATGATATATATCGTGTGATTGCACATGCACAAGCTCTATCCCTTCTCTTAAAGTAACATCTTCAAGGGCAAGGAACATATCCTTTTCAGCACAGATCCTCGGGCACAGTATCTCAATAAATATTCAGTTAATAAATAAATGAAAAAATTGATGAAAAGAACTGACTCTTTTCAAAGATTAATTTCTATGTCAGCTATCTGAAACAGAACACAGCCTTTCATAGAAACAGTGTAATATATAACACCCAATATGCAATAATGTAAATGTGTTAAGTTTCTAAAGACCTTATACAAAAAAACAATAGAAACGAATGCTAGATTCTTTTTATTTATCTTAAATGCAGATATTATAAAAAGAAGAGCTTTGATTTAAATAGATGAGATACAGATGATGACATGGAGATTTTAAGCAGGACATCTGGGTATTTTCAATTGGGAACACTGGTTCCATTTCAAAACATGATCTTTGTGACAGAGCAAAATCATTTACATTAATTATATTGTTATGATTGGGGCTTTTTTTTTTCAGTCTACATCTAAACCATAGAGAAAGAAAGAATAGGTCAAAAAAAAAAAAAAAAAAGAGCAAAGAAAAGGAGCACATGGATTAAGAATAATATATGAATATGAAAAAAAGACCAGTCTGTTGTACTGTGAGTGATTACATAGAAGGAAAACAAAAAAAAGGCAAGTTCCTAAGGAGAAAGAAAAGCACAGACAGGGTAGTGGATGGCACGTCCCTGACACGGCCCCAGGGGCACCATCAGCCTGGGACAGCCCGGCTGCCTACCTGAAGGAGCTGGGACCAGAGTTGGAAAGGGAAGCTGCAGCATCAGGATGCACAGTGCAACTGGTGATTCCAAAAAACGGATCATTCGTAAGTCAGATACTCGTAACTAGGGAATTACCGATACCATGACTTATTTCTACTACCATCACAAGATTCACTCAAGGTTCACCTGGGAACAATGGAAATACTGGATAATGACCACTAACCTCATGCACATCTTTTCTATTAACATGCAATTTCCTGATGTAATGATATTAATTCTGTATTAATCCTCCAAATTGTCTGATTTGCCTAAATTCTTAAAGTATATGATCAATTTGAATAAATGAACTACTCTATCCCCACCTGTTAGTTTTTGAAGTTTTGATACACTACAACTGGGAAACATCCAGAAAGCTTCTTCTGCCCCTATGTCTATGCGCCCATCACAATAACTGTGATAATCTTCATCAAAGCACTTCTCGTACTGAACTATGATGCTGGCTTATTCATCTTTTCCCACAGTACAAGTTTCATCCCTGAGGACACAGATCATCACTTATTCATCCTTGTATCTCCTGCACCTGATGCAAAGTGCTCAATTAACATTGTTAATTAAACTACTGTTATAACACTGTCAGAATATAAGAATGGCAAAGACAGACAAAAATAACAGGAAAAAAATGAAAAAACAGTTCTCCTATCCCAAAACCAAAGAAGGGTAAAAATCATCACCTTGCTGAATTAACTGTATTACACAGATGCCAAGTTAGTAATATACCACCCTTAAATTTCTACTTTTAAAAATAAACGTGTATACAAAAAAAAAATTTCATCAAATTAATTCAAGCCTACCTTTGGTTAAATTGTGACTATAAAATCTGATTCAATTATACTTAACACTATTGTGTTATTTTGCTTTCAATTTAAAATAATCACTCATATAAGGGGCATTTGTTGCTCCCCAGAGAAATAGCTTTATTCGCTCTGTTCCCAAAATTATTCGTCTTACAGAAAAGGCACATGTACGCCAATTAAGCCTGGCTTTCACATCAGCACCTCCGGTCTCATTATTAGCTGAATTCACTCTTCTAACAGCAGAGTTAATTTTAGAGAGGTATAATTCTTCAGATTTCAGGGCTAAGGCGTGTGCTTCACTAAAATTCAGTCAACTTTGTCCTCCAAAATATTTATTTGTGAGGTCAAAGATGCAGCCTTTCCACTTCCTTGAGAGAAACTGTTTGTTGTGTTTCCACCATTTAATAGCCCTTAATAACGCTGGTTGTGTGATTAACATCATGTTTGTGCTGTTACAATAGTGGCTATCACATTTCATGATTAACGAGCAAACAACCCTCTCCAAGACTTCAGTGACATTATAAATGTCTCCAAAATTTATACATGGAGACATGACCTCCTTCCGAGCTCCATGCATCTCCATCTTCATCCTGGGTGTAAACTACCCCAAATGAACATCCTGCAGGCAACTCAACCTCACACTCTCCAGCAGTGAATTCATCAGCTGCACCCCACACCTTCACCTCCTGCTGGGTTCTGTCTTTCAGTGAGCCAGGATCCAAGCCTTTGGTTCACCGAAACCTCATGCTCACATCCAACAAAATGATGCAAAAGGAATCTAAATTCAAAAAAAAAGCACCCAATTTACCAGTATTGCCTTTACACACTTTCAACAGGTTTTTCTTTTTTAAATAATACAATCTTTGAGATTAGTTTTTGTTTTCTCTTAGAAAACTGGGGGCTAAGGACAAAGTTTTCCCTCCCAAAAGCAAGTCAGCAAATGGAGGCAGCTTTCTTTCACCTATGATAATTTTTTGGAGGCCAAGTTATAACAGAGCTCAAGAAAAGAATTTTAATTTAGTAATGCAACATCCTTCCCAGTGGGCAGGTGAGCAGTGCCCTGGCCATTGTTTGGGAAGCTTACATGGGAGCTCCATCTTACCCACGTGCTCACTCTCACGCCATCAAGGCTGACGGTGTCCTCTTTTTAAATTCACAGCTTGTCCTTCCCACGTAACAGAAAGCAGCAGATCCTTCTTAGCCCTAGTGTACCTGGCCACTGGCAGAGGAGAAGAGAAGTAGACTCATCTCTGCCCATGTATCACCTCTTCATGCAAACAATTCAATAGCTGAACAATATGCATATAATCTGAAAAAAGACCCAATGCCTAGAAAAATAAATAAGCATGGTTATATTTATTAGAAAACCATGACTTTTAGAAAGTTTTGCCTGCTAAAACATTTCACTTAGAAACACCTGGCAGTGACTTTTATCATAATACCATCATGTTCTAAGAAGTACGAGTTATATCACTTGCTTGGAATAAATTTAATAAACCCCACTGGAAAAAAAAAAAAAACACAACACCCAGTAAAACAGGTAAATTGGTAACAGACAGTTGGGTAACTTCAAAGTCAAATGTTGGTTCAAACACACAGAAGGCCATTTTAACAGTTCAATTTTACAGCCCATCATTCCTGCATATCACCAAGAAGGTGGAAAGGAATTTTTCATAAACATAGTCCTAGCATAACTCTCATAACTGAATGATGTCAATTTCTTTGATAAGACTGCAAATAAATAAATACTTTTTGCAGATATCTCAGGCAAATTACTTTAAATTATGATACTAATTTGACTGTATTTCAAATTTTGAAGTTTTAAGATCATAATGTCAAGTTAATTAGTAATAAATCAAAATTGTATACCTAATATTTAATTTTTAGATAATTTTATCCCCACAAATATTTTTTAATCATTCAAATACCAAATCTCAATTATCCACAGGTCACTAAAACAATGTGTGATAATTCACAATATTTTAAACAATGCTAATTTTTCCTGTACATCTTAAGCTGTTCTGAGTAAGTTTAGACTTCTGAGAAGACAGAATTGCAGATGTCTAAGAGACCTGAGGGATGCTAAAAAACAGCTCTTTCCAGGCCTCATCTGTTAACTGAAATTCTACCACCATCAATCTTTTTTGAGGATCCTTGAAGATAGGAATTGCCAACTTCTTCATTTCTATAGCTCTAGCACCTAGTACAGATCTTAGAGGAAGTAACTCAATTAATCAAAATTGCTAGGGGAAGCAGACAAGTTCATAACAAGAAATAGAGCACTAGTGAAAAGAAAGCGGGCAAAAGTAATCATTGTTGTTATGTTTCAGCACATCAGCCCTGGTTTGGAGCCCCACAATTCCTAAATGTTGATAAAGTGCTAACTTATTTAAATATTTAGATACAGTATGCTAAATCTACTTTTTAAAATTCTGTTAAGTAAAATATAATTGATGCTCAATTATCCAGTTTCAAATCTTCTGCACCTTGACTTTAAATGATTAGCTAACAATAGGAGCAAAAGGCACACTACGTTACTATGTGACCACCCCAAGTTAATGGAAAAAGTGGAGAAAACAACTCAAATCTGTAAATAACCTCATGATTTATCAAGTACTTTCACATACTCTGCTTGGAATACTGAACTCAACAAAAATGGAAAATTGACGTTTCACAGCAAATTTGGGAACTGAATCAAATTTAATTCTTCCCAAACTTCCAAAAACAGTTAATAAAAACAAAAACAACCAAAGTATGGCAGATTTCTTCAAAAAGATTTGCAGTTCTCATAATACACTGGCTTTCTTTGGCACAACAGGAAAGCTATAAAAAGAAGTGATTTCTTGGTTAAATGCAATAGCGAAAGGACACACAAAAATGAAGTAAACTCCCAGGGGTCAGATAATTTCTGAGATTATTATCGAAGCACAACTATGGAGCAGTGCCTTGCAGTTAAGGAAGAATCTGTTGACGTGTAACTGATACATAATTTCAAAAAACAAAAACACTGTGACAACTTCATAAAAAGAATGAGGAAAGAGTTTGGAATTTTTCTGCCTGATACAGAAATTTCTACTGGTTTTTTTTTCCTACAGGCTCTCTCTACTTTCTCACCTTCATTTCACTCCTTAACCAACTGTGATCAGCTATACCTCACACCTCTCCAGTGCTGCTGCTCTGGCCAAGACTGACAATGACCGCACCACTGTCATCAAAGGCCACGTTCAATAGTCACAGTGCCCTCTCATTGTGACTGTCCCCTCAATGGTAGTCATTGCTGCTGATCACAAAATATCCCCAAGTCTCAGCTCTCTGGGCACACGGGAGGAACACGTCCTCACCGCTCCGTAGTGAGCCAGGCCACATGGCATAATTTGGCCAATGAAATGTGGGTGGAAATAATGCGCTGAAGTTTTAAGAGTTAATATATGCATCTCCATCACTTTTTTCCCTCTGCCATGGCAACCAGCAATGCTTCAATAATGACTACTCAGCCAGCTTGGGGCCCAGAGTGAAAATGGCACGAAGACGAGTCCCCACACAACCTGCCATGGACACATCCCAGAGATGGTCGTGTGGTGCAGGGCCCAAAGCAACCTGCAGTGAATATACAGAATGAGAAAGGAATAAACCTTTGTTATTTTAAGCCCCTGAGAAAATGGAGTGGTTTGTTACCACAGCACACTCTAGGCTGTCCGCTGGATACACCCTTGGCGTCTGTCCATCTCCTGGTAGTATGTGGGACCCACCGTTCTGATGCTCCTCCCGTCTCTCCCTTTGCTCTTGCTCCTGCTCCAAAACCCACCCTTCAGCCCACCTCCCAGAAGCTGTGAAGGCTAAGCAGCCTCTAGAGGTGTCCAAGGACCCCCACTACCCACTGTTCAAGCCCTAGTGGAAGCCCTCCCCTTGAGCGTGGGGCTGGGCAAATGACTTGTTTCCAACAGATGAAACATAGCAAAAGTGATGAGATGCCACTTCTGAGATGAGGTTACAAACAGAATGGCTCCCACCTGGCTCACTTCCTTGCTCACTCCTAGGGAAGGGCACTGTCATGTGGTGAGCCTCCCTATGGACAGGGCAAGGAATCAAGGTCTCCAGCCAGCCAGAACCTGACACCTGGCCACAGGCAAGTCAGGGAGCTTGGAAGCCCATCCTCCTCCATCAAACCTTGAAACAGGACCATGGCCCTAACTCACACTTTGACTACACCCTTGTGAGATTTTGAAACAGAGGACCTAGCTCAACTGCACCCGGATTCCTGACCCCCAGAAATGGTGAAATAACATGTTTGTTGTTTTAAGTTGCTAAGTTTGCAGATAATTTTGTGATGCAGCAATAGATAACTAATACAGATTTATATGTTCGTCTTCTTCCCACTCTCTGTAAGCAGGGCAATTTTACTCTTTTCCATGTGTCTACCCAAATTTATCATTTGATTTATCACTCAATTTTGAGCCTTGACCACTCTCTAAGACTAGTAGACCCAAATGCCCACTAGATATTTTTGCCCAAGGTCCAGCCACACATCTCAACCTCTGCAACTAAAACCTCCTCTACAAAACAGCTTTCTATCTCCTGTAATCCACATGTCAGCTGGTGTCGAAACCTTCCACTCATCAGCCAAGCCAGAACCCTAGGACTCAGCCTTGACTCCTCCCATCTCCCTCACTCCTTACGTCCAGTCACCAAGCTTCATCGATTCGACTTCAGCTGGCCACTGCCTCAGCTCAGGACCCTGGCATCTCCTTCCAAGACACATCTCTCTGTCTCCAGGCCCCTACTTCTCACAAGTATATTCTACCCAGTCTCTGTGGCATCTCCAAAGAGATCCATGTCACTCCGCTGCTCAAAATATTTCAAAGGTCTAGGATATGAAGACCAAATCCCTGAATTTGGAACCCAAAATGCTTGGTGATGAGCCTGGCCTCCTAGAGCTCCCTCCACTCCAAAGTCCAATAAAGCTGCACTACTTGTAGTCCTACAGACTCAGCTTGCTATAGCATGCCTCTACACCTGTGCACCTCTGCAACCTGTTTCCTCTACTTTACAAATCACCTGCCCCAGATGAGTGAACTCCTACCCATCCTACAAAACTACTCAGGCATCACTTCTGTTCTGAAATCTTCCTTGACTACTTCCCACTACCAATGCGGTAAATTATTCTTCGGTTCACTTGTCACTGTGCCTAGAAGATTATGTTGTAATAACCTGTTATTAAGCCTGCCCCCCCCTCCTCTGAGCTCCACATCATCTCTGAAAATCCTCCTCATCTAGCACAGAGCCTGGCCCACAAAAGGACATTATAACACATCTTATTAAACAGAATTTTATGAGGTTGCATAAGAACACTCCTCAGTTTCCACCTCAGCAGTGGATCAAAATGTAACAATCAACATCAACCTTTGTGAAAACCAGAAATTCCTATCTCGTGTTCAGGCACCCCCACCATCTCTTTTGCTATCGTACTCCTAAGCTCTAGTCCCATCCTCCCTGTCCCCAAGCTTCAGAGAATCCCTCCATTTCACCCTGAAGGTGATACTCCACATGCAGGAGTACAAATACAATTCTTCTTCTGGCATTTCTGGTAAGACAATTTAAAAAAAATTTTTAATCTCATCTCACTGATTTTCAATATTTTTTAAGACCTGCACAATAAGTTCTATTTAAGACACGTTGACATACCTCATTTGAGGTATCCCTAATTATCCAGTCTTCTCTCCTATTACATACCCAGTCAAATTGATTCATAAAAGACAGAAGATTCAACAAGTTGCAGTCCTCAACCTGATCATCAGAAACTTTGGAAAAGTCCTTATTCCCCCAGACTCCACTCAGAACTACTCAACCCACCTTGAGGATATATTCAAAAAGAAAAAAAAAAAATTTTTTTTTAAAGTCCAAGTGCTTCTGATGCATAGCAAGGGTGTAAACCACTGCCTTAGCCGTCTCTCCTTCAAGCTAGTAATTAAATGATGAAGACCTGCCCAGAGAGGAATTGTCTGGGCCAAGATGGTTCAGCTGGTGGCCAACCTTGAGTTACGGCTGGTCTGGTTCCCCAACTCTAAGAAGAGTTCCTCCCCCCACGCCACACTCCCTTCGCTGCTGGGCTCCACCCAGAGCTGAGCACCACGGGGGAACCTGGGAGAAAGGGGTTGCTGGGACAGGGTCTGCACATTAGAAGTGAAGGAGCCTGTTAGAACCTGTAAGAATAACCTGAACCCTGGGGTAAAGGCTCTAATTCTTGTGTGTTGGGTGTGGCCCTCAGACTTTGGGAAGTTCCCGGTGTGGGCTGGCAAGTCCGGGCATCCTCTTGGCACAAAACCGCCGAACAGAGAGGAGCTACCTACTTAGGTGCATAACTGTACAGGCATCACTTAAAGAACTTAAAAAATTTCTTTAAGCAAATCCCAGCCACACTTGAAATGAGGGCCTGAGGCCACCAGCCATGGCCAGCCACCCACTGCCTAACGCCAGCCACAAGGTTTCACCTTCCCAGACGGGCACGCTGCCCCAGTTCATTTTACCCTCAACTCCGGAGCCACAGTCACCTTGCCTTGGCCCTAAGTAAACTATCCCTGGCAGAGCAACAACCAACAACCCCAGATGGAGAAAAGACCAACTATTCCAACAAGCTTCTCAAAGGGGAGAAAAAAAAAAAGATTTTCCGAGTTTGTTTTTTGTGGGCAGCTGGGAAAAAAAAAATAATAAATCTATCAAATACCAACACCTCCCCAAAAGGTTTCTTGCCAGGACCATGATGACTGGTGTTAAGAATGCAAGTTTCCAGCAGAGGGAATGTGACACATCACTGAGTCAAAGGCAGGCCCAACCCTGGCTGGAACTCTTTGTCAGAACTGGGTTATGCTTTCACTGTCAGAAGTTTAAAATAAGGGCAATGGTGAAGTCACATAAGTGAGTCATTTTCCCACATACTATGCTCATTTTTCAACATGATCAATACACCAAGTACTCCACAAAGCTTTCTTGGGATTGCGAGCTGTTTAGAGCTCTGCAGAGAATAGTGTTTGATATTCTGAGTAAGTGAAAAGCATTGTTGCCACCTACTCATCCACTCCCATAAAAAAAAAAGAGAAAGAGAGAAATTAACACTGCACAAAATATCAGACAGTGGGTATTTGTGGATAAGAACGGGGAAAAGGAGGAAATGAGAGCCCTAAAATGATACTGCACTTGTATTCATCTTTGTTCTCTATATAAATGTTTCTGTGAGAAGAAAAATGGATTGGGGGCAGATGTTTGTGCTACAGGAACCTAAATTTATGACACTTGAGAACAATCTTGAACCCAGACTGCCATGCTGTGTGCACACCCATGCAAATGATCATACATGCATGTACACACACACTCTCACCAGTGGTTTCAAGGTCAGAAGGGTCAGTTACCTGCCTCCTCTGCCTCTTCTTCCCAGAGAAACAGCCGAAACTTGGGGTCCTGCAGCTATGAACTGCCTACTGCCTTCTTCCAGATCAAGAGAATCATCCAGAGGGAGAGGCAAGGGCAGGTGCTGGATCTATGGAGACCTGGAAGCTGAGGGAGTCGAGAAGAGGTGTTCTCACCAACAGAAGAAGGAAAAGGGGCAGACGGGGAGCCGATGGAGCGGGGAGGGAGAAGTCGGGGCCTGGAACCTCTGGCATGGTCCTCCTCAGCCTGAGCTCTCAGGAACCAGGCCTTAGAGGAACCTTCTCTCAGGGCAGAGGGAGCACCTCACAAGTACAGGGAGAGGGATCAACCGGCTTGGCTTCTGCTTAACCCTCTCCCCAACAACTAAACACATTTTAAGAACATGAATAAACCAGGTGAGCCTAACTTCCAGGACAAAATAATTTCAGTCCCAAACAATTTCCTTTACCACTATCGGTTTTTAAACTAAACCTTTAACAGGACACAAAAGCATTCATTCCCTGAATTTGGATACCTGGAACAATTAAACACTGATATAAATCAGAGGACAGCAAACTTTTTCCAATAAAAAGCCAGATAGTAAGCATTCTAGGTTTTCTGGGCCAAGAGGCAAAAATCAAGAACATTAGGTAAGTACTTAAATAACAAGAGAGAAAACAATTTCCCACAAAATTTTACAGCAAAATTCAAAATATTACCATAGTCACGACTCAATGTAATTGTTTGTAGTATAAGCCTCCCAATACGAAGAATGAAATTTTGGAGGGAAATGACACTGTAATTGGCATTCAATGTTAGTGTTCCTTATCAAAACCAACTGCAAATTTTCATCTGTTAATATAATCTATAATGAGATTTTTGCATATTCCATCCTTGAAAATGTCATTTCATACAATTGGCAATACCAAATACTGTTATCAATCCAAGAGCATATGATTTTAACTGGACTATTCCAAGCATATTCACCACTTGGGAGGCATTTTCAAAATTCAGATTCTTCTTTGATATCTGCCTTTTCAGCATGTCATTATATCGCAGATTAATCATTTTCAATTGAAGTCAGATGGAAGTTACTCAATAGCATATTAAAGTGCAGTTTGAAATGTGGAAGTTTCCTTTGCCCTTATATCAAGGTCTGAAAAACACTGCTGGTACTTACTATAGTCTGAGCAAAGAAAATATATCTTCAGTAAATTTGTGTGGGAACGTACGTCTCATTTCTTTTTTTAACTTTTGATAGCATGGGAAGTATATGAAACAGCTTGAAGTTATTAGTGATTCAAACAAGGCTAGCTGTCATCTAAATTATTTTACTTCAATATTAAGTTTTACATATAAGCACTGTTTTGCCTTGTGATTTTAGGTAACAAGGAAACTAATGAATTCATTATCAGGTCTGCAGCCAAAGTTAACTTCAAAGACCATTCAGTGTTCGATAACAGTAGTCGAGGGTTGTTCTTATTTAGAAAAAGTTTAATTCATAGCAGCATTATTCATAATTGCCAAAATATAGAAGCAACCCAAGTGTCCATCAACAAATGAATAAACAAAATGTGAAATATCCTGTATAATGGAATATTATCAGCTATAAAAAGGAATGAAGTTCTCATATACATGACAACACGAATGAACCTTGAAGACATCATCGTGTTGAGTGAAGTAAGCCAGACAGAAAAGAACAAATACCACATGATCTCACTTATATGAAACAAGCAGGACATGCAAATTAACAGAGTCAAAAACTAGAATTCAGCTTACTATGGACCAGGGTGGGAGAGGAAAATTTGGAATTAATGCTTAATTGGTACAGAGTTTCTGTGTGGGGTGCTGGAAGAGATTTGGTAATGGATGGTGGTGATGGTAGACAACATTGTGAACATAACTAACACCATATCTGAATGCGGATAAAAGGGGAAATTTTAGGTTGTATTCATGATACCAGAATAAAATTTAAGAACCTAAAGTAAATTAATAATTCTTTTAAATGATCCCCAAGCACAATGTTGAAGTGCTGCCTCATGTTCCTGAGCACAAGAAGGCCGTGATGTGCATTAAGGATTAAATACACGCATTAGAGAAGTTATAGACATAGTTACTGGTGGTTATGAATTCAGTATTAACGAATCAAAAATATATATTTATATGTTATTTTAAAGGTGTTTTAAACAGAAACGCACATAAAGGTACATACTGATCCACTGATGAGCATGTTGTGAATAGAGGCCTGCTGGAGATGAATGCCGCATTTCCTCTAGGAGCAGTGCTGTGGTTTTCACCAATTCAGTGTCAGCAGCGACTCTGCAGAATATAACTATCACGAATGACGAGAATCGACTATATTCAGTTTCAAATTATTTTAGTTTTCATCACTGCTTTCCTGTGAGTTGAGAATATTGTGACGAATGCTCAGTCTGGTAATGTCAATGTATATTATATTCTTTTAACAGCTATCGTCTCATTATACAATAAACACGTTTTGCCGTCTAATTCCATAACAAAGTAATCCACAGTGCCTTTAAAGCACAACACTCAAAGTCCACTTTTCTCTCCTTTTCTTATACTAACATAAAGGATTTGCACTGGTAATAAAAAAAAAAAAAATACATAAATTAAATGTCGCTGTAAGGCAATACATGTGACATTCAAAATACTGTCAAGTTATACCTGTGACTCTGATTTGCAATATTCCAAGCAGCAGTGTAAAGTGACGAGAGTACTATAGCCTCTGTCACAACTACTAAACTCTGCCATTGTGGCACAAAAGCAGCTAGAGGTGATGTGTAAACAAATGAGCATAGCTGTGTTCCAATGAAGCTTTAGTTACTGACACTGCAATTTGAGTTTCATATAAATTTCACATTATGTGTCACAAAATCTTCTATTTTTCTTTTGATTTGTACTGTTTTTAAAATGCAAAAACCCTTCTTAGCTCATAGGTCATGCAAAAACAGGCAGCTGGCCATTGTCTTCTGACCCCTGATCTAAATGCCATTTGGTTCTGTGAAATGTGGTAATGTCCTTGTCAGACCCTTACCTTTCCATTTGAGGAAGTAGATGTAAAGCAGTTGCCACTGAGTCCATGGAGGAGGAAAAGGGATGTCAAGAGAGAATCAAGAAAAGAAGCATCAGAGATGCCACGGATAAACATTGCCCATTTCATAGTCCAGTCTATTTACCTTCAGAGAAGTCACAGATGACAAATTCCCTGACACCCATTTGCAGGTGTTACTGTTATGATAAGAACCACCATCTATGGAATGCCTGCTAACATCCCAGGCAACAACCTTGACACTTGACATTGAATCCTCACCATAACATCATGGCAGAGGCATTATTATCCCTGATCAGAACACTGAAGTTCATACAGGCTACTTGATTTTCCTGTTACTGGTGGACAGCAGAGCAGAAATTCAAACCCAGGTTTGTCTGATCCTTAACCACTGCTCTTGATGGCCCAGGGTAAGACATGTGGGTTATCACAGATGTGACTTTCAGAAAACAGCAAATGTGGCAAGGAAAATCATATCCCTTACCAAAGAATGGCCTGTCTACCTGGGAAGCTTATGAGGGGAGGGATAGACAAGGCTCAGAGAAGAGAGGAACTGGACTCTCATTAAGCTGGCCATATCCTCCCAGAAGAGCAGGGCAGCACCAGCCTCGTCACCTCCTTCTCCTGGCAAAACTGGCAAGTGCGGAGGCCCCATGCAGAGAGTGAGCACGATTTCTGTCCTTCATGCTTGCCTGGTCCAGGGTGGCAGGAGGTGGGAAGAGGGAGGGAAGTGTTTACCCAACTTGACTCCTCTCCTGTCTCGTTCCTGGCCCCTACCATCCTCCTGAACAGTCTGGTCTTAGAACACTCCAGGAAAATAAGGCTTGTAGCACCCAGATATCCTTCAGCAGCCCCACCTGATGGGATGAGGAACCCCTGGTTAAAACAATGGAACTATTGAGGAAACTTAGCACAAGCCATTATCAGTCTTTACCACCTTAAGGTTAGTCTACCGAACTGTCATTCAAATTTCTGGTTCCCCTGGAAAATTAAAATGTTGCCAAGGGCCCCCAGTCACCCATGTCCATTCACAATCCCCTTCAAAAAACTCCACCACAATGGCTAGAGGGAAATACCTGAAGCTGTCAAACTGCAACCCAGTGACCTTGATTCTTGAAGATGATTATATAACTTTGTAGCTTGCATAGTGTGACTGTCTGACTGTGAAAACCTTGTGGCTCGCACTCCTTTTATCCAGTGCATGGACAAATGAGTGGAAAAATGGGAACAAAAATTGGAAGAAGAACAGGGTGGGATGGAGGGGATGGAAAGAGTTAGGGGTTCTTTTTTGCTTTTATTTTTATTTTGGAGTAAGGAAAAGGTTCAAAATTTGATTCTGGTGATGAATGCACAACTGTATGATGGTGCTGTGAATGTACACTGTGGATGACTGTATCGTGTGTGAATACATCTCAATTAAATTGTATTTTAAAAAAGTAAATGAACAATGGGGGGAGGAGGGGAATGGGATGTTTTGGATGTTCCTTTTTATTTTAATTTTTATTTTATTTTTTGGAGTAACAAAAATGTTCCAAGTCTGACTACGGTGATGAAAGCACAACTATATGACGATACTGTGAACAACTGATTGTGTACTTTGAATGACTGTATGTTATGTGATTATATCTCAATAAAATTGCATAAAAAAAAACAAAAAAGTCCACTGCATATCTCCAGATGATCCAAGAATCCATGAACACATCTATAAATTCTTAATAGGATTCTACATCCACCATGCCTCCCAGCCTAGCATTCCCCAAACTCTTAATTATTATACTCCTTTTATACTTTTCAGAAGTAGATAGAACTTTGTTATTACCCATATTTTAATAAAAAAGGAAGTAAGGAGGTAAACCGACTTCCCTCAGGTCACAAAGTCTGCAGTATAACTAAGAACAGAATTAAAATATGTGATCTTTAATTCACTTTTTAATCTCCTACTGTTATTCTCTCCTCAAAAAGCATGCCTAATCCAACAGCAGAAGAATTTCAGAAAGCGGTAATTTTAAAGCCTCTTCACCCCCCATAGGTCAAATCATATCTCCCCTCATCATTAAGGATGAGACTCACTCATGTTTAATACATACAGATTCTATTACTGAATTCATTGATCAAATATTTATATAGCACCTTCTGGTTCCTAACAGTGACCTGGGCACTGTGAAACACACACAAGGAATGTAAGACATATAAAAATCGGTCCCTCCAAACGCTCATACATTATTTAGGAAGACAAAAATTAGCATAGAACAAGAAGAGACCACCCCAGCAGTGCTGTCTGGCAATAGAAGGACCACATGGTGAGTTACCCCCTGCCTTCTTCTAGAACATACGATGTTCTCTGATTGTTCTAATTAATCATCCATACTTGTATATATACTTACGTGTAAGTGCCAGCGCATGCCCCGAGTGTTTAGAAAAGAGAAAGATCAATGGTTGTGGGGATGGATGAATGGGTTGAAGAAGTATACAAAAGAAAGAAGATTTGACCTATGCTTTGAAAAACAGGTAGGATTTGGACAGGCAGAAGGGACAGAGGACAACATGCCACAACATGCCAGGTGAGTGTGCAAGGAGGACAATTACCTTAAGAAAAATCATAGAAGGGGAGTTGAGCATTAGAGAAGCTGATGGAAAGTATGAGAAATAAGGCAGCAAAGTGAAACAAAGTCATAGAGGGGCCTAAAGCAGGCAGAGTAACATGCATTTAAGGAACAAGGGCCTGAATGAGTAGAGGAATGATATTTCAAAACGAGGTCTGGGGGCACTACCTAAGCAGGAAAGATAAAGTTTAAAGTTTAAGCAGGGCAACAGCAGAGAACCTACAGCAGCGATCAGATGGAGAATGAAGAGGACCCCAGGTAGTAGTGGGGGAGGGGGAGATGGAAAACCACATGGGAAAAAGGGAACAGAGAGGCCTGGGAGGCAGAACTGGGTGGCTGGCTCGATTCCTGAAACGAAGGAGAAGACACAAAAGCTATGAAAGTGCTAGTCTAAAAGTGATGGAATTAAGAAAACAGGAACCAATTTATAGGGGAAATTGTAAGGAACGTTGTGGACCAGCCGAGTCTGAGATTATAAGGGAACATGTAAGTGTTGCGAAAGTTTTTTAAGGCCTCTAGGAAGTTGCCAATCCGGGACCTTAGGGGCCAGCAAAATCTCTTCCAACTCTAACATTTTATGAAAAGAGCCCCTTGACACAGGTATGAGACCCACACTGGCCCTAACCCAGGGTCAAATGACCCAGAATTGTGCTGAAAATAAAGACGCTAATTTAGCAAACACAGTTATCTACACTCCCCTTGCGACTGTCTCTAGAACTAGACTACAGAAAATGTTAGCTAGATTGAAGCAACAAGGAAAAACATCACTGAAATCACAGCACAGGAGTAGACCGCAAAGGCCAGAGAATCGACACAACAAAACAAACACAACTGGGGGCCCAGTCAAGTAGGTTAGGGATGATAAACATGTAGTGATCTGCAACCCACGGCAGAGACGCAGCACTCATCTATCCCATACTCCATCCCACTGGACCCTGTCAGTGTAGCCCTCCAGGGAGCCACTTTCAACCAACTGGAATTTGAACTGGAGATGAAACATATTTGCCATCCTGAACATCACAGAAATCATAACTATTCAAGAGGTTTTTAGAATGCATTACACCTAGGTTATAATGGTTATAAAGCTGACCCAAATATAAGGAACTAGGTTACGTCCTTCACAAAACAGGCAGGGCCTTCCAAAACTGGTCCCCTTCTGCTCTTTGAGGCTCAGTGGGTCCATTTAAAGGCCAGTATCGTGTTTACTGGTACATGTTTCATCTCCTCTCCTGACGGGAAGCTCCCTGAAGGCACAAAATGTGGCCTAATAGGTACCTTACAAATATTAAAATGTAACCACAGCAACTAAACACATTGTGGCTAGTATAAACAGTTTAGGAAAAGGTTCAAGAATAGATACTGATTTAGCTTGTAATAAAGGTAGTATTTCAAATCAATGGGGAAAAAAATAAATTGTTCAACAAATGATATGGAAAAACCAGCAAACCATTTGACCAAAATTAAGTAAGATATACCCAACATTACCTTATGCCATAATATATTCTATATGTATAAAAGATACAAAAAAGAATTAAAATAACTAGAAGGAAATATAGGAAAATATCTACAAAATCTTGATGTTATTAGGCAAAGGTTTTCCACACAAGATATCAGAGCCAAAAATCATAAAATTAAGACTACTGCATGGGAAATACATATAAAGAAAGATAAAAGACAAAGGAAAATCTAAGGAAAATATTGGTAACATAGATAACAGAAGGTTAATCTTATATAGAGATGAAAAAGGAAAATACAGACAACCTAACAGAAAACTGGGCTAAGAATATGAGCAAATAGCCAATAAACTACAAATAATTAACCTCACTGCTGATTAAATTCATACTACTTTCCTCTGTCAGATTGGATGTTGTTTTAAAATGACAGTAAATGAAACAGAAAACATAAATAGCTCTACATCTAATAAAGAAAATGAATTAATTAAAAACTTTGCCACAAATAAAAGGCCCTACTGGTTTTACTGGCAAATTCTATCAAATATTTAAGAAAAATATAAAACCAGTCCTATACAAAGTCTTTCAAAATACAGAGAAAAAAGAAACACTTCCCAACTTGTTTTATAAAGCCAGCATAACTCTGATACCAACCAAACAGACTAATATCCCTCATTAGTATAGGCAGAAAAATCCTTTTAAAATATCAGCAATTCATATGCATAATATATAAAATACACCCTGATCAAGTGAGGTATATCCCAGAGCTGCAAGATGGTCTAACATTCGAAAATTAGTCAGTGTAATTAACCAAATTAACAACAGAATAAAGAACAGATTATGAGTATCACATAACATGCCTAAAACAAAAACATCTGACAAAAAAAAACAAGCATTCATAACAGAAACTCTCAGCAAATTGGGAACACATGAAAACTTCCTCATCTAAGAAAAACCTTCAGCTAATATATTGCACTGATTGGCAAAATAGTAAACACTTTCACTCAGGACCAAGAAGAAAAAGGCAAAGACGGCCATTCTCCCCACTTCTATTTCACCACTTCTATTTCACATATGCTAGAGGTTGAAATCAGTACACTGTGGCAAAAATTAGAGGTGGAAGGCATAAATACAGGAAAGAAAGAAGTAAAACTATTTGAAATTACATGATTGGTTTAATAAGAAAATCCTAAAAATCAGCGAAAGAAGTTGGGTGACAAATATCTACAAAACAGGTTGGGAGTCAATTCTCCATGGATTTCTTACACTTCTGCATTATCAGCTTCTGTCTGGACTACCTTGTCAAGGATCTTTGGGTAGCAAACAGTCGTGGAAGATAGAGAGTGTCTCCCTCTCAAGCAGGGGCAGATTTGTTTGTTGTATAGAAAAATGAAAATAATATATGCCTTTGGAGCAAAGGTTGGGCAAGGTTTGCCAACAGCCCCCTTTAAAGAATGGGGTGTCCTAAGCTCAGGGTTCCTGAGCTGTGAAACAAACCCACTGTGTGAGTGGCCTCCCCCAGGTCACTCTGCATTTCTCCATGAGAACTGGGGGTAAGGGAACCAGTGTGAATACAAAGCTCATGCTGCCTCTGCACCAGGGGTAATAAAGTCCATTGTCTTTGACCCAGGGTTCTTGCGTCTTCTGCCAGCATCCACGAAACTGTGGGAGGCTAACTTGCTAGCCTGCAAACAGGATGAGATCTCAAACCCTTCACAGTTCTTGAAAAAAACTACTAACCTAATGTGTGAATCTAGCAAAGTCACAAGAAACAGGTTAACTCTATTTCTATATATTACCAGCACATGATTGGAAAATTGAATTAAAATTTTTATTCCATTTACATGTGTCAAAAAGCATAAAACACTTAGGAACACATTTAACAAAATGATGTTCAAAAACCTCTATACTGAAAATAATAAAATGTCTAAGTAAATGTAGGGATAAACCATGTTCATGGATAAGAAGAAGAAACATTGTTAAGTTTTCAACTGTTCCAAAATATCTATAGCAGCAATTCTCAAACTTTTTGTTCTCAGGACTCCTTGACACTCTTAAAAATAACTGAGGAACCCAAAAAGCTTTTATTTATGTGGACTACAGCTATCAATATTTATCATATTAGAAATTTAAACTGAGAAATTTTTCAATATTTATTAATCACTTAAAAATAAAAACTCAAATGTTAACGAATTCTCATAAAAATTTGTTACCTTACCAAAACAATAAAATTTAGTGAGAAGTCTTGTATTTTTTTACTTTTTGGAGACATCTTTAACGACTAGCATAACAGAAAGCTGGATTTGCATATCTACTTCTGCATTCAATCTTTTGCAACATCACACATTATGTAACCTCTGGGAAATGCCACTGTATACTCCTGACAGAATGAGTACAAAGGCAAGTAATGCCTTCATGTTTTTATGAAAATAGTTTTGACCTCGGGGAACCCTAGCAATTCTGGATTCAAGGCAATGTCAATCATAATCCCAACAGGCTTTAAAAAAAAAAAACACTGACAAGCTGAATCTAAACTTTATACTCAAAGACAAAGGACCAACAAAGAACAAAACTGGAAGACTTATACAACTTGATCTCAAGACTCATTTTGAAGTTTTGCTAGTCAAGACAGTATGGTATGGGCATAAGGATCAACAAATAGATCAACAGAATAAACTAGAAACTCCTAATTAGACCTTCTTATACATGGTCAGTTGATTTCTGACAAAAGGTGCTAAAGCCCTCCCAGGAGAAAAGAAAGTGGTTTCAACAAATGTTACTGGAATGGCTGCATATCAGTATGAAAAAAAATGAACCTCAGTCTTCTCCTCACACTACACACAAAACTCAAAATTCATCATAGAACTAAACATAAAAGAAAACCATAAAGCTTCTAGAAGAAGTCATAGGAAAATATCTTTATAATATGGGGGTAGGCAAAGATTTCTTAAGCAGACACAGTAATAAGCATATACAAATAGATAAATTAGACTTCAACAAAATTTAAAAATTTTGCTCATCAAAAGATACTGTTAAACATCGGGGAGGGTCTCCCCACTCCATGACCTGGGTCATCCAGCAGGTCATTCATGCAGGCCCTGGCCAGTCCCCATCAAGGTCCTCACTGCCCCCATGGGCCTTGAACCCACACCATGCCAGGCATACAGCAAGCGCTCAATAAATATTAAGGGATGAAAGAGTCCTGGCCTGCCTTTCTTCTGTGCCTCAGTCTCCTCAAAGACACAGCATGTGGTCTCTGTATTTGCAGCTGCTTGGTGACCTGCTTTCAGAAGCACAAAAGCAGAAATTATTAGCCACTGGTTCCTGGTTAACCAGGAAACACACCAAGCATGCATGGCAGAAATGGGGAGGCACAGGCCAGACAGTGGGGAGCAGAAGTACTTGTCTCAAACTCCTGGTTCCCTGAGCTCCATTCCACTGTCCCCGGTGCAGACGAGGCTCCTGGGGGCAGTAATCCACCTCTGGCCCTTGGGACTGGGCCTGGCCAAGACCCATGAATACGAGGGGCTTTTAGAAGAACATGGAGCTCAGGGCTTGCCTCCAGCTTCCCTTGGACAGCTTCAGTGGGGCCACCATCCAGAGGGCACAACGCAACTGGGCTGGAGTCACATCCCTCGGAGCACTTGCCTGAGACCCCTGCCTGGATTCACTGCAGGAAGTCCCCACCAAGCAAAGCCCACATTACTGTCCTTCACGGGAAGATCTACAGTGCAACTGGATTTAGTGAAATCCTGCTCAAAAAACACTGGCCTAGTCTATGGTAATACATTCTATTCTAAGCCTTTAATAATATAATTATGATGTAAAAATGAGAGTTAAAACTTTAAAAAAAGAAAGATACTGTTAAGAAAATTAACAGGCTAGCTACAAATTGGGAGAGAAAATGCAGAGTGTGTGTGTATAAGGAAGGGAAGAAGGGAGGGGAAGAGGGGGAGAGGGGGAGAGTGGGAGAGGGGGAGAGAGAGAGACGGACAGACAAAGGATTGGTGTCCAGGATATATTAAAAACTCCAACTGAATAACAAAAAGTAAACAATCAATGGGCAAAAGATTGAACAGACACTTTACAAAGGTAAATACACAGATGGCCAATGTGCATACTAAAAGTTAGCCAATATCATTATCACCAGGAAAATGCAAAATAAAACCATAATAAGATACCACTATGTACCAAAAAGAATTGACACTAAAAAGACTGACAACAGCATATGTTCATGCAGATATGAAGCAACCAGAGCTCACATCCACTCCTAGTAGGAGAGTAAAATAGGAAAACCACTTCAGGAAAAAGTCTGACAGTTTCCTATAAAATTAACCAAACACCTTCCGTATGACTTGGAAATTCCACTCCTAGGTATTTATCCAGCAGATTTAAAAGCATATGTCCACAAAAAGACTTACACAAGAATTTGCATAGGGGCTTTACTAATAATAGCCCCAAATTAAAAACAACCCAGGTTTTCATCAACAGATAAATGGATAAACAAACAGTAGTATTTTATACAATGGAATACTACTCAGCAATATAAAGGAATGAACTGATTTATACAGCAGTATGAACTTCAAAAACACTTTGCTAAGTAAAAGAAGGCTTTCACAAAAGAGTACATACAGTGAAATTCCACTTATATAACATTCGAGAATGAGGAAATCTAATCTATGGTGAAAAAAATCAGAACAGTGGTTGTCTCTAGGGTAAGGGATAGAACTGACTGGGAAAAGGCAAGAGAAAACTTTCGGAGGTAATGATCAAGTTCTCTATCTTGACTGAGTTCTCAGTTATACATGCATATACATTGCTCAAAATTCGTAAGATTTGTTCATTTATCAGTATTTACAAATTTTACCTTAAAAAAAACTGCAAGCAAATACTGAATATGATATGCATGATAAATTGTTTAGGAGGAATATGTACTGATGATGCCTGTATCTTAATCAGAAATGCATTAAAAATTAAGACGGATTGCTGGATAAAGGAACGGATGCACAAACAGAAATATGGTAAAGCAAATACACTAAAATGTTAATTGTAGAATCTAGGTGGTGGATATGAGGACACTCACTGTACAATTCTTTTGCTTTTCAGTGTGCTTGAAAACGTTCATAATAAAATATCAGTAATAACATTTTAAAAAGGAATTCATGGAACTCTTCCCTCTTTGAACCTAAGATCTCTAGTAATAGACATTCTGTGTCTTCTAGAAAGTGATGAGATCTAGTAACAGATTTACTTTTGGCTTTTATGGTCATTGTATTCAAATGTCTGTCTCTGAACAAAATTTAAAATACCTCTAAATCTTCTCTGTGCTAACAATGACCACACTTACAGAGATTATATAAATAGACAAAAACTAAAAGACTGAAATGTTGTTTAGGGACACAAACTGTAAAATTCATTTGTAGCATTTTTCATGCTTTTGCCCCATATACAGTCTAAATATTACATTCCTCGGTGGAAATCCTGAAATGAGTAGAGAAAGCTTAAACTTTGCAAGAACTAAAATTTAATGAAAGACAATATAAGCCCCCAAGAAACCAAAGCATTAGTGTGTATTACATTCTGAGGGCCCTTAGAGTAGATGTAAAAATAACTGCTATTAACTAAAATAATTAAGCATGTTTCACATGTTCATCAACGTGCACTTTTACTGAATCAGTAAGAGCTCATCAGACCGGTGAGAAAAATTAGGCACTAAGGCATGTGGAATCTGATTGCCATCCCATCTTCTGCAATTCCTCAAGTCTCTTCTGAGTCTTACTAATGGGATCTAGACTTAACCAAATGATGAGTAGTAAGGAACACTTTACATTACTGTTTGCAATGATATTTCTTTTCCATAATAAGCTATGAATTCTAAAAATGCTTCACTTAATTTTGAATACTCTGTGACACTGTAGTTCCAAGTAATGAAAACTACTATGAGCTATTTGGTTATAGAAAAACAAATTATTTCACAAATATAGACTAAATTATATTCCAAAACTACATTGATCACCTTATTCCAAATCATTCCTCAAAGTGAAAGGAACATACTCCACCAATACTAGTTCCTGCATCTCAGTACCAGGCAAAACACCTTTGTTATTCTTCTAAACGATCTGACATAATCAAGTACACAGCTAAATTAGTTTGCAGTTTTAATCTGTTCAATTGTCTGCAAGAGCTACCTCAGAAAAGATTATATGAAAACTAATATAATTTTTAATTTTTTTAAAAAAAAAAACAGCTACCAAACAAAAAAAAACTTCAATAGCTATCATTAAAACATAAGTTTTAAAAATATAAACTTAATACTTCTTTGGTTTGAAAGCCAGTAGCTTTTCTGACCCCCCAATTTTCTTTTGAGTAAGAAAAGCATCTTTTCTCTCTGTGATTACCCTACTATTAAGGACCACAAGTATTTGGATCTAAGCTATGATAAATGCATTTCTTTCCACATACACCTCACATGCACAAATACACACACACAAAATCCTGAAATTTAAATTCAGTGCAACCAATGGCATTTTAAAATTCTCTCTCCTCCTTCCCTCTGCCTCCCTCTCTCACATACACATACATATCATTAATATACAGCCCAAATTAAATATAAACCTTAATGGCAAAATAATAGTGCTATTACACCCTGAGCAAAAATTATTCCTAATAATAATCAAAAGCAATATATTACTAAAACCAAAAAATCTACCCTGAATCCAAATATCCCTACAGATATAAATACCTTTGTGTGTTCTAGGGCTCCCGTAAGTTTTAAAAGGGGGGAAAATTAAAAAGAAATGGATACCATATTTACATTCTCATTTAGCTTCTCCACATTTATTTCCTCTCAAACTACCTCTAACACAATTTCAGAACCCTAAATTCTTATCCCAGCATGTAACAGGGTGTAAACTAACTTAAATAAGCCCTGGTTTTAGCACTTGAACATTAGAAGGGTAAAATATGTGGGAGTAAAATGGAGCCTGCCGTTTGAAAATAGGCCTAACTGCACAGGCCAAAGTCAGCTTACAAGCGAGGAGCTAGAAAGAATTTCTGACATTGCCTGAACCAACATCATTTAGGAAAACTTGGATCTCTTATTCCAAATTTCTCTTGCCTATTTTCTTTCTTTTCTTTCTTTCTTACTTTTTAAAAGAACTGAGTGAAAGGCCAGTCTGCCCACCAGAAGTCTGGGAATAGCCTGTCTTCCTATTTGCTGTCGATGTATATGAAGTCTAGAAGGCATTTCTCTGTGCTGAACAGATGTGTCTGGTTTCCTCTCAGAAATTCACACCATTTCCTTTGTCTCACTTGAAAAGCTTTTATGCTCAAAGTTTATCACCCCAAAATTAGTTTGAAAAGTCCAGTGTAATTACATGTTCAATAGAAAACATTCTCCTGTGTACATAATCATCTTATAATTTCTTTAAACAACATACTTGGTATATGAACATATGCATATCTCTAACTATATATATCCCCATATATTTCCCCTTCTTTAGGCTCAGACTTCCTAACCACAAGCCTCTCAAATCCAAAAGCTAATAGTGAGAGTGTTTGGCTTGGGTGTTTTAATCCTATAGAGGTTCTCGGTTTTTCATCTCGATTTTTCTGTTCAGCCCTTACACAGGGCTCTGTGGTCATAGCAAGTCTGAACAGAGAAAGGAGTCCCTTTAAGGTGTTTGAAATCAGATACTAGGGCTCCCTTTAAGTTTCCATGTTCATTCTTTTGATTTATGGGGCTCATTACTGGAGAAGGCTAAAATAGCTCTCTTCTTTTTCTCCTTTAGCAGCTTCAAAGTCCTGTATGCTTGGTTACCCAAGTACACTGAAACTAATTTAAATCATCATCTTAAGCACCAGTGTGCTCAATAAACCAGAAAAGACCCTGGAATCCAAACTATATGGTCACATTTTATACTTAATAGGACACAAAGTAACAAATCTATCAACATAATGGTATATAGCTTTTTATGGGCACAGGCAAAACGCTTCTCAAACGTTGCACTACCTAATGCTGCCTTTTAAAGATGAAATTCTCATCATCCTTTCCCTTCTGCTGAATGATAATCACTGGTAAGGATAACTCAAAGTGGCAGTGAGTGCATACGGCTGTGAAAATAACAAGATAAATGCTCACATTTGTTTAAATTGCAGTTAAAATTAACAAGCTGGCGCTACACATTTTCCATCCTCTCCTTCTAGCATTGTCAATTCAATGCATACAGGCCATACTCAGCACTTTTTGAGCTTAATAGGCAACGCTTCTCTTTTTCCTAGTAGGTATATATAAAGCTGCCATTCTCAAAATTAAATAGAAGTAAGAACACCTGAATTAGAAACAGTTAAACAGAATTTCTGGAATTAAAAGGATAGCCAGAAACTTCAGAGCAATTGCTTTCTGTGCCTAAGCTATATCAGAACATGAAATTCAGTAAAAAAAAATTACTTTTCCAATATGCTATTAACACAAGCTATCAACTTGGAAAGGAAAACATAAGAAAAAATGCAGATTTGACCTTCCAACTATTTATCATTATTTGTCAATTTGAATTCCATATCTGGAAAATATACTATTATCCAGAACCACTTTGGAAAGGGAAAGAGAAAGAGAAAAAGGGAAAAAAAAAACAGGAAACCAACTTTTGATTCAGTAGAAAGGACGAGTTTTAGAACTGACTAGACTTCTAAACCTGGCTTTGCTTAGACAATCAAACTTTGGAGGCTTTAGTTTCTAACCTATAAAAATAAAGAAGGTAGAGTAGTAGACTCCCAATCTCTTCTTAGACTCTAAGGACCTATGATCAAGGCTCTTTTGCAAGAATTAGGCTCTCTTTGAAATAATAGCTTTTAATGCTAAATATAATTCCATTACTAAATGTTTATCACTTCTATAAATTTCTACAAATGTCTATATATTTCCTTGTGGATAGTTGTTATTTGGTCTACGAGAGCTTTAGAAAGATCGTAAATGCCTCTTATTTAACAGTTATCGCTTTGGGGAAGTGAAGAAGTCCTGATTTATCTCAGGCCAAAGTAAATGAAAACCTAAGAAAGCCGAAGAGAAAACCTACCTCTGTACTTCAGCCAACTCAGCCTCTTCTGGGGGAATTCATTGAAGACATTCATCGGAGTGCCAGATTGCAGCCTGCCCTATGGCATTTGGACTTGTGCATTCCCACAGTTGCATGAGGCACTTTCATAAAATCTCATACTATTTACAGATATCTCCTGTTTGTTCTGCTTCCCTTCCAGTTTTCTTAGTTTTTAAAAATATATCTTTTGACCCAAGAGCCAACTGGAAAAGCCTCACCACTTCCACCACATCCATAACGGCTAAGGCTGTAAAGATTTAAGCAACAAAATAAATCATGATAGCATAACCCAAAGAATAAAATAAATATGCATCCAAACTAACATAAAGAGTAAATAAATAAATAAGGGAAAAGGGACAAATGTTCCTTATAGAAGAATTACAAATAATATATGTAGATATCAGGTAGAATATAATTCCTCTCCTCTTGGATGTGGCTGGTACTTAGTGGTTCACTTCCAAAGGATAGAGTGTAATTTCATAAAAAGTAATTTTATAGTGGAGAATCCGGACAGACACCACCTGCACCAAGTAATGCCGGTTAGCATTCACCAATGACAAGTCCCGTTGCCATCATGCTCCTCCACCCCACGCGATGTCATGAGAAGGGCATTTTACCTCTGTGGTAAACTCCAAATTTCATAACCTCGATCCAGTCAGGAGAAAACATCAGGGAAACCCAAATCATAGATATCTTACAAAATGCTTTCAAAAGGTTCAAGGTCATTAAAAACAAGGAAAGAATAGGAAATGCCACCAACTGCAGGACACTAAGGAGACACAAGCACTAAATGCAATGGAGAATCCTGGAGGGGATCCTGGACCAGAAGGAAGACATTAGTGGGAAAACTGGTGAGCTCAGAATAAAGTCTGTAGTGAAGTTAAAAGTACCCCCAATGTTAATTTATTAGTATTGACAAATGTACAGGGTAATACATGGTTAGGCAAAGCTGAGTAAACCTGGATGAAAGTTGCCGTCATTGTAACTTTTCTGTAAACTAAAATTATTCCAAAATAAAGTTTAATAATAATATAATATTGTTCTAGTTTGCTAATGCTGCTGCAATGAAAAACACCAGAGACGGATTGGCTTTTATAAAAGGGGGTTTATTTGGTTACACAGTCACAGTCTTAAGGCCATAAAGTGTCCAAGGTAACACATCAGTAATCGGGTACCTTCACTGGAGGATGGCCAATGGCGTCCGGAAAACCTCTGTTAGCTGGGAAGGCACGTGGCTGGCGTCTGCTCCAAAGTTCTGGTTTCAAAATGGCTTTCTCCCAGGATGTTCCTCTCTAGCAAGCTTGCACCTCTTCAAAATGTTGCTCACAGCTGCACTGAGTTCCTTCTCTTTGAGTCAGCTCATTTATATGGCTCCACTGATCAAGGCCCACCCTGAATGGGCGGGGCCATGCCTCCATGGGAATAGCTCATCAGAGTCATCACCCACAGCTGGGTGGGGCACATTCCAAGCAAATCTAATCAGCACCAAAATGTCTGCCCCACAAGACTACATCAAAGATAATGGCATTTGGGAGACACAATACATTCAAACTGTCACAATGGCCAATGGTGTCCGGAAAACCTCTGTTAGCTGGGAAGGCATGTGGCTGGCGTCTGCTCCAAAGTTCTGGTTTCAAAATGGCTTTCTCCCAGTACATTCCTCTCTAGGCTGCAGTTCCTCAAAAATGTCACTATTAGTTGCACTTGAGGTATTTGTCCTCTCTTAGCTTCTCCAGAGCAAGAGTCTGGTTTCAACAGCCATCTTCAAACTCTCTCATCTGCAGCTCCCATGCTTTCTTCAAAGTGTCCCTCCTGGCTGTAGCTCCTTTTCAAAAGTTCACTTGCAGCTGCACAGAGTTCCTTCTCCTTGTCGGCCCAATTATATGGCTCCACTGATCAAGGCCCACCATGAACGGGTGGGGCCACGCCTCCATGGAAATATCTCATCAGAGTTATCACCTACAGTTGGGTGGGGCGCATTTCCATGCAAACAACCTAATCCAAACGTTCCAACTTAATCCCCACTAATATATCTGCCCCACAAGACTGCATCAAAGAATATGGCTTTTTCTGGGGGGCATAATACATTCAAACAAGCACAAATATTAATAAAGAAAAAATGTATCTTTAAGATATTTAGAGTCACATTTATTACATGATGACTCAGACTCCACAGTAACTCATTAAAAACAAAAAAATCAATAATCCAAGGAATTTTGAAATATGTTGAACAAAGTAAACATGTTAACACCCTGTGAATATTCTCAAAAGAAAAATAACTGTATGTGATACTCATATTTTTAAACCACTGTTTCATGGTAATTCATGATTTTGTAGAATTATAAAGTAAAAGAATCATTCCATGTTCCAAAAAAAATAAAAAATAAAACTCTCAATACAAGAGATGCAATGAAGTCCTTGGACTTCCACCACTTATATATAACCCCAGGTGCAAACTATGAAGGAGAGGGCTGGGATGGGAAGAAGAGAGTGCTCAAGTAAGTAGTCAGGTGGGAGCTGTGCCCTCCTGAAAGTCAAGTGAGAGAAGGGACTCCGAGAGAACGTCTTGGAGAATTTGAGGTTTCCCACAACAAGGGGAGACTGGCATTTATTCCCCAGTTAGACATCTGCTGTTGCAGTGAACTGGATTTGATCTCCCTACCCCCATGCCTGTCTGAGCAGGGAGAAGAAAACTGGAGCAACATGGAAGACGGAGATGGGAGCTATGAGCGGAAGAGCCTGCACTGTCACCATTGTAGGGCAAAGAAGAATGACCTTCCCATGAGTCAAGCGGACATCACAGAAGACGGGTGCCCACAACATTTTTTCTTTCTAGACACACAGGAGGACTGCATTCCCCAGCCTTTGTCAAAGTTAGGACAGGGCAATATAACTCAGTTCTCATCAATGGAAATGAAAGTGGAAGTAACTTTCCACTTTTAGTATTAGGTTGTTAAGAATTAGTACATGACAACTCTGAACATACTAAAAACCATTGAATTGTACACTTTAAATGGGTGAATTGTATGGTATGTAAATTATATCTCAATAAAGCTCATACAAAAAATAAGTGGGTGTGAGATGCTCTGGTTTTTCTCAAATTTTTCACTTTTTATTGAAGATTTCAGTGGAAAGGAAGTTATGAGTTCTCAAATTTTTTGAGGTCTTACTTAGGCAAGACTGAAGGAGGGGAAAAAAAGGTGTATTCCAAGCTCTCCTCCCGAACTCAAAGTTGGAAGCGAAGAATTAATGATGAGGCATTCCAAAATAGAAGCAACTGGACCATGATCCACTATTAGAGGAAAGCAGCCGTGGTGAACCATCTGAACCACACTGGACTGTAACATGAATGTGTTAGGCTATTGAGATTTTATTTGTTGTCACAGCATCACTTAGTCTATCCTAAGATTAAGACAGCTTGAGCTCTCTTGCTAGTATCCCATCAAAAGCAGCTCCAGCGAGAGGATACGGACACTTGTCCCTTGTCTACTCCTCCTCCCTGTCCCAGCCTCCAGAGACTGAAAGAGTAAACCAAGGACCAGCTCTTCGTTAAACTCCCTCATGCTCCACTCTCACTGGTTAGTGACAAAGGGAAGGGAACAGTTTTAATCCGATATGAGATGCATTTTAAAACGGAAAGTGACCTAACTGAAAATTCTGGACTCTGACCCACGTGTCAGAATTTAACAAAGAAAGACCATAAAACACCAAGTAGAAAAAAATAAAGCCACTACATGTTAATGCCTCACCAAGTCGAGATTCAATACACCAATTTCCCTAGCATGTAAGTTTCTTCTTTGCTTTGTCCTGTGTCTTGGCTCTCCATGTTTTCTCCTTCAGACAATATAAGTTTACTGTTAACAAACAGCCTCGTTGCCAAATAGTAACCAGGTCTCTAGACACACTCACACATAATACCAGACAATAACTATTTGATTTTTTTTAAATCTATGTCTCCCAGCTTTCAATAACAGGGGTTTTGTTTGTTTTGTCCAATATTTTCCATTCACTCTTGGACAATGTTGAAACATGTTTTAAAAAACCTAATTTAACCTTAGCTAGCTATGAACACCAAAATGGTTTGCAATTTTAAAAAGATGAATATTAGAGCACCTCTTTCAAAGAATCAGTGCATCACAAGGTTTTTGTTTGTTTGTTTTTTTTCCAACTAACACTTTACAAATACCACACACCTGTGTATTTGGTACACAGTAAAATTTGGAAAGTGAGAACTCACAGGTATTTCCCATAGCAAAGGTCAGAAAACATGGTCCTCCACTGGCCACCCAGAAAGCTGCCCTGGTCCTGCTGAAGTTTCCCAGCTCTGGACAGATAAGCACATGGAGGACCTCATCAGCCTGCCCACCCGCAGCACAGAAACGTGACCAGACTGCACCCCGAAGTCAATGACTGGACAAAACTGGACTGAGACATGCAAAGCTGACTCCCAGCTTCTCACACACATCTGTTTAAAATCCAAACAGCTTATGCAAACCATGGATCGGTATTCAAATAAAACTTTTAAAGAGACTGTATTCATTTAAAAAGGAAATGAAAATATGTGCCTATGTCTTTGGGTTCAACATTTGGTAGAGTTGACAGGCCTTCTAGGATTTAGATGGTTGTAAGCCTAACAGACTGAGCAAGATATGGGGGCAGAAAAAAACCTGGCTTTTGATTATGGATCACCAGCAACTCAGGACCCTCTGAACTCCACCCGGGAGACCAATGCTGCAAACCCAAAGCAGCTCTGCATGTATCACACAATTCGGCAGCCCTAGCTCCAGGGCCCCAGGAGCAACCTGCAGGCCAACTGAACCATCAAAACCAAAGCCCAGCTCTGAACCATACTCCATGGCAATGCAAACACTTAACAGGCACACCCAGAGAAGTTGCAATCTCAGGGCACCACAGTAAGACTGAAGGGGGCTACCTAACTGCCTCTTGATCCCCACTCAATCCTCACTCAGGAAAACCTGGTCGTGTTTACAGCACTTCCCTCCGTAACTCACCGACCTCCCTAATAACACTGTGAAGACTGGCTGCGTCCATTTTACAGCTGAGAAAACCTAGTCTCAAGGGCTTCCATGGCTAATACTATAAAGCTAGGATAGAGCACAGTAAAAACCTGAACTCAAGCATTCTGATTCCAAGTCCAGGGTTTCTGCCCTAGACCAGAGCTCTTTTGCCTCATCTTCAGCAAATCTGGGGGAAAACATAGGTTAAGTGGTGTGTACCTGATCTTAAATGAAAATTAACTTCTCCTTGTTCTTCAAGTGGCTGTCCAGAAGTGAACCGACCATGTGGTACAGGGCTCGTGGGCACCACAAGTGAGGGAAACCAGCCAGCACCGCACAGCTCGACCCCAGCCCGGACCGACCTCCTCCCTGGAGGTTGGGGAGTGATGTCCAGAAGCCCCACAGAGGGAAACGGCAAACGCCACCCTTCAACCATCACTCCCCCAAACAGAACCAGACCCATCACTGTGACCCGAGCTTCCTGGGACCACAGCCACATCGGGAGCACCAGCCATGGTCCTGAGAGTGCTGTTTGCGCCTGTGCCACTCGCTGCTCGCTGTCCGCTGGGCACAGCACTGGAACGAACTGATCAAGGCAGGCCCTTCCGTGGGCAATATCCGACTGCAGGAGCACACCGAGGCCTTCCGCCCAGGGACCCTAGCCTCGGTGACCCCCACCCCCAATCTCCAAGCCAGAAGTAAAATTAGGGTGTCATGGGGTGAGGGGGAGAGGTAAAGACGGCATCCCAGACTTTGTCAGAGAGGGAAAAAAGCAAGATTCTAAGAAACAATTCACAATTCACTTGTATTGGCTCACAAAAAAGGGCTCGGCTCATGTCAATTAACTGTTATGTATTTTTGAAAAAGCAGGGGATGGGGAGGAAATCCTTAAGTATAAAATAAGTGTACTATTGCCACTAATTGATAAAGATGACTTGGCCAAATCATTTAACTTCTCTGGTCTTCAATTTCCTCATTGTAAACTGAAAGCACTGGATCTGATATTAACTCTCTTGAAACAAAATCGTAGGCACTACATAAATATACAGAGCACATAACGCAAAAGGGGTGTTGCGGCGGGGGGGAGGTGGGTAGAGGGGCGAGCCTGAAGCCAGGCTGCTCGTCCCCCTTCTTCTCTGGCTCTTCCTCCTCTGCTACCCTCTCTCTGCCCAAAGTTAACACTGAGGAGCCTTAGATGATCTCAAAGTCCCTTCAGGCTTTGCTGCAACATTTCTGAGTTGAGTGCATGTCCTCAGCTGGACCGTCCAAGAGGAGCACAACTGGCTACTGAACAGCTGAAACGTGGCTCCCCTGAACTGAATTGTTCTCTAAGTGTAAAGTGAAGAATGCAAAACACCTCCATTTTTATACTGATGACATGGTGAAATGACAGTATTTTAGAATACTGGGTTAAATAAAATATTATTCTTGTTTCTTTTTACGTTGTCTAATGTGGAGACTAGAAAATTTTATATTACATATGTGGCTCGCCTTATATTTCTATTGCCCAGTATTGTTCTGAAAAACAGAATTCATTATCAAACTGTTGCTACCAGACACAGAAACTCTAACAGGCAGGGCAGAAGCTCCGCAAGCCATTTCTTCCTTCCCTTCTGTCTGCCAGTTCCTCCTTGGCAGAACACAGTCCCGCATCCTTCAGCAACCCCCAATTCCCATTGCCGGCCCAGGCTCTGATACAACATCTCCTCAGGCACGGAGACGAGGGGGTCCCCCAGATCTACCCGCAACCCCCCCACACACACCGCTCCTCCTCCCTCCTCCACTGAACACCTGAATGGTAGAAACAATGAGGAAGACAAAACTCCCAGAAACATCCCATAACCCCGTAACAGCGAAGGTTTTGTAAGATGATCCCCAGCAGGTTCCCTTTTGTAGACCAAGGGTCTCCCAGCTTTTGTGATCAAAGAGAGAGTGAGAGAGAGACAGACAGAGAGCCTAATTTCCACTAGATGTATACTTACATATAAATTATATACATGTTTTACTACAATAGTGTAATAAGTATGTTATAAAAGCTACTCCAAGACAAACTTAGAAGGCTGAGACAGACGAACTTCAGAATATTTTTAAATAATTTTCCTTTATTCATCCCTTGTGTTCTCACTAAAAATATTTCAGTGATAGCAACATAATTGAATATACTTATTTTTTTTTAAATCCTGGTTTAATACTTTGTGATAGAGCAATCTAAAGGCCTGGTTCAAAATTCAATTTCAATATTTAGTTTTTAATGTCTGGGCTAGCTAAAAAAGATGCCTAATAAAGACACACAGATCCAAATGAAGAAATGTGTTTACAAAGGCCTAATTATCATTTTTCAATGATTGAAACACTAATTGCTCAAAGGCCTTTTTGCTAAAATTACTAACATTCCATATTCCCTAATGGCAGTTGGTGGGTCTTGCAAACTAACTGGAAGATTATATGTATATTTGTGATTTTTTAATTAGTTTAAAACTCATTGAAACTCTTCATTTGGGAGATTTTAGTTTGTTTCCCAAGATTTTTAAGTATGCAGACATAACAGCTTTTATTTATATAACACAAGGCTACTGTTTTCAGCATGAAAATTACATAACAATGGAAACATTTCCAAACGCTCGTTTTACAAATGATCTCTCTGTAGCACAAGTTTATTGGGGGGAAAAAGTTATTTTCTTACTCATTGTTAACATGTCACCTGTATTTGAAAGGACAGATAACACAGTGGTGGTGGTGTTTTAATCTAGAAGGCAACAATTCCACTCAGCCATGTGTCATGCAAAAGAGCGGCAATTCTGAATTGCTTGTCTTTGGTAAGAAAAATTACCATCTCATGCTCAACAACTCCTTTAAGTAATTTGCTCCAAAATAATTTGCCTCAGTTTCCATTTGTTCAGTACCAAAGATGATCAAGATCATGCCCCATCTCATTACAAAGTTCTGTGAAGGGCCTGGTCTATTTAAAATAATATAATCTGTAAATCTACTAAACCAGGTGCAGATGAACCGCTATGAACAGTCAGCGCCCACCCCACCCCACCTCAGTGGAAGGTGCCCCCTTCCTCTGGGTGCCCGAGCTGCAAACAAGGCGGTTGACCTGGCATTCAGACCACACGAGGGCAACAGGCTCAGTCTGTAGACTGACTACTAGTAGAATTTAATGTCTTTTTTTTTTATTATTTATTTAGGCAGAATGAGTAGAATGCTTACCAGTCTTTTCTTGCATCCCACTGGAATATCTTATACTCTCCCGAGGTGTGAGCACCCCACTTTGGAAAGCACTGGTGCAGATATTGATGCACCAGCCAACATTTAGCTGTTTTAACCACTTCTAATCCAGTCATTTGTTTGCCTCTACTATTAAGACAATATTGCTCTCCTCCGGGAGAAATCTGGAGGACTTTTACTGTGCTCCCACAGCCTTTGATGGTTCTGGGTCTGTCTATCCTGCCAGTACTTGGCTGGTATGCTAAGGAATGGGTTCAATTACCATCATAACATTTCCCCGTACTAAACAAGTGCTCTTAATCTCTTTCCATCAAGATCATCCACTACCTGAAATCCTCAGGTACTTCTGAATTCCTGAGTGCCTTCTTGTTCTCTTTATAACACATCTCTGAATCAACCATTCCAAAATGGCGCCCGGTCACAGTGCACCCACAGGAACACTACGGCTCTTAATGTCTTCAGGGTTCATTCCTTCTAGTTTAAAAAAATTAATTTTAAAATTTAAAAAAAAATTTAAAAATAAGTCTTCCTCCTTTAACTCTATTTCATAAAAGGTCCAAACTCGTTTCCTTTTGAACATTTTAAGACCCACTAAACAATGAAGCATGAGTCCAGCCTGTGGAAGCACCACTCATTGCCTTCCTCTCTTTTCACTTGGTGCACTGCAGCCCCCTCCACCCAAACCCCACCCACCCACCCTCTACGAGGGCTCTCCCAGCCAGCCCTTCCCCCCACAGCATTAACCCCCTAAAATAGTATCTCCCATTGTAGTCTCCTTCCTCCTCTCTGACACACCAGGTCCTCTACCACCAGATCAATCATTCCAAAGTAAGACTTCGCCCATGATGTAGCCGCAGCCCCACCTGCCTCCGTTTCTCTAGTGGGAACACGCCATATAAGGCACACACAACCCAATTTTCCCTCTACTTCCTCCCCTGGAATTCCCTTTCCTCCCCTTTCTGCCCATGAAGTCCTACCCATCCATCCACACCTGAAACCTGCCACCCCAGCCTGAAACACTCTCCCTCAAACACACCCTTTGGGGCTTGATGCTCTGCTTACAAGGCTCTTTTCCTTTACATTCTTCTTTTTTCTCCAATGTAAGCACAGTAGTGTGTGTGTGTAGCCCACCCTATAAAATGTATTGATTTTCTATTAAATACCATAATACAGAATTTTTACAATTAAAGCTACATAATCAGGAACATACATTATCTGGGGTACTTCTTTTAATAAGTAAAACAAAAATATCTTTTCTTGGACAGCTGCTATTTACTAATTATGCTGGGAAAAGAATCAAAGCTGCTTATACAAGAACTGAAAAGATTCTGGGCTCAATCCCACTACTTCAATGTACACCTAATTCCATCTGACGCAGGACTTCCTGCCATAATGTTTTCAAACTGAGATGCAGGATGTTTGCTGTGCCATCGCTATAGTGAATTTGCCAAGCACACCCTTTACAGCGGTGGTTCGGAGCCATGTGGGGATTACAGGCTTCTCTGAGGCCGAGGAGAGCCATGAAACCATTCTCCATAAAAATACTCACACACGTGTGCACACAATGTCAGTGCGGGGTCACAGACGCCCTGAAGGCCTTGAACCCCAAGAAAAGAAGGCTGGTTGCTTCTTACAATGGCGTGGGACCTGCAAGTCAGAGGCCATGAAGGAAAGGAGTATTTCTGCCTCATGCAAACTCCCAGAACAGTTTTTACATACTCAGCCAAATATGTTGTTTTCTTTAAAAAAAAAAACACCAATTATAAATGTTGAAAATAGACACATTATAAATATCTACACATAGATTAAGGCCTCCTTATTCTTCCCAAAAGTATTCAATATCTGCTTGGGTTTACAAAGTAATTTGACGTCATTTCCCAGTGGTAAAGACCTCCCGTTGGCCTTGCCTCATCCGATTCTGGGCTGAAGAGGATGGGAGTTGTCCAGACTTGCTGGATTTCTTGTTGTTGTTGTCCAATTGCTTTTCTCATCAGAGTAAACCATCCCTTTGGCATTTCTAACCCTTCCAGCTTCCACTGGCAACCAAATTCCTGTTTTCCTTCTCAGACTGAAGATCAAAGTCCCTTCTGTGCTTCTTGGCTCTTTTCCCCCCTCCCTTTTCTCTGTCCTCCGGTTTCAAAACCACATTGAGGAAAAGCACACATTAAACTTCGTCCTCACCACTCTTGCCCCAGTCAGGATCAAAGACCATTTGATTTTCCTTGGCAACCATTCTATAGCATCTTCTTTGAAGTGCTTTATAAACTGTTTATATTGAATGCAATGAAAACCTAATTAACAAATCCCTGAAAAGGAAGCTCTGATAAAAGTCATTCATACCAATAATCTGAAAGAAACAGCCCAATTAAAAACATGGACAAAAGATCTAAATAGACACATCACCAAGGAAGATCCATGGATGGCAAGTAGGCATATGAAAAGATGTTCAACATAATTACTCGTTAAGAAAATTAAAAAATACAACCACAGTGAGCTATTGCTGTACACCTATTAGGATGGCGTGTGCACGCACGTGCGTGCACACACACACACACAAACTGACAATACCAAGTGCTGACAAGGATACGGAACAACTTGAACACTCATCCATTGCTGGTAAGAATACAAAACAGTATAGCCATGACGGAAAAGAGTTTGGCAGTTCCTTATAAAGTTAAACATACACATATGAACCTCAGTCAACTGACCTCTTCAAACATATGTAAATAGATGCACTCCGTGCAAATTCCTATTATTATATTTATCACATTATTTCACTATAATTATCTGTGTGAAAACATATATAGAGGGATATTTATATCTATATGTGTGCATACATATTCCAGTTAAGTTTGAGTTCTTTAAGGGCAATTACCTTGCCTTACTCATCTCTCTATCCCTGTGCCTAATATAAAGCTTGGCAGCATAGAAGGTATTCAGTATAAAAGACTTGAATGGTCTCTATCTTCAGAGAATGGAGAGTCTACACATTTGCAAGAGACAGAGAGTGCCAAAATGAAACTACGGAGCAGAAATGAAGCATCCAGTGACAAAGTTTAACTACTGAGCTGGGGACAAAAAGATAGCAAGTAGAAGCAGAGGTGCTCCGAGCTGCGTGCCAAGGGGCCCACTGGCAAAAAACGCTGTTCAGCGCATCCTGTCGACCTCAGGTTTGACGCAGAGGAAATGGTGAGCAACTCCAGACCCTGAATGAGTAACTGCTAGCTGCGTGATATGGTGTGGTGGCAAAAAGCTCTGCACCACTCTTTGGAGTCAGAAAGGCCTGAGTTCAAGGTCTGAATCTTACTAGCTCTGTCACTTGGGCAGGTTACATGACCTTTCTAAAGATAGCTTTCCTGATCTGTAAAAAGAGAGGCCTTGTGAGGCAGCCGGACAGGCAGCTGGGATGTACCAGTGCCATTGTAAAACTGTCGAAATGCTTCCATAGTAGATGGACAGTAGATGCTATCCTGAGCCCCCCGATACTGCTCTACCAGGGAAGACCCCAGACTTCCCTATGACTCAGCACTAAAGGAGTAACACCTGCGATAGCAGGTACCTGCAGGACCCTGCCCCAGCACTGCAGCCAGCTCCACTCTGCTTGCTCGGCATCTGTGCATACATTTGTTAAATAATTTGAACATCGCCCCTGTTACAAGATAATGCATGTAAAATGACTGGCATACTGTGAACACTGTGTTCTTAATAAATGTTGGCTGTTGTGAAAGTTCAGGCTCTTTGAAAAAGGTGGAACTTGAACTGCACCCTACAATTGAAGGTAGGATTTGACAGGGGGAGGCAAAGAGAACATGAATAAAGCGTGGAGGTGAAATGGAGCGTGGTGAGTTAATGGACAGAAAGGAGACTGGCCAACGGGGAGAAGGTGAAGAATACAGTTGAGCAGGTGGCATATGGGCCCACAGTACAAGAGCCTTGAAATGAATTTAGGTCTGATGGGGTAGGAAATAGTAAATCACTCTTCTTTGACTTCCCAGAGCACCTGCTGTAAAATCTCCATTACAATTATCACACTGAATTATTTCCTGCTTATATCTGTATACCTTCTGCTGAACAGCAAACTCCTTACCAGCAAGGAAGGAACGCTAATCATCACACGTGGTGCTAGCCAGCTGCCTCCAACACTCACTGCTCCAAACACCTGGGCCACACCTGTCCTTGGATGCCCTGTGAATTCTGACTACCTGGCGCTCCTTCCTGGAGGCAGATCCTCACTGAGGACTGACAGATTATTGCTTCCTGTAATCAGTACCCAAGATTTCAAGCCCAAAGCGTATGCTTCCATGCCAAGAGATGAAATTTCTACAGGCCTCTAACCTCCTGCAACCACCCACTGTCCTCTGCTCTACCTGGCCTGCATCAGCCACTGTCAGCCTCCAAAACTTGTTCCATTAGGTATCTCTTATATGAATTCTCCTTGATTCCTACCCTTCACTCCAGGAATCTACATGTAGTCTCCTTCCTCAGCTTGTCCTCAGTCTCAATCTCTAAATCATACATAAAACCAAGTCTCTACCATCTAAAACCTCAAATTTGAGCAACCACTATCAAGCTTTCCCTTTCCCCAGGAATTGTCTTTCCAAACCTCCTCTCACCCTAGTTTTGACTCAGATATAATAAACTGATGGTTATCAAATTGCAGCTCAGATTCCTGAAAAAGAAATAATATAGGGCACAAATAGAATTTTATTTCATTCACTCCCTCAATTTAATTCAATTGCCTATGATTATATTATTATAGCCCCCTCACAAACATAACATGTAATTTCTCAATGATTTAGACAAGTTTGGGATTAGAATTGGTCAGCCAAAAATATACTTGATTTCAATTTTGGTTAGAAAAGATATTTTACTTGTGTCCATATATGTTTGGCAATGGTGTGCAGGCCTCCAAGTTACAGGTGATCATTGCAAGGGATGAGTCAAAAACAGAGTATTAAAGTTATAAATTTAGAAATGAGGTACAAAGCACGCTCAAAATAGACACATTATCATACCATACAACTATGCCAAATCTATACCAAACATACCAAAATAAATTCAGGAGTATTAATAGCTAAACAAAACAAAACAAAACAAAACAGATAGGGCTTCTTTCTCCATCAACTCTCCCTGGTATAGCAATTGTGTTTATTCCTGTCAGATGCCACTGGGGTAGAAGCAACAATTATGGATTTGCCTTTTTCCCTTCCCCCCAAATTACTATCCCTCTCCTCCCAGAGTAATTCCATTTTCTTTCATCCAAATCTCAAAGAGAAGAGGGGGGTTATAACACACGAAGGCCAATTTAGCCTCCAAATATATTAATCAATACTCTAAGAGTACATGTTTATGAGAGCTAGAGAGTGCCAAAATGAAACTATTGAGCAGAAATGAAGAATCCAGTGGCAAAGTTTAGCTACTGCAATTAGGGACAAAAAGACAGCAGGCAGGAGCAGAGGTGTTCCAAGCCATGTGCCAAGGGGCCCACCTGGAGAAAAATGCTGTCCAGAGCATCCTGTTGACCTCAGGCCCCCCAGGCTCATCTGCCACTTGGTTAGATGAGCACCCCCAAAAAGGAAATTTTCATAAGACTTCTCATTTCATAAACAGCGAGATAAAGTATCTCTCAATCTCTCCAAAGACCCAGAGCATAATTATTCAACCATGGGACAGGAGTTCCTTGTAGCACAAGAGATGTTATGGTCTATCCTCCAAATATTAGATTTCTATTTTTCAGAACCAGAACTCTTTAAAATAAACTAGGACCTCCACTTCTGGCAAAATAGAGGATTAGATGTCCAGAGAAAATCTGCCAGTACAAAACAACTGAACTTTCTGGACAAAATATAAAAATATGGCTGAGCTGGCAGGAGAGGAAAAGAAACCCTCAGAGAATGAATCCAGGGAAACGAGCTGGCACCAGGACAGGAATTTGCACTGAAGGGGCCTCTGCCATTTCTGGATGCCTGGGATGTCCTAATCTAGGGACACAGGAGACAAAGCCCGGGATCTGCAAAGGCGAGAGATGGGATCTTAAGGAATTTCCAGAGATAAAATTCCAGTGAACATTTACTCACAATCAGAAATGACAAAACACAAAAGGAAACAAGCCAAAATCAACAGAAAATTCAAACTTCAGAATCCAACCGGTAACAACAGCAGATTATAAAACTGGAATTATAAGACATTATATAAGGATATTTAATACAGATCAATAAATGAAGAAGATATTGAAAGTATAATTAGGTAACAAGAGACTATCAATATAGACTAGGAAGATTTGAAACAGAACTAAATAGAATGCTTACACATAAGAAATAAGTAACATTTTAAATAGGTAACCCAAAGGATGACAGCAGGTATAAAAGAGCTAAAGAGAGAATGAGCTAGAAAAAAGCGCCCTAATGCATTCCAGAGAAAAAAAGAGGAGGAAATATGAGAGAAATTAAGACATAGAGAACACAGAAAGTAAAATATTGGTCTAATAGCACTTCTAGAAGAAGATAATTGAGGAAAGGCAGCATTGAAGGGGAAAATGGCTGATAATTTTCCTAAAATGAAAAACACACGAAACCTCATGACAGATTCCCAATCGGTCCCAAGCAGGATAAATTTTTAAAAGCCAGACAGAAAAGAGAAATATCCTATAAGGGAATAAGAATTAGACTGACAGCTGATTTATCAACAGTGACAGGGAGACCAGAAGACAATGGGATCATCAATTGTAAATACTTAGAAAAAATAACTATCAAGAGAAAATTGCATACCTAGAAAAATTACATGAAATAAAGACAATCAAAAGATCCTCATACCAAAGGAATTTCTAAAAGAGGCACATTCAGAAAAACCGCCCCAGAGGGAATGTCTCAAATGCAAGTAGGAATGGTAAGCAAAGAAAATGGTGAATGTGGGAAGATCGAAAGAAGCACTGACTGTATAAGCAAAGGGAGGACATCTAATTTGTGGGATTAAAACTTTTAAATCAAAATTTTGAAAAAAACCTTTGAAGGAATGATCAGAGTTCAAACATTCTAAGTCCTTATATCAGTAGAGAGGAGGGAAAAAAATACTGAATATCTTTAGCCATTGTAAAGTTAAATATACATTTTTTAATTCATAAGGTAATCACTATGAGAACAGAGTCGAGTATATAATTCAAAGTAGTTTGGGGAGTGAGATAGGGTGTGGAGGTTAGGGGGCTTGGGAAGGAACAAGGAGTAAAAAAAAAGTCTAATCAATCTAAAAGGGGGACCAAAAAAAGAAAGAAATGTTTTAAGTATAAATAAAAAGTACAAAATGACATAGTAAAAATTAAGCCACCCACACAGAAGACACCTAAGCTGACTTTACAAACAAGTTTTACCAGACACTGAATCTTATACAAATTTTTCTAAAGAAAAGGAGAAGAAGGAACACTCCCCAACTCATTCTCTTGGCTAACCTTAACACCAGGAAGGACTGTGCAACAAGGCAAAATTATGTACCAATCTCATTCATGATCACAGATGCAAAAAAATCCACTGATAGATAAAAAAGACATCATGGCCAAGTTTAGTTAATTCTTCAAATGCAAGGTTGTTCCAACATTAGATAATTGAATAACATAATGCATGACATTCAAGATAAAGGGAAACTATATGATCAAACCAATGGCCACTGTGAGAGACACTCTTTACAAACGAGCAGTACAAAGGGCTCTCCTTAACTTGATAAAAAGTGTCTACAAAAAAATCTATAGTGATTTTTCACTCAATGGTGAAAGGCTAACAGAACTCCCTTTAAAATAAAGAATCATGTCCTTTATCAGTCCTTCTATTTCACATTGCACCAGAGGTTCCAGCCACTCAAAAATGACAGATGGAAAGTTCAGAAAAAAGAAACAAGTTTCTCATGATATACACATTATCCTCTAAAGAAAACCCAAGATATGTAATGTATTAGAACTGAGTTTAGCAAAGTTTTCAGTACACAAAAATTACATCATTTCTGTAATGAGAGCAACAAGCTGTTTGAAATGAAATTTTAGAAGATTCCAATTGCAAGAGCAACCAGGAATACTAGATCAATAGATCTCACTAAAGATGTGCAAGATCTTGATGAATAAAATTATAAAAATGTATCAAAAGATATTAAAGAAAATCTAAATAACTGGAGAGCTAGCACATATCAAATTTATGGATACAGTCAATAACAAAGACGCATATACCAAATACACTGATTCAATGCAATTCCCATCAAAATTCCAAAGGCTTTTTTTTTAAAACATGACAATCTGATTCTATAATTTACATGTAAACACAACTGAAGAATGAAGAGGAAGATTTACCTACCAAGACTCAATATACAATTAAAGTACTTAAGGTAGCATGGCACAGCCCAGGGATAGACCAAGAGAGCCATGCAACAGGATAGAGAATCCAGAAACATACTTAGGCATATTTAGAAACTTGAATATAACAAATCGGCATCACAGTTCAGTGTTTTGCAGCAGGGGAGAGGAACTGGTCAAGACAAGTAGTTATCCATATGGAAAATAAATAAAATCACACCATACTGAAAATCAACACCAGGTGCATTCAGGACAAATACGAAAGGAAAAACATTTAGAAGAAAACACAGAAAAATGCCTTCTAGCAATGGGATAGGAAGGATTCCTCAAGATAACACAACTCATAAAGGAAAACACTGATCAATTTAACTACCCTAGAGCAGTAACCTTCAATCTTTTTGACAATAATTCAATGTAAGAAAGGTGCTGCACATACCAGCGGGTTTGTGTTTCTAAAACAGGTTTCACAAAACAAAACTTACTCTTAATACTAGTGATAGATTTTGATGTTTTATTCCATTCTATAAACACTCTTAAAAATATGCAACAGAAGACTTATACAAAAATACGCATCACAGCACTGTTGTAACAGCAACATCGGAAACCATCCAAATGCCCATCGTCAGGAGAAAGGATAATTTGTGGCATATTCATATAATGGAACATTATAAATATAAAACTAAATGAATCCCAATTATAAGAATCAGTATAATCTATGGTTCACAAAGCATGGCCCCCTAGCAGCAGCGGTAGCATCATCCAGGTGTTTATTAAAAATGCAAATTCTCAGTCCCCTCCCCAGACCAGCTGAAACAGAAACTGTGAAAGGGAGCCCAGCAATCTGTTTTGTTGTTGTTGTTGCATTGTTGTTGTTGTTAAATTCAGTTTTATTGGGATATATTCACATACTATACAATCATCCATGGTATATAATCGATTGCTCACAGTACCATCATATAGTTGTGCATTCATCACCCCAATCTATTTTTTGAACATTTTCCTTATACCAGAAAAAGTAAAAATAAGAATAAAAAATAAAAGTAAAAAAGAACACCCAAATCATCCCCTCCATCACCCTATTTTTCATTTAGTTTTCTGTCACCATTTTTCTACTCACCCATCCATACCCTGGATAAAGGGAGTGTGATCCACAAGGCTTTCACAATCACACTGTCATCCTTGTAAGCTACATTGCTATACAATTGTCTTCAAGAGTTAAGGCTACTGGGTTGCAGTTTGACAGTTCCAGGTATTTACTTCTAGCTATTCCAATGCATTAAAACCTAAAAAGGGTTGTCTATCTAGTGTACGTAAGAATGTCCACCAGAGTGACCTCTTGACTCCATTTGGAATCTCTCAGCCACTGAAACCTTATTTCATTTCATTTCACATCCCCCTTTTGGTCAAGAAGTTCTCAATCCCATGATGTCAGGTTCAGATTCATCCTCAGGAGTCATCTCCTGCCTTGCCAGGGAGATTTACACCCCTGGGAGTCAGATCTTATGTAGGGGGGAGGGCAGCAAGCTCACCTGCTGAGTTGGCTTAGCTAGAGAGTGAGGGCCACATCTGAGCAAAACAGAGGCACTCGGGAGACTCTTAGGCACAATTATAAGCAGGTTTAGCCTCTCCTTCCAGCAATCTGTTTTAAAAGCCCTTGGTGATTCCACTGCATACTCAAGTTTGAGAACCACTATTACAGAAGAATGTCAAAGACACCTTCAGCAAAACGAACAAGTCTCAGAAGAATACAAACAATATGATTATGTTTATTTAAAAGTCAAAAACTAAGATAACAGTGTTTAGAAATAGCTTTAAAAATGGTAATACTATAAAGAAAACCAAGGGAACTTGAGTTCCATTTTAACAAAAGGCCAAGGGAAAATATTTGAGCACAAAGAGACTGTTGAATATTTGTTGGCCATTAAGTGCTTACAATGATTCCTTTTCTTTTTCGTTCTCTAGATTTTTCCAAATTTCTCACAATGCATGATATCTTTATGATATAAAAATAAATAATTTTATATAGAAAGTATGGACAAACATTCTAGAAAATAATTTGGTACCCACCTTGCAACCCCCATCTTTAAACTTAGTCTGTTTTCCAGGCGTGAAATCCAACCCTGATTACATACAGAATATGACCTAAGTGAAGCTAATGGTTTTCAGTTCTGGTCCCAAAATGTTGGGTTTTTTTTTTTTTTTTTCCTTCTCTAACTTTTCAAAATACTTTCATGGAACTCCATTCAGTTTTGTTTAATCATTTCCCACATCCTTATCAAGGTACCCAGCAATTAGAAGTAATTTAAAAAAAAAAAAAGGTAGAAGCAAAAAGAAAAAAAGTTTATATATATATAACATTTAGCAATAAGCAAAACTTTACAACCACCAATCCTCTAATAAACCATACAAGGATTGCCTTAAGAAATTCATTTGTTTCTAATTTATTTTCTCCATTAGCAACATGTTGCTAAAAATCACAAGAGAATAAAGCATTACTCATAGGAATTAATTCCTATCCATCTTCAACAAGCAGGACTGAAGGGTCAGTTTCAGCGTCCAGAGAAAGGCAATCATGAACGATGAGCAAAAGAGGTGGTTCAAGGTTGCACTGCCAAGAAATGACATATTCCAGGAGATTTAAACCACCCTCTGCAAATTTTGGCGTTCTGTGGTATAAAAATAAAAGCAAAGAACATTGAAAAGCAAAGCTTGCCACCTGCTGCCCAATGGCATAATCGTAAATGTTCAAACTGTGTCCACATTTTTCAGCTAAAACCCTTTTGTGAATTCACTGGTACAGATATCTGCATACTGTGTATTTATCCATTTGTTCTTGCCACAGTTTTCTGTTTGTTTGTTTTTGTTTTTTGTTTTTTTAGGACAGAACGTCAGCTCCAAAGGTTTTTAACCAGATGGCATTTCAAACCACATTATCCATAATCAGTTATACCAGTGTGCCTCTAACAAAAAAAAAAAAGACTATTATATATGTTGTGTGTAATAATTCGACCAAACTGCAGTTGTGTTTATTATGGTATCCAGACCAGGAAAGAATTCCTTTGAAAATGTGCCAGCATTGTCCTATCTTTCCATGCCCTGTCATCATTCGGGATGATATGGAACACTGAATCCATTTGCTGATCCACACAGACTTTAAAACCCAAGCAGTAATAGCTTAACTGAAGTTTATATAAATTTACACAACACAAATTTTAAGTAACAGCCCATCTAATCAAAATTAAGAAAAACTGCCCTCAAAGGTTTCACCACTGCTTAACAGCCAGCTTTAAACATCTAAATACCATAATTACATGGATATTGACAAATGTATTCATAGGTTCAATAAAATATCTCCAGCATTTATTTTTTCATTTGAATTTATTCTATGAAAATCTGAGAAGTAAAATCATTGCAGCCTTTTTTTTTAAGAATAGAACTACCAAAAAGAATAAAAGAACCAAAAGAACAAAAACCTACCAAAAGAACAAAATCCTCCAAGTCTTGTCCCATTCTTTAAACACTACATTTGTATATCTGTATTGTTTTCCCCTCAGAAACAGAACACTATTAAGGAGAAAATAAATCTTTGAGTTAAGGAAGAAAATACTATATGGGGGGAGAGGGGCTGAGAAAAGCCAGTCATAAGCCCGGATTAGCATAAGTGGAGGGTGCAAGGGTTCCTGCACATGTCTCAGCTCTCCCAGGGTGCTGGGTGGGGCGGGTCCTTGAGAGCTTATGGGAAGCAGCTGCCTCCCTCCACAGTGATGACTCCGGAGGCCCTTTGAAATAAAACTTTAAAGGCACTTCCAACACACTATCCACGCCTGCTGAACTTGCCCATATGCAAAACAGCACCAAAGCTAGCTGAAGTTTTAGTTGTCTGGGAACTACTATAAAGCAGACAACAAAAAATAATTCATTTTCAAGACAGATGGCACCATAATGTTGCACTATTTTCTAGTGTGCATTTTTTCCTAAACACTAGAGGCAGAGTCTCCATACAAAAGAAAGCCAGTCCAGCTGCAGTCAGTTAGCTTTCAGACACTGCTGTTTCTGGGGAATTCTGCATATGCAAAATGTCTTTTTTTTTCCTGTGGTTGACTTAACCTTTTCTTCCAAACTCTACAGGAGCTATCAATTTATGTACTACTGTTGCTCAGTGTTTAGGATCAGGCAAAAATCCCTTTGCCTCTCTCATGTGACTGTCCACACTTGAGAACATCTAGAAGCTGTTTGAGTTTCTACCGAGGTTAGTTAGAGCCTCCTGAGTACTAGGCTTACCGTTCAGACATGGTGCCAAATACACACAGATAATCATACAGGAAGCTAATTATTCAGGTGATTGATTGATTTCAGGCAGGATAACACCAGAGCTCAGCTTTGACTGAGCAGGTCAAACACGAAAACTAGTACAGAAAATAGCATTACAGATGTTTTGTCCCATAAATATATAGCTCTTTGGTAAAGAAAGATTTAAGAATTCATTCAAGAAATAAAAGAAAGGGAGGAAAAAAAGATAAGTCAGGTATAGATTATTCATCAGAACTAAAGAATATCTGCTTTGGCCACTAGCCTCATATGTGGTGCATAACTGCTCAATAAATATATGTGAGACTGAAAGTGTCAAATTATTTCTTACTGGTTTCTTACCGAAGACTTCCTAATTGAGCTGGATGGATCAACTCCTTATTTGTTCTAAACATTCCAAATTAACTTGAACATAAAGCACAGTGTTTCCTCAGCAGGAATGGAAAGTATTTCTGATTCTGTGAAAGGCAATACTATCATTATTATCAAATAGCATGTTACTGAACTGAGTACTTCACAAAGGAAAAAAAAAAAAAAAAAGATTTCCCCAGTAACCTTAGACCTTAAATCTAAATTAAACAATATAAGTCTGAAACAAAAATTGAGTTATTTAACACCACATAATAAATAATGCAATTTTTGTTTCAGACTTCACTTTTAACTAGTTTATATATTCTTTAAATAATAACTAAGGAAAATGCAACCCAGCTAGGAATTAGGTGATGCAATCCAACTGGAAAGGCATTTAGAGCCTGGGAATAAATGGACTGTTATACACCTGTGTGAGTGTGTGTGGCTGTGTGTTGACTATCCAAGGCTCATTTGCAGCTCAGCATAAAAGACATCATGAAAGAGGCGGTGTTGCAGTCACCCAGAGGAGGACTCCTGGTGAGCACAGCATTCCTAGCAAAGCATGAAGCAGCAGAGAGGAAGCACACAGATTTATGTTGGAAGAGGCAAGGATAACACAAAGTGGTTAGGGGAGAAGTTGTAAAGCCAACAAAGGTAAAGAAAAGCAGAAAACTGGAATCTGATCACTTAAGGAAAAAAAAATACCTTGACTTTTCTACAGAGCATGATGAATTGTCCCTGAGTATGTTTTGAGCACTGTTAGTTTGATCAACACAGAAGGAAATTGTTCTCTGGTTTTGATTATTGGTTGGTGAATATGAATTCAGAAACAGAGTGGATTAAGGGAAAAGAAGCAAAATCAGCCCCCACTTCCCATACCTAAAGTGGGTAACGCATCTCTCCATTTAACATATCTAGATAGACAGATAAACATTAGATCACACGTAATTCCTTAACCTAGATCCAAAGGAACTGTTTGACTGGTAGTCTGTATCCCTTCTGTTCTAAAAGAAATTAGACTTCCTCTCCTCTCCAGAAGTTCCTGTGGGAGGTATGTAGGCTACAAAGTCAGCTCCTTCCAGTTTCCTTGTCTCTAGGCTTCCCGTCAACCACCGGGGCCCTCCCTCCCCTGCCTCACCTGCTTCCCACAGGTAAGTTTTACACTACTTGAACAGCTATTATACTAGCATCTCTCCAACTTTCATGGCCCCAGTGATCCTCTGCCTGATTTCAAGGCCTTCCATAACATGAACCTACCCACCAATCTCATGTCCTACTATTCTTCAATCCCCTCTATACAGATCATCAATCTCTCAACTGTCCTATGGAAACAGGACTCATTCCCACTGTCTTCCATCTTGTTATTTTACCTAAAGACCCAGCCTCTCCTTCATTTTCCAAGTTCGCCAGACTCTGGTAAGTTTTCCTCTACTCCAGACCCCAATGACCTTTCTCTTCCTTAGTCGCCACTAGAATTTATAATAGGTACCAAATAATTTAGGAGTTAATTAGTTGTTACCCTGTATTATTCAGTATCATTTCAGACATCGTAGCCCAATTCCGAACCATCAACTACAGAGTCTAACACTCCTGGCATGTAGCAGGCACTCAACAAATATTTGCTGAAGGAACGAATGAACAAACTATGATGCTGAAAATCTGCACTATGGAGGTAAGAATCAGGCTTCTATAATTATGGTGAACTTGAGATAAGGTAACCCATTAGAAAGTCCCTGAGAACTACTGAGGCTTGGAAAGTTATGGATGGTTTGATAGTGCACAAAGATTTAAGTCTGAGCAAATCAACAAGTGTCTCATAGGACAGAAGAATTCTGAAATAAATTGCCCAGCCAATGAGAAAATTATCATGACTACTAAGATTTTAATAAAGATTGTATTCCTGTCCTTACAGGCATGTGGGAATTTTCAAAAATCCAACTTAAGAAGTTTCTTACAAATTTTGGAATAAATATATTCAATAGGTACTGATAACATTCTTTGCATACAAGGTCTCCCCACTTTGACAGTTCTTGAATTCTTTGGCAAAGGGATCTTTAATATGAAAAGAGCGCTTACCAATAAAAAAAAAACTATGTATTTAAGAATGTCTAATATAAAATGGGGTAAAGAATGTTAATTGTTAATACAAAAATACAAAGGGCTAACATATGAAAAATGTTCAACCTCACTAAAAAAACCACTAAGAATTGCAAATTAATATTAATCAGTGAGAAAAGTGATAATCACACTTCATAAGAATATTTGACCACTAAGAATTCACAGACTATAATTTGACTTATCAGTCTTATTTGACAAAAACCACACATTCTGTTTAAAATATTAAGAATCTGAAGTAATCTAATATACATATGTCACGTCACAGACCAAGATATTTGCTTTCAAATACGAATCACTACTTTAAATTAGCACAGAACAACATGGCAACAAAGAAATAATCAAGGAGATTACAAATTGTTTAAACCTCATTTAAAAGTATTTCTAAAATGCACACTAAATTTTTCAACTATTTAAATTTGCAGGTTACCTGTCAAGACATTAAGGCAATTAAGTGGTGAAACGCTTGCAATAAATAGGTTTTTTATGAATTTTTTTATTCTTTCAAAATAGCTTAGTTAAGCCAGGAAATTAATAGGAGTAATTAATGGAATGGAATGGAATGGAATGGAAGAGAGGAAGAGAAGAGAAGAGAGGTTCATAAAGGGAGGAGGGCAAAAAATAAAATATAAAATAAAATAAAAATGGTTGCTTGTGCCCAGAGAGTAAGAAATGGGAAATGGAGAGCACTTCCATTCAAATTTCTTTCCTCAGAGTAAAGCGTATCCAAATCCTCTCAAAATGTCTATATTATCTCCCTGTTTGAGTTAAGAACATCCTTCCCAGAAATATAATTAGGAAGGATTAACTGCTACATAAAAAGACTTTGAACAAATTAAGAAAGGATGATGTCTCACTTTAGAGTCTGTCCATCAAATCTCAAAATACCAGCAGTTGGCAAAACACCAACATCAGGCATGGAAATAAAAGGAAACATTTTGAAAGCAATAAAAATGATGCCTATGTCAAGAAAGCACTAAAATTAGAACTTTTTCTAAAATAAATTATCTATCTGTGGCAAACTATCCAGATAATTTTCAAAGATTTGGATACAGCTTGGTAACTTACTATAACGAAACACTTGTCATATTTTTTTCATGAAATAGAATATGTCTGATTAAGTGAATCTTGACTGTTTTGAAAATACAGAACTTTTTGTCAAATAACAGTGATTTACTTGAGAATTCATGAAATCACTCAAGCTTTTCATTCCTCTATCCTTTTTATTTATAATTTGGACCTCAAAAATACTGTGCAAAGTCTTTTTTCCCATTATTTTGGTAAAAGAAGCCAGATAATGATACACAAAAGACAGCAAAGAGAAAATGGACTAAGATGTCAAGCGTCGGCTCAAGTCAGAGCCCTGCTACTACCCTTCTGTGTGATTGTGGACAAAGCACACAGCCCTGTAAGTTATAAAACTTTGATTTGCACTGGTTGAAAATTCTAGAAGATATCTGGATGAAAAGAGAAAAAGAAGAAAAAAAAAACTTTTTTACCTAGTACATTCTTACTCTATTTTCCATTAGGCTCAAATAATAACTTTCAAAAGGGAGAAGTTCCAAGGACTAATTCTATTCATAGATAAGCATGTTGATAAAATATTTAGATGGTTTGGCAAGAGATAACTCCATTAGTGACTTAACTGTGGAATTATGTGTTCTCTGAGTGAACAATAATTAAAGTCTACCGGAAAGTCCCTGTTTGCTTGCTATGAGCACTTGAGCCAATCTTGCATCATTTCAAATCAATTAATATTTAATTAAATACTCACAAGCACTAGGAAGTTTCAAGCTCATAAACTGGATTTATGGTTTCAGTTTTAGTAATTTTCCCAAAAGACCAGCTGCCTGGGCTCTGCTGTCACCCTTTGTTAAATGGCCTTATTATGTCCATCAGAGGCATTCCAGAAAGTGCAAGGACCAAGAAAACTGGGCATTGCAATGCCAAGAATGCAAGACTCAGAGAATTACACTTTTCTGATCAATGAAAAACCTTCGCAACCTCCAGAGATGCAGGAAATAGGCTTCATTATCACCTGGAGGTACCATAAAAGAACAGAATGCTATGGCTGAAAGGCTATACTGGAAAGGTGAATGGGAAGAAAAAGATGGCTAAGTAAACTTTTGCTTTCTGTGGTTAGTAACGCTCATTAGACTCGCTGATTGAACTCCTTGAACTAGTCTCTTCTCATCTCTTTGGAGAAACTGAGGCAGCCTAGAAGATGGAATAATATCTCTAATCCTGCCTGGTCAGACTTTTGGATTTGCAGCAGTCATTTGTTCATTCACCAGTAAATACTGTGCCAGGCAGGGTACATCACAGACTCCCACAAATCGAAAGGAATGCTGTGAAGGAGAAAAACAGAACAAAACATGGTGTTATGACAGCATCTTTCAGGGAGTAACGAAAAGAACAGGGAAGGCTTCCCTGAAGAAGCTGAACTCGGAAGAATGGGTAGGTGTCAAGCAGAGGAAGAGGGCGTGGTGGGGGGAGAAGAGAGGCACTGCAGGTAGGGAAAATGCATGGGCAAAGTTCTTTGTCAGAGACGAGCCAGGCAGGGCCAAGGGGCGCCAGGTGGCCAGGGAGTCAGAGCCCACAGGCATGGAGGAGTCTACCTTAATCCCCAGAGCACAAGGAGGCCAGGGGAGGCTCATAGGCAGGGGCTGGGCAAGATCAGACCCCCATGTTGAAACCATCCTTCTAGTTGTGGATTCAGCTCTGGACTCAATCCTCTCCCATTTCATTAGGTCACAGGGGACAGTCAGAGCCTCCCCACCCCACTCAAGGGAAAGGCCACCTAACTCCAATGGGCAGAGGAACATTCTTCTATCTGCTATCTAATTCCACCCGGTCATTCTGGTTTTTCTTGCTATCATGCACACACACAAACATCTTGTCCAAAAATAACAGCCCTAAATAACAGCAAGGCATTTTTCTAGGGTTGGCAAATCTAGGGTTTCTCTTGTCCACAGTGTTTAAATAGAGCTTCTTTCCACTTAGAAGTTCTTGCCTCTGGGCCCATAGGACCAGCTCTTTCTTCTAGATCATCTCTAACATCTTTGGGGGACAGATAAAAAGGTAAAAAAAATATTCAACCTTGGGAATCTCAATGAAAATATACTAATTCTGAATAACCAAAGCACATTATATTTACCACATAAGTTATCTGACTTTGCTTATTTCCTTTACGGTATATATTCTGCATAATTTGCAGTGTATTTGTCACCTCCTCACACAGGACTCACACCTTTTAGGTTCTTGATTCTGATCCCAGGCAACTCTGGAGCAGAGAACTGCTATGAAAATTTAGTTTAGTCTACACTTTGGCCTGACATAAGCAAACTCTTTTGCCCAGGGAAACAAGGAGACAGGATTTAGTGCAACCCAGAGGCACCTTGGAGGGATGCATAGGGAACATCTACGGAATGCCAAGCATACCTAAACGTAAGGGGAAATTCTTACTTCAGTCAGCACAACACCCAAAGCCTGTCTCTACAAACCATTCCCTTGTTTGACAGCAATTGTGCAGGCACAACTTGAATACAGCCAAACTGTATTCCGATACAACTGCTCAGTGGTGGATTCAGGTGTGTTCCCATCCCAGTCCTACTGTCAATTTGCATTAAGTCCTCTGACAACTAATTAATTCAATTTTCAGTGTACAAATTACTTCATCTCTAGAATAATCATGATATGAGAAACATTTTCACCAGTTGAGAGCCAGAGTCTTGGTTTAAAGCAGAATGCCTCCTAGCCCTCTCCCCACTCCAACCCACCCCTTCCTAACTCCCCCCAAGAGAACTGCAATCAGATTCAGATGATTAGGCTAGCAGGTGGGGCCATTTCATGTCAAAAGGTACTTGTTTGAACGGTGTTTAGAGTGGTGGCCTTGACTTTTCAATTCTTAGTTCCAGAAGGCAGGGCCCCTCCTGGTGTCTGCACATCACTTGTCTCTTGATCTCTTGATTCCCCCCCTTCACCCACCACAAGAGCCTGAATGTTCTGGTCCCAAGATTTCAGAGAAACTTATCTGAAACTTATCTGAAGTGTTTAAATCTAACTTTTACAAAAGTCAGAGGCCTGAATCATTAATTGAAGAGTAGTCTGATGATTATTTGCTAACCCTGGTGATTACAGCTTACTCATGAGTGGAAAGGAAGACTGCCAGGAAAACTAAAATACTGCTGTAGACAGAATAATGCTCACTTCCCCCAAAGATGTCCATGTCCTACTCCCCAGAACTTGGGAATATGTTATGTTACCTGGAAAAGGGGAATTAAAGTTACAGGTAAAATTAAGGTTGTTAATCAACTGCCCTTGAGAGGGGGAAATTATCCTGAATTATCTGTGCGGGCCCAGTGTAATCACATAGCACTTTATAAGTGGAAGAGAGAGGCAGAAGACAGAGAACCAGGTGGACGATAGCTTTAGGACTCAGGCTGGTGTTGCAAGCTTTGAAGATGCAGGAATGGGGCCACAGGCCAAATATCTTAGTCAGGGTTCTCCAGAGAAACAGAACCAAAAGGAGATGTGTGTGGGTGGGTGGGTGTAAATATTATGAAATTTATTGTAGGAACTGAATCATGTGACTGTGGGGATTGGCAGGTCCAAATTCTATAGGGCAGGCTGCAAGTTGGAAACTCCAATGAAGGTTTCAATGAATTCCCCAGGAGAAGCTGGCTGACTGAAGTGGAGACAGAAATTCTTCTTTCTGACTGCTGAAACCATCAGATCTCCCTTTAAGGCCTTCAACCGATTGGCTAAGACTTCTCTCACTGCTGAAAGCAATCTCCTTTGATTGTAGTTGTAATCAGCTACAGATGCAATCAATTGACTAATGATTTAAATCTATGAAATACCCTCACAGTAACAATCAGGTGGTGCTTGCTTCACCAAACAACTGGACACTATAACCTAGCCAAGCTGACACATGAACTTAACCGTCACAACAAGGACATAGGCAGCTTCCAGGAGCTGGACAAGACAAGTAACTGAATTCTTCCCTAGAGCTTCCGGAAGGAATGCAGCACCTTATTTAAGTCTATGAGACCCATACTGGACTTTCGACTTCCAGAATTGTGAGATAATAAGTTTGCATTATTTTAAGCTGCTAGATCTGTGGTAATTTGTTACAGCAGCCAGAGGAAACTGATATAAATGCCATCAGAGAAAAAAGCTATATCTCTTAGGGGTTAATCATATGGACCGCCTAAATTTGAATCCTGACTCTACAATTACCAACTAAGTGACCCTAGACAAGTTACTTGATCTCTCTGCACCTGAGTTGCCTCATCATGTAAAATGGGAATAATAAATAGTCTATCTCATATTGTTTTGAGAGGATTAAATGAGATAATACTCAAGAAGTACTTAAAATAGTACCTGGCACTGAAAAAATTCACTCAGTGTCTATTAGCTTTTATTATTACATAGCACCAAAACATTATCCTGATTTCTAGCAATTATCTTGAGGAGCAAGATATAGCCAAGCACTTGCCCTTTTCAGTTGCAAACTTGGAGTTCTACCCAATTCTTCACATACTTTTGACCAGAACTTAGACCCAGTCAGTTGTTGGTTCTATTACAAACCTACTTTTGCCCAAGCCTTCCTGTCGGGACCCAGCAGGGTGCAGACAACACGAGGCAAAGTGACCTCCGCTACTCCCCCCGCCCCCTTCCCACAGCCATTCTTCCTGCAAGTCAGCCTTTCGGGGGGCAAAAATTAAGAATTTCTTACTTCCTGTTCCTCAAAACACTCTCTCACCCCACCATTTTCCCCATGTGCCTGTTTTTCTCAAGAAAACATAACTGTCCAACAGCTATCAATATGACCAAATTGCACCCAATTTCCATGGATCATGAAGTCCTTCTCAATCCTTGATGCTGCTATATCCAGTTGGGCTTGGTTTTCTGATGGAAAAGTTCAAAAAGAACCTCTCTTGGAATTCCCACATGTACCTATCTACACAGAGTAATAGCCAAAAGCTGGGGGCGGGTCCAAACATCCATCAAGAGCAGAATAAATACTAAATCGAGACATACTCATATGATGGAATACTTTTTGGCAATGTAAATGAACAAACTGCAGACACACAAAACTACACAGAAGAATTCCCGACATAATGAAAAAATACACACGTTATGATTCCTTTAGATATAGTTCAAAACCAGGTGGAACTGATCTTTGGTATTAGAAAACAAGACAGTGATGACCTTTGAGGAGGAGGAAGAAGGAAGGATCTAGGAATCAGGGGCTTTGAGGTGCTGGTAATGTTCTATTCTTTGATGTGGATGGTACTTACATAAATATATCGCTTTATGATAATCAGGCTTGTGCACTTTTAATTTGCATACCCTCTGTATGTAATTTCAATGTAACTTCAATTTTTTTAAAGTTTAAAATAAATGCATATGAAATGATAAAATCAGGCATCAGTTCAAATATTTAGCTCCTATCCCATCCCTAAGGTGTCATGAAATGAGCATTAAAGACCTTGGGTTGAATTCCTTTTCTTCAGTTTTCTAAAATTTTTTTTTTCACATCACATCATGAAGTGGGGCTCAAAACCTTCATCTACTTCATAGACTTGTTGGGCAGATCAAATACAATAAGGAATATGAACTTACTCTGCAAAATGTTCAGGGCTTAAAAACACGAATCATATTATTCGAAAATTAAAAAGTAACTCCTGCAATATAAATGTTCATGGAGCAATTACTGGCAATAATTGTCTAATAATCCTTAGACATTACTTTTCTTCCTCCAGACAATACTCAAAAAAAAGTATTTAACAAACATTTATTGAAGCCCTTCTGTGTACCTCTGTGGATAAAAAGATAAAAGACCGTGTGGTGTTACAATGATAACCACAGAGAAGCACAGAACAGAAACCTGGGGGGGGGGGGAGCCAAGGGAGGGTCAATGTTGGGCAAACTCCCCCCAGATTCCCTGAGCTCATTTGGGGAAATTTTCTCTCCAAGTACTGATCTATTCGTTGGCTGTTTGAATAAGTTCAGACAAGGTCCCAAGCTCAGCTATTAATGCTACAAAAAGCTCAAATCCTCTCCCTCAAGTTTTAACTGCAGGTGCAGGTTTTTCAAATGGGCTCTTTTCCTTTAGTGGTTGTATGAGAAAGCTGAAATAAGGGAATGGGCTTACATTTTTGTTGTTGTTTAGGAGGGCAGACTACTTCAAGGAACATTCCATAAAGTCTCCCATTCTTCTAGGTATCACAGCATAGTTTTCCGAAGACTCACAACAGTGACAGGAAAATAACAATCAGGCAGAGATAAAAGACAGTGTTGCATTTTCCTCTCCTCCATGGCACAGACCTCACTCCACACGGCATCCCATCAACCGAACCATGGTAAACGTGAAGTACTCATGTCTCAAGAACTTTGAAAGTGGAACCCATCCTCTCGATGTGGATTTTAAAAGGACTTCTCTATATTTAGAAATATCTGACATGCTAGAAGTTCATTTGACAAAATATAGAATGCATTTGAATTATTCCTGCCCGTTAAGAGGACATTTTCTAATTTGCTTCTTTTTTCTTCACCACATTCCTGGGAAGAAGACAATAGAAAGGAGAGGTAACCAATGCCGTTAGATAAATTCAGTCCCCTCAGCTGGTTTGAGACAGGACAAAATTATCTTTTCCAGAAAAACTAACCAACATCCTTTGTAACATCAGGACACCATAAGATGATGAAAATAGCCGTGACCAGGGCAGGAAAATAACAACTGGATACAAGTGAGCTCTCTAGATAGATTTGACATCCGTATCCTGAGTAAAACCAGACTTCCTTCTCAAGCTCAAAGAGAAAAGAGTGGGTACATTTTCTCCTGCAAAAGTGCTTCCTCCCCATTCAGGATAGATAACAGGCTCTTCATTTGGCAAAGCAGTGGTCACTTGCACCAACGTTTCCTAAACAACCAAAAGACATTAACAGCTAAACAACGTCCCTCCTGACCTCTGCTTCGTGGTTTTCCATGGGCAGTGACTACAGCACCCACTATGATTTACAAGGATAAAGATGGACATTTTACACAAGTCTAGACAGCCCCATTTAGCAGCCCTCAGAGCTGAAAATGAACGTTTATGGAGAACTTGAATACATATGTGAATAATGATAGTGACAGGTGATGAAAAAGCTCTGGAAAGCTCAAGAGTTTTGATTTTTCTCCATTGTGGATTTTCCCAGCCATAGCTTAGAAGCATTAACACCTTATTACAAATAGAGCTAAAGATAGATGCAGGATGCACCTGGGATCCAACAGTCCCAAGAATCAGAACAGTAACCACCAAAACTTGAATACTAGAAGATGAGACCTCATTTGGCCTTTGCTTCAGCTCAAGGAGGACCCATGATGGGGCCCAAGAAACCGGCAAAAGGAACATCACAATAACAAACCTCAATGAAAAACACGAATGAAATCACCAACTACAGCAATGACTATTGGCCAGAATGCCCTGACAAGAGTCTTTCCAAACCATGCCAGACCAACAGGGCAGCATGTATCACTGACACCACCTGCTTTTAGGCCCTAATGGTGCAGAGGATGGTCTTACCCACACATCCATAAATCTCTGTCAGAGCCCATCCCATTCACCAAATACTCAAAATCTTCAAAGACCATGGAGAGCTATTCTATTCCTAAAGCAATCTTCCAAAAGAGCAGGATGGAGAGACCTCCACATATTCCCTTTCTCCCATGGACCCAAGTCTAAATCACATCTGACTCTCCTTTCCCTTGCCCCCCACATTCTATTAGGCACCCAAGTTTTTCATTAGCAGTGACTCCTGGGTTCATTTCCTTCTCCTGCGGGCCCACCCACCACACCAGCCACAGAGCCCTCTGTACACACTAGCCCTAACCCACTGTTAGATACTACAGCCAGGTGAGTCTTCTCAAGCACAAGTGAAATTGTAGCCTTTTCCTATCTGAATGTTTATTTGGCTCTTTATTACAGAAAATGTCAAAGATACACAAAACACTAAGTTTATTCGTCAGAAACTTAAATCCTCCAGAGAGCTCCTATGCCAGCTAAGTCTCAAAACCCAGAGGCAACAGCCTCTTCAAGAACATCAACTAGATAAGTCCCCTTTGCTCATAAAGTTGACACCCCTTTTCCTCAACATGAACAGGTTAGGGTGGTCACTGCCTAGACATCCCTGAACATCAGGAAAACAATTAAACTAGAGGAAGGGGTAGCAACAGACAAGATGGAATTTATAAAAGATCATGAAAAATGAATATTTATATAATTTTCTTTTTCTTAGTTGCTAGTGTATTAGAATAATTAAAAGGAAAGAATTAAAAAGGTGGAACTGTAACCCATAGCATCCTTTGAAATTTGTTCTATAGCTACTTGTTAAATGGTAATCTGAAAGCTATACCTTTTTGTGTATATGTTGTATTTCACAATAACGAAATAAATGAAACTATGGTACTATAACGCATAATCATTTAGGAAATTTCCTATATATCTACTTGTTAAATCATACTTTGAAAGATATTACCTTTTGTATATGTTATATTTCATAATAAGGAAATAACTAAAACTGTGGAATTGTAATCTACAATATTCTTTGAAATTTGCTAACTACTTGTTAAATTGCACTTGGAAAGTTGTCACTTTTGTGTATATGTTATATTCTACAATTTTAAAAAATGGAAAAAAATAAATAAAAGTAGAGAGAATCGTATAAGAAACCTCTCTGTACCCATCATGCAGCTTCAGTAATTATCACCTCGGAGCCAATCTTATTAACTCTATACTTCAACCTATTCGATTCATATCACTTCAGCTATGAAGACCTTATTATGATCCCCTAACAGAAACTCTCCTTTATAAGCATAAACATAACTACAGTGCCATCATCACAGCCCCCAAAAACTCAACAACCCTCTTTTATATCATCAGATTTCTAGTCAATGTTAGCTTTTCCATAATTGTCCTTGAAACTGGTACCATCTTTTTTTTTTATTTACAGTTTGCATGAATCAGGATACAAACAATGTCCACATATTGTGGTTAGTTAATGTTTCTTAAGCCTCCTTCAAACTATAGGTCCCCCTCCATTTCTTTTTTTCTTTTTCCCACTTTTTCTATTTTGTTTTGTTGGGGGTTTGGGGAGTATTTTTTTTTCTTGGGGGGTAAGGACTGAGAATTATTTTGTTGAAATCTTCAGTCTTTAGCCTGGTTTGCAATTAACCTGTAAAACCTTATGTTACCACTAGTCTTCATCCATATCAAGTTCCAATCAAATATCCTCAAGGTAGTCATTTTTAAAGATGTCCACAAATTCTCTTGATATTTCTCTCTTACAGCAGTGGAGCTTAATTCTAATCCCACTGAGTGTGACTGGCCTTCGTGACTCAGAAGTGACGGTGTGTCACATGCAGGACTAAAGACTAAAAAAGGCCTGTGGCTTCCTCCTTGCTCTCTCAACCTGGGATCTTGCTCTGGGCAACACCAGCAGCCAAGTTGCGAGGACATTCCAGAGGCTCTATGTGGAGAGGAAATGCCCAGAGGAAACAGACCTTCTTGTCAACAGCCAGTGAGGAGTTGAGGCCTCCTGCCAACACCCACCTGAGTGAGCCAGCTCAACGGCGCCTTCTCCAGTCCCAGTCAAGCCTTAAGGTCACTGCGGCCAGCTTGCCTGCTACCCCATGGAGACCCCAGAACTCCCAGCTAAACCCCTTCCAGATTCCCCACTCAGAACTGACAGACAGTAAAAGGTTGTTGTTGTAGACTGCTAGGTTTCGGGGTGATTTGTTAAACAGCAGTAGATAACGAATACATCATGCTTTCTGGCCTCCCACTGCTGACTCCCCTGGGAGTGCCCTCCTTCTCCGGTTTGGGGTGTCCAAATGGTAACCATCTTCTGCCGTTCGCAGACTGACCGCCTCCTCCAGAGCACCACAGCTGGACCTCCCCTTTGCCAACACTCCAAAATCTGCAATCAATCACTCCTTCCTTGCATCTCCCAAAGAACTTTATTTGTACCTGGTAATAAAGCAAGTTAGTCCAAAGGAAAAACCAATTCATCTAATATCCACTTGCCTAAAAGGCATAGTTTGAACAATTTGGTTTCACCAAACAGGCTGTTCCCCAAACATGCCAGGCAATTCTCACCTCAAGGCCTCCTCCTGTTTGACCCACCCCCAGATAGCCACATGGCTCATGGCCTCACCTGCTTCAGGTCTTTGCTTAAATGGCATTACCTTCTCAACGGGGCCTTCCCTGATCCCCTGTTTAAAACTGCTGTACCCCTCACTCCTCCCCAACCCCCACCCACCCAGTACTCCCTCCACTCTACCAGTGTTATTTCCTCCATTGCACTTACCACAATCTAACATATCTTAATTGTATCATTTGTCAATCGTATCCCCCTCTGTGTATCTTAAGTTCTAAGAAGGCAAACATTTTGTTTAGTTCTTGGGTGCTATATCCTCAGACCCTAGAACAGTGCCTACTACATAGAATATGCTCAACATATTCTAGTTTGCTAAAGCTGCCAGAATGCAAAACACCAGAAATGGACTGGCTTTTATAAAGGGGGCTTATTTGGTTACACAGTTACAGTCTTAAGGCCGTAAAGTGTCCAAGGTAACAAATCAACAATCAGGTACCTTCACTGGAGGATGGCCAATGGCATCCAGAAAACCTCTGCTAGCTAGGAAGGCACATGGCTGGCGTCTGCTCCAAAGTTCTGATTTCAAAATGGCTTTCTCCCAGGACATTCCTCTCCAGGCTGCAGTTCCTCAAAAATGTCACTCTCAGTTGCTCTTGGGCTGTTTGTCCTCTCTTAGCTTCTCCGGAGCAAGAGTCTGCTTTCAATGGCCGGCTTCAAACTGTCTCTTATCTGCAGCTACTCTCTCAGCTTCTGTGCATTCTTCAAAGTGTTCCTCTTGGCTGTAGCTCCTCTTCAAAATGTCACTCTCAGCTGCACTGAGTTCCTTCTGTTTGTCAGCTCATTTATATGGCTCCAGTGATTTAATTTAGACCCACCCTGAATGGGTGGGGCAACACCTCCATGGAAATTATCCAATCAGAGTCATCACCCACAGTTGGGTGGGATGCATCTCCAGAAACTACCCAATCCAAACATTACAACTTAATCCCCACCAATATGTCTCCCCTACAAGACTGCATCAAAGAACATGGCTTTTTCTGGGGGACATAATATATACAAAACAGCACACAATAAAAGCTTATTAAATAAATGAACAAGACTATAGCACTTCATATGTCACACACTAGATACAACACCAAATAAATGCTTCAGCATTTTAGGCACCTTTATGTGTACTGTTGAGCATTTTAAGGAGGTTTAATCAATCTCCCCCTTCAATCATAAAAAACAAAACCTTGAACCACCTTAAAATAGACAATCTAAAAATGATATCTTAAGGACTGTAGCATTTCTCAAAAGTGGCCAAAATGTCCACCATTACGTGAATCTTTGGCAGCTTGATGAAATATGATTTCAGGTTATTATAACACTACCTAAACTAAACAGTGAGCCAACTACACCTCTTTCTTTGTCTGAAGCTGTAACTCGTCTGTCATTCCAAAATCCCTCCGAGGGCAGGATCGCGTCTTACCCATCTTAATACTCCCCGCAGTGCCCAGCTAATGGGACAATCTATAGAAGTTTATTAAATGAATATCAGAATTGACAGCATCCTGAGCCATCTCTTCTTGTTACCCAAAAGCACAGAGCAGGCCCACCTATGCAGAAACTGCTGCCATAAAAAGCATCTCATTCTGCAGATGAAGCTGCTGGAACAATTTACCTAATGACTTATTTTACCAAAGAGCCGAGTCTGAGCTGTAACCTTAGCCTCGTTGTGTCACAGCATTCTTGGCTAAACTTACATTGCTGCTACCAAAAGAGGAAAGAAAAAAATAGGTTGCTCCTTTATCTGACATCCGACATAAGGTTCTTACTAGCAATCTATATACACACATCATAGAGAGTCAAATTCTAACAGTGGATGGCGAAATGCAAGATGAATGACGTCACCTGTAAATTACTTCACAGTTTGCTTAAGTAATGCCGGAAAAAAATAACTGCAATACACAGTAATCTGTTTCTCGATAACTAAAGCATAGTTCAACATAGAATTATTCTGTTTTTAAGATCCAGAACAATGCTACAAGGGAGATGTTCAGCTATGATATAACCAAAGATTTATATCATTTCAAGGACACAAGAGTGAACATTCATACTCAGACATTTTCAAAAGTACTACCATCCTTTAGAGCAGGGCTCAGCAAACTACAGTTCATGGGCCATATCCAGCCCATTTCCTGTTTTTTTACATGGCCCATGAGTGAGAATAATTTTTACCTTTTTAAATGGTTGGGGTTAAAAAAAACAAAGGAATAATAATAGTTCAGAACACGTGAAAATTACATGCAATCCAAATTTCAGTGTCCATCAATAAAGTTGTATTGGAACAGTCTCATTCATTTACATATTGTATATGACAGCTTTTGTGCTACAATGGCAGAATTGAGTAGTTATAATAGAAACCATATGGCCTGCAAACCTGAAAATATCTAGTGTATGGCCCTTCACAAAAAAAGTTTGCTGACTCCTGCTTTTGGTGCCTGATTGCCTTGGTTTAAATCCCAATACTGTCACTTCTTAATTGTGTGACCTTGAAAAATTACTTAACCTGTGTCTCAGTTTGCTTATCTGTAAGATGGGCCAGTGATAGTACATACCTTAAAGTTATTTTAAGCTGTAAAGGAAATAATACTTATGAAACATTTAAAACAGCACCTGGCATTAGAAGCCCTTACCAGGGATTAGTCATAACTACAATTTCTTCTTAATGGCTACAGGTTCTATTTTCCATTGAAACGCTAGCAAAGAGGTTAAATTTCAAACTAGCGTTCCCCCCCCCCAATTTATTTAGCATGAGACATTATGAGACAAGAAGAAATGAGAGAAAAATGAAGAAAAACAGAAAGATGAGGATTAATGAGGGAATAAAGAGAGGAAGAAAAAGTAATAAGGACCCCCACTCACCAGCACAGCAGGTGGCCTATTCAAAGGAAAAGTATAAATTGGGGTAATTTCATCGATATTAACAGAGTAAATAACTTCTGTGGGCTGACTGGATACTAATCGCCATGTGGAAGCTGTCTCGATGGGGGTAAAGCAATCTGAATTCCAAGCAAGTGACTTACAAATGAACTCCTGGTCAATTTTTAAGTTGGGAACTTCCTGCATTTTACATTCCTAGACAACTGGCAAATGAGAGCTGCAGTGAATTCTGCATCATGCTATCGATCTAGAGCACCCGATTAAATGGAGACAATTTGTGTAAGGACCCCACGCAGTTGAAGGAGCACAGCGAGAATCTTGCTTATCCATGAGTTTTCATTTTCTTCAGGATAGAACTTACCTCCTAATAATGGTGATAATAAAAGATACACTTAACCTGCTATTGAGATTGAGAAATTATCTCTTCCCAAACACTCACATTCATTTGAACATCCCTGTGCAACGCTACCTTTTCCATGTCTTCAAAACCCCCACTCACTGTTTCTCTTTTTAAAATCATTTCAAAGCTCTAGAGCTCAAAAAGAATTTTTCAACTCGCAACTCTACCACTAGCAAACCACTATCTTTATTTCTCCACATTCCTTTCCAAACTTGATCTTTATAATCTTCACTATGTCTATGGTTTATGCTTATGGTAAATTGTTCCTGCAGAGGCTAAACACACATGTCCAATATTTAAAGAGAACTGACGAGTAAGAACAACATGTAAAGCCTTGGGGGGGGGGGGGCATTATTATCAAAGTGATTTCTGCAAATTTTGCAGGAAACGAAAGTGATTTAAAGCTATGCATCCAGGAGAGTAATTAAGATGCTCCCGTACTGGAAGCAAGTTCAGAAAACTCACTGGGAATATATCTGCTGGGAGATTCCTACTGAAGGCTTTGGCTTGAGGGTCAGTGTCATCTGGGCCAGGGGACTGACTCTTGGTAGAGAATCTGCCTTCTTGGATGCAGTGCGCTTTGTTGCTTGCTCAGGAAGAACCCAGGAGGATGCAGCCCCAGGACTCTGTCCTCCAGCGACTGCAGCAGACGAGGTGTCCTGGGCGGCTGTGGTCTCACAGGCTCTGCCCTTCGTCCCTGGTTTACACACGCAGAGCTGAGGCCGGAGACACATCCCTCCATTCTGGCATGGCGGAACACAGCTTGCTGCAGAAAGACAACAGAAGACACAGCCTTGAAGAAAAGCATCAGAGACTTTACTAGCAGGGGCATCAGGATGTTCTCCAATAAAATAAAACCACACTGCAGGACTCGACGATGAGAGCTAATATTTAAGGACTGCCAGGCACTGTTCTAATACATAGTAACTAATTTAATTCCCCCACATCATTTTAATAGAGTTTTTTTTTGTCCATTTTATAGATAAAGAGGTTAAGTAATTTGGAAAGGTCATAAAATTATTTGTAAATACAGAGCTGGGATTTGAACTCAAGGGAGCTGACTCCAAAGCCATCATCCTGAGCCACCTGACAATAGCTGCCTGTCAGACATGCATCAGAAACACAGGAAAAATCTTAAGAATTTGCTCTGCATTATTTTAAGTTGTGTTCTGTGGCTTAAGTTTAAAATCTGTGTATCCAAAGAAGACTTGGTAAAAAGCAAATACTCAAGTCCAATCCCTGACACCAAGAATTACTCTGCTTAAGACTTCATTTTACACAAGCTCTCAGAGCTTGGGATGACTGTTTTAGAAATGTTGTTCAATCTGCTCTTCTAATGTGTGAAAAAACCAAGGGCAAAAAGGTTGAGAGTTGCCCAACATACACCTGCTAGTTTGTATAAAAATCCTGTCTCCTGTGGCACCATCCCTCATTTTATAATTAAAGGCCACCAAACATAAATATCCTTTTTATCTTCGGTTTGCTTGGATGAACATACATTGAATACCTATTCAAAGTCCTTATTAAGTCACCGTACTGTGGTCAGAATTTTAAAGTTAGCGGTGCTGTGGGTCATGGGTAAAATAAGTTGGACTTTTAGGCTAGGTGCCATGGAAGTTTAGGTATCACTGACAAGTTTTATTAGACAATGTCATAGACCTATGGGCATGATTCCTTCTGTCCAGTCTTTATTTATTCAAATACATTTATCCCATTGCTATCAGTCCACCTTTGACTTAAATTCTTGGTTCTAAAGCAGGTCAAACTACTAAATCTCCCACAAAATTCAATGCAAGATTCAGTCTACAAGACACTTACAAAATAGATCAGGGATATAAAGCATGGGAGGCTCATTTATAAAAGAGCCAAATCACCAGGGCCTAAAAGCCCTGAAACTTACTGATTTTCTGTAAAAGAAAAATATTTTTCCTACCTTCCTACAACATGATTCCTCTTAGTTCCAGCAAGTAGGGATAACAAATGGTCCTCAAGTGTCAGAATAATAGGCTGACAAACTTTCAAAAAGTTGAGAAGGGCCACTGGCCCCTCCCTGGGCCCAGACCTTGAAGCTGTGTGGCCAACACCACTGATCACGAGTGTCGGGTGCTGCCACCGAAGCCATGTCCACATCAGCTTCTAGAATCTAAATAGAGCGGACACTACCTTTGCCAGAATAGATTCAGAGTGATCTTTCCAGGGCCAGGACTAGGGGGAGATGAGTGAGACACTCGCTTTGGGTGCAAGTTTTAAGGGGGAGGAGCAAGATGGCGGCATAGAGAAGAGTGGAAGCTAAGTACTCCCCTGGAACAACTACAAAAAAACAGAAACAACTAGTAAATAATCCAGAATAACTGCGGGGGGACAAACGAGACCATCCACTCATCATACACCAACCTGAATTGGGAGGAATGCCCAAGAACACAGCATAAAATCTGTAAGTAAAACCTGCGGATCCAAGTCAGGAGACCCCCTCCCCCATAGCCCGAGCTGCAAAGCCTCGTGGAGCCAGAGAGAAGCTCTCTCCCAGCAAGAGAGTATAGCTCAGCTGAGCTCCAACTGGGGTTTTAAGTAGCGAGTGTGAACTGCTCACTACAGGTATGAATCCCCAAAAAAACAGACAGAGGCTTTGGGTGACAACTGACCTTGGAGAGCCGGAGGGTCACCTTGGACTGGGTCTGAAGGGGACTATCTGTTTCTTTTTTGGCTCAGTGGAGAAAGCCCCAGTCATTTTCAGTTTCCATGGCTTTGACTCTGGGAAGGGTGGAGACACCACAAGCAGAGAGAGAGAGAGACCACTGAAATGCTAATGACCTCCACCTGGGGGGTCTGTCTTCTCTAGGAGGAAAGGGGTGGGGCCCTTTCCATTCAGAACCAGACCCTAGAGCCCGGGGGAACACGGCCATACCTCCTCACACCAGTCAAGAATTATAGGCTAACAGGCATCACCTGCTGGGCAGAAAAGCACAGTGACCCAAGGCATCAAAGGGTGGAACAATTTTCTAAGGCACACCCTCAGGGAAACCAGATACTGAATATTTCTTCCCTCTGGGACCTGAGCCTGTTCTGGTCTGGGAAAACCTGATTTGGATAACCAAGGAAACCATGCCTAGACAACAGAAAATTACAACCTACACTAAGAAAAACAAAGTTATGGCCCAGTCAAAGGAACAAATGTACACTTCAACTGAGATACAGGAATTTAAACAACTAATGCTAAATCAATTCAAAAAGTTTAGAGAAGATATTGCAAAAGAGATAGAGGCTGTAAAGGAAACACTGGGCATATATACGGCAGAAATCAAAAGTTCAACAAAACTAATAGAATCTACGGAAATGAAAGGCACAATGCAAGAGATAAAAGACACAATGAAAACAGACAGCAGCAGATCTCAAGAGGCAGAAGAAAACACTCAGGAACTGGACAACAAAACACCTGAAAGACTACATGCAAAGGAGCAGATGGAGAAAAGAATGAAAAAATATGAGCAACGTCTCTGGGAACTCAAGGACAAAATGAAATATAGGAATGTACGTATCATTGGTGTCCCAGAAGGAGAAGAGAAGGGAAAGGGGGCAGAAGCAATAATAGAGGAAATAATTAATGAAAATTTCCCATCTCTTATGAAAGACATAAAATTACAGATCCAAGAAGAGCAGCATACTCCAAACAGAAGAGATATGAATAGGCCTACACCAAGACACTTAATAATCAGATTATCAAATGTCAAAGACAAAGAGAGAATCCTGAAAGCAGCAAGAAAAAAGCGATCCATTACATACAAAGGAAACTTAATAAGACTATGTGTGGATCTCTCAGCAGAAACCATGGAGGCAAGAAGGAAGTGGTGTGATATATTTAAGATACAGAAAGAGAAAAACCGCCAACCAAGAATCCTATATCCAGCAAAGCTGTCCTTCAAATATGAGGGAGAGCTCAAAATATTTTCTGACAAACAGACAATGAGAGACTTTGTGAACAAGACACCTGCCCTACAGGAAATACTAAAGGGAGCACTACAGGGTGATAGAAGACAGGAGTGCGTGGTTTGGAACACAATTTTGGGAGATGGTAGCACAACAATGTAAGTACACTGAACAAAGGTAACTATGAATATGGTTGAGAGAGGAAGGTGGGGAGCATGTGAGACACCACAAGAAAGGAGGAAAGATAAAGACTGGGACTGTGTAACTTGGTGAAATCTAGAGTATTCAACAATTGTGATAAAATGTACAAATATATTATTTTACGAGAGAGAACAAGCAAATGTCAACCTTGCAAGGTGTTAAAAATGGGGAGGCATTGGGGGAGGGATGCAATCAGCATAAACTAGAGACTGTAAAGGAAACACTGGGCATAATAGAATCATTGTATTATGCTTCCTTTAATATTACAAAGGTGATATACCAAGATAAATGCAGATAAGAGGGGGGGATAGGGGAGGCATGTTAGACACTTGACATTGGTGGTATTGTCTGATTCTTTATTCTACTTTGATTTAAGGTTATTTTTCCTTTTGCTGCTGCCTACCTGTCATTTTTTTTTCCTCTTTCTTTTGCCTCTCTACCTTCTTTGATTCTCCCTCCTGCCTTGTGGAAGAAATGCAGATGCCCTTATATAGATAGTGGTGAAGGTGGTGAACACATAAATGTATGACCATGCAGAGAACCATCGATTATTTACTTGGGATGGAATGTATGGTGAGTGAACAAAACCATATTAAAAAAAACATGGGTTGATGACAAAACCTCGAGGGCAATATACTGAGTGAAATAAGCCAGACACATAAGGACAATTATTGCAGGGTCTCACTGATCGGAACTAATTATAATATGTAAACTCATAGACATGAAATATAAGGTACCAAGATACAGGACGAGGCTTAAGAATGGGGAGTGGTTGCTTAGTATGAGCAGAATGTTCAATTAGGATGAACTTAAATGTGTGGAAATGAACAGGGGTGTTGTTAGCAAGATGTGAGAATAACTAACAGCGCCGAATGGTGTGTGAATGAGGTGGAAAGGGGAAGCTCAGAGTCATATATGTCACCAGAAGGAAAGTTGGAGGTCAAAAGATGGGAATGTATAAAACTGAATCCTATGGTGGGCAATGTCCATGATCAACTGTACAAATACTAGAAATCGCTTCCATGAACCAGAACAAATGTATGACAATACAATTAGAAGTTAATAATAGAGGGGCATATAGGGAAGAACTATATACCTATTACAAACTATATACTGCAGTTAGTAGTATTTTAACATTTTTTCATAAATAGTAACAAATGTACTATACCAAAACTACAGGTCAACAATTGAGGGGGGTTGGTTAGGGATGGGGAGGATTAGAGTTTCCTTTTCTTTTTTTCTTTTTTCATCTTTCACTTTATTTCTTGTCTGGAGTAATGGAAAGTTTCTAAAAATTGAACAAAAATTAAGTGTGATGGATGCACAGCTGTATGAGGGTACCCAGGGGCAAGTGGTTGTACACTTTGGATCTTTGGATAATTGTATGGTATCTGAACAATCTCAATAAAAATGAAAAACAAACAAACAAAAAAAAAAAGTTGAGAAGCATTTGTTTAAAAAAAAAAAAAAATCCATGACCTTGAGGTAAGTCACTTAGCCCTGTGCTCTGTACCTGTGCATGTTTGGGGGCACGGAGAGGGCAGTAGTTGCTTATTCTAAATTGGTTCCCAAGGGCCCCTCCCTTATGATGCTTCTACAATTCAAATTCAAAAACTGTGAGATCTGAAGTCCAGGATTCTAATTTAGAGTTTTACTCATCATCTGGGCAAACTTGGTTAAGGGATCTGCTATGCTTGGGTCTCGACTGGGCAATGGTTATTTACGGAATGTCACCGGAACGGGGACGGACTCCACCCAGAGGGTACAGAGGCCAGGAGCGGAGACTGGGCTTTGGAAGCTGAGTCTCTGCCAGAGCTCACCCCCCAGGCACTTTCATGTATATCTCCCTTCATGCTTTCAATTAGAAACATGTTGCAGTTGAACATCTGAGAGTGATTTCTGCTTCCCCTCCCTCCCAAGGTGTACTGCAGAGGCTGTGCACAGCTCACAAAAACTGGTCCCCAGACGGAGGCCAAGGACTGACTCTTCCTAAAGACCACTAAGAACGTGCAAGAAGAACTTGGCTTTAGCAGGACAATGGTCTCCATGGATGAATTAGAAGTGTAACAGGGTAACGATTTTTTTTTTTTTTAACTCTTCAAATATTCTGGTGAGTAGGGTGGAAGAATAATTTTTTAAAAAATGAAACTTCCCAGTATTTTCTACTGAAGAAAAAGAACATGTTACCTAACACTATGACTATATACAATGCCACCCTTTTGCAGAAAGTTTTTAAAGGTCAATAGGGAAAATGAGAGACAATTTCTCTTTGCCCCCTACCCACCCACCAAATGGGCATGGTGGGGGGGCTGGCTTGAAATGCTGGGGACAGATTCCCTAATTGCCAAGGCAAGGCCCCCACCTAACTACATACCATGAAAAACAAAACCCATGTCTTGTGACCACAGTTTATCAAACTATTTTCCCTACCATATTTGGACCCCATATGGAAGTGATTCTTACACTGCAGTGAAGACTAGTGGTTCTCAAAGTGTGGTGCAGGGAAGGCAGAAGCAGCAACCAGGAATGTACTGGAAATTCTCAGGCTCTCCAGGCCTGCTTTATTAAATTCAAAACTGGAGCCCAGCAATCTGTGATTGCCCTCCAGGTAATTCTGATGCATGCTCAAATTTGAGAACCACTGACATCCAGCATTTGGAACTGTCTTCCACTTTTTGAAGGTTGATATTTTTATAATTGCAAGTTTAGTGTTTTCATGCTACAATTTCTTTTATTTTACTGAATTCTTGGCTGTGATAAAAGTGTGTGTTTATCTTGCCCCTTTATTTTTAATGCAAAAGAAGAGGGAGACCAAGAACTTAAAATGGCTGCTAGGTGAGAAAAGGCAAAGAAACATCTCCATGAAAAATACTAGATAAAAACCATAAAGTGACCCAGAACACCACTTCCAGAGTAGCACTGGCCAGATAAGGTCTGCTAAATCTACAGGGACCATGCATTTGGTGAACCAGGAGTCTACATTCTGAAACGAGTGAGTGAGTCGGCTGAAAGTCCCTCAGCCACGCTGCGGTGTGGGGAAATCGTGGGTTGGCGTTTGGAGACGGACTAGTTCTTAAAAAAAAAAAAAAAAGCCCGGGAGCAGCTGCAGATACGATGGGAGTGGGCTGGGCTAACACCTCGGTGTCTGGCATGGAGGATACCCCTTCCCACACCCACTGCTGATTGTCTCGGGCCCAGGGGGAGCAAAGGGGAGCCAAAAGGAGAAAAAAATCGCATGACTTGCAGCCATCTCTCCGGCGGGTGGGGGCACTCCTGCCCGGGGCCAAACCCACAGCACAGAGTCACGCCAGGAAACCCAGTGTAACAGGGAGTCTTTCCCGCAGCACCGCGCACACACCACAATATTTGCTATGGACAGTGGCTTTTAATACACCCACAGCTGATTGTCCCAGAGCTGGGAGGGCGGAGCTGTGCGGAAAGGGGGAAGTTAACGCATCCCATTCAACCATCTTTGAAGCGGGCTGGGAGCGCCCCTGCACGGCCCGGCAGCCCAGGGCTACCCTGGTGGCTGGCGCACACTTGTGACATGGCACGGGCCTCCCTCCCTCAGCAGAGGTCCTGGAAGAGCACAGCAGGGAAGGGGGAACCACTCAGAAAACCCAGGGAACCTATGCCAATACCAAGGACTTTTGGATCAGCAGCAGAGAACAGCCTTAAATCTTCAGGAACACCTGGGAGGTTTGATTATTAAAGCTGCCCTTCCTCCCTAACCGCTCAGACACATGCCCCTCATTCAGGGCGGACAGCACCAACAACACACCCAAATTTAGTGCACCAATTGGACCCCACAAGAATCAGATCCCCACACACCACAAAGACAAAGTTGGGGAGAACTGATTTGAGGGGAATAGGTGACTCACAGACACCATCTACTGGTTAGTTAGAGAAAGTTTACGCCACCAAGCTGCAATTCTGACATTAAAGATCAAGTAAACCAAGTGCCAAGAGGCCAAAAACAACAGAAAATCTTAAAACATATGATAAAACCAGATGATATGGAGAACCCAAACCCAAATACCTAAATCAAAAGATCAGAAGACACACAGTACTTGGCACAATTAATCAAAGAATTACAGACAGGCAACGAGAGCATGGCACAGGATATAAAGGACATGAAGAAGAGCATGGCATAGGATATAAAGGACATAAAGAAGACCCCAGAAGAGCATAAAGAAGATATTGCAAGAGTACATAAAAAAATAGAAGATCTTATGGAAATTAAAGAAACTGTTGGACAAATTAAAAAGTTTCTGGATACTCATAATACAAGATTACAGAAGTTGAACAACTCAGCCTCCTTAAGGACCACAGAATAGAAAATGAAAGAACAAAAGAATGAATGGGGAAAAAAAATCAAAAAAATTGAAATGGATCTCAGGGATATGATAGATAAAATAAAACATCCATATTTAAGACTCATTGGTGTCCAAGAAGGGGAAGAGAAGGGTAAAGATCTAGAAAGAGTATTCAAAGAAATTGTTGGGGAAAACTTCCCAAACCTTCTACACAATATAAATACACAAAGCATAAATGCCCAGTGAACTCCAAATAGAATAAATCCAAATAAACCCACTCCAAGACATATTCTGATCAGACTGTCAAGTACTGAAGAGAAGGAGCAAGTTCTGAAAGCAGCAAGAGAAAAGCAATTCACCACATACAAAGGAAACAACATAAGACTAAGTAGTGACTACTCAGCAGCCACCATGGAGGCAAGGCAGTGGCATGACATTTAAAATTCTGAGAAAGAAAAATTTCCAGCCAAGAATACTTTATCCAGCAAAACTCTCCTTCAAATTTGAGGAAGAGCTAAAATTTTTCACAGACAAACAAATGCTGAGAGATTTTGCTAATAAAAGACCTGCCCTACTTCAGATACTAAAGGGAGCCCTATCGACACAGAAACAAAGAAAGGAGAGAGAGAGAGAGAGAATTTTAACAGACATATATAGAATATTACATCCCAGGTCACAAGGACACACATTCTTCTCTAGTGATCACGGATCTTTCTCCAGAATGGACCATATGCTGGGACATTAAAACAAGCCTCAATAAAATAAAATAAAAAAATGAATTTGGTCAAAGCACATTCTCTGACTACAATGGAATACAAATAGAAGTCAATAACCATCAGAGACTTGGAGAATTCACAAACACCTGGAGGATAAAAATGAGGGGGAGATGAAAACATTCCCGGATAATCAGAAGCTTAGGGACTTCATCACCAGTAATCAGTCCTATAAGAAATGCTAAAGGGAGTTGAGCAGGCTGAAAGGAAGACAGTAAACAATTGTCTGAAACTACATGAAGAAATAAAGATTTCCAGTAAAGATCACATGGGTAAATATAAATACTAGTACTACTGTATTTTTTACTTATAACTCCACTATTTACTTCCTACAAGATCTAAAATACATAAACTGTAATGATAAATCAGTAGTTTTGGACTCGTAAAATATGTAATTTTTGACAAGAACTACATAAAAGTGGGGGAATGATGGAGTATAGTAACAGTTTATGTGTCATATTGAAGTTAAATTGGTATCAAAGAAAAACAAGATTGTTACAGATTTAAGAGGTTAAATTTAAGCCCCATGGTAAACACAAAGGAAGTATCAGAGAATATGACCACAGAGATGAAAAGTAGAGTAGGGGTTACGAGAAGTGGGGGAAGGGGCAATGGGGAGTTAAGAAATGAGAGTAGTGTTTCTGTCTGGGGTGAAGGGAAACTTCTAGAAATGGATGGTGGGAAGGTAATACCATTGCAACATTCTAAATGTGATTAATCCCACTAATAGAATGCTAGGGAGGGGGTGGAATGGGAAGATTTAGGCTATATATATGTTTCCACAGTTGAAAAGAAAAAAAAAAAAAAAGACAGTCTAAATAGATGACAATTAAATGCCAAGGATGATCCTGGATGGGATCTGAGGATGGAGGAGAGGAGGCTCAAAGAGACTCAGATGGGACACAAGAAAAAAAAAAAAGGAAATATAGAATGTAAGCTTTATATCAATGTTGAATTTCTTTAACTTCATAGCTGCGCTTAATGAGATTGCATAAAAGAATGTTCTTGTCCATGTGAAAGGTATATGTGAATTATATTGTTTGTTCAAAGATATGTGCAGCTTGCTCTCATACGTTCAGAGGACAGAGCAATAGATGATGGATGACATAGGGAGGGAGGGAGGGAGGGAGAGAGGGAGGGAAAGAAAGAAACGGTGGTGTGACAGGATGTTCAAGGTGGTGGATCGGGGTATCGGGGGAGGGGGGTGGGGGTATGATGGAGTTCTATGTATGGGGTTCATACTGTTTTTGCAACTGTTCCTGTAAGATTGAATTTTTTTCAAAATAAAATTTATTAAATTAAAAAAAAAGACAAATTAAAAAAAAGGGGGGGGAACATTTTTCACGTGACCAAATTCTCAAGATGACTATGGGTCCCTTCCAAAAGTCTATATATTTCCTTTCATTGCAAACGCAAAATTTGTAGGCATTTATGAGAAAACTATTATTATAGCTAAAGTTTTGAACTACATGGAATATTATAAATAAATGTCACAGAAGCACAACTTTTTTCTACTTGTTGATCCTGCATTTGCCTGGTCAGCTGTGGTTCAGCCTCATGAGCTGATGCTACATCAAGACCCTATTGGTACAAGCTTTCCTGCACATTAGAATCCACCTGGGGAGCTCTTTAAACTCCCCAACCCCAATCCTAACAGCAGACCAACTGAATCAGAATCTCTGAGGGTGGGACCCAGGCTTCAGTGTTTTCTTTCTTTTTCTTTTTTTTTTTTTTTTTTTGGAACTTCCCAGGTGACTGCAATGTGCAGACAAATTTGAGAACCTGCCGGCCAAGGAACAAAATCCTAATACACACTTGCTGTCAGACTAGGCTTCCTAAAACGCGGCTCTTTGAATCATTTTTCACCTTCATTCAAAAACTTTTAACATTTTTAAATTGCCTATGAGGTAAGTGCAAGACCCTCTATACCTGGCCCAAGTCTACTCTTTACAATCACACTCCCCACTGGTTGACCCTGCAGAAGTCCGCCCCTCCTCTAGGATTCCCCACACTTTGCCTCTGCACTCACTCTACCCTATCCTTAAAAACAGGTCTCTCAATCTCTTGCTCATCTGGAACCCCCACTCTGTAAGTCTTTCCTTCTCCAAGATGTCTTTCTGACATGCCCAGCCCTCCCATGATGATCTTTTCAATATCTGAATTTCTGTTGCATTTTCTTCATTCATTTCACATTTCATATGTACTATTGCATATCATTTGTCATCTTTTTTACAAAGTTATCTCTTATTTTCAACCAGATTAGAAACAACTGTGAGGTCAGTTAATTGGTTCATGAAGGTGTTTTTTTGTTTTTTTTTTTTTTTGAATCCTACAGGAGCTTAACCTCATCTTGGTTGACTGACAGACACGAAAGGACAAGCCACTCCTTTCCAAACATGCTGGGATTCCAGGACATCTACAAAGGGAAAATCCTCTGTGGGCTCTTGGTAACAGTACTTAGTTTGCGAGTTACTCAAACAGTCTCAAATCATTCAACGCAGATATTTTCGGATCAAAATCAACATTCAAATATACTCTGCCCATACGCGAGGTCTGAAGAGACATTTACACACCATTTCATAATTATAGTTACAGTTTCAGAAGCCCAGCTCCATGTGTTTTAGTAGAACTCTAAGGGATAGTAAGGATCTGATAAGAGCTGTAAAAAGAAAATAAACTTCCAATACAAAGGCACACTAAGGGAGTCCACCTAAAAAAAAGTTCAGGTGCAGAAGAAAGAGCTTCCAAGCCATACTCAGTTCATGGAAATAAACTTGTAGGGAGGGCTACTCCTAGCCCTCCCAGTCTTTTAAAAGACAATCCCATAAAAAGGGCTTCTGCTCAAGATAACATGGGAAATTAACCCTCTAACTCCCCACCTTGCTCCAGCCTAACTCAACCCCAAGACCAAAGAACATGCCAGCCAACAAGTTCCCCATGAATTTTAATAGAGACGGACTTACAGAAGGATTTTCCCAATGGCGGCCAGTTGCGAAATGGAAGTCAATAATGCCCGCAAAGAAGAGGAAGAGGAGAGCCTTATATAGCTCAGCAGAGCCTCAGTAGATTCCGTTACAAAGAAGCCTCCGCTGAGTCTTGTGGAAGCTGATTACCACCAGCGATCGGGCTTAATGAACTTGCCTTCCCTAAGGGAGGGGATGGGAGCAGACCCTGGGCTGCCCCATACCTCCACTGAACTTTTTTAAGTTCAAATATTTTTTTAAGTTAAAAAGCTTTCCACTGCCGACCAGGATGGAGTAACTATTATTAAATTACTCTTCTTGGCATAAACGACTAGAAAACTGGATAAAAGATACACAACAACTGTTTTAGAAAGCTGGCAGTGCCAGACCATGATGCCTAAGAGAAGGGAAACAAACCAGATGAGCTTCGATCGCCCTGACCTCCTGCAAGAGGCACTTTCTGGGCTGCAGCGCAGGGAGGGAAACCAAGCGGAGCATGCTGGTGATGGTTTCACTAGGACCTACCTCCTGGAATTTGCAGGACAGAGGACTACAGAGGAGAGACCTGCACATGGAGATCTGCACAGGGGTCCCCTGAAGTCCTTGACTGATACTAAATTTGCACAGGCATGGGGGGAAGCAGGCAAAGAACAATCACCCAGGACCTGCAACTGCAAATTCCCAGAGCTTCCATAGGGGGCTTCCAGTCCTGACCTGTCAGAGTCACGAACTTTGGTAGAGACCCCAGAATTAAACTCCTTTTTAAGAGGATCGTACAATCTTGATATCAAAATCAGACAAGAAAAAAACGAACACACAAATCACAGTTGTGAATACAGATGCAAAATTCCTAAATAAGGTATTAGTAAATCAAATGCAGCAGAATTTGCAAAACAGAAAAACAAGTAGAATTAATTCCAGAAGTACAAGGATAGCTGTATCAGAAAATCTATCAATGCAATTCTTCACGTTAATAAATCAAATGAGAATTTATCTCAACGGACACAGAAAAGTTTTCAAGGAAATTCACCACTTATTTATGATAACATACAAAACTCTTAGCCAACTAGGAATACAAAGGGATTTCCTTATCCTAGTAAACCCTATCTACAGCAAATCCTATAGCATATACCAAAACGACAGGAAATACTACAAGGAAACTGTAGAAGCGCTCTTTTTAAAGTTTCAATCAAGCCTCAAATGCCCACAATTGTCTCTAATGGTCAACGTTGCAATGGAGGTCCCAGTCAACAAAACAAAACAAGAAAAAGAAATAAGAGCTCTAAAAGGGACCAAGAAGAAACAAATGCATCACTATTTGCAGTTAACCTATTTGTCTGTGTAGATAATCCAAAGATTCTACAAACTACTGTATCTGATAAGCAAGGTCAGCAAGGTTCCTAAGTATTAGATAAGGTTAAAAAAGTCAATAGTATTCCTACAACAAGCAGCATGTAATTAGAAAATGTAATAGACAAAACATACCATTCTCAATGGCATCACTAATGGTAAGTTATCTAAAGCAAAGCTAACAAAAATGTGCAAAATGGGATGAAGGAAACTACAAAGCATTTTTTAAATAGTGGTAATATGTAACAAATTTCCCATTTTACCCACTTTTAAGTGCATAATTTGGTGATATTGATCACATTCATAATGCGTTGCCATTGCCACCATCCATTACCAAAATTTTTCTCATAACCCCAAAAAGAAACTCTGTACCTATTAAGCAATAATGCCCCATTTCTCCTTCCCCCTCTAATCTCTTCTAATTCCCCCCTAATCAACTTCCAGTCTCTATGAATATGCTCATTCTAGATACAGCATTCTTAAAGGATAATAACAACAACAACAAAACTAAATAACTATTAAATATACCATGCAGGTAGATTATAAGACTTGATTGTTAACAATCTTCCCCAAGTATTTCTATAAATTCAGTGCCATCCTGATTAAAATCTTAATGTAATTGTTCAAAGAACTTGACAAGCCAATACTAAAATTTATATGGCACATTAAAAGGTTAAGAATGGTGAAAACAATGATGACAAAAAGGACCATGGGGAGATTTGCCCTATCAGATATTAAGAGTTATTTCAGAGTTAAAATAAGACAATGTGGTATTGGTCCAGATTTAGAAAACCAGATAAACAAAAAAATTAGTAGAAAGACTCAAATATAAGTGGAGGCTTGGAAGATGATGGAGGAGAGAGAATAAATCCGTAGGAAAATAAATAATGGACTACTTATTAAATGTGTTGGGGAAAAAAAACAGTCATCCATATAAAAGAATTAAAACTATAACCCTAATTTATGCCTCACACAAGAATATAAATTTCAGACCTTTAAAACCTTTAAAAGAAAATATGAAAGAATAGCTTCATGATTTGGGATAAGGAAGAATTTCTCAAATGTGAAATAGAAAGTAAAAATCAAAAAGCTTTGAGAGACTTAACCATATTAAAATTTAACAGACACCATAAACACAACTGAAAGACAAGAGACAAAAAGAAGATATTTGCAACATATTTAACAATGGATTATTAACCAGAATATCCTGACCCCCTACAAATCAATAGAAAAAAAAAAAAAAAAAAAAAAAGAAAGAAATGGACAAAGGATATAAACCAGCTATTTATCAATGCTGAAATTTGAGTGGCAAATAAACATGAAAAAATACTCAATCTCTCCAATAATCAGAGAACTGCTTATCAAAGCAACATTGACATGAAATTCCACACTCAAGAGATTGGCAAAAAACATAGGCTGTTACCACCAACTGTTAGCAGGGACATAGGGAAATGGGAATTCTTGTATATCCTGTTGGTGGGGTATGTTTTGGATCCACCTCTGTGGAAAGCAATTTGGCAATATCTAGGTAGGGTTAAATGTGTAAACCCTAATACCCAGCAATTTCACTTCTAAGCTGTTGCACACATACATCCCAGGAGATATATACAGAAATATTCACAGCACACCAACTATAGCAGCAAAATACTGGTATTGGTAGATGAATGGATAAACAAACTGTGGTATATTCATACAATGGAATAATACACAGCAGTGAGAATAATGTCCTAGATCTAGATCTTGCAACATGGATGGGTCTTGCAAAGAGAATGCTTCCTAATAATGCTGTTCTATGTATGACCATATAATAACTGTTCAAGTAATTCTTAAAAATATATAAAACAATACTATTTTTCTGAATACATATAAAATCAACAAAAGTATACATATATATACTTGGATTCACACCAAATTCACACAGTAGTCACCTGTGGGAAGGAAGCAGAATGATACTAGAGAAGGACACAGATCACTATATAGAAATAGTTCTTTTCTTAAAAAGAGAAAAGAGGGGAAGGGAGGGGAGGAGAGGGGAGAAAGAAAAATGGGTAGCAAACAAGATCAGGAGACATGTATTAATTGTGGGTAGATACATAAGTGTTTACTATTACATCTGCTGTACTTTCCTGCATATATTTTTAATTTTTCAAAATGAAAATAATTTTTTAAAAAGAATCCAACAGAGACAATGGGGCAGGGGGAGAGAAACGGGGAGTTAATGCTTAATGGGTACAGAGTTTCTGTTTGGGGTCAGGAAAAAGTCTTGGTAATGGATGGTGGTGATGGTAGTACCACAACACGGTGAATGTGATAACACTTCTCAATTGCATACTTAACAGTAGTTAAAACAGGAAATTTTATGTTGTTTATATGTTACCACAATAATCTTTTTTTAAAGGCAGCTGGAAATTGAAGATAGCTAAAACTTGTTTCTTGATCACAGGGTGAAGGGCTGGTGATGGAGCTGGGGTTGGGTAAAAGTGGCAGAAACCGCCCCATGACAAAGACGAAGGGTGAATACTGGGCTCTGCAGAAAGCCAACCAACATCAACATCTGGGTGAGCAGGTGTGGGAACAAAATCCTACTCCACCCTGGCTACAGGCTGTTCTTAGAACATTCCGTCATTTAACACAGTCAAAACTGAGTAGGTTCCCAATTTTCACCCCCAACAGTAAAGACTCTTGGATTTCTTCCGCATTTGAATCCTACTTCAGTTTGGCAAGCTGATCTTAATGTCTTTAAACGTTCAGTAATTGTATTTTTAGGAAGTAACCCATGCCCTGAAGCTCGGCCTCTGTTGCTTTCAATTCTAAAAAAGTAACCCTTAGTTATATTTACATCATACCCCAGCCCACACAGGGCACACAGTGACTCTCTGCCCCCTTGGCTTTCTCTCCAAACAAGCTGCAGCATGTCCACCGCCTGTGGCTGCAGAGAAATGTGAGTCTAACTGTGCCTTCTGTGATCAGAGACAGCAGGTGAGAAACCGCTCTGCTGTGTGTGTCTTCACAGTAATTCCCAGCTGCCCTTCGAAGTTATTCAATAACAGAGTGATATCAGATCACAAGAAACACAGCATGAGGTCACACTTTTTAGTCTCCTCTAACTCTGTCTGCTCCTTGTACCAAACCCAAATGAAAGCTGTACTTTGACTGTAAATGCCACTGGGTCATCTTCCTCCGAAATCTCTAGGGAAAAAAACAAAAATTAACAGGATCCCAATGCCTTTTCTATCCAGCCTTGTGGAGGAATGAAGAACTCCTCAAAACCAGGCCTTCCAGACAGATGAACCATGCTCCATCAAGCACCAGCACATTGAAAACTCTTTTGGGTTTCTGATCATTATGAAGATTCATGTGAAATACTGCAGGTGCGTGTTCACCTGCTTGCTTTATCCTCTCTCCTCCTCTAGGCAGGCTGACCAGGCACAGGCTGTTTCCACCACCATTTCCTACCAAGTTTGTTTCTTTTAGTTGTCTCAAGTGACAACTTAGCCAAGGAGATAATCAGATGGCCAAGCACAGCATAAATTACAAGGAATACAAGTCACAAAGGTTGGGTGCAGAATATCATAGTTTTATTCAGGAATTTAATGCCTTTATATCAAGTGATCGGCTCCCATCTGCCTAACACCCAAGGAGCTGGGTTCTGGAAGGCTGTGGTCCAAGCACAGCATGAGTGGCTCCTTACCAGCTGATATAATTTAAAATAGGGATTCAGCTGGGGCCAAACACACCTCCCAATGCCATCAATAACTGGAAAATCAATCAATTAGTATAACCTAATTAAATCATAAGTCTGAAATGAAGAACAACCAGCAGTTTTTCAGGTCTGTTTCTTTCTGGTCTTGTTATTACCTTTTTATAAAGTTTGGGTATTTTTTAAAGTCCCAGAAGCTCAATCAAAAAAAGAGAAAAGTAAACAAAGTTAAAGGTAGACTATATGAATACTTAGCATTTAATTAAAAATAACAAAAGAAAGGATAAAATTAATTCTCAGAAAACATTAATATATAGAAAGAGTTCATAAAAGTTTTTTGACAAATTAAGACGAAAATTGATAGATTCAAAAAGGACAGAAATAGACAATTAAGATGAAAAGAAGGACAATCAGTGAATAAACTTGTGTGGGGAATGCCCAAATCAATGAAGTCATCAAAAAAAAGTGCAAACTAAAACAAGGAGATACGTTATTATGGCTACTTAATTTTTAAATGTCAAAATGCTATAAAGGTGGTAGTAAAATAGTACAAGTCTTCTGGAGAGCAGTTTAGCATGTTTCAAATATTTTACTATCCTCATTTCTAGAAGTTTATCCCAAGAAAATAATACCAAAAAAGGGAAGTAACCATGTATATACAGACATCCAGCTGTCCACAGCAGTGTTATTTATACCAAGGAAATATTCAAAAGAACCATAAATATGCCACTTAAAATTAGAATTATAAGTGATGCCACAAGTTTAAAAATGTTGATAACATCAATGTAAATAAAAAGTTATTTCGTTATTCATTCAGTTATTGAACAAGCACATCTCTAATTTTTCACTTTATCCATTTTGCCAGTATATATGTATGATAAATACAAGTTTTTGACAAATCCTGGGTTTACAGATTTTAAACTATTATGCACATATAAAGCACTTTATACACGTGGCATCTTTATAGTTCATTGAGAGGAAGACAATATATTTCTAAACAACTAGTCTTTAAACTTGTTTTGCTCCCATCTATATTTTTATTCATTCATTTATTCAAACACTGAGCACTCCTTTATAGGCTAGGAATTACGCCAACAACTGTAGATAAAAAGATGAAGACAGATTTCCTTCTCTCAAGGAGATCAAAGACCAGTAGGTCACTTGAAGACAATTGATTATGACAAACACTTCAGTTTTTGTGTTTATTTATTGCGTTTATTTATAGGATTTAAATATTGTACAATAGCTGGAATACTATTTTACATTTATTATACAAAGAACAAATGAAATTAGCCTTGACATGGTTGTTCACAGATTTACACTCTGCTGTCTCCAAAATATGAATGATGTTTTATTTTTCATTCATGCAATTTCAAATAATACTCTGGAAATTTAATTTTAAAAATGCCAAATCATACCATATGCTAAATAAAAATATAGTTCCAGGTTCTGCATATATTTCTAAAGAAATATTCTCTGCAATTTCAACTGATCAGGAAAACATATCATTTGTAGAACTATACATCAAGTGTGGAGTGTTATCTTTTTCTAAAATAAAGAATGGTATTACTGTAAGGTATATTAATGTACAGACATATATGCAAACTGTCAACAACATACAAAACTCAAAGGAATTATGGAAGAGTGTCTGCAAAAATAAATCTCTTGTTCACAAGGGAATATGTTTATAAAGTTAAGATCTATTTTTCTGTTGGTTTCCAAGGCACTTCTCATGGTTCTTGGTGTGTTGCTCCTTTACCACTCACTGCTGAAAATAAAGACATTTTATTGTATAAAAAAAAAAAAAAAAAAAAAAAGACCAGTAGGGAAGCTAGACGGGTATAGAAAAAAATTACCATACAGTTATGCTTTGTAATAATAAAGGTATAACAGGAAAGAGAACTGAGGGGGCCCTAACTGGATCATCAACAAATATTTGTGAACTGTTATATTCAAGGAACTATAAAGAATAAAAAGAATTCTTAGGAACAGATTTTCCTTGGGGAGCCAGTACCCAGTCAAAGATAGAAAGTTTACAAGGTGACCACCCACCTCCCTGCCCAGCTATGTGCGTTCCGATGTCACGCAGCTCTGCGTGTGAAACCCCTCAGCTGGGTGCCCTTGGGCAAGTGGCCAAGTTGGACCTCCGCCTTAGTCCAATAAGACATTGAGTGACAATCGTGCCCTCTGTTTTGCACCAGGCATGGTCACAGGCCCTGTGGCTGGAACTGTAGACAAGAAGACACCACCTCTGCCCTGCAGCGCCCCCAGCCCGGCTGGGATTGTAATGATCACAGACCTTGGCTGAAAGAGACGGACGGCATTCAGTGGGGCCCCAGCCAGGTGGGATTCAGGTAGTGGGGAAAGACCTCTCTGCGAACATGACCTTTACAATGAGACCTGAAAACCAGTCCACAGAGCTGGCCCCAGAATGTGGGGCAAAATGTCAGTGGCTAAACCTGTCCCAAAGCCAAGCCATCAAGCAGAAAAATGGAAGTAGACGCTACTGATTCGGAACTACCTTCCATAAGAGATTGGGTTTGGGGAGGAAGGAATTACAACATATTCTTAAATTTATGTGTCAAGTATGCTGGTCCAGTGTGGCTTAATGTAACCGACAGAGACATGAGCCTGTACACAGGAACAAAACCCTGAGGCCTGTCATCACTGTTATAGCCTCTTCTGGATGTCCAGCCCACTCATAGGCTGTCAAGGGGAGTGGACACTGGTAAGGCCTAAAAACATTTGTGCCCGTTGTGTCTGACATTCCTTGTCTGGGTAATTTTATATTCAAATATGCCCTTTGCACTATTACAATTAATACAGCGGTAAAAATTAGAAACATCCTATCCATAAAACCACAGGTAACAGACAACAATCATGGAGTGTTCCAATCATTAAAAAACAATATCAATAGCAGATTTTTAATGACCTAGAATAAGTTTATAACACAATGCCAAGTTAGAGCAACTCCCACTCTCTCCTCAATTCATTCCAATCAGCCTTGCACCTCCACCTTTCCAATGATCTGATCGCCAGTGCCCTTCAGGCTGTCAAGCCCAGGAAGTTTTCTTAGTCCTCTCCTTTCTTGACCAAGTAGCAGCACTGGCCACAGCTCATCAGCTGCGCCTCCGTCACCTTTTTCCTTCACTTGGCTCCTGAGATGTCACACCCTGCCAGCTTCCTCCCTAACTCACCGCCAACCCCTTCTCAGTCTCCTCCTGGCTCTTCCTTCTCATCCCAATCTCTAAATGTTGACATTTCTAACAACTTGGCCTCTGAACCCCTTCTCCTGGGCATCTCATTCAGTCACATGGCTTTGATTTCCATCTGGACTGTGCCCCAATTTAGATCCCTGGCCTTGTCCTCTTAAATGAACTACAGATTTCCATGCCAACTGCCTCACCGATGCTTCCACATATATTTAACAGACTTCTCAAGTTTAACATGTCTTGATGCTCACCCCTCTCCATCCCAAACTCCACACATTCACCTCCTTAAAAGGTATCACCATTCACCAAGGTTCTCACCAGACTGTGGTCATATTTGACTCTTTCTCTCATACCCACACCCAATCCATCTCCAAATGCTCTTGGCTCCACCTTTAAATATGTCCTGAACATGACAACTTACCACCTCCAGCCTCTCAACTCCTCCCAGCCACTTGTCCCCTACAGTCTATTCTCACCAAGGCAGCCAGAGGGACCCTGTCAGACCAAAATCCAGATCAAAGCATTCCTCAGCTCAAAACCCTCCAGAAGCTTCCATCTCACTCAGTGAAATGCAAAGTCTTTCTCTCTGCAGCAGACAGGTCTCCACCAGGTCCTTTCCCAGCATGCCCAGTCCAGCGTACCACACGCCAGTCATGCTGGCTTTCTAATCCTTGGACAAACCAAACCTGCCTCCTCTGCAGGGCCCTCGCCCTGCCTGCTCCCCACTCCTTAACATTCTTCCCAGATAGTCCCAGGCACCTTCCCTCCCTCCCATCACTCAACACCCCCTGGGACCACAGTCTCCAAAACAGCAACCTCCATGCCACTGATCCCCACCCTGCCTCATTTTGCTTCAAAGCACTCAGCACCACCCAACATTATATTATATATTTATCTATTCATTGTCTGTTTCTCCCACTAAATACAAGCTCCAAAAGGAGAGAGACTGTTGTATTTACCACTTTCTCCCTTGCGCCTAGGACAATGTCTGGTTCATGGAAGATTCTCAATAAACAACTATTGTGTGAATAAATGAGTGAACAAAAGCTGGAAGAAAATATACTTACATGCAAATACTAATCATTTGGCTATGGGTGATAATCAAAAAATTATTATTTTTTATTGATACAATATTATAGTTTCCAGATTTTCTGAAATGTCCAGTATTATTTTTAGAGTATGGCCAAGTCAACAATACTTCTTTGAAAAGAAATGTTAATTCACATAGGGGCTAATTTAAGCATACCTAAATTTCTACAATCTAAACAATATGTGAGACACTGTATCATGACCCAGACTTTACAATAACTGTACTATATTGGAACATAAATTATTTTTACTCTGAAACTTATTCTTAACATGCTATGATTGGTTAATACATCTAGCACCATTATTAACATGTTTAATTTGTTTCAAAAACTGACATTTTATTTTTGTCAACCAAAAATGTTAAACAAGAGAAGCTTTCTTTAAAAACTGGAGCAATAAAAAATAAGCTTTATAAGGCTAAACTAACTGCCAACTTGGGAATCAAGTATCTTAAATGTGGTTTAAAATAAGGGGGAAAATTATTTATAAGTAAGTGAAAAAATACAGATATCTGAAAATCTTTCACAAAAATAAAGGGGAAAAAAGACCAAGACTGAAAACATCATTTTACTTTGACTAGACAGTGTCACATAGTGGTTAAGAGCCCAGCTACAGCCAGGCTGCTGGAAACCAAACCCCAGCTCAGATACCAACCAGTTGTGCAGCCTTGATTGTGTTTCTGTCATCTAAGTCTCGGTTTTCACATCTGTAAAATGGGAATGATAAAAAGAGCGCTGAAATGTAGACTAAATGAATTAATACCTGCAAAGCACTTGGTGCCTGCAACAGAGCAGCTGAGGCAGGTGTCAGCTATTATCATTATTACCCATTCACCAAATTCATCCAACATACCACCAAAATAACCTTTTAAGAAAGCATTTGAAAAGGTCACATTTATGTCTGGGGTAGACTTTTTTTTTTTTTTAATTCATTTTATTGAGATATATTCACATAACACAGTCATACAAAACAAATTGTACATTCGATTGTTCACAGTACCATTACATAGTTGTACATTCATTACCAAAATCAATCCCCGACACCCTCATTACCAAACACACAAAAATAACCAGAATAATAATTAAAGTGAAAAGGAGCAACTAAAGTAAAAAAGAACACTGGGCACCCTTGTCTGTTTGTTTGTTTGTTTCGTTCCTCCACCTTTACACTCATCCATCCACAAACTAGACAAATGGGAGTGTGATCCCCATGGACCCCCCAATCCCACTGTCCCCCCTCATAAGCCACATTTTTATACAATTGTCTTCAAGATTCATGGGTTCTGGGTTGTAGTTTGATAGTTTCAGGTATCTACCACCAGCTACCCCAATTCATTAGAACCTAAAAAGGGTTGTCTATATTGTGCATAAGAATGCTCACCAGAGTGACCTCTCGGCTCCTTTTGGAATCTCTCTGCCACTGCAGCTTATTTCATTTCCTTTCACATCCCTCTTTTGGTCAAGAAGATGTTCTCCATCCCACGATGCCGGGTCTAGATTCCTCCCCAGGAGTCATAGTCCACGTTGCCAGGGAGATTCACTCCCCTGGGTGTCTGACCCCATGTAGGGGGGAGGGCAGTGATTTCACCTGCCAAGCTGGCTTAGCTAGAGAGAGAGGGCCACATCTGAGCAACAAAGAGGCATTCGGGAGGAGGTTCTTAGGCACAATTATAGGGAGGCCTAGCCTCTCCTTTTCAGCAACAGTCTTCCCAAGGGCAAATTCCGTGGTAGAGGGCTCAGCCCATCAAACCACCAGTCCCCTATGTCTGTGGGCATGTTAGCAACCATCGAGGTGGGGTAGGCCAATACCCCTGCATTCTCCACAGGCTCCTCAAGGGGGCACTACATCTTTTTTTGTTTTTCTTTTTTTTTTTTTTTTTTTAACTTTTTTTCTAAATCAATTGTATGAAAAATAAAAAAAAATTAAAAAAAACATACAATAAAAGAACATTTCAAAGAGACCATAACAAGGGAGTAAGAAAAAGACAACTAACCTAACTACTTTATTTCCAACATTTTCTTACTCTACCCCAAGAAAGTAACCTAATATAGCAACATTTCTGTGAACTTGCTCCTACTGTACCTACCAGAAATTAACAGACCATAGTCATTCCTGGGCATTCCCAGAACATTAAATTTACCCATGATAGCTTATCTGTTCTTCTTAGATTGTTGTTCCCCCTTCCTTAATTGCTCTCTATTGCTAGTTCCCCTACATTCTATATTATAAACCATTTGTTTTCCATTTTTCAAAGTTCACATTAGTGGTAGGATATAATATTTCTCTTTTTGTGCCTGGCTTATTTCGCTTAGCATTATGTCTTCAAGGTTCATCCATGTTGTCATATGTTTCACAACATCGTTCCTTCTTACTGCCGCGTAGTATTCCATCGTGTGTATATACCACATTTTATTTATCCACTCATCTGTTGAAGGACATTTGGGTTGTTTCCATCTCTTGGCAATTGTGAATAATGCTGCTATGAACATTGGCGTGAAGATATCTGTTCGTGTCACTGCTCTCCGATCTTCCGGGTATATACCGAGAAGTGCAATCGCTGGATCAAAGGGTATCTCTATATCTAGTTTTCTAAGGAACTGCCAGACTGACTTCCAGAGTGGCTGAACCATTATACAGTCCCATCAACAATGAATAAGAGTTCCAATTTCTCCACATCCCTTCCAGCATTTGTAGTTTCCTGTTTGTTTAATGACAGACATTCTAATTGGTGTGAGATGGTATCTCATTGTGGTCTTAATTTGCATCTCTCTAATAGCTAGTGAAGCTGAACATTTTTTCATGTGTTTTTTGGCCATTTGTATTTCCTCTTCAGAGAACTGTCTTTTCATAACTTTTGCCCATTTTATAATTGGCCTGTCTGTACTATCGTCATTGAGTTGTACGATTTCTTTATATATGCAAGATATCAGTCTTTAGTCAGATACATGGTTTCCAAACATTTTTTCCCATTGAGTTGGCTGCCTCTTTACCTTTTTGAGAAATTCCTTTGAGGTACAGAAACTTCTAAGCTCGAGGAGTTCCCTTTTATCTATTTTTTCTTTTGTAGCTTGTGCTTTGGGTGTAAAGTCTAGGAAGTGGCCACCTAATACAAGGTCTTGAAGATGTTTTCCTACATTATCTTCTAGGAGTTTTATGGTGCTTTCTTTTATATTGAGATCTTTGGTCCATTTTGAGTTAATTTTTGTGTAAGGTGTGAGGTAGGGGTCCTCTTTCATTCTTTTGGATATGGATATCCAACTCTCCCAGCCCCATTTGTTGAAAAGACCTTTATGACCCAGTTCAGTGACTTTGGGGGCCTTATCAAAGGTCAGTAGGCCATAGATCTGGGGGTCTATCTCCGAATTCTCAATTCGATTCCATTGATCTATATGTCTATCTTTGTGCCAGTACCATGCTGTTTTGACAACTGTGGCTTTATAATAAGCTTCAAAGTCAGGGAGTGTAAGTCTCCCACTTGGTTTTTCTTTTTTAGAGTGCCTTTAGCAATTCGAGGCATCTTCCCTTTCCAAATAAATTTGATAACTAGCTTTTCCAAGTTTGCAAAGTAGGTTGATGGAATTTTGATTGGGATTGCATTGAATCTGTAGATGAGTTTGGGTAGAATTAACATCTTGATGACATTTAGCCTTCGTATCCATGAACATGGAATATTTTTCCATCTTTTAAGGTCCCCTTCTATTTCTTTTAATAGAGTTATGTAGTTTTCTTTGTATAGGTCTTTTACATCTTTGGTTAAGTTTATTCCTAGGTACTTGATTTTTTTAGTTGCTATTGAAAATGGTATCTTTTTCTTGAGTGTCTCTTCAGTTTGTTCATTTCTAGCATATAGAAACATTACTGACTTATGTGCATTAATCTTGTATCCTGCTACTTTGCTAAATTTGTTTATTAGCTCTAGTAGCTGTATCGTCGATTTCTCGGGGTTTTCCAGATATAAGATCATATCATCTGCAAACAATGACAGCTTTACTTCTTCCTTTCCAATTTGGATGCCTTTTATTTCTTTGTCTTGCCAGATTGCCCTGGCTAGCACTTCTAGCACAATGTTGAATAACAGTGGTGATAGAGGGCATCCTTGTCTTGTTCCTGATCTTAGGAGGAAGTCTTTCAGTCTCTCACCATTGAGTACTATGCTGGCTGTGGGTTTTTCATATATGCTCTTGATCATATTGAAAAAGTTTCCTTCAATTCCTACCTTTTGAAGTGTTTTTATCAAAAAGGGATGTTGGATTTTGTCACATGCTTTTTCAGCATCTATTGAGATGATCATTTGATTTTTCCCTTTTGATTTGTTAATGTGTTGTAATACATTGATTGATTTTCTTATGTTGAACCATCCTTGCATGCCTGGAATGAACCCCACTTGGTCATGGTGTATGATTTTTTTTAATGTGTCTTTGGATTCGATTTGCAAGTATTTTGCTGAGGATTTTTGCATGTATATTCATTAGGGAGATTGGCCGGTAGTTTTCCTTTTTTGTAACATCTTTGCCTGGTTTTGGTATTAGATTGATGTTAGCTTCATAAAATGAGTTAGGTAGTGTTCCATTTTCTTCAATGTTTTGAAAGAGTTTAAGTCAGACTGGTGTCAATTTTTTTTTTTTTAAAGTTTGGTAGAATTCTCCTGTGAAGCCATCTGGCCCTGGGCATTTATTTGTGGGAAGCTTTTTGATTACTGATTGGATCTCTTTGATTGTGATTGGTTGGTTGAGGTCTTCTGTTTCTTCTCTGGTCAGTCTAGGTTGTTCATATGTTTCCAGGAAATTCTCCAATTCCTCTACATTATCCAGTTTGTTGCCATACAGTTGTTCATAGTACCTTCTTATAATTTTTTTAATTTCCTCGGGATCTGCAATAATGTCACCTTTCTCATTCATTATTTTGTTTATATGGGTCTTCTCTCTTTTTGATTTTGTCAGTCTAGCTAGGGGCTTGTCAATCTTGTTGATCTTCTCAAAGAACCAACTTTTGGTGTTATTTATCCTCTCTATTGTTTTTTTGTTCTCTATGTCATTTAGTTCGGCTTTAATCCTTGTTATTTCTTTTCTTCTACTTGGTTTAGGATTGTTTTGCTGTTCATTTTCTAGCTTTTTCAGTTGATCCATTAGTTCTTTGATTTTGGCTCTTTCTTCCTTTTTAATATATGCGTTTAGTGCTATAAATTTCCCCCTCAGTACCGCTTTTGCTGCATCCCATAGGGTTTGGTATGTTGTGTTCTCATTTTCATTCGTCTCTATATATTTAGCAATTTCTCTTGCTATTTCTTCTTTAACCCACTGATTGTTTAGGAGTGTGTTGTTTAACCTCCAGGTATTTGTGAATTTTCTAAGTCTCTTAGGGTTATTGACTTCTAATTGTATTCCATTGTGGTCAGAGAATGTGCTTTGAATAATTTCAATCTTTTTAAATTTATCGAGCCTTGTTTTATGTCCCAGCGTATGATCTATTCTGGAGAAAGTCCCGTGAGCACTAGAGAAGTATGTGTATCCTGGTGATTTGGGATGTAATGTTCTATATATGTCTGTTAAATCCAATTCATTTATCAGATTGTTTAGGTTTTCAGTTCCCTTATTGGTCTTCTGTCTGGTTGATCTATCTATAGGAGAGAGTGATGTGTTGAAGTCTCCCACAATTATTGTGGAAACATCAATTGTTTCCTTTAGTTTTGCCAGTGTTTCTCTCATGTATTTTGTGGCACCTTGATTGGGTGCATAAACATTTATGATTGTTATTTCTTCTTGTTGAATTGCTCCTTTTATTACTATGTAGTGACCTTCTTTGTCTCTCAAAACATCCCTGCATTTAAAGTCTATTTTATCTGAGACTAATATTGCTACACCGGCTTTCTTTTGGCTGTAGCTGGCATGAAATATTTTTTTCCATCCTTTCACTTTCAATTTCTTTGTGTCCCTGTGTCTCAGATGAGTCTCTTGTATGCAGCATATTGATGGTTCATTTTTTTTTTTGATCCATTCTGCAAATCTATATCTTTTAATTGGGGAGTTTAATCCATTTACATTCAACGTTATAACCGTGAAGGCATTTCTTGAATCAGCCATCTTATCCTTTGGTTTATGTTTGTCGTATATATTTTTCCCTCTCTCTATTAATATCCTTTAATGTACCCATACCGAATCTATTTAGTACTGAACCTTTCTCCATGTCTCTCTCTCCTTTCTTTGTTTCTCTGTCTGTAGGGCTCCCTTTAGTATCTGAAGTAGGGCAGGTCTCTTGTTAGCAAATTCTCTCAGCATTTGTTTGTCTGTGAAAAATTTAATTCTCCCTCAAATTTTAAGGAGAGCTTTGCTGGATAAAGAATTCTTGGTTGGAAATTTTTCTCACTCAGAATTTGAAATATGTCGTGCCACTGCCTTCTCGCCTCCATGGTGGCTGCTGAGTAGTCACTACTTAGTCTTCTGCTGTTTCCTTTGTATGTGGTGAATTGCTTTTCCCTTGCTGCTTTCAGAACTTGCTCCTTCTCTTCCGTGTTTGACAGTGTGATCAGAATATGTCTCGGAGTCCATTTATTTGGATTTATTCTATTTGGAATTCACTGGGCATTTATGATTTGTGTATTTATGGTGTTTAGAAGATTTGGGAAGTTTTCCCCAACAATTTCTTTGAATAATCTTCCTAGACCTTTACCCTTGTCTTCTCCTTCTGGAACACCAATGAGTCTTATATTTGGACGTTTTATATTATCTATCATATCCCTGAGGTCCATTTCTATTTTTTCAATTTTTTCCCCCATTCGTTCTTTTGTGCTTTCATTTTCTGTTCTGTCATCTTCCAGGTCACTGATTCATTGTTCAACTTCCTCTGGTCTTGTACTATGAGTATCCAGAATCTTTTTAATTTGGTCAACAGTTTCTTTAATTTCCATAAGATCATCTATTTTTTTATTTAGTCTTGCAATGTCTTCTGTATGCTCTTCTAGGGTCTTCTTGATGTCCTTTATATCCTGTTCCATGCTCTTCTTGATGTCCTTTATATCCTGTGCCACGGTCTCATCGTTCATCTTCAGTTCTTTAATTAATTGCTCTAAGTACTGTATTTCTTCTGATCTTTTGATTTGGGTGCTTGGGCTTGGGTTATCCATATCGTCTGGTTTTATCATATGCTTTAAAATTTTCTGTTGTTTTTGGCCTCTTGGCATTTGCTTAACTTGGTAGGGTTCTTTTAGGATTTGTAGACCAATTGAAATCCTATCTCTAATTTGTCAGGTCTACAGCTTCGTGGAGTACACTTTCTGTGACTAACCAGCAGGTGGCGTCCACGAGCCACCTGTTCACCTCAAGCCAGTTCTCCCCCGCTTTGCCTCTGTGGTGAGTGGGGGAGTAAGTCTTGTGGTGTCCAGTTGGTGTACCAAGCTTGCGTGTGTAGTTGGTGTTGCCCACCCTGTATAAGGGGCGTGTGTGTGGGCGGTCAGGGAGGGGGGCGGCGCTAACAACCAAATCTCCCTGGTGTTCCTGGAGTTTTAAAGCTGCTGCAATAGTCTAATCCTTCAGTTCAGTCCTGCCACAGTTTGTCTCTGCCAGTGACCCACAAGTCCTTGGTATTGGCATGTGGCCCCTGAGACTTGTGAGTGGGTCCCTCTTCCAGGCCTTGCACCCCCTGGTCCTGTGTTGAGGGATGACTGTGCTATGTCACAGGTGAGTGCCGTCCCCCCAGGGTGGTTCTGGGCTGCCAGTCTGTGTAGGGAGGCTCCCAATCTGCTGAAATGATGTCTGAATGGGGCTTGTTAATTCCCACTGCTCCACCTTCCCAAGTCTAGGACAACCAGCTGAGGGTGCAGGGAAGGCTAATGTCCACACCCAATTTTGTGGTGTATGCATGTTATTGTAAGCACTTCCGTCACATTCGGTTGTCTGGGGCAGCTCTGGGCTATGGGGCCGGTGACGGGCAAGAGTGTTTCCTGTCCACCAGGATGATGGCTGTGAGAGGATGCCCCCCTTTTCTTGGGAAGTTGTGGTGTTTAGTGAATTTTCTCAGCCACTGGATTATTGCCTTTTGCCTCAGAGCTCTCAGTTCTGCTCTTGTCTTGACCTGCCCAAATTGCAAGTCTTTGAGGATTTCTGTATTGGGCTTCTTAGAGTAATTGTTTTAGAAAATGAAAAAAAGATTAAAAAAAAGAAAAAAAAAAGGGGCCCTCCCGGCAGATCTAATGCGTTATTGAAATGCTAAGAGACAAAGCAATTAGGGCTATTAAGGAAAGATCCAGGGGGCAGAGAGATCAGTTTTTCTTCGGGTTTTGCAAATGAGCCTGCGGGCCTGAGCTCTGCCCTTCCCCTTTCTATGTTCACCAGAACTCCAAAAAGCATCCACTTTTATTTTTGAGTTTGTCTTGCTGTTTTTTGCTATGCCTATCTCCTCTGCTGGGTTGGATGCTCTCAGATTCTCTAGCGTCTGGTCTCAGTCTATCTATGGTTGGAGTTTGGATCAGTAGAATGAGTTTCCGATAAGAGCTGCCACTGCAGTTCTCCCTTCTCCTTCCCGGAGCTGACAGCCCCTCCTCCCATGGGACTGAGCCTGGCAGGGAGTGGCGTGGGTCCCCTGGCCGCAAAAACTTACAGATTTCGCTGATCTCAGCAGTTCCACATTTTCATGAGTGTTGTATGAAGTATGCCCAAAGTCAGATTGCTCTGCGGTGTCCAGTCCACGCAGTTCCTGGCTTTCTACCTCCTTCCCTGGAGGAGTAACTAAAACATACACCTCACCAATCCACCATCTTGCCCCGCCTCCCTGGGGTAGACTTTTATTTCTACCATTAGAATTTTACATGAACAGAAAACAACCTTTCACAGTGAATCAAACATGGTAAGCTAGTTTTTTTTTTCTTTCCCAGACTTAATCATTCAGAGTAAAGCTTCGAGAGCAAAAAAGTGACAAAGAACAATGTCATTAAGCTAAAATAAAATAATACATGATTATTCTTATGCTCAAGATTCATATCTCCAAACTGTCTTAACTCAATAAAAAATGATAGCTACATCAGTGAGACAGAGCCTTTAAAAATTACCATTGACTCATTTTGACAACATTCCTGAAGGTAAATTGATGGTATTATCTGACCAAGGATGAACACCCCGGAAGACAAGCAATCCAAGCCAGGCCAAAAGCTTTCCCTTTTGGGAATATAAAATGGCTTGTAAATGTCCGTGATGCCTGAGTATCACCGTAAACACAAGCATTCGGCAGGCTGTGGCATGTCCCTGATACCAAGACGATAATAATTAGACTCTTACACCCAAAGGGAGCAACAGTTGAAGCCCCAATGAAACATAAGGCCATGCATTTAAAGGGACAGAGAAAACCAGAAGGAAGACACAGAGCGGACAAGCGGTCATCTGGCTACCAGTTCTATTATAGCTAAAGTTTGATAAGAAACTGACAGAACTGTGGTCTCCAAGGGCCCATTAGGGAGCAGTTGTAAGAAATAAGCAAAGCTATGTTTTCAAAATATTAATATATAAAGTTAAAAATTGTTTAGCTATCTTTTCTCAGTTCAGACACCCATCTGAATGGAGAAATTATTCTAGTTAATACGGTAAATTTAAAATGCCCCTTTTTTTCTGTACACTGGGCCTAAGTTTCCATAGACATTTAAAATTTCTCAAACCAATTGATCTCTAAGATCCTTTCTAAAATCTCTAATCATCTCAGAAGTAAAAATACATGTAATCAGTAAACAAGCAGAAATTTAAATAATTAAGAGCAGAAATTAACAAGGATCATCTTTCCGCTGAAGTTGTCAACTTTAAAATAAACTACTTATTTATTTCCTTCCTTCAGTACACTGTATCATACTTGTTAAATAATAGGTGGTGAATGATAATTCAGGTGGTTTGTTATCCCAAATTCTTGATGTTTTTAAGTTTTCCAAGAAAAAAAAAATGGCCATCGAAGTTTTTAAAGATTTAATACAAGTAATTCTTTTTATTGCTCAAAATAAGCCATGAATCTGAGTGAGTGTTAGATGAGCAAGATTTATGCAACTTAATGTCAAATGTTGAGAAAAAGATGGACAAATAGACCAATGAAAGAAAGAAAGAAGGGAGGGAAGCAGGCAGGCAGGCAAAATGCTAATAGTTGGTAAATCTGGGTACCTGGGTGAGGGATATGTTGGAATTCTATGTATGGTTTTTGTATTATTTTTACAACTTTCCTGTAAGTTTTAAGTTATTTCAAAATTTAAAAAGTTAAAAAAAAATAAGCCATGAATAACCTGATTATTTTAATAGTAATTTGCTTTGTCTGTTTTCTTACAAAGTAAAACTGTTAAATTTTTTCTAATCAATTCTGGAAGAGCATAATTAAGGGAAAGAAAAATAGGAAAACTGTACACAATGACCCTGAAAGTAAAGATTTTAATAAAAGGGTGAAAAAATTCATCAATAATCATGAATCTCTCAGACGCCTGTTTAACAGACTGGCTACTATGTAGCAGGAGATATAATTTATCCTCAAACCACAATCCCCTAATGAATTTAAGAACATGTATTCCTAGTACTCATTTTTTGTTTTACTTAGATTTCTTCCCATTATCTGTCATCCAGCTCACACCACGCCTCTGTGCAATGAGAATGAAAAAGAGGGAGAAAACACCAACTATTGTGGTTCTTTGTGACAGCTAGTTTGTATAGATGGCCCCAAATAATTCCATCCCTCTGTGCTGGTTTGCATCTGTTATGTATCCCAGAAAAAGACGATGTTCTTTTGATCCAATCTTTTAAGGGCAGACCTACTGTGGGTGGGACCTTTTGATTAGGTTGTTTCCAGGGAGATGTGACCACGCCCACTCAAGGTGGATCTTGGTCCCCCTTGCTGGAGCTGTCTATGAGAGGATAAAAGGCAGAGACATACTGAAGAGAGTTCAGAGAAGTTAAGATATGTAATCCAGAGTTTGCCCCCAAGAAAAGCTAAGACAGATGCCCAGAGACATTTTGAAGAAAGTCACAGAAACCAGAAGCCAAACTCGGGAGAGGAACAGCAGACTCCAGCCATGTGCCTTCTCATGTGACAGAGGAACCCCCGATGCCATTGGCCTTTTTTTAGAGAAGGTATCATTCTGTTGATGCCTTAATTGGGACATATTCATGGCCTTACAACTATAAATTTGTGAATAAATCCCCATTGTAAAAGCCAATCTGTTTCTGGTATTTTGCATTTTGGCAGCTTTAGCAAACTGGAATACCTCCCTATTAGCCCATGCTGCTACTCCCATCAAAAGGTGGAGCTTGAAGCTAAGCTGGGACTATGATTATTTTGACCAATAAAATGCAGAAGAAATAACCTTTCAGAGACCTCCGAGCCCAGGCAATTCCACTTCCTCCTTCTTGGAACCCAGCCGCCATGTTACAAAGGAGCCCAAGCAACCACATTGAGAGACCCACATGCAAGAGAAACTAAGGCCCCCAGCCAAGAGCCCCAGGTGGGCTTCCACCAACAGCCAGCTCCAACTGCCAGCCATGTGAGTGAGCTGGGTAGGAGGTAAACCCTTTACCCTTTGGCAAGCTGCCCAAACTGATGCCACATGGAACACAGGCAAGCCACCCCTAACAAGCCTTACCCAAATGGCAAAATCATGAGCAAATAAATGATTGTTGTTGTCTTAAGCCATTAAGTATTGAAGCAATTTGTCTTGTAGGAATAGATAACCGAAATAGTCTTCCTGGACAAGAGTCATACTACCTCAAGTCAGGGCTTCTGCTAATTCTACCATGCTGAGCCACCCCCATCAACTCTTACAACTATGGTTTTTGATCAATTAACACAGATGTGATTAATAAACTCACAAATCCTAAGAAGCAGTGTGAAGACCCAGCACCTCCCTCCATATCTGTGCATTTTCAAGTGATGAACTGATCAAATACAACACCAGCTTTCCAGGGATTTTTGGACAAGTGACACAAAATACTTATCTCTGACAATATTAGCCACCACTGAATACTATTTTACAACCTAACCACCTCACTTAAAATCACTATACCTATGTAAGGTGACTCCATCAAACAGCTTATTGTAAAGCTCAAGGAAGTTTTGGGCAGACACAAATCGGCCCAGTCATGACCTGAGCTTTATATAGACTCTCAGGATGACTGGAAAACAACCCAGGTCATCTCTGAACCACTCAATCTTGAAAAGATCTTCCCTTATTGAGTTAAAATCTATTTGCTCAAAATTAATACTATATATGTTGATGCAATTTTTTTAAAAATAAGCCCCTCCCCCTTTTGGTCAAGGGTTGTGCAGCTGCCAAGCACATTAGAAAAAAAAACAAAAAACCTGTTGCCTATAGCTTCCATCCATTGATTCCCCTTTCCATGATGTTTGAAGGCAGCTCTTCCGTCCTGCTTGTGTCTCCTTTTCTCCTGACATAATATGCCCAGTTCCTGCAGCTACTCCTCGTGCAGGCTTTGTTTCAGGTTCCTCATCACCTGGTCGTACCATTCTGAGTGTATTCTAGTGTGCCCCAGAATCAGTTAAGGCTGTAGAGTCAGGTTTAAATCTGAGTTCAATCACTTAAACTAGCTGGGTGAGCATTAGCAAGTTACTTAAACCTTTTAAGCCTCAGTTTCAACATCTGTAAAATGGAAATAATAAAGAGAAATCTCATCTTTGCAGAGAAGCCAGGCAGGAAGTTCACTTCCAAAGTCGAGGCCTAAGATAAAAATCATTTGTAATCAAAATTACACTTGCAAATCTACATAGTACATGACTAACATATTGCCTCTCAAAACGTCCTTCTGCATTTGAACAGATCACTGTTTCTTTGGTTAAACACAATCGCTCTCCCCCTCTGCCAAGTACACATAGCAATCTGAGTGCATTAAGTGCATAACGATGTAGCTCCACTATCCCAGAACCCACCTCAACGTTAAGTTCCTAGCACAGGAGCCCAGGAAGCCCACCAAAATGGTGAGCTTTTATTATTCTATCTATTGTTAATCTAATCTGATGTTTCAAAAATGGTCAGACCATGGCAGAATAGAGCAGCCCTATAAGACCTATAAGAGCCAGGAATGGTTTTTAAAATGTCATACCCAGATCTCCTTTCATGTTTTAGATTACCTGGTACTTCCTTCAGTGGGCAGGATACAGGGGCTAGAAATTCCAGGGAACTCACTCAGCAGTGCTAGCGGCAGCTGTGTGCACACTCACCTGTAAGTACTTATCCTAATTCTCTGACAGCTCCCGAATCCATCCTCACAAACTGAAAAAGAGGGAAGGGGCTTTGCCTTACCCCACCCCAACAAACAGTAAAGGCACGCATTTTCTTTTCACCATCCCAGGTGCACAAACGTAAATACCTTATTAACTAAGTCTTTGCATCTGTTCAAATGCCATTAGTAGAGTCTCACACAGGTGAACTGTTGACTACTGAAATTAAATATTCTACCACCAAGCTAAGCCATAACTGAGGTTAAAAAGCTTGAGGGCTAACCTTTTTTAATGTAACAATAATTACAGTCATTTGCCAGGTCAAAATGTGCAACGACGGAAGGTAAGAATCCAGGCTTATTTCTCACCAGTGACTTGTATGGTGCCCAAGCAAGACTTTGATGGTCATGACCCCAGGCAGCAGGGAGGACAGAGGGGTTTGTGTGGCAACCAGGAGGAGAGATGTGAGTAGGGGAGTCCTTGGAAAGACCACTGAAGACAGACACTTCTGTCTTTCACACTACTTGTTTCAGGAAAGAAAGCATTTGCCTTTCTGAGATAACCCATGTTCAGCACATTCTTATCTGGCTGAGCCCTGGGCATCAAGAAGCCAATGCCAGATCCTTGTCACAGCCATGGCCCCTTCCATCAGGTCTAAGTGACGAGTGGCAAGGAGCACATACTGTGCAATGCACTTTCCTGCAGAAACAATGCTGGAAAAGGTCATAAGACTGGCAGGGGAGCCCAGCAAAGCCTGGCAAGTACATAATCCTAATTTACACTGATTTCTCCATTTTGGTTACTGTTTACTCTTCAGGAAAGACATTTCTTCCCTCTTCCTATCCTTTAACTCCAATGGAAGGACAAGCCAATGGGAAAACATACTCAGCAGAATTGGGCACCAGGTATCCAACATTAGTTACTCTTAAAGCATTTGCTCTAAATGCAGCCCCTGGACCAGGCATCAGCATCACCAGGGATCTTACTGGAAATGCAAGTTCCCATGCCCCAACTCAGACATACAGAAACAGAAACCCCAGGGGTGGGCTCATCAATGTGGGCTTTAACAAGAACTCCAGGTGACTCTGATGCATGAAAAATTTTGAGAGTCACTGTGATATTTTGAGAGCCACTGTCCTGAGGTGCTATGATTTGTGCAAAGGGCATTTCTGGGGTGGCCACTGTTCCATCCAGGATGGTCAGCATCATGGGCCAGGTACCAGGCAGCTCAGAGTGGCAGGAAGGCTCCTCTCCTCTCAAAAAGGTGAGAACTTTGCCAGCTTTGGAGAGGTCCTTTACCGATGGACAGCCTTGGAGAGTTTTCAAAATATTTTTCAAAACATGAAACCCTCTCTTTAAGTGCAACTTTACACTGCAGATCAATAAATAAAATGGACAATGCAGGTGGGGAGGGTAAGGGTTTGAGCCCCCACCTTGGTTCACCTCTAACCGCCCCGCTTTGGTGGTTTTCTGAGGGCACAGTTTGAAAAATCTGGGCTGCTTATTAAACATGCCAATTCCTGGGCCTCACCAGACCCAAAGCATTAGAAGAGCTGGGGACTGGGTCTGTGACCTGCATTTTTGAGTTTCTCCAGGTAATCCCGATGATGGGGCAGACCCCAGCCTTTGGCAGTGTTTGTCTCAGGACATGGCCCCGGACTTTCACATCAGAATCATTTGGGGGAGCTTGTTTACAATGCAAATTCCTGTACCCTTCCCAAGCCTTAATGGGACGGACTCTACGGGGCAGAGCCCAAGAATCTGCATTGTTAAGGTGGCCAGGTTGGAGAAGCACTGCTGCCGGAGGCCAGACAACGCACGGTTCCTCCAATTCCTATACCCCTCCCTCCAAAAACCTGTGGTCTGCGTCTCTTGGTCTCTCCCCGCCTCCTGTCTGGAAATAAAGGGGACTTATTCTTCCTCATATTCTTAAGGCAGGGAGTCCTCTTTGTCAGCCCCTGAGCCTTCACTCCTGGAGCCTGTATGTCAGGTCACATCCTGGGGTGGTGGAGGAAGGGGATGAAGGAAAGAGAGAGAAGTCCTGGCATGTCCTGGGGCCCTTTTTGTGGTTTTCTCCCTTTAGTCTGAAAACAGGACTTCTGACAACTAGACACCAATGCCCAGACCAGTGGGTTTCAACCCGATTAGAATAACCTGAGGAGCTTTTAAAACCAGATGCTTAGGCCCCCACCTGTCCCCTATAGATATTGCTTTAATAGCTTGGGGGTAAAGTGAGGAGGGAAGAGTGTTAGTGATTTTATTAGGCCTAACAGATTATAATGCACAATCGAGAAAGAAAACCACTTTCTAGAACAGGCATCTCAAAGGTTAATGTATAGATAAAAACATTCAGAAAACTAGGAATAGAGGAGAACTTCCTCAATGTGATAAAAGGCATACAGGAAAAACCCATAGCTGACATCACACTCAACTTGAAAAAAAGCTTTCACTTTCTGAAAGTTTCTTGTAAGATCAAGAATAAGACAAGGATGCCCACTTTCACCACTGCTATTCAACAATGTACTAGTAGTTCCATCCAGAGCAATTACCTAAGCCAAAAAAAAAACAAAAACAAGGATCCAAATCGGAATGGAAGAACTAAAACTCTCTCTACTCACAGATGACATGATCCTATATACGGAAAATACCAAAGAAGCTACAGGAAATCTACTAGAGTGAATAAATTAATTCAGTAAAGTGGGAGGGTACTAGTGGGTCTACAAAAGACCCAAGAATCAGTGGTGTTTCTATACACCAGCAATAAACCATCTAAAAAAGAAATCAAGAAAATAATTCCATTTATAATAGCATCTAAAAGTATCAAATATCTAGGAGTAAATTTAACCAAGGATGTAAAGGACTTATACATGGAATACTACAAAACACTGCTGAAAAAAATTAAAGAAGACTTAAATAAATGGAAAGACATCCTATGTTCATGGATAAGAAGACTTAATATTGTTAATATGTCAATATTATCCAAAATGATCTACAGATTCAACACAATCCAAAACAAAACTCCAAAGCCTTCTTCACAGAAATAGAAAGACCAATCATAAAATTCCTACTTATTACAAAATTATAGTAATAAAAACAGCATGGTACTTGCACAAGGACAGACACATAGACCAATGGAATAGAATTGAGAGTTCAAAAATAAACCCACACATCTATAACCAACTGATTTTTAACAAGGGTGCCAAATCCACACAATGGGGAAGAACAGTCTCTTCAACAAATGGTGCAGGGAAAACTGGATATCCACATGCAAAAGAATGAAGGTGGACCCCTACCTCTCACCATATACAAAAATTAACTCAAAATGGATCAACAACCTAAATATAAGAGCTAAAACCATAGAATTCTTAGAATAAAATAGAGGGGAAAATCTTCAGGACCTTGCAATAGGCAATAGACTCTTAGATGTGACACCAAAAGCAAAAGCAACAAAAGAAAAGGACAAATTAGATGTCATCAAATTAAAAACTTTGGTACATCAAAGGACATTATCAAGAAAGTGAGAAGACAGCATACAGAATGGGAGAGAATATTTGGAAACATATATCTGATAACATATATCTGATATAACGAACTGCTACAACTCAACAACAAAAAGACAAATAACTCAATTTAAAAAATGGGCAAAGGACTTGAATAGACATTTCTCCAAATGGCCAATAATTGCATGAAAAGATACTCAACATTAGCTGTTAGAAAAATCCAAATCAAAACTACATGACATACCACTTCACAGCCACTAAGATGGCTATTATTTTTAAAAGGAAAATAATATGTGTTGGCAAGGATATGGAGAAATTGGAACTCTGAAGCACTGTTGATGGGAATGTAATACAGTGCAGCCATTGCAGAAAAGAGTTTGGCAGTCCTTAAAACAGTAAACATATCATTATTGGATGACATGGCAATTCCAATCTTAGGTATTTACCTCAAAGAATTGAAAGCAGGGACTCAAACAGATACTTGTACACCAATGTTCAAAACAGCATTATTCACAATAGCTAAAAGCTGCAAACAACCCAAATTTCCATCAGCAGATGAATGGATAAACAAAGTATGGTCTCACCATACAATGGAATAATATCATTCAGTCATAAAAAGGAATGACATTCTGATATCTGCTACAACATGGAGAACCTTGAAAACATTAGCTAAGTGGAATAAACTAGACATAAAAGGACAACTATTGTATAATTCCACTTATATGAAATATCTAGAATAAGCAAATTCTAATCTACATGAAGTAGATTAGAGTAAGTTACCAGGGGCTGCAGAGATGGGGAATGGGGAGTTATTGATTAAAAGGGAAAGAGTTTTTGTTTTGGGTGATGAAAAGTTTTAATAATAGAAGGAATGGATGGATGGCAGCACAACATTGTAAAAGTAATTAATGTCACTGAAATGTACACTTAAAAATGGTTAAAACTGGACCACCAGGTCCAATGTAAGGAAGAGAGAAGAAAGCCACTTGGAACTAGAAAAGAAAAGGACTAAAAAAACTTGCTGGGTTTCCTGGAGTGCAAAACCTAATTCATGGGCTCAGAAAAGAAACAAGAAGCCACAGATGGAAGGAACCTGATGATCAGCCTTCAGCCAATACTGGAAACTCAAAGACAGCCCAGCATAACCTAGGCACTTGGGAGAAATGCAGAATCTCAGGCCCCCAGACCTCCAGGATCAGAATCTGCATTTTGACAAGCTCCCCAGGTGCCTTCCATGCACATTTGTTTGGGAGCACTGTCCTAGTCGACACCAGCTACAGGGTACTTCAGTGTTTCCCAGCCTTGCTGCACTGGAATCATCTCAACAGCTTTTAAAAAAAAAAAAAAAACACTGATGCTTGGGTACTACCCCCGAGAGTCTGATCCAATTGGTTTAAGAAGCAGTTTGAAAACTGCAGATTTTTTTTACATATACATGCCCAAGAGGTTCTAATGTGCAGCAAGGTTGAGAACCACTAGTGTAGGGATAAGCATCTATGGTGTAATTCGGGTTCTACCACTTATTACTTAGCCTCTTGGTGCCTCAGTTTTCTCATCTGTAAAATCGGTATGGTAATAGTACCCATCTCATAAAGACAGTGAGAAGATGAAAAGAGACATAATCCACATAAAACACACAAAACAGTCCCTGATGCACTGTCAGTCCTCAGTGACCATGAACTATTGTTATCTCTAGCAGGTGGATATTTAACGTCTACTTGAAGCCCACTGGTGACAGGTGCTCTCTTTATGTTTTACCAATTTCCTCTGCAGGACACTTGTTAGAAAGTCCTTTTAACAATTCATAAGGCAGTGCAATAATCACATGGGTCTTTCCCACATTCAAGCTCTTTAGTTGGGTGGCCACTGAATAACCTCTGCACACACACACATGCACACACGCGCACACACACACATGAACGCACTCCCAGCTGAAGGCCCTTCTTTGTCCGGGCCATCCACTGGCGAGAGTAGCAGAAGTGCTGGCCTGGGATGAATGGGTCACTTCAAGTTGCAGGCTCTGCCTCTAATTAGCCATGTGACCCTGAGCCAGTCACAGTGCTCTGGGCCTCAGTTTCCTTATCATCCCTGTGTCCCTCCCAGCACCACCTCTCTTGGGTTCCCTGGGGTCACAGTGCCAGGAGGAAGCACGCACAAAAGGCTGAGTCGTGTTCTCACCTAAGGGTCGTCAACAGAGAAAAACAGGCAGCCTTACCCCATGCCCACTCCACACAGCCGGGTTACAGCTCCACAGGTACTCAGTGAATACGCAGTAAACTACAATTTAACAATACGCTTTCTCTAAAAATCTTCTAAATATAGGCACAAACTCTGAGAGCACAGAGGATTTCCTGAAGGGTTTTTCTGAGGAAATTAACAGACCTAAATAATAGCTGGTGTTTGGATTTAACCTGTATATATGAGCATGTGTGTGTGTAAAAACAATGTGAAGATTGTTTCTTTTTTTTCCTGAGAATGCTAAGACACCAGGAATCATTTGTCAGGCTGTCTCCACCAATTTTCCTTTCTGTGTCTCCTGAATTTGTTCTTCTTTGCCTTTAACTGAGCCCCTTTCTCGTGCTGGCTCCTTCCCCACATACCCAAGGCTGACTGCACACCCCATGCACCCGGGGCTCCATGATCTCAGGGGCTGCTCCTCTCTGGCTCCCACCCGCATCCCTGCCACTCTTCTGGATTCAGGGGCCCTCCCACAGTGAGTGCTCCCACCTCCACAACTCCCACCTGCGGCCCAGCCTCCCAGGTTCCTCTGCTAGGAGCCTTCTCTACTGGAGAAAGGCTTTCTCAACGAGCCCTACACCGAACTCACCATCCTTTCCTAACCCTCCCTCCCTCCCCCACAAAAACTTGAGATGACTTCTCTCTCCTCTTCCTGTCTGCCCAATTCTTAAGTCTTTTCCAGATCTACTGACTCTACATCCTTGATTGCTGTCTCTTGCCCCTCTTTTTCCATTCCCCACCACCACCGCTGTAACGTACACCTTCCTTTCGAACCTGGAGGAGCTGCCTCTGAAGTGGTCTTCCACCGCAAGCATCCTGCACCCCACTGCAGGACCTGCCCCTGCCACTCCCCTGCCTCTCTAAGCCCAGCTAGCTCCGAAACTGGTCAAGCCTCTGCTATGTGCCAGGCAGGGGGCTGGATCCTTCTCACACAGGTTCAGGAATCCTTACCCCGGGCACAGATCTCCACTTTCAGACGGGGCAGTTGAGGCTCAGTGGCAGTATCTGGATTGAAATTCAGGTCTGGCTCTTGCAATGGAATTGTGATGCTGCTGGACAAATACTTACGCCCAGGAATGAGGCCTCTCTGAGCTCTCAGCTCAACCTACCACTTCACCCTTACCGCCTTCCCTTCCTCTACGACCGTCCCATAAGCTGAGCAAGCAGGGCCACCCCCTCTCCTCTGGTACGACTCATACATCCCACCCAGGGCTTTGACTACCACTGCTAGGAACACCCTTCTCCCCATCTCAGCCTACAAAGATCTCCTACCCACCCATCTCAATTCCCTCCAGATTCTGCTCCGAAACTTTCCTAATGAGGCCGCATTTGATATTGATCTCTCTCCTTTGAACCCCAATGGCCCTGACTTAGTTCCCTTCTGTACCAATCTGTGTGCTCCTCCAGTCCACTTCACACCGTGACACACTCTGGGATGGAAGGAACCCACTCATATTTGTGTCTCTTCATCTTCTACCCCACCACCGAGGACTGTGCTTTGCATATAACTGATAGTCAACAAATATTTGCTGAATTCAGCTAACATTGTTAAGTTTGCCATCAAGGAGCAAACACAAAAGCCAAAAGTTATATGTAATCACCCTACGTCTAATATTACAAAGAACTCCTTATGAGTGTGAGGACTTTTTGACATCTTCAAGTAAAGACCAAGAATACTAGCAACTGAGTAGAAGTTATAAGGAAACATATTTAAGCTCAATAAAACCCATTTTATTTTTCACAGTTAAAGTTGTCCATGAAAGAAAAGGATTGGTGCTTGAAGGATGAGCGTCTTATCCCTAGAAGGATTTAAGTACAGGCTAAGCGTCCCCTGTCAGAGAAGCCTGGAGGACTCCTGGGTTGGAGTGGGGATGGGGGTAGCTGGATCAGATGACTGACTTCCTGGATAATTCCAAAGAGTATGGCAGCCACCCCCTTCCTGTTGCAGGACGCCCAGTGAAGATGACTAATGTGTTCTGTCATGTTATAACAACTGGAAACAGTTCACTGAAACCCTACCCCTGTCACCTAACCAACATCACTGTGTCACTTAAATCCTGAAGTTGGACAACCTTCAAGTCAAAGAAGCCAATGATGTCATCCTCTGATTCCAAACCCTTATTTTTAATTACAAAAGTCTGTGTGATTTAAAAACATTTTCCAAACCTGCTAAAAGGCAGCTTAATAGATAGCTCGGGTGGCAATTATTTTTCTAAAATTTAGTGAAAAGATGTGTTAGAATCAAAGTTCAAGGAAAAAAATACTCAAGTAGTTAGAATCACAAAAGTTTATTTGCAAGTAATAATGATAGTGTGAAATGAATCAAAAATTATGATTAATCCAGTTCTGGACACCTAAGGGCCATTAAAATATATATATTAACTTGAACCATCTGTAGTTGCAGGTATTTATGTGAGCAAATATTAAAAGAGAAAGATGAAGTGAAATGAGATCATATTTTCTGTTTTGTAACTTTTAGCAACAAGTTCTGTGATAAGAGAGTTTAAAAAAGCAAAATGAGTAACAAATTTGAGCAAGAGAAAAGACGAGCTTTCTTCTTCTCGAGTCAAAATTTTGTCATCGTACTTCCAAAAATTGCTACAGCTATCGTTATTAATTGTGTAATCCTACTTTGAGCCAGGGGTGGTAGCTATTATAATATTTGAAAGTAAACTCTTTATCTGTGAAAGATGAACAACAAGCCACTGAGTACAAATACCACAAGCTTTCCTGGAGAAAGGATGGCACCCAACAGCCTTAAACAATTAAAGAGGTGAGTAATGTCTTCATGGAAAACTTCTACATCTACCCTTACGTGTCATTCAAAAGGTTAGTTAATTTAAATTGTCTCCTACCCAGATGAAAACGCTGCACAGACAGGTAGAATCATAACACCAAAATGAGTCATAAAAATTACTAATTAAACATACAGTTTTTCTCAACACAGCTGTTTTTCAGTGCTGGTGCTGTGAATCATATGAGGTAATTGAAGATCTCACACACACACACACACATATACATTCACTTATTCAACACTGTGTAACACAGTCATCAAAAAGGGTATTTGAGAAATGTATATGAAAAGTACCCAAATTTATTAAAATACGGTTAACGGCCCAAATACAGTCATTTCCTAAAACCAGTCTTCATATAAGGAAGGAACAAAATGACTCCAACCTGATACTCTAAAGCTTTGGGAAACTCACCCTGTGTGTTTCTAGGAGAAATTTTTTAAATGGACCTCCATTAGTGCTTTATAGCAAAGTTATTGAAACAAACATCACACTGAAAAAAATATATACTTAAATGCCCTATTATCTGTCTTCATATGATTTGATTACAAATATTCATCAAGAGGTTGACATTTGAAAATTAACTGTGACTCTAGAGGTACTCCAGTCCCACGGGATGCTGACAGCCAGGAGACATTTAGCTAATGACCTCTGCCTCTAGCTAATGGGTGAGGCACAATAAGCAACAGATAAATAAAGCAGCTCCCAAAATACTAAAATGCAAGATATACACTTTGCTATTATTATTCTTACTTGGAAATTACCTAGTGCTTGGTAGTATCAGGTCCCAGTCTACAGCTTCACAGATACTAACTCATTCCATCTTCCTAACCATGCTCCGAGGCAGGTGCCATTATAATCCCCATTTTACCGATGAGGAAACTGAGTCAGAGAAAGGCTATAGTGCTAGTAAGTGGCAGAGCCAGGAACTGAACCCAAATCTGCCCTCCTTACCCTACACGTTAGGACAAACACTGAACGTCCTTGCCCGATGACAGAGCTCCGCTGGAACTGGTTCCTCAGAGTCTTTGCAACTGACAATCCCCAGTCCTGAGAGGAAAAGGGGACTCGCTCCCGAGAGACCTCTGTGGCTGCCACACCCTGTTCCCGGGCCTTGTCCCTTGGAAAAGCGCTATTCCAAGGAGACTTTGATCCAGAAGTCAGAGGAAAGCCTGTTACTCAGTCAGGAAAAACTGTGAAAGGCTTTGCAATGAATCACAAAAGAAAGAGTACTGTGTGCTCTTTCCGAGTAGCTCTGCCTTTCATTGTCTGCGCAGTTTACAACCGTGTACATGGTAGGAAGCTGGTGATGATGCACATGCTTCTTGACCTTAAAAATGCAACTTCATTGTATCCCTGAAATTCCACTGATTATTGCCCTGTGGAGAAACCCATTTTGCATCTATTTAAAATTCACTTCAGCATTCCTCTGAACCAGATGTAATGTTTCACTGGTTCCCTCATTCATCAATGAGTTAAATGAAATCTGACACATGTTCGTTGCATATCTGTGTAGGAGTCATGATTATCCGTCATTTTAAAACTATCTTTTAACATGGACTACTGAGAAGAGAATCGATCTAGAGTTCAACAAGGGCCCAGCAGTGGAACAATGTTCTATTGCTTTACTGTCATCATTTAAAGTTTAAGCACCCTCTTTCTGGAATGATCTTATTGTCGGAATCTTAGATTAAAATCGTGCCATCGTTTTGGAATTCAAAGTTTGATGGTGGCACAAAAAAATTAAGTTCTGTTCTGAAAACCAAGAAGAAGGAAAACTAAGTATTTGGGGAAAATTACATAATATCATCCCAAATAAAGAAAAGACACAACTACTCAAGTGTCATTTTGTTTGCTCTTTGCCCTAGAGGATTATCATTCTTACCAGAGGAGCAGAATAAACACACTATGGCTGCAGCACCCACACAGTTCTGAGTGGACTTCTGCAGTGGGACAAGATGATCTTGAAGGGCACTCACTCCTCGAATACTGAGGAATCAGTGAAATAATAAATCCTACACTTTATACTCATACTCAAACAATAATTTCTATTAAATGTGAACTCCTGGGATAGATCATTTCTCTTCTAATACTTAAAAAGCCACTCAATCTACAGCCTCCACAATAAAGACCATCATCTCAGGCAATATTTGCAACATTGGTCCATTATCTCGGAGTCAAACAGCCGGCTCCATACAACCTGGATCCCAGGGTTCCTGGGGTTCTCCAGGAGCTTAGTGCCGTAGGAAGGACTTGGGAAACTGCCATCTTGAAGCAGTCTTGCCAGACTCCACAGAGTTTAAACAGAAAACTTTAGCAGATGCAGCATCACAGTAAACACAGGAACCAAAGCAAGTAACCAAGGCCCACATCAAAAAGGTGTATTAGTTTCCTGTGGCTGCTATAACAAATCACCACAAAACAACAGAAAGTAATTCGTTCCATTCTGGGCCAAAACTGAGGCGCCGGCAGGGCTGTATTCCCACCAGAGGCCCTTCCAGCTTCTGGCGACTGCCTGCATTCCTTGGCTTGTGGCCACTTTACAGTCTCTGCCTCCACCTTCCCATTGCCTTCTCCTGTGTGGCTGTGTCCTCTCTTAAGACGTTTGTGATGGCATTTTGGGCCCTCCCAGTTAATCCAGGATAATCTCCTCCGCTCAGTAGCCTTAACTTAACCACATCTGCAAAGACTTTGCTATATAAGCATATTCACAGATTCCAGGGATTAGGACCTGAAATCTCTGGGGGACATTAGGCTGCCTACCACAAAAGGGTTGTCCTTGTCCAGTTGTACATTTTAAATATAGCTAGAGGTATTCGGGAGGAGTGATAGTGTTGGCTATGGCACAGCAATGACTTCTTTTCCTGAAACTCTGAAACAATGATGAGTAGTAATAACAACTAGTATTTATTAAGCACCTACTTCAGATCTTATAACAGGCATCTGAGAATTATCAAATTCCCATTCAATAGATGGCAAAACTGAGGCTTCACTAGGTAATAAAAGTAGTCCAACATCACAAAGTAAGTGGCAGGGAAATAGCACGCAAGCACGGAGCTCCTCCCAGAGCAGGTAAATTGAAGGGAAGCCACCTGATGCTGACCCTCACAGACCACAAAAATTCCTAAATTGTAACATGAGCTTTAAACCCAGCCCAGGGTGACCACAGGCTGGTCCCAACTGACGTGACTCCCTCATGTGTGATGGAGCCAAGGACAGCCACCCTAACCTACAGGCCAGAGGTCCCAGGGGACTTCCCTTCCTTCCAGTCCACCCAGCCCCATCCTGGAATTTCATGCCCTTCTCCCTGCCCTTCTCTCTATACTCCTTCAACCTACCTGCTGTCAGGAACCACATCTTCCCTAATTTATGCTCCTTGGTCCTGTCATTCAGCTCTGGTCACAGGATGGCTGACGATGTGGGGATACTTTTCTATCTCCCACCTCCCCAACCACAGCTGACATACATTTTTGTCCACCTACCATCCCTTCCTCAAGGGATCTTCCCCTCCCATTCCAAAATGTGCCACTCGGTCCTTCTGTCAGAGAACTCCAAACCACTGGCCACAGCAATTGGTTCAGAGATGGGAACATGACCCCAGCCTAGCCAGATGCCCATCAGAGTTCTCCCTGGGCCTTTTACCAAAGCTATCCAGACAGGGACAGTACTTTTTCTCTGGGATCATAAGGTCTAAGGACAATGCAGGTTGGGGGTGGCTGGCATCTTTCTGATGTCACATGGAGAAGGCCTGTCTGAGGACGAAGGCCATCAGAGCTCAGCAGGGCTGAGCCTTCAGACTCAGGGTCCTGATCAGGCTTGGCTTCAAGAGTGTGTTACTGTGCAGACACACTGGGCCCTGTGCTTAGAAGGGCCCTAGGCTTGGTTTCACCTTCTGCTGTCACAGTCTTTGAAATTCTTGATAGTTTCTGAGCAAGGTTTCCCACATTGTCATTTTGCACTAGGACCCTGCAAATTATGTAACCAGCTCTGGTCCTGGTATCACCATTGGAACTCTGGCTCTCCTCAGGCCTGAAGCCAGCATAAACATCAGGACTCTCAGTTACGTAGCGATAAACTGCCTCTTCCTTAACCTAGTTTGTATGTGAATATTTCACTCACAACCCTAATACAGCCTCCAAGTTCACCCCCTCTCCACCCAAACCCTGCAGACACCAGCTCCACTCAGCCCTGGCTGCCTCTGCTTTATCTTCCAGCCAATTCATTTCCTCGCCAGTATCATCCTAAAAACACCAGCCTGTTCCTCTCTTCAGCTGCTGAGAATCTGGATTTTCCTCAGAAATAAAGATGAATCAAATTCAATCTTCTGTGTATATAAGACTCACCTGTGTCACTTAACTGACCCTACAGGGCCAAATGTGAGAGGTAGGGAGAAAGAGTGAGAGATTTATTCATTTTTTATTTAAAAAAAATACATATATATATTTCATTCCTACCATGTACTAGGCACTGGAGAAAAAAGAGAGACCTTTTCCTCCCTGCAATTCGTAGCAGAAAACAGCCTTGGAAAGCCTCAAATTAGCTATGTCCTTCCTTCAGAACAGGCAGGCAGAGAAGCTTAAAGAAGGTTTTCTGTACAGTCATGGAAAGGGGGGAAAGCAACCATCAGAAGCCAGACACGGAAGGAGTGGAAAGGAGAACACTCATGTCTTCCCTGGGATTTCCAGAAGAAAACAAGAGTTAAAGAAGGACAAATACAGAACCAAGAAGTGTCCCCGGAAGATTACACAGAGCCCCATTCCCACCTCAGCACCTCCAGACGTGCCTGCAGGTCCCTCACCACCCCTCCAGGGCTGGGAGCCCTGCTCCTGACAGAGGGGAGGGGGCCCCCGACACATGTAACACCACAGAAGAATGCAGCTCCTCAAGAGAGATGGTCTCATCTCTGTGAGGACACTACATGCAGTCAATGGAAGAATTGTACAAGTCCATGAGTGTGGGAGGACAGGCAACCATAATCCCAAGCGAGAACCCAAGGCTCATTTTCCCATAGAAACATCACTAGGCTCGGGAGATGGGCCCTAAATTAAGGTAACACCATCCTCTGACTTCAGACAAAGCTTCCCTCTGAGGCAGTGAGTACAGAAACAAAGAGGAGTTAGAACTGAGTTTAAAATCAGCTCTGAGAATCTAACCTTTCTAGACCTCAGTTTTCTCATCTATAAAATGGAGATTAAGATGGTAGCTAATCATGATACAGAATTACCATACGACCCAGCAATCCCATTCCTAGGTAAATACCCAAAGAAACTGAAAACAGGGTCTCAAACAGATACTTGTACATTAATGTTCATAGCAGCACTATTCACAATAGCCAAAAGGTGGAACCAACCCAAGTGTCCTTCAACAGAAGAAGGGATAAATAAAGTGTGGTACATAAACACAATGGGATATTATTTGGCCATAAGAAGGAACAAAGTTCCTTGTGGAGTCATGCCACAACATGGATGAACCTTGAAGACATTATACTAAGTTCAATAAGCAAGTCACATAAGGACAACACTGTATGATACCACTTATTTGAAATATCTGAAAATAGCCAACTGGTAGAGATGGAAAGTAGATTAGGGGCTATAGGGGATGGAGGCAAGGTGGAAAGTGAGAGTTGGTGCTCGGTGGGGATGAAGGGTTTGTAAGTTTTGGAAATTTTTAAACAAAATTAATTTTAAAAAATGGTAGCTAAGAAGTAAATACCTGAAACTACCAAATTACAACCCAGCAGTCTGGATTCCTGAAGACAATTATATAATAATGTAGATTACAAAGGGTGACAGTGTGATTGTGAAGACCTTATGGATCACACCCCCTTTATCTAGTGTATGGATGAGTGGAGGAATGGGGATAAAAACTAAAGGACAAATGGGGTGGGATGGGGGGATGATTTGGGTGTTCTTTTTTCACTTTTATTTTTTATTCTTGTTCTGGTTCTTTCTGATGTAAGGAAAATGTTCAGAGATAGATTGTGGTGATGAACGCGTAACTATGTTATCATACTGTGGACAGTGGATTGTATATCATGGATGATTGTATGGTGTGTGAATGTATTTCAATGAAACTGAATTTAATAAAAAAAAAATGGTAGCTAATCACAGGCTTGCTGTGGGGATTACTGTAATAATCCATGCAGAAACGGTAGCTCAGGGCCTGGCCCATCGAGGGCTCAGTATATGGCACCATTACTCAGAAAAAGGGCACCTGCTTCCAGACAACCAGCTTATAAGGCACTTGTTCAAAAGTAGGGGTCTTCCTGCATTCCACTTGAAAACAGCTTTGCCTTTCTATATTTTTAATACTTATATCAGTGCTGGTTTTACAAAATTAAAATGAGATATTTTATCCAAGGTGCATGACCAATTATAGTATTTACAAAGCACTTTTCTTTTCAAGTAAGTTTAAAATGTGTCTTCACATTATTACCAACCCTAGGGTTATAATAGGCACAACTTTTTAAACTCTTTTTGTAGAAAGAGGCAATCAGAATCCAACAGAGCCTTGGGAGGTTTCTTCCCTTCTTTTGACCCTTATTCCCCTCCTCTATAAAATAGGAGGTTGAGAAAACATGACCCTTAAAGACCCTTTCAGTTCTCTAATCCTGACCCCACAGGTCCACGAGTCAAGTCCACTGCCTGTGGGCACAGCTGAGCAAAAACGTGCCAGAGATTAGAGTTGATCTCCTGTTTTGAAAATCCATTGGGAAAGGAGATTTCAAAAGATCACAATATCAGAGGGCCCTCAAAGCCATGTTTTTTACTACAAAGCTGAGTGATGAGAAATGTCAGCAGGAAAAATGAAAGGAGAACCTGAAATTTATGAAGAAACTGTTGGTCACAACCACTTGTAATATCCACAATAGAATGAGATGATCACTAGCAATAAAGCAGAAAGAGACCATCCTGTGCTTGTCCAGGTACCTAGGGCAGAAGTACACACTGGTTCCTCTCTGTCCTGACATACTTAGCAACTCTTAGCTTCGGGTGGAGCCACTGTCACAGACGCTGCCTTATAACATGGCAGGCACTTTCTGTAAATAGCATCCTTCAGGGGGCCCTTGGTGGACCTCCCTTGAGTGCCCTGAAAAGCTAAAAACAAATGTAAGGTGATATCTTCATCACTCTAAATCCACTTAGCAGGAGTAAAAAGGTCATAACACAATTGTCTTTGAAGAAAATTCTTCAGGGTAATTCTGAGAATCTGACTTTATGAGTCAATGGTCCAATTCAGGACTTGAATAAAAGGGAAGGATTATCAGAGGATGCTTCGGATGCCTAATGATTTATAATGTTATTGTTCCTAGAACAAAATGTAATGTTTTCCACTTTGGCCAAAAAGTGTAATGCTCCAGTTCATGACTGTGCCTATTATTCTACTGAAATGGTGTTCTTCCATTCTTCAATAACTTTGTGGTTAAAGCAAATCCAAACCCTCCAAACCGAACCCTGAACATACCTCTTCCAACCAAGTTATAAAGCCAGCACCATTCATGCTTGAATGATAGAGCTTCCTTCCCAACAGACTTCCCCTAGTCCAAATCCTCTCTATTCTCAAAGCCCATCTCAAACTCTTCTTGCTCTAGCATTTCCCTAAAGGAAAGCAACTTCCCTCCCTCGAACCCCCACTCCTCCAGCTGGGAGCTAGTTGAAGGTGCTTGGGAAAACAGCTGGCACACAGAATGAGCTCAAGAGATGCTTGTTAAATGGATGACTGGCACCTGACTCTGTGCTGGCTCTTGTGGCATTAAACATTCTTCCTTGTATTTGTTTCCTATTGATGCATCAAAAATTACCACAATCTTAATGGCTTAGAACAACACTTATCTTACACTTCTGTGAATCAAGAGTCTGGGCACAATTTAACTGTGTCCTCTATTTCATGCTCTCACAATGCTGCAATCAAGTTATTAGCTGGGCTGCAGTCTCTTCTGAGGCTCAGCTGGGGAAGAATTGCTTCCAGTATCATCCAGGTTGTTGGCAAAATTCATTTCCTTCTGGCTGAAGGACCTTCTCACTGGCCGTCGGCCGCCTCAGGTCCTAAAGGCCAGCAGCACTTCCCTGCTGGCTTTCTCCAGAGGCAGCTAACAACATGACAACTAACCTCTTCCAAGCCATCAAGGAGTCTCTCTCTCCAGTCTGCCAAGATGGAGTCTTAGATGATGTCACCTAATCAAGGAAGTATCATCCCATCACTTCTGCCATATTCTGTTGGCTTAAAGCAAGCCAAAGGATCTGCCCACACTTGAGTGGAGGGCATTATAAGGGCATGCAATGAGCAAGAGCATGGTCCATTGCATGCCCTTATCATGCCCTTGTCATGAGCCTAGTGGCATGGTCACCTTGGACTTCTAGGGGAAAGCAGAGGTTGTCTTCATTGTCTTTTTAGCTCATAGCACAAAACCTTCCACATAGTAGACACTTCAAAAAAAGGCAGCAAATTGAAATGTACAGTTGAGGCAAAAATAAGAAACAGCCCCTAAGGATACACAGTCGTAACTCAGTGATAAAACTGTTAGAAGTCATTTAAAGGGGAAAAAAAATGTTTTTTCTTTAAAAACACATTTGCTAAGGAGCAAAAAATTGTTTTTCTAAAAATAAAATTTATATTATAAAACAACTCCTCAAATTTGTGTCTTTTCAAAACTTTAGCACCATTTTCTAGGATCAAGGCCTTGACTAAATGACAGTTAAACATACGGATGCTTCACCAAAAGAAACAGGTTGATTTGGGGAATAAAAGATAAAATACTTACTTTGAAGCAGTTGTAGTTTTTACCACAATAACTGATGATTTAAATAATCTACCCCCCCCAAAAATTATCTTTTTACCAAGAAAGGAACTGATATTTTTTAAATATCTAATTTTTCTTCCATACCCAGACAAAGTACCTTTGCATTAACTTATTCTGTAGAAAGGAAAGAAAAAAAGATATTTCATGGGGAAAATAGTCCCTATTTCAGAGAACAAGCACACTCCTTCAACTCTTCCTGCAAAGGGTCTTAATTTTATAATAGGTGATTCCTTTCCTAAATACACATCTAATAAAAGTATACGTCATTGCTGAAATTCTTCACTGGGCTATTTTCAAACATCTGAGGCATTCCTCCAGCGACTTCCAGGACTGCATCAATGTGACCTCAAGGAACAGCCAAGCAGCGCCACCTCATCCCCTCTCGTCCGAACTTCCTCATCGTCACACAAGGAAGCATATTCCCTGCCAGTGCTGAGGGCATGTCCTGGACAAGAGCGTGCTCTTCATTTTACTTTTAAAACATTTTGCTAATGGGTAATGGCACCTGCCTCTAAAATAAAATGCCACATTCACTCATTTGTTACAGTTATTAATTTTGTACCATCTTTCTCATCATTTCTTGCCTTTTGACATTATTTATTTCAATACAAATACTTTAAAGCCAGGGCTCTCAAACTTCGGTGTGGATCTATATAAGCTGTGGATCTGTGAGTTACTTACTAAAATGAGAGCCACCAGGAGCTACCCTGGGTCTTTCCATCTGGTAGGTCTGGGTGGGGCCACAGAACCCGTATTTGTTCCACATGGCACAGGAGGTTCTGAGGCAAGGGGTCTGGCACTTTGCATTGATAAACAGGCTTGAAAACTGCAACACACCTTCCATGTTAAAGTTTGGTACATAACTAGGAAGGCTTACAGGAATAAAACTCCCATGTCAGGGGTATACTCACTGGATAGCAAAATGGTTTCTCTGGGTGTCCTCAGCAAGCTTATGGTACAGAATATTTTAATGTGATGGCCACTCTTAGACTCCAGGGAACCCACCTGAGAGTGGGGAAAATGAGCCAATGTGTTGGGTTTCTTACCATGAAAATTCATTCTTAAGCAGAAATAAGGGAAAGGAAGAGAAAACACAAACCTGTAGTCCCCAAAGGCTGAAGCCCGAAGGAGCCGATTTCCTGCCTCCACCCACTTTCAGGGGCATGGTGGGCCATGGAGGAGGAGGAGGTGATGGGTTCGGCTAGAGCAGTTCTCAAACCATAGCTGCTCTCAGGACCCCCTGGAGATGCTGACTGAGTTCTGGGCCTCAGCCCCTGGGTTTCTGACTCAGTAAGTCTGGGATGGGGCCCAAGAATTTGCATTTCTAACAAGTTCCCAGGTGCTATGATTGGCCCTTGCCTAGGGACGGCACTTTGAAAACCACTGGATGAGCTCTGAAAGGTAAAAACCATTACACCAGTCTATAGTAAAGGAAGGAATGGGGACATTTTGCCAGAAAAAGAACTTCTAATACTCAAAACTAAGCATTACAAGCTGGTACGCAGGGAAGTTTGTTGTAAGACATTCTCTGTTTAATAGCACATTCTGGGTTCCCACTGATTTAAATGCATCTCAGCTGGTCTTTCATTCAGACACATAATGTGACTTACAATGCTTAATTAATCAAGAAACCTTACTGATGGTCTATTGAATACACAGAACTGCTGTGTGTAGGCTGAATTCCTAGTGGATAATAACATAGTCCCTGACTTTTAATTTATGTTTGGTCTGTATTATTTTGCCTCCAATTACTAAGAAACTTTGGACTAACTTAACATAATCTTTTACTATCACAAGATAAAAGAAAAAAACAGGGCTCTTTCCAAAGACGGATTTTTTTTTCCCTTTGCCTGCACTCTACTTTTAGAACAAGGAAAGTGACTGCAGGAGGAGGGAATTATAGTAGAGATCTAGATACCTTTGCTTATTTCTAAACCAACTTCCACGAGATGTCCCAGAAACCAGAAACCATCAGCAAACTTGATGATCAATATAAAGACCTGAGATACATGATCTTTGATCATCAAAAAAAAACCCATTAAAGTACATAAGCATTCTATTTTTCAATATGCTAACATTTTAGAAAATTGTTCACAAATTGAGAAAGGAGAAAAACTCTATTAATAACCTTATGGCAACATGGCCCTTTAATGAGCCATTTCCATGAACCTCATCTTATTTGATCTATACTATAAAATGAGAGGTGGAGCCAAATGGGAGGTGCAATTAACCCCATTTACAAACAGGAACAAAATCACCCAGAGACGGCAAGCGGTGGCCCAGGATGCCCAGCAAGAGGTGGCGACTGTTCTGAGGCTGCGTCAGCCCTAGGGCAGTAATCCAGTTTGTAAATGAGTTGCCCAGCTGGACTAACAAAATCTCACAAGAGCATTCAAATGCACTCCAGTAATTTCAAAATCTCGCTTTAACATACCCTAACTGCTCCCTGTGGATTTTCTATGATTATCAGATTGGGATTTTTACCATACCTTTTTAAAGAATGCAAAAATTTTATTTTTAATCTAGTGCCTTGTGAGGGTCCCTGCTAATTTGACTTTTAACACAGCAGTGACCAGAGACTTACCTTTCTTTACCCTCAAACCTTCATGCCAAGTCCCAGCCCTGGCTCAGCCAGATCTGCCCAGAGGCTTTGGGGTCAATCAGTCCCAGGCTTGCCTGAAGCAAGGGGTCAGGCTAGGACACTAATTTGCATGTGGCCTTGGGTAAGTCGCTTCACTGTTCTATATGCAGTTTTTCTCATCAGTAAAAAATAGAAATAAAGGTGACTTAGTGACTTTTTTACTCAAAACATTTTCTCACGCCTTAAAAAAGCTGCCCAAAACTCTCAAGTCCTATTTTTTATTTTATTCCTTAATAATGAAATCCACTTGTATTTATAAAGTGCTGGATAATCTCGCTTATTCTCTTATTTATGGCCTTACAAAGCCTAAAAAACCTGACTTGGAATCCAGCCCACAACTCCCACTTCTACCTCATCACCTTTTACTCTATTTTTCATAGACAATCCAGCAATACTGACCTTCTCCGTCTCTGCAGCAGGCCAGACCCATTCCCACCCCAGGGCCTTTACGTCACTGTCCTCTCGACCAGAAGAGCTCTTCCCTGACCCTTTCACATCACATGACCTTCCCTGACCTCCCCCACCTCGGCCCCACCCTGCTCTCTAGCCGGTTACTCTTTTATTTTCTTCATGGTATGGACTCTCTCTTTGTGCCCATTCCCAGTACAGAGGAGCACAGTCAAAATGCAACAAATGAATCCTTCCATCCACCCCTTCATTCCACAAAGGCTCCTTATGTGCTTGCCAGGAACTGAGAGTAAAAAGATAGCCATGGTATGATCCCTACCCACACAGAGCTCATGTTCAGGCTGGGAAGCTGAAAGTACAGACAAAATGACTATGCTACAATGTAAAAAGTATCAAGAAAGAAAAGGATTTGTTATGCCCGATATTCACAAGGATGGGCTGCACTGGGTGGGGTAATGAATGGCACTCTCCCCATCTGAAGGCTGGGAAAAGTATCAGAGGAGCTGGTTAAGGATCTGTCTGAAGTTTCACAGCCAATGATAGAGGCAGAAGTCTCCCCACTCTTGAATCAATGGTGTAAATGATTCATCAAAGTGAGGTGATATGTCTTAGTCAATTCAAATTGACTAATATTTTGAAAGCGCTGTTAACAATCTGTTTGATATGGTATTAAAATGAAACACATACGGGTGAAAGGATGGAGATTCTACACTCCAATTAAAAATAAAAATAATAAAATGAAGTTCATACAAGATTGCAAGTCAGATTGGAAATATTTGGTAACCTGTAAGAAATAAATCATTTTAAGTCTATGAAGACAAAAGAACCTTACTCTTATATTTTCCTTACCTCATTAGCATATTTTCCTCTGGTGGCTTTTTACTGGTTACATTCTATCTCCTCTGTGAGGATTTCTCCTTTGTTCATTACCAAAATGCCTCTGAGTTTCCCCTCTAGCCACTTGGTTCTGAATTCTCAATGACTGATCTCCTTTGTCACCAACCACATCGACTTCTGATCTCCACACCTTCTTCTAACACATATTCCCATCCACTGACCAAACTCATCTTTCCTCTTCCCCAGCAGCACCAGGAGTATATATTCAAACACCGGCCCATCCATCTCCTGATTCACAAATCACAACATTTCGCAAACTGTTTACTTACGTCCATGCCAGCGATATTACTCAAATGTGGTGGAGCGAAAAAGCCGTAGGGAGTAGCACAGTTGGCCAAGAGCAGTATTTGGGGATCTAAAATTACAGGGGAAAATCATGCAATACTCATTTGACTTAGTCCCAAATCTCTATCACATGATGTTGAGCAGAAAGATTCTAAAACTGGCAGGGAGAAAGGAAAAGTTGTCTTAAAGTTTGGGCCACGGAAGGGATGCCTGCAGAGAGAAAGCAGGAGGGAACAGAATACGGTGACGTGCCCTTGAAAAGCTATCATCATAAACTCTGTCTGTGGGCAAGGATAAGCTCCCAGAGAACGGGGGAAAGAAAAATCAATGGAAATGGTTGCCAAAAAAAAGGTGAGAGTAAACAAAAGAGGACGGAGAATTCTTTATATAGAATTTAGAGGCCAGCATCTACAACACAACAAAACCAGAGAGGCTAGTTCGATTCAGTTCTGTCCGGTTCAGTTAGCATGTATGGGACGGACCTGCTATGGCAGAGCACATTCCTGGGTGCTGAAGTGACAGCAGAAAACCCTGCTCTGGAGGAGCTCGGCACTGAGGAGGAGACAGATGTCTCTTCCACTGGCTCAGCCATACCCAGAGCCAAGTAAAAGTGAAATCAGACTGCTCCTGGTGTGATGGAGAGGGAACCATGATTTTCACCAGGGGGTCTGAGAAACACAAAGAAGGACATGTCAGAGACAGGAGTGCCCACGAGGAGGCAGTCCTGAGCAGGCAAACAGGAACCCCTGAGAATCCATACTTGTGGAACATGGCTGTGCAAAGGCCCTGCTCTCCAAGCACTCGTTACCTCCTGCAACCCCTCAAAGGGTTTCCGAATGATGGCAGGCACCATCATCATCCCTGTTTTGTGAATGAGGTGACTTATCTCTGCCCCAGATCTCACAGTTACCAATCCAAGGTCAGTCAGTGAGGAAGTGGTGATAAAGTGCCAATGTCAAGGTAAGAGACCCGAAAAGGACTGGAATAGACATGTCTCCAAAGAAGAGATACAAATGGCCAATAAACACATGAAAAGATACTTAACATCATCAGCCATTAGGTGGATGCAAATCAAACCCCCAAGGAGGTACAACTTCACACCCACTAGGATGGCTATCATTTTAATTTTAAAGAAGGAAAGTATCAAGTATTGGAGAGGATGCAGAGGTGATGGAATTCTAGGGCATTGCTGGTGGAAATGTAAAATGGTGCAGCCACTGTGGAAAGCAATATGGCCATTCCTCAAAATGTTAAATAAATATAGAGTCACCATTTGACCTGGCAATCACACTTCTAGCTACATACCCAAAGAAAATGAAAACAGGGTCACAAACAGATACTTGTGCACCAATATTTATTGCAGCATTATTCACAACAGCCAAAAGCTGGAAACAACCCAAGTGTCCATCAGTAAACAATGTATAATCAAACTGTGGTACTCGCAATGGAATATTATTCAGCCACAAGAAACAATGAAGTTGGGAGACATGCTGCAGCAGGGAAGAACCCTGAAAATATTATGCTTGGTGAAACAAGCCAGACACAAAAGGACAAATATCACGTACAAGAGATGACTAGAAATAGCAAATTCACAGAGATAGAAAGAAGATTAGAGATTACTGGGGTAGTGGGGAAGTGAGAGGGAGAGCATTTGTAAAAAAAAAAAAAAAAAAAAAACAAAAAACTTTTTTAATTAAAAATAAGGAATAATTTTTTTAATGTTAAAAAAAAATAAAAGATAGGAGCCTTGTATTCTAACTCCAAAGACTGAACTCCTAACCTCTTGCGGCACTGCCTCTAGTTCAGAACAAGCCAAAGTGGGAGCAAGGAAGAGAAAAAAGTGGGAAGAGGAGGAAGACAAAGGCGGGGGGGCGGCGAACAGGCTACTTTTCCTCCTGTATCCCCACTATCTCAGATCTACACGAAAATGTCTGCAGCGTCTGAACATCAAATGCAGTGTCTACACGAAATGTTCAATCCATAATAATAAGCAGGGCAAATTAACAAGTGCACATGGGCACATACATATAAATATGGCTCTGATGTATTTTTCCATGAGTGCTAAAACAACCAATATGTGTCACACCAACGAATTATATACCATTTTCTCTCCACTATGGAGGCAAGAACTCTTATTAGTAGAACATGCATGTAGAGCAACATAAAATCATTGTCTCTCCTGATCTGTAAGTCACTGTGCTTAATCACCACAGAAGGAGCTTTTAAAAACATGATGCTGATGAGTAGCTGTTAGAAAAATCATTTTCTAATGTTTTATTTAAAATATTTTATAATTAAAACTAGAATATTTAATGGTAAAAGGCACCCAATTTGCCCCACAATGTTTAAACCTTTAAGCTTTATTTACTCATCAGTAGTGTTTATCTTTTGCAAACTTCCAACTCTTAGAAGAATATATATATGTATATATATATTTCAAACATTGAACTGGTAAAAGAAAGCAGGATTAAAAAATCCTATATGCAAGGCAAATCCATAGCCACTAAAAGCAGATTAGTAGTTGTCAGGGGCTGGGGAAAGGGGTAATGAGGCATGACTGTTTGATGGGTATGGGGTTCCTTTTTGGGGTGATAAAAATGTTCTGTAATTAGATAGTGATGGTTGTACAACACTGAGAATGTGCTGGAAGTCACTGAATTATACACTTTAAAATCGTTGAAATGGTGAGTTTTATGTTACATGAATTATATCTCAATAAAAAGAAATTATTTCATCTCAAAAAAAATTTTTTAAAAAGCCCTATTTAAAAAGCCTTTGGCTGCATGTACTATTCAAAGTTAAGATAACCAAAGTTTAAAGGGCTCCCTCCTTGAGACCTTTCTAAAGCGTTAAGTGTTGATTTTGGCATTTAAATTCCCATACAGATGGTAACTGGTCATAAATATTGCCCAGAGCGAGTTCTTTCTAGATCTCTATTTCCCAAAGTGTGGACCTCCTCTATCAGCATCCCCTGGGGTGCTTGTTAAAAATGCATATTCCTGGGTCCCATCCCAGAGATTGGAATTCAACAGAGTATTTTAACAGACTCCTCTGGTGATTCCATTGCACATTCCCGTCTGAGAACCACCAATCTCTTTAAAATGTTTGAGAACCACCAATCTCTTTAAAACAGACCAAGGAAAAATGGCCAGAGGCACAACCAAAACCGCCTGTGACCAATTCCTTATCTTACCTAACACCCCCTGGAGCAGCACCTGCATTTGGGAAGAAGCCAAGTCAGATCCATAGACACAGACTGTGTGGGACACAACCCACCCACAGGGGTAACCCACCTCTGAGTGCCCACCCCTCAAGCCCACTGCACACCATCCATGGGCTAGGGAAATCACGACGTGAATTTAGGCAGTGAAAGCCAATCTAGATTGGTTAGAGCCGTCGGGAGAGTGAAGATGGAGACCTCCAGACAGAACGTGGCAGCCAGTGACCTCCCAGGCCGCCTCGGCCAGTAGAAAGAACAAGGAACTAAGAGCCACCAAAGGATGGGATGGAGCAAGGCCCCATATTTGGAAAGGGGTTAACAAAGAATGGCTCGCCCACTCATGCAGGGTATGAAGATCTAGAAAAGGCCTTTGGTGGGCCCTACAGCACTGCCAAAATTACCCTCGCCCCCATCAGCAACTCCCCTTTGCGTGATTTGGTCTTGGTGAGTGTTCAACGTGTGGCAACACAGCCCTAACACTGAGTCGCCTCTGTTCATTCCTAGGAAGGACTTGGAAGCAAAATCTGCATTTTAGGAAAATTTAATTCCAGCTCCCGAGCATGTTTGAGTATGTCTGGAACATTCAAGACAACAAATTAATGGGGTCAGAAACAGCAAAAGCCTGTGGTTGCCAAAGGTCCTTTCAACAAGTCAGTCTTCCTAAAGGCAAACCGTTGAGTGGGGCATCGAAAAACTTGAATGCAGCAGGCCAGGAGGAGAAGCAGGCGGGGGGGGGGGTGGGGGGGGTGGCACGGCGCTGTGCTCAGGCCGGTCCACGGGCTGGAGGAGGGCTCCCCAGTGAAGGTTTCAGCACTATCACAACACAGAATTTATGGTTCCTCAATGTTTATTTTAGCCAGTGTTGAGAACACATATTTGACCCAGTGTGAACTTGACCTCTGGGTCCCTCTCCCTCCGCCAATCTGTCGGTGCCGTGTGACAACATCTTCCAGGCAACCCTCCCACCCCAGCTCCCTGCACTGGGGCCTGTGCAGCCCTCTCACCGGCTGCCACGGTGGACCTCACTGCAGATCTACTGGCAAAGCAGCTGTCAATAGCCACAGCAGGCATTAGAAGAATGTGTAATCCTCTGGCCCAACACCCAAGCTTGACCAGCACAGCAATGAGCCAAAAGGGACAGGAGAGATCAAGGCCAAGAGGGTCCTCGGGGTCACCCGGCAGCCCGGCCACATTGCACTGCCTGGATGAGATGCCATCTGCCGCGGTATCTCTGAGCACCAAGGGCACATATGCAACTACGCAGCCTCTGCATATAATTTAAAGGAAATTTCTAGGCTTGGGTTTTGTTTTCAAAGCAGCGTGGGCTGGATGCCAGTGGAAAAGCAACGGAATATCGATTTTCTCTTTCTTGCTAAGGAGAGAACAAGTCATCTATGCACCAAGAGTTGAGTAAAAACAGACCCTGCACTCCCTACAGCTGGCTACATTTCTCCTCTATTCATAGAACCTGGCACATGGTAAAAGTAGACAGATATCTGTGAAATAAATGAAAGAACCATCCGTGCATATATATGGAGGGCCTGCACGGTGCCAGGCGCCCGATTTGGATCCATATCTGCCATCTTTCCTCTTCCACCCACCTCACTCTGCCAGCCTGGCCTCACTCTCATCTCCTTTGTTCTGTGTTGTCTGTTCCCATGCACACACCCAGTCTCCTCTTTAAAGCCTAGCCCATGGTAATATCTCTCTCTGGCCCATACTTCCCCTGAGAGGAGAAGGAAAAGACTGGAAAAACCAATCAGAGAATGCATTCAGTGGTAGGGGGGATGCAAAGTGGGAGAAAGCAGAAACAGTACACCTCAGGAGTTTAATCCCCCACTCAGATGACCAGGTCCTCAAGCTACAAAGCCTTCCTATAAACGTTAACTGTTAGGAAAGAGAAACAAATGTAGTACCATCTGTTTTGCTCAAAACAGATATCATTATCAACATTCACCCAATATTAATAACCAAAATGACATATCTCAGGATACGATTTCAAGTTCCAGATACCCCCACATAAAGGGTGTCTGGAAAAACAACATTAGCATGTCACTGGGCACCTCTACATCGTGCCGGGCAGCCACAGCCCCACAGACCACCTTGGAGGAGGCACACATCCATGGTTTGCCACTGGGCAAGTCTGCTGCCTGCTTGTTTCACAGCTCTCGGATTTGCAATTTAAGATTCACTAAATCTCCAGTCTTCAGAAGCATCTGTCCGTGGCTCATTTAAATTAAGTTTCCATCAAATTAAAACAATCCACACTGGCTCTAAGGGGGCCTTCTTTTCTTCACTAGATTAAGTGAATGCAGAACAACATGAACACATCAAATCTCTCATGCAGAAATAAATTTCTACATCAACTGGACGTGGTCTACATAAACTGAAACTCTTCAGCAATACTCTTTAAATTATCCTCAAAATAGGCAACTGGAAGGCTCCTGGATTATACATTTAAATGTGCATGAACATTTTATGATAACTACTATCTTGAGAGGGAACTTCACAATCATATGTCATTGGTTTTTGTATTTTTATGTGTGATAAACCATACCAGTGCAATTTTTCAATCTCAGCTTAATAAGGACATGAGAGGAGAAGGAGACCACAAATCAATTTATTTTGCAATCTAAATAGTACTACTATTCATTGAAGTAGTAACAATCACAAAAAATGACGTTGGAATTTTTTTCCATTCTTAAACTGGCAATTCCTCCCCTAAGAGGCAAACTTTTACACAAAGAAAACTGGAGATAGACAAACAATTGAATATTTAGTGTAAGTTCTTTTAAAATAAATCATTCAGTGGTGGAAAACAACCCAAACTACTTTACACCTGTAATATGGAAAGGTAACCGTTACATCTACATTTCTAAAAAAAAAAAAAAAAAAAAAAAAAAAGATAGCTGGGGAAACATGGATGGGGAGGGAAAGAAGACAACCGCGTATCTTTTACCTTGATTCCTGCAACAATCCTGCAAGGTAGGAAAGGTTTTAGTACTGTCATTTCTGAATGGGAAAATATAGTCAGAGAGGTCAAGTGAATCCCCAAGGTCGCACAGCTAGTGAGGGATTTAGGATCTGAACTCAGATCCTCTGCACCTGAGGGCCAGGAGTTTTTCCTGGCATCACGCTGCTCAGACACAGAGCAAGGGTTTCACAGCATCAGTGGTCACCCAGTGGTACCGTCTCAAGACAAAAGATCCCTTATTTCTCTGGCTCTCCCAAACACACACACACACACACACACACACACACACACAAGTCCCCCACTGAAAAATATCCATCTAACAGATACATTCCTTTGGGTTGAGCATTGACCTACCACAGAACCACTTTTGAAAATATAATTATTCCTGGAAAGAGTGAGGATTTACGTTTCAAGCATTTGGGCCTGAATTTGTCAGACTGAGCAGGTCTGAGAGTGGATGCTGAAAAACATGGAAAAGGAAAGGGAAGATGCATTGCTGAAATCTCAGAGCTGCCCAGGGGCTACCTTAGAGGAGTTGGAAGGATAACCTCAACCAAAAGCTAGAGGCATTTGCTGCAGGTATTCTGAGAACAAACCAGCTTAGCAACTTCTTCCAGAGCCCTTAGCAACTGTTCAGCCCTATCTTTTCTGACCACTGTGCCTTCTGTGGTCTCCCTCTTCCAGGGTCATCAAAAGGCTAAACACATACCCTTGCCTCCCTGGTGTGGAGAAGCAAAAAGCCAAAGTGTGAGGCAATTCCTCAAGATCTGAATGCTCTCCTTTCAGATCCTAGAACATCTCTGGATCCCCCAAAGTCCTCAGAAAACCTAAGGGTGAGAGACAATCTTCTTTTCCAAGAAGGCAGCCAATTGCATCATTTGTCCAACAAACTTCCTAAAGCCACAGAGCACTCTCTCCAAAAGGTGTCAAGGGGCGCTTCCTCATCATTGTCTGTAAAGCCCTATCCCGTCTTTTGAGTCTCTACCCAGTAATATCCCACCGCAGCAGTGCTGTCACAGATGGGTTACCTCCCCTGACTGGTGAACCATGTCACATCAGGTTTTGAGCAGAGGGATTTTCTGGGGAGAGGAGGAGGATGTAATTTGACTAGAGCAATTCTAAACTCAGGAAAATGCTGATGCACTACTGTCAAGCATAATCTAAGAATTCAAGAATTGAAAAACAATTATTTATTCCAAAAGGTCTATAACCCTGAGCATTTCTGATCTGGTGGTTTGAGTTCAATGACCAGGAGGCTGATAGTCAGTTTGCACCTGCCATGATATCTTCTGGATCATGGCCAAATCATAACCCATCTGGACACAGCTTTTTACAAAATTAGAGCCACTATGACAAAGCATCCCTGTTTCCTTCAAGAATTAAAGGCATTTTTCAGCAAGCAAGTTTTCTGGAATGATTGTACAATTTTTTTATTCATTCACTAGTATTTTAAAATCCTCTTTACAAGACAAATTACTATATTAGAAATATTATGTTAACTACTAATAAGCAGCTGAAATTTTGGACAATTCCAGCTCACATGGTGATGGCTCAAGCTCTAGGCAGAGAACATCTAAGTATGCTCAATTTTTCCTAAGTGGAAACATAAGGTTTCTTTATCTCCAAATGGCACCATACTTAGCAGCAACTTGTCAAAAGGAGACTCAAAATACATTTTAACTTAATCCTGAAATTCAAAATGCAAAGGGGGAATATTTTTCTGATGTTGGCAAATCTGTTTGCACCATTAAGGAATTTTTCTAAGTCTAAAATATTGCAAACATGTATGTTAACTTTTGAGGGGCACTGCAGGAAACCTCACACGTCAGTTCTGAAGGGGGGTTCAGTGGTGCACCCTGAGAAACAGTCCAGGCCTTAAGCATAGAGGATTTTCAAAAAGCTTCAAAAACTATTGATGTTTTATTCCAGAATAGAAGCCCCCAACCTCCCATTCCCCTCCTGCCATCACCTTAAAAAATGTTTTTCGTTTGTTGGCATCTATGTTTAAATTAATTGTATTGGTTCTGCCATATGGCACATTCTCAAATAGGTTCTTTTCCTAGCTCCAGACTCACAGGTGTGACAGAATAATTAATTAATAAGTAATTAATTCCCCTTCAGTACAGGGGAATCTTGAATGCAGGGCATAGTTCTGTACCAGGCATTGCTATGGGAACTTATCCTATAATTGCCCTGACCCGAAAAGCCCTTCCTGGGTGACAATGAAGGCTCCGGGTAATGGGGTGGACTGTATGTCTGACATGAACTCCCCCAGAGTAGCATTAGCCCCTGCGAGTGACCACTGTGGGATCCCCCACCCCAATGTGGACAGCCCCACTTTGCCTCCTGCACAGGACCACTGTGAACCTGACAACTCACGTTTGGTGCACCTCTGGGAGCCAGGGGCCTTGCTCCAGCCGTGGCAGCACTGCCCTCCACAGACGTTGACCCTGAAACAAAGCAAGATCCCTGAGTCCAGTGGCAGCAACACTCCCTCCCCAAGAACTCAAACTTCCAGGGGGTTCCTGAAAGCCCAGCCCCGTTTCCTCATTCCTCTGCTTTCCAGAAAGCCCAGGATGTCCAATCCAAGAAGGGTAATGGCCAAATATCAGGGAAGAGCAGGAGAACACAAAAGCCTGCAGAACCCAGAGCTATACAAGAGGGGAGAAAGAGGTCCAAATAAATTTTTTAAACCCAAAATTAAAGTAGAGCCAAATCTATTTTTGTATTTTATTTGGGTCCGCAAATGAAATTGAAATTGGGTTTCCGAGTGCAATGTCCAAAAACAGGTGAGGTCACAATGCTTGAACCCACCCCTGGGGAGCCAAATAAGCAAAACAAGTTTCTCTCCCCACCCTGTGATTAACTGGGGGCGCGGGGGGGGGGGGTGCAGAGGGAGGATGTTTATGAACGCCCAATAACAGAAACTTGCTACCCAAAGATTCCGTCATTGCTGAGATCCTTTACCCCCTCCCAAACCCCAAAGAAAGCAGACCGCACAGGTGGAGGGAAGTCGAAGGCCACGGGTTCCAGGATGCTGAAAAGTTCTAGGCCACAGAACGCGAGCTAGACCTTTACAGCCCGCCCTCTCCCAAGCACTTTTTTCATTAGCTAGAATAAAATTAACATTGAGTTGCAGAAAGAAGTTTAATTGACGCTGCGGGTTTAAGTTCCAGTGACTTCACATTGACGCCCATCTCCGAGCAGTCTGGTTTGCACACTGGAGGTTACGCCCCAGGCAGAAATCCCTTTTGTATTTACCCGCAGCTCAGTAACAATGCACCGTAATTTCAGCGTCAGTAAAGGGGACCCGGCTTCCCCGCTCTCGGCGCTGCCGTCGCGCTGCCGGGCAAGCAGAGGCGGGGAGGAGAGAGCGGACCCACAGCACACGACGCCCCCGGCCGCGGCGGGGCTCCGAGCGGCCCTGACCCCGCGGGTCCCGGCGCGGGCGGCGCGCGCGAGGCGGGAAGGAGAGGGTGTGGGCTTACCCCTGCAGCTGCTGCTTCTGGTGAACCTGCAGCCTGGAGCCCCCGCCGCTCGGAGTCTCCCGCTGCACTTTGGCGCGCGCAGCCGGCCGGCCTTGTCTGGCGAGCGGGGTGGCCGCCGGGTGACCGCCGGTCTGGGGGTAGAGCGGCCCGCCGGGGCCCCCGGGACGCGCCGGCTCCGGTGGCAGCGGTGGCGGCGGCGGCCGGAGCCCCTGCAGGGCCGCGCCTCCGGGCTTGCCGGTGCGCCGGGGCCGCTCCGGGGGCGCGTCGAGGGCGGCGCGACTGGGGGCGCCGGCGCCCGCCGAGCCGCGGCTGTACCTGGCGTTGAGCGCGACGTTGAAGGTCCGCGGGCGCGGGGGCCCGCCCAGGGATAAAGCGCCCGCCGCCAGGCCGGGGCCCGGGCGCACCACGTACGTGATCCTCCGCACCCGGCCGTGCGCCGACGAGGCCAGCAGCCCTGCCCAGAGCAGGAGCCCCCACCTGAGCCAGGCCCCCGCCATCGCGGGCCCGAGGCGGCGCGAGTCGCCGCGCGCGGTCCGGCCCCCGCCCCCGGCCGTGCGGCTCGCTTGGTGCGGGCGCCCGCGCGCTTCCCCAAAACTGCCGAGAGCCCGGGAGGAGCGAGGAGGAGGAAAGCACGGTTGCAAGAAAGGCAGGCTGAGCGGCCCCGGACCCCGGGCAAAAGTGGCGGGGAGGAGGGGGCGGGTGTGGGGGTGGGGAGCGCGGAGACCCGGAGGGGAGGGGCGCGGGAAGCCGGCCGCGCAAGGTGAGGGGCCGCCCGCCGCGCCCGGGGTGGGGGCTTCGCCGAGCCCGGCGGCCGGCGAGTGAGGCCGAGGGCGAGCGTGAGCGCGCGGTACGCTCGGAGCAGCCCCCGCTACAGAGTCTTTAAAAAGTTTCTCTCGCCGTGCAAGCGAGTGTCAGATCTGAACAGCCAATCTCCGGCAGACGTGACGTCAGGCAGGAAAGCCTAATTGGGGAAACCGTGCGATGAGCCCGGGAACGCGCTGCCACCCTCCACATCCACACGGATGGTTAGCGTGGGTCGGAGAGGCAGAGGTCCCCGCTGCCCAACCCCGTGTCCGGGGAGACGACAAAGGGCTCGGCAAAGCCACTGGATGACTTTCCTTTCAGGAGTCCCACTGGATCCGTTTGAAATTGTTTGGCAATCCAGGATTTGTCTTCTCCATGCTTACTGGGATACTTGCTGCGGGTATTGGATTAAAATATCAAATCGGGCCCCAGAAAGGACTGTCCGGGGTACGCCGGGCTTTCCATCGGAAAGCGTTTGGGTGTTCTCTTTGGGATTGTAAAGTCGGGTGACGGTTTCTCGGTCTGCACCCTCTGGTACCCTGCTCCTCGCTGGGCATGTCCCGGGGTACTGGGCGGGCAGCAGGGGGCGCCCGCGTGGGTGGGGAAAACCGCAGCAGAAATCAACCGCAGAAGCAGCCCGTAGACCTTTAGGAAAGGAATATAGAGTTAGGGACCCAGGACAAGACCAAGTCATTATTAGTATTAAAAAAAAAAAAAAAAAAAGAACCAAACCAGTTCCGCGGACTCCAGTCCGAAGGGGTCACACTGGAGCCGTAGTGCTCTTTGGGGAAAACCATGAAATACTGATGTATTTATTCCTAGCAGTTGGATTTAAAAACCATGTCACCAGCAGAATGCGTGATTTTATTATTGGAATGCAATAGAAATCCCATGGTTATAGCAGTCCCTTTAAAAAGCCATTAAGCTAAGAATAATGATGTTTCTAAGTTTTGGTTACTGTTGTTGAAATTTATTTGTGGCTTATCCTTTGGTTTTGTTGTCTGCCTGCATTGGCTAGTAGACAGTTGGTAGCAGGTGACAATGGTTTACAAAGTATTAATGGAAAAATAATTTAAAGGAGGCATTGTAATCTATTATGTTTTCTTTTTTTCTGTACATTGGAGAAAGACCTCCATTATTTGATTTGGCAGCTGCCAGAATAGCAGTTTCCTGTGAGAACACAGCCGAGAGCCACTGTAGATAAATAGTATTGGCCTGGAGTTTAGAGACCTCAGTGCCAGTCCTAACACTGACACTAATTAGCCACCAGACCACAGGCAGCCCCGTTCTTTCCCAGGCTCAGCTTTCTCCTCTCTAACAGGAGTTGGGTTAAAAGTCCCCTCCAACCGTAACAGTTTGTGGCTCTAGGAACATTCAGGGTCGCTCTGGACAGGATCAGTGAGGTCATTCTAAACAGCCTCTGAGCCAGGCCAAAGTAACCAGCTGAGAAGATTGAGGAAGGAGACTGGATCAAGTAGCTGTGTCCAAACAGTGGGTACTGAATGAAGGACACAAAACAGGCTAATAAATATCCACCAAGTGCCTACTGTGAAGAAGGCATAGAGGGTGACCCTCTGGAGATAATAAAGTATCACAAAGCTTAACCCCTTTGTCTTTGAGAAACTTCCTAACTGGTTAGAGAGACACCATATAAATTAATAAAAGCTTTTAAAGAAGATAAATAATAACAACCAAATTCAGCAACGCTTTGAGATAATAATAGAATTCTTCCCAAGGCAGAACCTGATTTGTATGATGCCAATAGCACAATACAAAACCATAGTTCACAACATGTAGGGAAAACATTTCACACTCACATAAAATCAGTCTACAGAGATTTTATCTCTCAGGGAGGGATTATATAGCAGCAGTTGAAGTATGTGGGGTAGGGGGAGAGCTAACAACACTGCAGAGAGTTAGGACCAGAGAGGAGAAGTGTCAGACAGGTGACAGCTCAGGAAATAGTAAAGGACGGGTCATCACCAACAGGACCAGACTTCACTGGTATACGGTAGTGGGCAGACGGGTCTTGTGGTCACTCACACGACCCAGAGGGACGGCATACTCCCAACTCTGTGGAGCAGCGAGAGGCAGCTGCCTATGGAGGGCAGAGCCTGGGCTGGGAGTTAGGATGACTGGGCTCTGCTGCTGCTGCTTCACTTCTCAGCCAACTTGTGTCTTTCATCTCTGTGCTTCAGTTTCCTAAGGGCTTGGGTGTCTGCCTGAGGTCCATGTGTTTGACGAGGGCAATTGTCTTCACCAGGCTCTATGGCTCTGCAGAAAAATATTTTCTACTGTTAAAAATATACAATACAATCTTCCTTTTTCTTTTACCCACAGCAATGCAGAGAGGAGCATTTCACTCCAATCACCAACCCAATTACAGCCTGGCTTATTACAGATTTGGGTATATTATAATCAAATCATCTCTGAACTGTATCTGCAGGAAAAATTGCTAGCCTGAATGTTAATCCCATCCCTAAGGGCCCGTACAGGTCTTATACCTGTGTGTATATGCAACCATCAGTATGAGAATATATGACACATGAGCAAGTAGCCCCATTGTCTAGTGAGGAGAATAGCAAAATCACAGTATTCCACACACGTCTCTTGCTATTTACGTGACTACAACATAACCCTTTTGAAATGTGTCATGCACCTCATGTACTATTATATGAGACGGTTGCTCATCTAAAACAATGAAATCACAAATATCTTGAAAGTGAAAGCCCAGTTTCTATCAGGCATTTGGGCCAGCCTTTGCCAAGTCTAGAACCGGTTTTATGCCACGGATCCTGGACCCAAACCCTCTGGGGCCCAAGGTCCATTTATATTGGCAGAACAGAACTTCCTGGTTCAAAAAATACATCTTTAAAGATCTCGTAAAACTTCTTGGACTTCAGATGGATTTTACCAAACAATACTCAGATGAGCTAAGTGTAAATGAATCAGAAAAGAGGATTATGTTTCCCATAAAAACTCATGGATATGAGGATTAGGGGAAGAAAGAAAGGCTGGCAAATGCCAAACATTTTAAAGCACTTTGAGAATATTAGTCAAACTCTGAATGTAGCCAGGGCCCCTCATCCTTACTCTTTATGAGTTTTGTAATTGAAAATCTTTTCCTACTTCAAGATCGACTACAAATCAAATTTAGTGGCTGCCTGAGATCAGAACTGCTCCTGCCCAGGTCTTCTTCAAGGCTGGGATTTCATGGAGCCTCTTTTATCCTCTTCTAGTTTCATCAGGAAATCCTTAGAAGGAGAAAGGAAGAAAGAAAAGAGAGAAACAGGAAGTCAGTAGATTACACATAAAAGGAAGGACAGAGAAAATGAGAGAAAGCACAAGATCAAGGGATGGAAAGGAAAGGGGGAAGGAGAAACAGGACAGAGAAGGTGTGAAGAAAAGAGAGGCACTGGGAGCAAGGGGGAAAAGAGATGGTAGAGGTAAAGAAGGACAGCAGTGAATTGAAGACAGAAGAAAGGGAGGAGAAATCAGTGAATGAAGGAGGGAGTAAACAGGTAGGAGAAGGGATAAAGAAAAAAACAAAAAATGAAATGTGGGGAGAGAAAGAATTATACACAGAACCTGTGGTTAATTCTCTCAGGCTGCTCACTGGGATTCCGGCAGCCATTTCTGAACGTCTTCTAGTTCTGACCTGAACATCATCTGGTCCGAGTTTGGGCTAGAATTAAACCTGTCACCTTAGGAGGTGTTAGAACAGGGTGGCTGGCTGGCTGCCCCACAAGTCATACAAAAAAGTAGGGACAGGAAGTTCATCTTTTCCCACACAAGCAGGAGGCAGTGACTGGAGTCCAGCTCCAGAAGGCCAGCAAATTGGTGCTTTATCTACCCTGGTAGCCCTCTCCCCTGTTCCTTAACCATTTCATCAAAGTGTGTGAGGAGGGAGGAGAGAGGGATTAGAAAGGTGTGGCATCTTCCACACTTGACTCAGCTTCCATGAAAAACAATATGAAGCCTTACCAACGAAGAATTAAAGCAGAGATTCATCAGTGTCTGTCTGCCAAGTTGTTTGAGCAAGATGGAGATTTTGCTGCTTTGCAGACAAAAATGAGGTGCCCCCTGGAATTGCACAGCAAGTACAACTGCGCTTTACCCCAGCATTTCCTTTCCCTTTAAAGTTTCAGGTTCGAAATTTAAGCGCCTTTAGTTGTCATCCAACAAACATTTTTTGAACAACCATAGGGCCTGCAGCTAACCTATATAGCACCTTACAGAAAATTAAAAACAGACTTCCAATCTAGGTGGAGAAATTAAAAATAAATTTCTGGTTGGATTGCAGCCCAAGATTGCCCCTGGGCCAGCAAGTGTCTTTGTGAGGACCCTGAGTGCCTGGCAATGGCAGCAGAGACCCTGTTCACATGGAGCTTACAGTCTAAGGGGGTAAACAGACCCTAACCAAATAATTTCCTGCATGGAAAGCATTTTCAAAGAATGTAAGAGTAAGGAACAGGACCCATAGCAGAAAAAAGGGTCAGGGGCATGGTCTGCCTTCCTGCAAATTTGGAGGCCCCTTGGAAGCATCCCCTTGCTTTCCCACCCTCCTGAGGGGGTCAGATCTGGGTCTAGAAACCCCCTCCCTCACTGACTGGTTTCTAAAATTCACTGAATCTGTCTGAGCCTCAGTTTACATGTACGTACAACAGGGGTAATACATCTGCTTTTGGGGTCATAAGATTTTAAATGTAAAGCAGTTTTGGTCACCAGCTCTATGAAGTACATTCTGTCCTCCCATAGCCCCTACCTTTCTCTTCTCATCGCACACCTCTCTCCGATACATTCACCATATCCCACCCAAAGGAATCACTTGCGATTTCCTAGGAGAGCGTTGCTAATGACTCTGCCTCTGCTTGGGAAGTTCGTCCTGGTATCTTATCACGCTCCTGCCCACCCACCAAACCATTCTCTACTGTCCCTCCACCACGGAGCCTGAACCTCCATGAGCTCTGACAGTGACCGCTGGCTGCCTCGATTGCCGTGACCCACATTCATGCCCATGCTTCATTCCAAGGTCTCTGAGGACAGACAGCAAGTCGTCTATACTAAGCAGCCCCTTTAAAGCTCAGAAAGTCATAAAGTAGCGAAACTGTCATTTTAAAAAATTATAATAATGCCTTAATACTACCTTCCCCATTATAAGGCTGTCAGAGAAAGGACTCTGGGACGGGTCATGTCTCAGGGAGCAGCAAGGGACCTTTAGACATATACATCCACAACTGATTCAGGAAAGAGTGAAAAACATGGGAAGAATAATTGTAAGAACTGTAAATATAGGCACTCCTCCTGAATTTGCATTGGTAGGCATTTTTATTTGAAACAGCTGCAGAAATCCAATTCTAAATGTATTCTCAGATACTCTGAATTTCCTTGTCAAGGGATTCTTATTAATTCATGTTTGAGGAAGCATGGCAGGGTGGTTAGGAGCTGAGATGCTGGAACCAGATTGCCTGGGTTCAAGTCCTGGCTTAGTTGTCTCCCAACAGTGTGATGTTGGGCAAATTATAAAAGCTCTCTATGCTTCAGTTTTCCCATTTGTAAAATGAAGATGCTAATGAAACTTCCTCATAGGATTGTCATGAAGATTAAGTGAGTTAAAAGTTTGTAAACTGTGCCTGGCACATAGTGCTACCTAAGTGTTAATTAAATAAAAATAAATAAAATATACCTACTGCTCAAAAATGTGATTTTTTTTCCTACTTCTGTTATGAAAGCAGAATACTGCATTTTTTCATCTGAAAAGAATGTGGTCCCATTTTCAATAATATTAGTATTTAATATTAAATTTAGATTAGGAAACTCCAGATTATGAACATATGAACAGATTATGAACATATTATGTATATATCTTTCTAAGAGTCTCAAATATTAACTGGTCAAGTTCAGATAGTTCTGTCCTAAGAGATTACATTTTCCCTAGAAAATATGAAATACTTGGCAAATTCTGGAGATGTACAATGGCAAGGTAGCAGTTAAATAATGGCACATTCCATCCACCCAGCCATCTACAGAGTAGTCTTTGGCTTTTATTCCTATCTCAGGCTTTACACTAGCAACTGTGATAAAAGTAGATGGAGTGGTGGGTTTTCGAGTTAAGGAGATCAAGTCCAGATTTCCATGGCCCAAATTCTAAGCTGCACCTCAGTTTCCTTATCTGGAAATAAAACTCCTGTATTGCTTAGACTTAATGTCAATTACATAAAACAGAAACCCCCAAACTAATGGTGGCTTACATAAGAAGGAGGTATATTTCTCTCAGGGGCAGGCAGTCCAGGCCAGGATGGCAGCTCTGCTCATGAGGGATCCAGGCTCCTTTTATCCTTAACAGGTTACTTTACAGTCCAAAATGGTCGCAAAATCTCCAGCCATCACCTTCACATTCCAAACAGCAGAAAGAAGGAAGGTTTCCATCAACCTAACACAACACTTTTGCTTACATCTCATTGACAGGCCATACAAGCTGCAAGGGAAGCTGGGAAATGTAGTCTTTTCACTTGGAAGCAAGTGCTCAGCTAAAATTAGAGTTTCATTACTTAAGGAGCACCTCATCACACCTACCTAAAGAGTTGGTATGAGGATCATAGAGAATGTATATAAAATGCCCATTATATAGTAAGCACTCCGTAAGTGGCAGCTGTATCATCATCAGCATTGTCATTATAGCATCTCTCATTGAATCCCTTCTCTAACACATTCCTTTCACATTTGCCTGGGTTAATTGTCATTAGGTTATTTTATCCCATTGTTCCTTTCTCTAGTCCTGGTGTATTTCTTAGAATACCTATATAAGTAGGCCTTGCTAAGTCATCCCTCTCCTCACCTTGAAAATCTTCTCCACATATTTTTTTCCTATAAAGGTATTGATCATCATCTAAAAATAATACTATATAGTAGGGAAATTTTAGGGACTGTCTTTGATTCGAAGTTCTTTGCATGTAGGAACTATCCCTTATACATTTCTTGCAATTGCCACTAAAAGGGGCAGTGACTTGCACATACAGCATGTGTGCCTGTTTGAAACTGTTACAGAAAAGCCATGATCTTTTAATCCAATCTTGTTAGGTGGAACTTTTTGATTGAGTGTTTCCATGAAGATGTGACTCACCCAACTGTGGAAGAGACCTTTGATTAAATTATTTCCGTGGAGCTGTGACCCCATCCATTCCAGGTGGGCCTTAACTAAATCACTGGAGTCCTTTAAGAGAGCTCTCAGAGAGAAGGAGCTCGGAGAAGCTGAGAGAGACATTTTAGAGAGAAGATAAGAGAAGAAGCCCGGAGTTTGCCCTGCAGAAGCTAAGAGAGTTCCCCCAGATGCTTAGAGAGAAATGCCCTGGGAGAACAAACAAGGATGCACAGGAGCTGAGAGAGAGAAGCTAAAAGAGACAGAAGCCCAGAGACATTTTGGAGAAAGCCATTTTGAAACCAGAACCCGGGAGGAAAGGACCAGCAGACACTGGTCATGTGCCCTCCCAGCTGACAGAGGTGTTCTGGACACCATCGGCCCTTCTTTGTGAAGGTATTCTCTTGTTGCTGCCTTACTTTGGGCACTTTTATGGCCTTAGAGTTGTAAATTTGTAACCTAATAAATCGTCTTTGTAAACGCCAATCCATTTCTGGTATTTTGCATAGTGACAGCTTTAGCAAACAGGAACAACATGGTTCATAAACATTTGTTGAATGGAACCACTTAAGTTTTTTATGTTATGGATTATTGGGTTGATTTAACATTAGAAAGCCACTACATCTTTGTTTGAAATTGTATGGGAAAACATTAAAAATAATTGAAAAAGACCAAGAAAATGATTAAAGTAACAGCAGGTGGCTAAAAAAATCTCTGACTGTTCATTTTGGTGTTGAAAAGGGACCTGACGTAAGTCATGAAGGAAATAGATTGTGTAAACCGACTAAAACATGAGAACAAAAGCACCTCCATGAACCTTGAAAATGCTAAACATCGGACAAGCGAACAAGATTGTTTAGGACTCAAATTCCAAGAGATTTCAATGTGCAATTGGTCCCACTGAGCAGCAGGCCTGGGGGTCAGTGAGTCCACCATCCTGCCGGTAGGACTCACCTTTGACCCACCTTTCTCCTGCTTTTTGTCATCTCTGTCCCTTCTTTCCCGACGCCTGGCCCACCCTCATCTTCTGGCTTCATCACCTCCAGCCTGGTCAGACGCTGCTCGGCTGGCCTCCCTGTCTGTGTTTGTCCTCATCCCATTTTGCAGATTGCCACTAATCATCCCACTAGTGGATCGTCCTGGCTGTACCCTGCTTACGCGCCTTCCGTGGCTCTCCATCACCTGCAAGCTAGTCATCCTAGGCCTTCTGCAGTCTGGTTCCAACTTACCTTTCCAGTCCTCCCTCCTGCTCTGGCACGAGCCTTCCGTTCCCACCAAGTTTGTCTCCTGCTCTCCTTGAATGTGCAGGGCTCATGTCGCCCTCCAGGACTGAGCCGCCACTTCTTTCACCTCCCCGCATGTGCCTCCCCGCATTTCATTCATCCTTCCAGACCCACCTCGAGCCCCACCTTCTCCAGGAAGCCTTCCAACTACTCTCATCCTCAGGAATGTTCTTTCCTCAGAAAACCCATGGGACATGGTCCATTCAACCTCATGCTACATCGTGTTGGTCTTTACAGTGTTGGGTTCTAAGTTTCCCGGAGTAGGGATCTTTTTTAAGGTACAAAGATAAAACAATGAGTCCAGATTTTGATGAATGTATTAGAACTCATACGGATCCTCAGAGTAGTTACCATGGGAGCTAAGTAGCCCGATGATGCTGCCAGTGCTTACGGACATTTTCAGAATACCCCTTTGCATAGTTCTCATACAAAGTTTGTGAACCTAGCAAGAAAACCAGTCTCATTGTGCTTTAGTTCCATTTCATTTTTGAAATGAACTCTTTCTTTGACAGGCACATCAATAAATATGTTTCGGTTATTTCCAAAAATAAAACTCACCCTACAAAGGAAGAAATCACAGCTACTCACCAGGAGTGCCACTTTAGCCAAAGCCATTTGCCTCTGCTTTACCCACAATCTGCCCATGGTCTCAGTGGACATCATTTGCTGTGTGTGGCAGGGGACAAAAGCTTCACAGTTATTGCACTGATTTTCTGATGTAACATAATAGTTCTGTTTATTTTCTGTTTTTGTAAAATTGCATGATCGCAATCCATGTACCCGAAGCTTGAGGAGAATCATTCTAGATGAAACATGCTGACCATAGTTATCCAATGGAAGAATGAAAACCAATAAACTAGTCAGTGAAAAGATCAGTGCTTGCCGTGGGTTGGCTGGGAGAAGGGGAAGGGAGGAGGGAAGGATAAGTGGGGCACAGGGAATCTTTAGGGCAATGGAACTATTCTGTATGATACCACAGAGTGGATTCATGATGCTATACATTTGTCAAAATCCACAGAACTGTACAACACAAAACGTGAACCCTAATGTAAACTACAGGCTTTAGTTAATAACAGTGTATCAATATTGGTTCATCAGTTGTAACAAATGTACCACACCAATGCAAGATGTAAATAATAGGGGAAACTGCGCATCTGTGTGCTTGTCTGTGTGTGTATGGAAACACATTGTACTTGCTGTACAATTTTCTGTACATCTTAAACTACTCTAAAGTTTGTTATAACAAAAAAGAATGAAATCCAAGCTTTGTCTGTAAAAGGTTGTTTGAAAAATAAATTCTTTAGAATAAACATCTCAATAATAATGTTTCAGCAAGATCGCCAACTCCTAGCCTTCAACTTTCATTTTGTTTTATTCAACACTATGACAACCACGCTGCTCCCTGTGATGTGTTGGGCAGGATAAAGAAGAGATAAGCAAATGGGTTTGGAGGGATAGGAGAGATGACAAGAGGAACATCTTCCCAGGACCTTCTTCAATACTTGCATCCAATAAGGATGGCTACCTTTTTTCTTTCCAAACGTCGTGGTAATCAGGCCATATTCGAGTCTATTTACAAAGAGATAAATATTTGAAATACAAGCCAGAGTGTCTTGGGATTTTATTGTTCATCAAATTTTAGACTTCTTTATATTCTAAAGTTCTCCTATATCTACAGTACAAAGCAAACACAAACGGGACAGTATTTCTCTGTTATAATAAGCTTGTGTGGCCAACCATGATAAGAGAACTGATCGTGGGGTTTACCACTTCAGCTCACTCTTCCTTTCAGCCCTCCGCCACGCCATGTGCTGCCCTCTAAGAATCCCTTGGGAAATGCTGGGTAGAAATGAGGGCTTGTTGTTTAGGTTTATCTTCACCTTTTGTCCTCCACAACTATATGACTCTTACAAAACAGAGTTTTTATTATTAACCCTCCCAAATAATATAATTATGTGACCAACACAGACGCAAGTAAGAGATACTGAAGGATGATATCAACAATTATGCTCTGATTAATAAAATAATCGTATCATTTATATTTGCAATTCTTTTGCAATTATAAATATTCTTCTGATTGGCAAAAATGTGCCTAGTGCTCTACAGGCCTATCACGCTAAGCATTTGTTCGTAGATTCATTCTTTGGCTTAAAAGCCTGTAACTACAATCTCTTCATGATCACACAATGGCAGTTTTGATAGGATAGCATTATTTTGTTTTGTTTTGTTAAAAACAGCTTTGTTGAGATATAATTCATAGATTGCATAATTCACCCTTTAAAAGTGTACAGTTCAGTGGGTTTTAGTATATTCACTGAGTTGTACAACCATCTCCACAATCGATTTTAGAACGTTTTCATTACCCCCAAAAAGAAGCGCTGTACCCATTAGCAGTCACTCCCCGTTCTTCCCTCTCCCGGCCCATATAAACAACTCATCTACTTTCTGTCTCCATAGATTTGCCTATTCTGGACATTTAGTATAAATGGAATCATACAATATACAACAATTCTGTGACTGGTGTCTTTCACTTAGCATAATGTTTTCAAAGTTCATCCATGCTTTATGTAGCATGTATCTGTACTTCAGTCCTTTTAGTGGCTGACACTTTCACCGTATGCACACACCATTCCATTGTTCATGCATTCATCAGTTGATAAACAATATGTGCTTTAGGAAAAAAAATAATTTCTATTCTAAAGTTATAAAATTAACATGTGATCTATAATAATTGAAATGATATGAAGATATTTATTTAAAAATTAAAAATTAGTAGTTTTTCTCCCACTACTCCTCCCCTGTTTCACCCCCAACTGTCATGCTCATACAACCACATATATATATATAGGGGATTTTTGTTATTGTTGTCATTGTTTTTTATACAAAAAATGGGATCACATTAAACATATTTCTCTGCTTCTTACTTTTCTTATTTAGTAATACCTGGTCAGACTGCCTTGTCAGTCATTCTCAAGAGGGAGCGATTTTTCCTCCCAGGGGCATTTAGCAATGTCCAGAGGCACTTTGGACTGTCTCAATTGGGGGTGTATGTGCTACTGGCATTTAGTGTGTAATGGTCAGGGAAGCTGCCAAACAAATCCTACAATGTACAAGACAGCCCCCCACATCAGTGCCCAGGTGGAGAATCCCTGCTCCAGGCCGATGGCTACAGCTCTAAGTAATTCTTTTTGAAGGGCTGCATATTATTCCAAAGGTCTACCACAACTTAGCCAATCATTCCCCTATTGGAGGAATTTGTTTTTAGTTTTCTGCCACTACCACAATGCTGCAGTTCACATCTGTGTACGTAGTTCCTTGTGTACCGGTCCTTCAATTCACTATGATTTCTAGGAAGAGGCCCCCATGGTGCCTGCCCAGACTTTCACACGTTACCCCTTTCATTTTCTAAGCATTTAATTATTCTACCTTCACTGAAGAAGTTGGGGGTGAGAGGGTTGCATTTAGACACAGAAGATGGGTTCAAATCATGACAGTCCCCTGTGATTACTAGGGCAGCTTCAGGCCCTCTGAGTCTCAGCTTTTCCACCTCTAAATTAGGGACTGCAATAATCACCTAGGACGATCAAATAAGGTCATGTTAATTAATGTGAAAACTAATAAGCATATAATATTATTGCTATTGTAATATATATCGTATGATTATAATATCATTGTTACTACGATTATGTTATTATCGACTGTGGTTGCTGCTGTATGTCACACGCTAACTTCCCCAGGAAAGATCAGGAATAGTGTAACACCTGCCATGGACACAGCAGGAGATGAGGCTGGACAGGCAGGAGGGGATTCTGCCATAAGGGGTTTTCCATGGCAGGAGAACAGTTGGGTTTCACCCTGTAAGTAAGGGTGAGCTGTTGAAGAATTTTGAACCAGAGAGGGGCTTGATCAGATTTCTGCCTTGGAAAGATTACTTTCTGTAGAATGGAGGTGGATTACAGAGGGGGAGATTATAGGCAGAAAGACTTACTGGGAAGCTATTACAAAGATCCTGATTAGAGATAAGAGCAGCCTGAGAAGCAGTGGAGACAAGGGGAAGGATTTAAGGACATTTAAGAGGCAGAATTAACTGGATTTGGTAACTGATTGCATGTGAGGCACTGAAGGGAGAAGAGCTCTTATAACTTCTAAATGGGAAGTTGATGATGTCTCTAAGCCCCCGAATTTATTTCATGCCAATCAACCAAAAGTGAATTCACTAAGATAAGTTTTGTGTACACTAAGTTTCCCTTTCTGATTATTCCGTTCCCTTTCTCATTGGCTTTAGATATAATCAAGGATGACGATCACACGCGGGGGAGGGGGACTGTCTGTCTGAATGAAACGGCTCTCTGTCTATAGGTAGCCAAATTAAATCTGTTCATTAAATTAATCTGTTCATTAATTTAGCTTTCCCTGAGGTTTTTTCTGAACTTGTTTACTTTGAACCATCGAGCATTAAATATTAAACTACATAATAATTAGTAGCTATCAATAAAATTATATTCATACTTGCTATTCACACACTCCAAATCTCTCTGAACCACTGGCTGGTCTGCATTCAAGGAGTTTGTCCCTTGAAAAACACTTACAAGTATACGTAGAACTGAGATGCACCTCAACAAAGCAACCCATGAAACACTTGCTCTCTGGTTGTAAAAAGGCCCTGAAACCATTTTCATTTCACTTTGATATCTCAGTTTTAAACATTTCTTTGACCTTCCATTCAGTCCATGGAAAATTTTCTAATTTCCCTACTTAAATTTAAGTTTGAAGATGTCCAGACACCTGCAAGTTTAGTTGAGTGCCAAGGGGTAAGCAGGGTAATATTCTCTCTACTCACACATAGCTATTTATAAATTGTGATCCAATTTTAGAAGGCAAGTCCTGCTTTGCTTCAGCTTCAATGCTTCCCAGTTGTTGGATTGCTGGAATTGCTCTTTTTATTTAAATTTCAGGACATTAAGTCATAGCTATTTATTTTGTCTGTGTTAGAGCTTTCATCCAATGGCACTAGGACTGAAGCTTCCTGAATTTAACATTGATCCTAATTCTTTTCCCAAAATATTCTCTCTGTTTTTTGTCAAATTAATGAAGATATTATATAGTGAATAGGGCAGAGAAAGGAAAGGAAAGGAATGGAAAGGAAAGGAAAGGAAAGGAAAGGAAAGGAAAGGAAGAAAGAAAAAAGGAAGGAAGGAAGGCAGAAAGGAGGGAGGGAGGGAAAAAAGAGTGAAAGTACTTATACCACCTTTACATATTTTCTAAAACCCAAACTGTCATTCTGAAGGCCCTTCAGATTACCTCCTTCTCAGTTCTTCAACCTAATCTCAGGCTACTCCTTCAAATGAAACCTCTGTTCCAGCTATATTTATCTACCTGTTTTCTTCTTTCTCTTTGAAAGAAAAATAGAAAAGGCCCTGATCAGCATCTAGTCTACAGAAACATGACAATCATACTCCTCTTTCCAAGCCTCCCTCACATTCTTCTTCTAAAACACATTCATCCCTTTAACCAAATCCTCCTCCTCCTCCTCCTTCTAAATAGAACTTAAGATCCTTTATTTCCATGAAGCTCCTAGGACACTCCAAACCTCAGTGAATGTTCTCTACTTAACTATCATAGCATGTATTGTCCATCCCAGGCACTGTGTACATAACATATGATTATAATAGAACACAGAACACTTCTGTGGGCTTAGCCTTTTCCTCTTCTTTGTCCCAGTAAGATAAATCAGAACTAAGGCAAGTTGTGGTTAATAATAGTTGAGGATTGGTTAGGAGATAACGACTTGCCCTCAACTGTTTGCAGGCAGGGTTCTGTTAAGTGATGGGATTTGCCCAAGTTTCCCCCAACCTAAATTAAGTGGCTCTGTAGAAAAAGGAAAAATTTCCTACCCTCAAATTAACAGTTTGAGAGTTTTGAAGAAAGAATTTTGTCATGTTTGTCTCTTGCAGCTCTTTTAGTGACAGAATTATATCATTAAATAGCTAATGCTTTTATAGCATCTGTTTTTTTATTGCATTCTCAAGTTACCCTATTATCTGAGAGGAGGACATACTCTGAAAATGTAACTAGTAAACGTCAACTTAATATGGATGAACTGAGTGATATACAGAAGAAACACACCACCAGAGAAAGCCCAGCTCTGCAAGGAAAGGGCTGGCTTTCTAAACAGTGAGGGGAGACCTGTAAAACCAGCCCAGTGTCTTTGATTCCTCCAGGTTTCCTGGTTTTAAAGGCCTGGTTTAAAAAGCTTCTGCTGAGAGGGATCAGATTACATCTCCCAGCTGCCAAAGAACTTTACACTTAACCCTTTCCAACCCACTACCTGGACATTACACTTCCTGTCACTTACTAGAAAGTTCTTTTCCCTGTATACAAGCAACTGACTAAAGCCCCAGGTGAAGCTTCCTGAACCCACACTGACTTCCCAGCTTTACCATCATCACTGGAAGCCTGTGCTGAGGACAGACCTTGTATATCATATCCCCAATACCTAACACAGTGTGCAAATCATGGGAAATGCTCAGTGTTTGTTGAATGAATGACTGACCCTTGGGATGCCTAATTGCACTGGGTAGTCAGCAATAAGAATCCTGTGACTATCTTCTTTATTTTCATGAGTACAAACATTGCTCAAGATCCTTACCTTGTCAAGGGTCTGGTGATGGATTGATTCATTCATCCATTCATTCATGCACCATTCACCAACCATTTTTGAGGACAAGTTGTGTTCTAATTAACAAAGAATGGGGAAGGAATTTTAGAAATTTTTGTTTAGGGATCCAATATTCCCAACTAGAGCCAAGGGTCTCTCTGAAAGTTGGGGATATTATCTTTAAAAGGCATGGAATAAATGGATGGATAGGTGGGGTCCTCCTGCAGCTAATCAGCCAGTCACTGCCAGAAAATCTACATGAATACATATGACAACATTTGTAGAATATAAATGCATATTCCTGGATGTTTGTATACCAGAATAAAGTAGAAATATGGTGAAGAGTGCAAACTTTGGTGAGAAACACCTGGGCTAAGTCCCCAGCTTGGCTCCTAAGTATGAGAGTGAACTTAAGAGCTCACGGTCCACGTTCTGAATGAATCTGGGAGACGGCTGGCTGGGCATTACGGAGCTAAAAGCTTGAATCCATTGAACAATCACTTTTAGGAGGGAATATTTTTGAGTTGCTCAGTGTTACACTAGGAACTTCTTCTCAGCTGGAAGCAGTTGGAAATAGATCACCTAAGCCTTAGATTCTAAGGGGTCTGTCAAGGCTCCCATTTTATCATTTTATGGTTCAGTACACACCGAATAATTTCTCAGCGACTATGAAGTGTTTCATGGTAGCCAGCTCAGTCTCTACACATTTACCTCCCCGACTTTTCCAGTAAGAGGAAATCATTTCTGGAAAAACGGAGCCCCCGCCAGGGGCTGCATAGTCAAAGATATCAAAAATTGATGAGCCATTTGTGTTTTTCACTTGGTGAAGAGAAGTTAAAGGGCAATTTCAATTCTGTAGAGGACAGGACCAGGCTGGGAGCAGATTAAGAGCAGAAATGAAAGAGGATGCCCCTATTTTACCAAGAGGGATGGTGGGAAGAAGGGAAGAGAAAACAATTCTTGTTCACTCACTAAGCACTTACAAAGGCCTATGAATGGCGTGGGGGTTTCTGCACCTACAATCACAGAAGGGAGCCCTCTACAGATGTCCGCCTTCCTAAGCAAAAATCAGCATTCCATGATTTAAACAGCAATGTATCTCTCTACGCTTCCATTTTCTTATCGTTAAAATGGGAGTCATAGCTTATACAGGTATTGGCAAGCTTTTTCTGTAAAGAGCCAGATGGTAAATAGTTTCACCTACATGAAAGCAGCCAGAGACAATACCTAAATAAATGGACATAGGTGGATTGGCCTGAGGGTCAGATTTTGCTATCCCCTGGCAAATATAGAGGGTGTTGTGAGGATTAAATGAGATCCTCCAAGCAAACATTTTAGCACAGTGTGTGGCAGGTAAGGGCTCAGTAAAGGTTAACTCTTATCGTTGCTCTTGTTTGAGGCTCTCTTCTGTAAGTCTGCCTTCATTCACTTGGTTAAGTGAGTGATTCATCTGCGCTGCTCACTAGCCCTCCCGCTCTTGGGAACATGGACGGTGTTGTAGGTTGAGTTCTATGGGAAGAACCAAACTTGCAGTTTCATGCACAGGATTTTAATTTAGGAGTGTCCTTGGGATCAACCTCTGTGGAAAGAAGGAGAAGGAAGCAGGATTGGGCATACAGAGAAGCTGAGCAAAGAGGTCCAACGACAGCCTCAGCCAACTCCCCAGGGAGCTCTGGAGCTAAAGTGGCCATCAGAGTGGTCCCACATCTGGGCTGAAATGATTGGGCCTTTGTCCCCCCCATCTGGATCAGTCCCTGGACATGGGCTGCCCTGGGGAGGACTGTGGCCTCGGGCAAGGCAGCTGTGCACCTGAGGGATCTTGGAGGGGCTAACAGCAAATGGGCAACAAGCTGGTGGGGGAGAGAAGTGACCAATTCTGGCCATGAATTATGAGCAGAAATGACATGTGCCACTTGCAGGCCAAGTGTTTAACTATTGGTGCAAGAAGACCCTCCAGAGCCTTTGCCCTGGAGTGATCACAGTTTCAAGGTGGGGGTTGTGCCATCAGTCCAGATCTCGGAGGGACGATGGAGAGCGGAGAGCCCTACCAACCTGTGATGGAACCAAACTGCAAGCAAGACCTCAATCTGTTGTTTTAAGCCACTGAGATTTGGGGGTTGTTTGTTACTGCAGTATCATGAGCTTCCTATGTTTAATCCTTAAGAGCAGCAGAGAGGCAACATGGGACAAATTCAAATGGTTTTAACTGAAGACACCTATACGTACTTAAAAAAATGAGAGAACTGGTTTGAAACCATGGTCTTCATTGCTGGCAACATCATAGCTAACACAAGCTTAGCATTTACATGAATTTGCTCATTTAATCCTCACAACAACCCATGATGCAAGTATTATTTTCTCCATTTTAGAGATGAGGAAATTGTGGTTTAAAGAGGATTATGGACTTGCACAAAGCCAGAGGCAGACAAACGATGGCCCTCAGGTCAAATCTAACTCACTGCCTGTTTTTGTAAATAAAGTTTTATTGGAACATAGCCACTCCCATTCATTACGTGTGATCTGTTGCTGCTTTCATCCTACAAAAACAGAGTTAAGTAGTTGCATATGGCCTGCAAACCTGAAATATTTACCATCTGGCCCTTTACAGAAAAGTTTTGCTGGCCACCTTCCCTTCAGCCCCTCCCACCCCCATCCCCTCCCTGCACAAGGCCACGGAGCTAGTTAAGTGGCAGAGCCTGACTCCAGACGACACTCATAACTCAGATGTAAGTAAACACTCAGTAATGACCAGGCTTGAAGCTTGTAGACATGTTATGAAACTTTCCCATTTCCATTATCCTAATTGTAAATTTTTCAATTTAAAAGATTCCTGGCTTGTATTTCCAGCAATACAACAGACTCCACATCCTGAAACGCCTTTCCTAAAAACACCTTTAAAATGCTGGGTAAAATGAATAGCTGACTTGGCCAGAAATTAAGGGAAATCCTCAGAGGCCAAAAATGAAGTAGAAGCCTGAATCCAGATGTTTTGTAAATTAGAGCTTTCAGTGCTAACCACCACTGGGTGGGAGTCAGGGGGAGTGAGGAGCCAGAGCCCAGGCCGTGGGTACACACGTGTGGTGGAATGTCAGCCTGGAAAGTCTGGAATGAGTCCCCAAAGGCCTGTATCCCCAGTGAAAGAGTGAACTAGAAAATATTTGCCCTGCAAAGGGAGATAGCAAGGAAAATTTTGTGTCTCAGCACTGATTTTGGATGGAAGAAAAAAAAAGTACCCTGCCCCGAGATAGTAACCACAAGCCAGTCCTGAAGTATGGGGTTCAAATTCACTTTACTTGTCTATTATGAAAATACCTTAAACAAACAAACAAACAAACAAATTATTTGAAATGGGAAATGGTCCCGGATTAGTAGCAACCCCAGGCAGTTGGTAAAAGTAAACACAAACAGAGGGAATATTCTCCCAATTCCAGTCTCATAAAATTCTCACAAATAATGCCCCCCAAAAAATAAGCTCACACTAAAAAAATCACGGGACCATTCCAGAACAAGACATTACAAGACAGAGTTAGCAGAAATATCAAGCAGCAGAATTGAACACACAAAGATTTCAGATGTTGGAATTATCTTGTAGCAGGACTTGGCAAACTTTTTCTCTGAAGGGTAAAATAGTACAAATCTTAAGCTTTGCAAGCCATTCAGTCTCGTGGAAAAGACTGAACTCGGCTCTTCTAGCATGAAAGCAGCCACAGGCAGTACGTAAATAAGTGGACTTGGCTATGTTCCAATAACACTTTATTTACAAAAACAAGCAGCAGGCTACAGTGGGCCTGCAGGCCATAGTTTCCCAACCCACAATATAAAATAACTATGTTTTCTATATTTAAAGAGTTTAAAACACGAGCAAGGAACAAAATACAATCATAAACATCAAGCAGATTTTAACTTCTGGAAGTAAAAAAATACAGTTGAAATTTTTAAATTCAGCATGTATAATAGCAGGTTAGAATAACCAAAAAAGATAATTAGTAAATGGAAAGTTGGATACAAAAAAATTGCTTAGAATGTAATATCAAGAGACAAAGAGGAAAAATTTAGGAAAGAGAAGTTAACAAACTTGAAAGTTAAAATGAGAAGTTTTACAACATTCATCTAATCAGAGTTCCAGAAGGAGTGGATAAAGAGAAGGGCAGTAGCCAGTATTTAAAATTTTTCATAAATCCTTATATTTAGGAAGTATGAAAAGTTCCAAAAAGCATATACACCCAGACTCATCCTGGTGCAACTGCAGAACATTAAAGACAACTTGAATAGCTTAAAAATGGCCAGACACTATACTGAGTGAAATAAGACAGACACATAACGGTAAATATTGCAGGGTCTCACTGATATGAACTAATTATAATATGTAAACTCTTAGATATGAAATACAAGTTACCAGGATATAGAATGAGACCAAAGAATGGGAAGTGTTTGCTTATTATAAGCAGAATGTTCAACAAGGGTGAACTTAAATGTTTGGAAATGGACAGGGTGATGGTAGCATGTTGTGAGAAAACTAAAAGTGCAGAAAGGTGTGTGAAGGTGGTGGAAAGGGTAAGCTCAGAGTCACATATGTCACCAGAAGGAAAGCTGGAGGTTAAAAGGTGGGAATGTATAAAACAGTGAATCTTGTGGTGGACAATATCCGCGATTAACTATATAATTATTAGAAATCTCTCTCACGAACTAGAACAAATATATGACACTATAACTAGAAGTTAATAATAGAGAGGTATATAGCAAAATATATATATATCTACTGCAAACTATATGCTACAGCTAGTAGTATTTTAACATTCTTTCATCAACAGTAACAAATGTACTATACAAAACTATGAATCAATAATGGAGGGGGGCATGGTTACCAGTATGGGAGGATTTGAGTTTCCTTTTTTTGTCTTTATTTCTTTTCTGGAGTAATGAAAATGTTCTAAACATTGAAAAAAAATTGTGGTGATTGATGCACAGCTGTATGATGGTATCATGGGCAATTGATTGTACACTTTGGATCTTTGGATAGTTGTATGGTATGTGAACAATCTCAATAAAAAAATGTATATATATACATATGCATATAATGGCCAGAGGACTCACACTCCCTTTGTCCAGTGTATGGACAGATGAGTAGAAAAATGGGGACAAAACTAAATGAAAAACAGGGTGGGATGGGGGGGATGATTTTTGTGTTGTTTTTTACTTTTATTTTTTATTCTTATTCTTTCTGGTACAAGGAAAATGTTCAAAAAATAGATTGGGGTGATGAATGCACAACTATATGATGGTACTATGAACAGTTGATTGTACACCATGGATGACTGTATGGTATGTGACTATATCTCAATAAAACTGAATTTTAAAAAAAAAATGGCCAGAGGAAAAAGAAAGTTTACCTGCTTGATAACTGACTTTTCATCACCAATAATAGAAGCCAAATTTCTTTTAGCACTTTGAAAAAAAAACTGTCAACTTATAATTGCATACTTAGCAAAACTTATCTAAGAATGAAGATGAAATACAGATGTTTTAGTTGAACAAAAGCAAAGACAATGTACTATCAACAGATCCCCAGAAAAATAACTTCTTAAGGGTAAATACTTCAGGATGAAAAAAAAAAAACGGCCCCACAAGGCAGATCTACGATGTAAGAAAGATGGCAATCAGGTGAGCAAAGAAAAGGGTAATCATGGGGATAAATCAAAATAAACCTCAGCTCTAATAGTAACATCTTAATGTGAAGTCAAAAATAAAATCAGGGGTGGCAGGTGTATACGGTTTCTAAAGTAGAGGAAAAATATTATTTCTTAAAATGGTAGGTACACTAGTGTTTGTAAATGTGCCTGTGTGCGTGTGTGTGATGCACACTCTTTTCTATATATGATACATTTCCAAAAACATTTTTAATAGAAATAAAATACTGGATGATAATAGCCTACAAGACAGAAAGAGTTAAAGCACTCCAAGTTTTAGGAGAAGGGTAAATATAATTAATAACTTTAACCATTTAAATTAGAAAATGGAATCTTTAAGTTCCAAACTTCTAGAGGAGGAAAATAACAGAATAAGAAAAGAATCTCGCAGGACAAAAGAAAGCAGGAAAAAAAAAATAGTAGAAATATATCCAAATGTATCATATTAACAATAAATAAAAATGAATTAAACTTGCCAGTTAAAAGATAGCTATTTTTTTAATCCAGCTATATTCTTCTCATAAGAAACACACTTAAAACAGATATACACTGAATGTTTGGTGAATGAAATAATGAAAAAATATATATAAGACAAATGAATTTTTCCAAGTAAGATTTACTTCTTATTTGCTCTCTGGTGTAAGCTTTGGATCCTCATACAAAGTGATACATCATACTAAAACAAAGAAAAGGATTAAATGTGAAATCAAAATGAAAAAAATGCCTGGGTTCAGAATCAATATTCTCTGACAAACTAAAAATAGGAAAGAAATAGTTCAAATAGCTCTACACCTGTGGAATTCAAACAAGCATTGGTGAAAACCTGGGGTCAAATAACAAATGCAATAGTCAAAAATAATCAAATAGTCAAAAATAAATGCAATTTATCATTACTCCAGTTTCTGTCAAATTGCTTAGCTGGGGTTTACCAAATAACTTGCATTTCAAAATAACTTGCATTATGAGACAAGAGATGGTGTGATAATTTTCAATTGCATTAATATCATTCTTTGAAATTTGTGACATGATTAATTTAAACCTAAGGATCCTAAGAAAACTTAAATGTATAATAAATAATTTTGAAGTGGGAATAGATTTGACTATTTTTAAGACTCAGGGACAAAAATTTATTTGGACAATTGCTGTATTAAAATAGTGAAAGATTAGAAAAAACCTAAATGAACAATGTAGGAATGGTTAAAGTGTCCAACATCTGTATAACGAAATGTTTTTATAGATATTTTAATGACATGAGGAAATGTCTATTACATAATTAGTTAGTAAACAAAATGATCTACAAAACTGTAAACACATAGTCACAAATATATTTAAACATAATAAAATGTGTTTAGAAACAAGATTGAGATGAAAATCAACAGTACATTAAGAGTGATGGGGAAATGAGTAATTTGTGTTTTCTTCTACTTTATATGTTTCTCCATTTCCCAAGTCTTTGCAAAAAGCACTTTTATAATCAGATAATATATATTTTATTTTACATCTTCAATATCTCTGTGTGTGTGTGTGTGTGTGTGTGTGTGTTGTGTGTGTGTGTGTATGGTCCAGAATCCCTATAAGTGGAGAAGCATGTGAAAAATGAATTCTGGAAAGAGAAAACATGCAAGCAAGCCTTTAAGACAGCATTTCAAGAGACAAGAAAATTACTAGCCTAATTAGTAGGTAACTTGATATGAAGTAACTTCCACCCTTAGAGCTCCAAGAATGTGAAACAAAGCAGCTCCCAGCAGTTGCTATGGAAACGGAGGCAAACCTGATTAGGTCGGCATTCCCTCCGCTTGGAGGTGAGGCTGGGAAAAGCACACAGCACTGGGGAATCTGACAACTCCCGGCTCTGACTTCTCTCCTCTGCCCTCTCTCCTCCCCCACTCGTCTCTCTTCCCTCCATCCTTCCCTCTCCCGGTCTCTCACTTCTCAGCTTCAACTGCTCTCCACCTGTCAGCCCCTGCTCCCCCTGACTCCCCTCCTTCCTGGGCTCTCCTGAACCCTCCTTCACGAGCTCCCGAGGCCAGGGACTCAGAGTTTCCCACCGCACCCTTGGGGCCCAGAACCTGAGTTTGGTGGATGCTCAATAAATGTTTGTTGGCCAAATGAATGAAGGCACTTCCTCAGTCTCTTGTGGGCTCCTCTTCATCTGCTCACCCTTAAATCAGGAGTTCTCCACAATTCCATGCTCAGTTGCTTTTTCTTTTCTTTTCATACTTCTCATTTTCCTGGATGAGCTCTCAGCCCTTTGCTTTAGCTAACACAGATGAAAATGAACCCCAACTTTTCAAATCTGCATCATCTTTTTGGCCTCATCCTTATTTCCAACAGCTTTCCATTGGACTCACAGACACTCCGTGTTCAATTTATCCAAAACCAAGCTCATCGTTTTCTTCCCAATTGTCCTTCCATCTGAGGGCTCCAACTCCGTTATTGTCGCTGCCAGCCCCTCAATATTTAACCTCGGGGTTGCCTTCTACTCATCCCAACCCTCCCGATTCTCCGTGGAAACCACTGCATCGCAAAGAATCACTTCTCTCCTTTCTCTTCCCTCCCCCGTGCCCCTGCTCCGCTTCTCCCCCAGATCATCGCAATCCCTGAGGAGTTTCCTCATTTGGGTCTGTACTTCCCAGGGCTGCTGGATTTACTTTCCAAACCTCTGATTTCATCATTTCTCATCTTGTTCAGAAACTCACCATGCTTCCCATTGCCCTCTGAATAGAAGCCCAAGCACACAAAGCGCCTATCAGTCTGGCTCCAGCTTCCCTCCTTTTCCATCGAGGGTTACATCTTCAATATTGTAGGCTTTGTGGGCTGTGAGGGCTCTATTCAACTTTGCCCTTGTGCAAAAGCAGCCACGGACAAGATATATACACAAAGGGTTACCTCTGCGTCCCAGTAAAACGTTATTTCCAAATTAAGCCGTTGGTCAGATTTGGCCCGCTGGCCCGTAGTTTGCCAACCCCTGCAGCAGACTGCAAGGCAGTGTAGCTGCTCTTTGGCCTCACCTACGTGGCCTAGCACATGTGGCGGTCCCACTGGGCCTGCAGAATCAAACAGAATTGTTCCTCTTATACCTCCCACGGGCTTTCGTGCAGTAGTGATCCTATCTGTAGGAATCGCAGAGGTGCCCTCCCTACTCAGTACAGAAACCCTCTATAGTATCCTTGACTCACGATGTCCAGCTAATAGACTTCGGCGAGGCCTCTGCTTTAGCATAATAATCCTCACACCCACCGGATGGCTGGGGACCCTGTTAGGAATTGTTAGCCTGTCCAACCCCTGTTTGATAAGCTGGAAGACTGTCACATACCTAGTGTACTTTCTGCCTTCTGCGAGCTACTCACTAAATACTTGCTGTACAATTTCTACATTTGAAGCAGGGAAGACAACTTATCTACTCAGATCATATTGTCAGCACTTCAGTGGCTGGAAATTCCTCAGCTGCAAAGCCATCTGCTTTCTGTGCTTAAAAGTCAGGGGCAAGCAGCACTGCTCCCATCGCAGCTACTCGGACCTGGGTGATCTCGCTGTGGCCTGGACCCTGACAAGGCTGCAGGCGCAAAGGAGGCTGGGTGGGTGCTTTCCGGTGTTCACATCAGCTCCGGAGGAGGCCTCCACCTGCCTGTGAATCCTCAACAAAGGACTGCTTGGGACGGGGCAGGTGCTCGATAAGATTCCATGAGTTACCTCGGGAGGCATTTCTCCAGCCGGATTACCTTCTGCTGCCCCATGTCAGAGCCCCCAGTGAATCCCTAACAGGGGGCTACACTGGACTCCTGAAAGTCTTATTGATAGTACCAGTCCCTCACTTTTCTATAGCACTTAAAAATTTGCCAAGTGCTTTCACATGCCCTTTCTCTTTTAATCCCCACTGAAATCCTATGATTTGAGCATCTCAAATGTCCCCAAGACTCAACAACTTGTGAGGTCCCATCTGCAGGATTACAAGCATCAACAGTCGCCTGATACCACACCCCCATGCCCTTATCACCCAGAGTCTCCCCCAGTTATATCTGGTGTCCTAGAAGCTGTCTCGAATTGGCTCAAGAACAAGTCTACACACACCCTCTGCTCTCCTTTCCTCCTGGTTGCACACCCAAGGCCACAAGCCACTTCAAATGGCACTTTGCTGCTAATGTGTTCTGAGCCTTAGGTACCAGAGAGTGGGAACAGTGGTTCTGCTCCGGCTTCAGGCAGGAACTTGTCAGCTGGCTGGGTCTGGAAACTAGGAAGAGGGTGTGCCGGTTTGAATGTATTGTGTCCCCCAAATGCCATTATGTTTGTGGTCTTGTGGGACAGACGTTTTGGTGCTGGTTGGATTTGCTTGGAATGTGCCCCACCCAGCTGTGGGAGATGATTTTGATGAGATGTTCCCATGGAGGCGTGGCCCCGCCCATTCGGGGTGGGCCTTGATCGGTGGAGCTATATAAATGAGCTGACTCAGAGAGAGGAAACTGACTGTGTGCAGCTGTGAGTGATGTTTTGAGGAGGAGCAAGCTTGCTGGAGAGGAACGTCCTGGGAGAAAGCCATTTTGAGGCCGGAGCTTTGGAGCAGACGCCAGCTGCCTTCCCAGCTAACAGAGGTTTTCCAGTGCCATTGGCCATCCTCCGGTGAAGGTACCCGATTGTTGAGGTGTTACCTTGGACGCTTTGTGGCCTTCAGACTGTAACTGTGTAGTGAAATAAACCCCCGTTTTATAAAAGCCTATCCATCTCTGGTGTTTTGCATTCTGCAGAGTTAGCAAACTAGGACAGATTTTGGTACCGAGAGGAGTGCAGTGCTTTTGCTGCTGAGTTTGCAAATACCAAACATGTTGGAACGGCTTTTCAAATGGATAAGGGGAAGTTTCTGGAAGAATTGTGAGGAGCTTGATAGAAAAGGCCAAAACTGCTTTAAAGAGACTGTTTGTGGAAATATGGACTCTAAAGATACTTCTGATGAGGACTTGAGCAGAAATGATGAATGTGTTGTTGCAAACTGGAAGAAAGGTGATCCTTGTTTTAAAGTGGCAGAGAATTTGGCAAAATTGAGTCCTGGTGTCAGATGGAAGGAGGAATTTGAAAGCGACAACCTGGAATACTTAGCTGAGGAGATCTCCAGACTACATGTGGAGGATGTATCCTGGCTTCTCCTTGCAGCTTATAGTAAAATGCGAGTGGAGAGAGATAAACTTAGAACTGAACTCTTGGGTTCAAAGAAATCAGAAGCTGATGGCTTGGAAAATTATGAGCTTCCAGGGGATGGAATCCCAGAAGCTACAGCCCAACGTGAGGACATAATCAAACATGGAACCCAGCCGCCATTTCAGTACAAGCCAAGATTGGAGATGGAATTATCCAGAAAGGATTTGTGGAAAGTCCTATTGTCTGATGGCTTTGACCCCTACATGCTTCATGCAAAGCCAACAGAATTTTTGCGAGATCTTTATAGACAGAGCCATTGCCTGTCTGGACTGGAGAAGACAGACAAGGAAAAAATTAAAGGAAAAATCTCTTCAAAGACAGAGCCATGGAGGTTGAGGTCTGGAGTCAGGAGGTCTCGGGCTGGGAGAGCGGAGCAGCCCACATGCATGGAAAGGGTGAGTTTGCCCTGGAGGTCGAGGGCGGGCATTCCACCTCGATGCTCTGGAAGAGTTTTGCCACCTCAGGTCCCAAAGAGGTTGGAGTACATTCCCAGGGAATTGGGGAGAGCCTGGCTGCCACCACACTGTTCTGAAGGGGTTGAGCGTGTGCCCCGGAGGTGGAAGGGAATCCAGGAGCTGCCCCGATGTTTGAGGAGGGTGGGGCCAAGAAGGTGGTCTCCCCAATGTGTGGGTATGTTGGAGCACTCACCCAAGCATATGGAGAGGAAACAGCTGCCAAAAAGGCCCTTGGGAAGGGTTAGGCTCCCGCTCTCTCAAGCCCCAAGGATGCAACGTTGTTTTGTAATGACTCTCAGACTTTGAAATCTAATGGAGTTTGTCCTGCGGGTTTTAGGAACTGTTTTGCTCCTGTTAACCCTGTTTTCCTTACTGTTTCTCCTTATGGCAATGGAAATGTTTATCCTATGAATGTCTCTCCTTTGTATATTGGGAGCACATGACTTGTTCTAAGTTCACAGATCCACAGCTAAGGAAAGATTGTGCCTTGGGACTGACCACGCCTAAATTGATTTTGATGGGATTTTGTGCTTAACTTTTGTTACTGAAATGATTTGAGTTTTTGTGATATTGTTGTGGGATGAATGTATTTTGTATATGGAAAGATAATGTCATTTTGGGGTCCAGGGGGTGGAATGTGCCGGTTTGAATGTATTGTGTCCCCCAAATGCCATTATCTTTGTGGTCTTGTGTGGGGCAGAAATTTTGGTGCTAGTTAGATTTGCTTGGAATGTGCCCCACCCAGCTGTGGGTGATAATTTTGATGAGATGTTCCCATGGAGGCGTGGCCCCACCCATTCAGGGTGGGCCTTGATCAGTGGAGCCATATAAATGAGCTGGCTCAGAGAGAGGGACTAATGGAGTGCAGCTGGGAGTGATGTTTTGAAGAGGAGCAAGCTTGCTAGAGAGGAACATCCTGGGAGAAAGCCGTTTTGAGGCCGGAGCTTTGGAGCAGATGCCAGCTGCCTTCTCAGCTAACAGAGGTTTTCCAGTGCCATTAGCCATCCTCCGGTGAAGGTACCCGATTGCTGAGGTGTTACCTTGGACGCTTTGTGGCCTTCAGACTGTAACTGTGTAGTGAAATAAACCCCCGTTTTATAAAAGCCTGTCCATCTCTGGTGTTTTGCATTCTGCAGCATTAGCAAACTAGGACAGAGGGTCACATGTGTCCTGGATGGGGGGATGAGAGGACGAGACGCAGATGAGGTACCATGTTCCATTGTTTTCCTATCTCCTCTGGCCTCCCATATTCAAGGACAGAAACTTCCCTTTCACTTCTAGCCAAAGAAGGAAAATCCTTATTAGCATTATCTCACGTTTGAACAAATGCCTCGAGGGAAGGGCCACTTGCACTCACATCTAATTTCTGCGAAGGCTCAGCCTGTCCTGCAATCTAAATATTTCTCTTTCCATTTTATGGTCAAGAAAACTGAGGTTTGCACCTCATATAAATAAGTGACTAGGAGAAATGGGCTTGAACCCAAGTTTTTGACGCTCACACCTGTCCTCCTCTCACTCTACCACAGTTAGACAAGCTAATGCTCAACTCCTCGAAGAGGAACAAGTAGATGTTCTATGTTTTAAAATGTCAAAGTTAAATTCTGGCCCATCCCTGATTTCACCTTCATCTTCCTATGTGTGTGTATTTGGCAGAGGCAAGTAGTGGGAGGGAGGTTTGTTGGCTTCAAGGAAAAGTCACTGCCATGGGCTGTTAATGCAACAGAATATTTTCTTTGTAAAAGTCATTTTGGCAGAACCTGGTGGTTTTCTGTAAAAATTTTAAGCAACCAAAATAAGGATCATAATTGTATTTCCAAACAAGTAAAAGTTGCCTCTGTTTAGCTTGTGTTCACTCATTCTCTCTGGGAATTGGAAAATGTACAGTAACATCAATGCCTTGCATGTTTCCACCCTCCTCACAATGCAGCCCAATGTCCTTGGAGCCTCCGCCCAGAGACGGAAAGTAGATGACTAAACAGGAATAAGAAATGAAAACCATAGAAAATAAAAAGCTTGACATACAAAGCCTTACATTCAAGCCATTGTCTTGAATATTTTGGATAAGTCTAGTTTTTAATTTAGGGAAGAAAATCTAAAATAGAATGATTATGGCACAAATGGAACATTTATACAGTTACTGGAATAGAAAAATGTTCCATGAAAGGAAGGCTGAGTGATTTCAGTGAGATCCATGTGGAAGAGCCCTTTCAGCCAATGTCTTCACACCAGCCCAGAAAAGTAATGGAAAAGGCCCAAGACAAGAATAAAAGCTGCCAGGTACCAGGTGCTCATCCTGACTAAGCTCACATCCTCTCCGACTTTCTCCTTTCCAGCTGCTCCTACTGCCCACTGGCCTCCCCCCCAGGGGTCTTGTCCTCCCCCCCCATCCCCCCACCCCCCGCCAGGTAACCAAAGTCTCTCCTGATTCAGGGCTAGGAAGGCAGCAGGGAGAGCAAAATGGCCAATATAACCAGTAGTAATAACAATAAGTGCCAAGTGCCCAGGGTGGATGTTTATGAGGATTACCTCGTTTCATCTGAGGCAAGGCCCAGACAAACATGGGTGCAGGGGAGAGCTCCAGGGGGAGCAAGCCGGGAAGGGGGAGGGAGTGGCAGGGTGGGGGCCGCAAGCCTGGGCAACTTGGAGCTGAAGCAGCCTACTTCCTACAGTCCTGGGGGGACGTTACCAAGGCAGGCAGTGTGGAAAGTGGGAGGTGTGGGATAAAACCCTAGCAGGATGAGGGGAGGCCGTGTCGGAGCAGGATAGAGAGGGGCTTCCATCCCAGCCCACAGGAGACAGAGGAGAATCTGTTCCTCTGCTGGAGAGGCGGGGAGGGGAGGCCATCCCCTCTGAAGTCCCTCCTCCAGTCCTACCTCCTTCCAAGAACTTCCTCCTCATTAGCCATAGACACTTCCCCTACTCCAAGGACCAAGGGGAAGTTACTTTTTGTACCACCAACAGGGCCACATTGCAATCTGCATGGGACCATTTCTACAAGTTCTTGATCAAAATCACACCATCAGCTAAATTTTTTTTTTGGAGGGGTGGGGGTCTATAAATCTTTTCCCTGCTAGTTTATGCAGGGTGTATTCTATATTTGTTCCTGGGGTGATCACCAATGACTAAGGTTATTAGTTAACAGAGGAGCAGGCAAATTCCTAGAGGGTTGCCTTTCAATACGCAGGCCTATTAGCAAAAATGGAAGATGTTTTAACTAGGAATCTTAAAAAAAATCAGAGAGAAAATCTCATCAAGGGATGAAGGAGAACAGGAGTCAAAGGTGAGAAGATGGAACAATCTGGAGAGATTGTTGAACCTGTGTAGCTGGCACCTCATACCTAATTCTTAGTGAAACTAAGAGAGAACTCATCAAGAAAACCTTTTAGCACTAAAATATCTCTGAACCTGGTTCACAGAGGTTGAGCTGCAGAGAAAGAGATCTTGGGGTGTTAACATAAGCACAGCAATCTTCCATAGCTGGGATGGGTCTCCTGTCTGAAAGGCAGCAATAGAAGGAAGTAGTAGGTTCAAAAGAAATAGGAGACCAGGAGCCATTTACAGATTCAATGCAATCCCCATTAAAATTCCAACAGCCTTCTTTGCAGAAGTATAAAAGCCAATCATCAAATGTATGTGGGAGAGTAAGGGGCCTTGAATAGCCAAAACCATCTTGAAAAAGAAGAACAAAGTTGGAGGACTCACACTTCTCAATTCCAAAATGTACTACAAAGCTATAGTAATCAAAACATCATCGGGAGGCGGGGCAAGATGGCAGACTGGTGAGCTGTATGTTTTAGTTACTCCTCCAGGAAAGTAGGTAAAAAGCCAGGAACTGCGTGGACTGGACACCACAGAGCAATCTGTCTTTGGGCATACTTCATACAACACTCATGAAAACGTGGAACTGCTGAGATCAGCGAAATCTGTAAGTTTTTGCGGCCAGGGGACCCGCGCCCCTCCCTGCCAGGCTCAGTCCCGGGGGAGGAGGGGCTGTCAGCTCCAGGAAGGAGAAGGGAGAATTGCAGTGGCTGCTCTTATCGGAAACTCATTCTACTGATTCAAACTCCAACCATAGATAGACTGAGACCAGACACCAGAGACTCTGAGAGCAGCCAGCCCAGCAGAGAGGAGACAGGCATAGAAAAAAAACAACACGAAAAACTCCAAAATAAAAGCAGAGGATTTTTGGAGTTCTGGTGAACACAGAAAGGGGAAGGGTGGAGATCAGGCCTTGAGGCGCATATGCAAATCCCGAAGCAAGGCTGATCTCTCTGCCCTGTGGACCTTTCCTTAATGGCCCTGGTTGCTTTGTCTATTAGCATTTCAATAACCCATTAGATCTCTGAGGAGGGCCGTTTTTTTTTTTTAAAATCCTTTTTGCTTTTTCTAAAACAATTACTCTAAGAAGCTCAATACAGAAAGCTTCAAAGAATTGAAATTTGGGCACGTCAAGTCAAGAGCAGAACTAAGAGAGCTCTGAGACAAAAGGCAATAATCCAGTGGCTGAGAAAATTCACTAAACAACACAACTTCCCAAGAAAAGAGGGGTGTCCGCTCACAGCCACCATCCTGGTGGACAGGAAACACTCCTGCCCATCGCCAGCCCCATAGCCCAGAGCTGCCCCAGACAACCCAGTGTGACGGAAGTGCTTCAAATAACAGGCACACACCACAAAACTGGGCGTGGACATTAGCCTTCCCTGCAACCTCAGCTGAATGTCCCAGAGCTGGGAAGGGGGAACGGTGTGAGTTAACAGAGCCCCATTCAGCCATCATTTGAGCAGACTGGGAGCCTCCCAACACAGCCCAGCAGCCCAGAACTGCCCTGGGGGGACGGCACTCACCTGTGACATAGCACAGTCATCCCTCAACAGAGGACCCGGGGTGCACAGCCTGGAAGAGGGGCCCACTTGCAAGTCTCAGGAGCCATACGCCAATACCAAAGACTTGTGGGTCAGTGGCAGAGACAAACTGTGGCAGGACTGAACTGAAGGATTAGACTATTGCAGTAGCTTTAAAACTCTAGGATCATCAGGGAGATTTGATTGTTAGGGCCACCCCCCCTCCCCAACTGCCCAGAAACACGCCCCACATACAGGGCAGGCAACACCAACTACACACGCAAGCTTGGTACACCAATTGGGCCCCACAAGACTCACTCCCCCACTCACCAAAAAGGCTAAGCAGGGGAGATCTGGCTTGTGGAGAACAGGTGGCTCGTGGACGCCACCTGCTGGTTACTTAGAGAAAGTGTACTCCACGAAGCTGTAGATCTGATAAATTAGAGATAAGGACTTCAACTGGTCTACAAACCCTAAAAGAACCCTATCAAGTTCAGCAAATGCCACGAGGCCAAAAACAACAGAAAATTATAAAGCATATGAAAAAACCAGATGATATGGATAACCCAAGCCCAAGCACCCAAATCAAAAGACCAGAAGAGACACACCTAGAGCAGCTACTCAAAGAACTAAAGATGAACAATGAGACCATAGTACGGGATATGAAGGAAATCAAGAAGACCCTAGAAGAGCATAAAGAAGACATTGCAAGACTAAATAAAAAAATGGATGATCTTATGGAAATTAAAGAAACTGTTGACCAAATTAAAAAGATTCTGGACACTCATAGTACAAGACTAGAGGAAGTTGAACAACGAATCAGTGACCTGGAAGATGACAGAATGGAAAATGAAAGCATAAAAGAAAGAATGGGGAAAAAAATTGAAAAACTCGAAATGGACCTCAGGGATATGATAGATAATATGAAACGTCCGAATATAAGACTCATTGGTGTCCCAGAAGGGGAAGAAAAGGGTAAAGGTCTAGGAAGAGTATTCAAAGAAATTGTTGGGGAAAACTTCCCAAATCTGCTAAACAACATAAATACACAAATCATAAATGCTCAGCGAACTCCAAATAGAATAAATCCAAAAAAAACCCACTCCGAGACATATACTGATCACACTGTCAAACATAGAAGAGAAGGAGCAAGTTCTGAAAGCAGCAAGAGAAAAGCAATTCACCACATACAAAGGAAACAGCATAAGACTAAGTAGTGACTACTCAGCAGCCACCATGGAGGCGAGAAGGCAGTGGCACGATATATTTAAAATTCTGAGTGAGAGGAATTTCCAGCCAAGAATACTTTATCCAGCAAAGCTCTCCTTCAAATTTGAGGGAGAGCTTAAATTTTTCACAGACAAAGAAATGCTGAGAGAATTTGCTAACAAGAGACCTGCCCTACTGGAGATACTAAAGGGAGCCCTACAGACAGAGAAACAAAGACAGGACAGAGAGACTTGGAGAAAGGTTCAGTACTAAAGAGATTCGGTATGGGTACAATAAAGGATATTAATAGAGAGAGGGAAAAATATGGCAAACATAATCCAAAGGATAAGATGGCCGATTCAAGAAATGCCTTCACGGTTTTAACGTTGAATGTAAATGGATTAAACTCCCCAATTAAAAGATATAGATTCGCAGAATGGATCAAAAAAAATGAACCATCAATATGTTGCATACAAGAGACTCATCTTAGACACAGGGACACAAAGAAACTGAAAGTGAAAGGATGGAAAAAAATATTTCATGCAAGCTGCAGCCAAAAGAAAGCAGGTGTAGCAATATTAATCTCAGATAAAATAGACTTCAAATGCAGGGATGTTTTGAGAGACAAAGAAGGCCACTACATACTAATAAAAGGGGCAATTCAGCAAGAAGAAATAACAATCGTAAATGTCTATGCACCCAATCAAGGTGCCACAAAATACATGAGAGAAACATTGGCAAAACTAAAGGAAGCAATTGATGTTTCCACAATAATTGTGGGAGACTTCAACACATCACTCTCTCCTATAGATAGATCAACCAGACAGAAGACCAATAAGGAAATTGAAAACCTAAACAATCTGATAAATGAATTAGATTTAACAGACATCTACAGGACATTACATCCCAAATCACCAGGATACACATACTTTTCTAGTGCTCACGGAACTTTCTCCAGAATAGATCATATGCTGGGACATAAAACAAGCCTCAATAAATTTAAAAAGATTGAAATTATTCAAAGCACATTCTCTGACCACAATGGAATACAATTAGAAGTCAATAACCATCAGAGACTTAGAAAATTCACAAATACCTGGAGGTTAAACAACACACTCCTAAACAATCAGTGGGTTAAAGAAGAAATAGCAAGAGAAATTGCTAAATATATAGAGACGAATGAAAATGAGAACACAACATACCAAAACCTATGGGATGCAGCAAAAGCAGTGCTAAGGGGGAAATTTATAGCACTAAACGCATATATTAAAAAGGAAGAAAGAGCCAAAATCAAAGAACTAATGGATCAACTGAAGAAGCTAGAAAATGAACAGCAAACCAATCCTAAACCAAGTACAAGAAAAGAAATAACAAGGATTAAAGCAGAAATAAATGACATAGGGAACAAAAAAACAATAGAAAGGATAAATATCACCAAAAGTTGGTTCTTTGAGAAGATCAACAAGATTGACAAGCCCCTAGCTAGACTGACAAAATCAAAAAGAGAGAAGACCCATATAAACAAAATAATGAATGAAAAAGGTGACATAACTGCAGATCCTGAAGAAATTAAAAAAATTATAAGAGGATATTATGAACAACTGTATGGCAACAAACTGGATAATGTAGAAGAAATGGACAATTTCCTGGAAACATATGAACAACCTAGACTGACCAGAGAAGAAATAGAAGACCTCAACCAACCCATCACAAGCAAAGAGATCCAATCAGTCATCAAAAATCTTCCCACAAATAAATGCCCAGGGCCAGATGGCTTCACAGGGGAATTCTACCAAACTTTCCAGAAAGAACTGACACCAATCTTACTCAAACTCTTTCAAAACATTGAAAAAAATGGAACACTACCTAACTCATTTTATGAAGCTAACATCAATCTAATACCAAAACCAGGCAAAGATGCTACAAAAAAGGAAAACTACCGGCCAATCTCCCTAATGAATATAGATGCAAAAATCCTCAACAAAATACTTGCAAATCGAATCCAAAGACACATTAAAAAAATCATACACCATGACCAAGTGGGGTTCATTCCAGGCATGCAAGGATGGTTCAACATAAGAAAAACAATCAATGTATTACAACACATTAAAAACTCGAAAGGGAAAAATCAATTGATCATCTCAATAGATGCTGAAAAAGCATTTGACAAAATCCAACATCCCTTTTTGATAAAAACACTTCAAAAGGTAGGAATTGAAGGAAACTTCCTCAACATGATAAAGAGCATATATGAAAAACCCACAGCCAGCATAGTACTCAATGGTGAGAGACTGAAAGCCTTCCCTCTAAGATCAGGAACAAGACAAGGATGCCCGCTGTCACCACTGTTATTCAACATTGTGCTGGAAGTGCTAGCCAGGGCAATCCGGCAAGACAAAGAAATAAAAGGCATCCAAATTGGAAAAGAAGAAGTAAAACTGTCATTGTTTGCAGATGATATGATCTTATTTCTAGAAAACCCTGAGAAATCAATGATACACCTACTAGAGCTAATAAACAAATTTAGCAAAGTAGCGGGATACAAGATTAATGCACATAAGTCAGTAATGTTTCTATATGCTAGAAATGAACAAACTGAAGAGACACTCAAGAAAAAGATACCATTTTCAATAGCAACTAAAAAAATCAAGTACCTAGGAATAAACTTAACCAAAGATATAAAAGACCTATACAAAGAAAACTACATAACTCTACTAAAAGAAATAGAAGGGGACCTTAAAAGATGGAAAAATATTCCATGTTCATGGATAGGAAGGCTAAATGTCATTAAGATGTCAATTCTACCCAAACTCATCTACAGATTCAATGCAATCCCAATCAAAATTCCAACAACCTACTTTGCAGACTTGGAAAAGCTAGTTATCAAATTTATTTGGAAAGGGAAGATGCCTCGAATTGCTAAAGACACTCTAAAAAAGAAAAACGAAGTGGGAGGACTTACACTCCCTGACTTTGAAGCTTATTATAAAGCCACAGTTGCCAAAACAGCATGGTACTGGCACAAAGATAGACATATAGATCAATGGAATCGAATTGAGAATTCAGAGATAGACCCTCAGATCTATGGCCGACTGATCTTTGATAAGGCCCCCAAAGTCACCGAACTGAGCCATAATGGTCTTTTCAACAAATGGGGCTGGGAGAGTTGGATATCCATATCCAAAAGAATGAAAGAGGACCCCTACCTCACCCCCTACACAAAAATTAACTCAAAATGGACCAAAGATCTCAATATAAAGAAAGTACCATAAAACTCCTAGAAGATAATGTAGGAAAACATCTTCAAGACCTTGTATTAGGAGGCCACTTCCTAGACTTTACACCCAAAGCACAAGCAACAAAAGAGAAAATAGATAAATGGGAACTCCTCAAGCTTAGAAGTTTCTGCACCTCAAAGGAATTTCTCAAAAAGGTAAAGAGGCAGCCAACTCAATGGGAAAAAATTTTTGGAAACCATGTATCTGACAAAAGACTGATATCTTGCATATACAAAGAAATCCTACAACTCAATGACAATAGTACAGACAGCCCAATTATAAAATGGGCAAAAGATATGAAAAGACAGTTCTCTGAAGAGGAAATACAAATGGCCAAGAAACACAAAAAATGTTCAGCTTCACTAGCTATTAGAGAGATGCAAATTAAGACCACAATGAGATACCATCTAACACCGGTTAGAATGGCTGCCATTAAACAAACAGGAAACTACAAATGCTGGAGGGGATGTGGAGAAATTGGAACTCTTATTCATTGTTGGTGGGACTGTATAATGGTTCAGCCACTCTGGAAGTCAGTCTGGCAGTTCCTTAGAAAACTAGATATAGACCTACCATTCGATCCAGCGATTGCACTTCTCGGTATATACCCGGAAGATCGGAAAGCAGTGACACGAACAGATATCTGCACGCCAATGTTCATAGCAGCATTATTCACAATTGCGAAGAGATGGAAACAACCCAAATGTCCTTCAACAGATGAGTGGATAAATAAAATGTGGTATATACACACGATGGAATACTACGCGGCAGTAAGAAGGAACGATCTGGTGAAACATATGACAACATGGATGAACCTTGAAGACATAATGCTGAGCGAAATAAGCCAGGCACAAAAAGAGAAATATTATATGCTACCACTAATGTGAACTTTGAAAAATGTAAAACAAATGGTTTATAATGTAGAATGTAGGGGATCTAGCAGTAGAGAGCAATTAAGGAAGGGGGAACAATAATCCAAGAAGAACAGATAAGCTATTTAACGTTCTGGGGATGCCCAGAAATGACTATGGTCTGTTAATTTCTGATGGATGTAGTAGGAACAAGTTCACTGAAATGTTGCTATATTATGTAACTTTCTTGGGGTAAAGTAGGAACATGTTGGAAGTTAAGCAGTTATCTTAGGTTAGTTGTCTTTTTCTTACTCCCTTGCTATGGTCTCTTTGAAATGTTCTTTTATTGTATGTTTGTTTTCTTTTTAACTTTTTTTTTCATACAGTTGATTTGAAAAAAGAAGGGAAAGTTAAAAAAAAAAAAAAAAAGAAAAAAGACAAACAAGGAAAAAAAAAAAAAAGATGTAGTGCCCCCTTGAGGAGCCTGTGGAGAATGCAGGGGTATTCGCCTACCCCACCTCCATGGTTGCTAACATGACCACAGACATAGGGGACTGGTGGTTTGATGGGTTGAGCCCTCTACCATAAGTTTTACCCTTGGGAAGACGGTTGCTGCAAAGGAGAGGCTAGGCCTCCCTGTATTTGTGCCTAAGAGTCTCCTCCTGAATGCCTCTTTGTTGCTCAGATGTGGCCCTCTCTCTCTGGCTAAGCCAACTTGAAAGGTGAAATCACTGCCCTCCCCCCTACGTGGGATCAGACACCCAGGGAAGTGAATCTCCCTGGCAACGTGGAATATGACTCCCGGGGAGGAATGTAGACCCGGCATCGTGGGATGGAGAACATCTTCTTGACCAAAAGGGGGATGTGAAAGGAAATTAAATATGCTTCAGTGGCAGAGAGATTCCAAAACGAGCCGAGAGATCACTCTGGTGGGCACTCTTACGCACACTTTAGACAACCTTTTTTAGGTTCTAAAGAATTGGGGTAGCTGGTGGTGGATACCTGAAACTATTAAACTACAACCCAGAACCCATGAATCTCGAAGACAGTTGTATAAAAATGTAGCTTATGAGGGGTGACAGTGGGATTGGGAATGCCATAAGGACCAAACTCCACTTTGTCTAGTTTATGGATGGATGTGTAGAAAAGTAGGGGAAGCAAACAAACAGACAAAGGTACCTAGTGTTCTTTTTTACTTCAATTGCTCTTTTTCACTCTAATTATTATTCTTGTTATTTTAGTGTGTGTGCTAATGAAGGTGTCAGGGATTGATTTAGGTGATGAATGTACAACTATGTAATGGTACTGTAAACAATCGAAAGCACAATTTGTTTTGTATGACTGCGTGGTATGTGAATATATCTCAATAAAATGATGATTAAAAAAAAAAAAAAAATCATCGTATTGGCACAAAGCCAGACATAAAGACCAATGGAATAGAATTGAGAGTTCAGAAACAAAACCTCATATCTATGACCAGTTGATTTTGACAAGGGTACCAAGTACACTCCATGGGGAAAGAACAGTCTCTTTAACAAATGGGAAAACTGGGTATCTACATGAAAGAGAGTGAAAATGGATCCCTACCTCACCATATACAAAAATTAACTCAAAATGGATCAGAGACTTAAATAAAAGAGCTAAAAACATAAAACTCTTAGAAAACAACATGGGTAAACATCTTCAGGACTTTGTATTAAGAAATGGATTCTTATAATTTACACCAAAAGCACGAGCAACAACAAAGTAGATAAACTGGAATCATCAAAATTAAAAACCATTGTGCATCAGAGTACATTATCAAAAAAGGAAGAGACAACTTACGGAAGAGAGAAAATAACCACTAATCATATATTGATAAGGGTTTATTATCCAGAATATATAAAGAATGTCTACAACTCAACAACAAAAAGACAAATAACCTAGTTTAAAAATGGGCAAAGCACTTGAATAGACATTTCTCCAAAGAGGATATGCAAATGGCCATTAAGCACAAGAAAAGATGTTTAACATCATTAACCACTAGGGAAATGCAAATCGAAACCACAATGAGATACCACTTCACATCTACAAGGATAGCTATTATTTAATAAAATGGAAGATAAGTGTTTTGGAGAGGATTGTACAAAAATTGTGGGAATGTGCATTGTTTGTGGAAATGTAAAATGGTGCAGCCTCTGTGGAAAACAGTTTGGCAGTTCCTCAGAAAGCTAAAAATAGAACTACCACATGGCCTGGTAATCCCACTTCTATGTATGTACCCCAGAGAATTGAAAACAGGGCCTCAAACAGATATTTGTACACCAATGTTCATATAAGCATTATTCACAACAGCAAAAAGATGGAAACAACACAAGTGTCCATCAATAGATGAATGGATAAACACATACAATGGAACATTATTCAGCCTTAAAAAGGAATAAGGTTCTGATACATGTGACAACATGGATGAAACTGAAGACATCGGGTTGATGGAAATAAGGATAAATATTTTATGGTCTAACATATGAAATAACTAGAATATACAAATTCATAGAGACAGAAAGTATATTACAGATTACCAGGGTAGGGATGGGGAGAAGGAATAAAGAGTTATTGCTTAATAGGTGCAAAGTTTCTGTTTGGGGTAATGGAAAAGTTTTGGTAATGGATCATGGGGATGGTAGCACAACATTGTAAATGTAATTAATACCACTGCATTGTATATTTGAAAGTGGTTAAAGTGGGAAATTTTATGTAATATATATGTTACCACAATAGAAATGTAAAACAAAATGTAAAATATCAAGAACCATACAATACAGAGAGAACCATAATGTAACCTATGAGCTGTGGTTAGTACTATGATTCTAATAATATTGGTTCACCAATTCTAACAAAAGTACCACACTAATCCTAAATATTAATAATAGGGAAAACTGTGGAGGGGCAGTATATAGGAACTCTGTACTTTCTGAGTAATTTTTCTGTAAACCTACAACCTGACTGCTCTAAAAAGAAAGTCTATTAACAAGAAAGAAAGAAAGAAATAGGAAGTACCCTTATATGTGAAAAAGAGATGCATAAAGATGACATGCTCCTGTACAGAAAGCCACTCATGTAACAGTGGATGCAGGGTGGTGTGGGCTAGAATTAAAGGAGGAAGAAACAAGAGCCATTCGAGTGTGATGTCTAGCTTGGACGGCCCAGGCATGGATGAAGCTTTCTGGAGGCAGATTACATAATTACAAGCATGCAGTATTGGGGATGGGGATTGACCTATCTTTATGTCTGTTGGAAGTCACATTTTGCTAAAATAAAGTCACTTAAAATTTATTTAAACATTCTTAGCTAAAAATTTCAGCTCTCAGAAAGAAGGAGAAACTGCCCTTCTGGATATAATTTTAACCAAGAGAGAACTGGTTTCTTTATAGAAATTACAGGTACCTTGGGAGAAAGTGAGCATGTCTTTTTGGAGTCCATAATAGCGAGGAAAGAGAACACTGCATAAATTCTAAAGCGATGGAATAATGAGCAATCCTAGTGAAAAGGAAAAGGAAAAAGAAATCCATAAACCAATGTGGCCACACAAAAAACTTTCTCATGGGCTCGTATTTGTTAAAGGACACGTTCACAGAGATAATGAAGACACAAATCCAAGAACTAATAAAAAGTGACACAGTGAAGGCTTTCAGCAAGAACAAAGCCTCAATTGGCAGGAAATCCAAGAAACAAGCAAGATTAACAAGGTGTTTCACAATATGCTCAGTGAGAGAGAGGGGGAGGGAGAGAAGGAGAGAGAGGAGGGAGGAAAGAACAAAAGAAGAAAGATAGAAAAATGAAGAAGAAGGAGGAGGGTGGGGGGAAGGAGGAAGAATAAGGAAGAGAAAAGGGGAGAGAGGCAGAGGGTGGAGAAAATGAAGACAAAGTAAAAGGAGTAGGAGACAGAGAAGAGGAGACAGGAGGAAATGACAGGACCAAGGTTTCAAGAAGCTGGTGGAATAAGTGACAAAAATTCCAAACTACCAAATACTCAAATTCCATCTTCTAGAACGAGGAGAATAGGTTTTAAATTCTAAATGTGCAGCAAAATAGATAACGAAAAGAAGAAAATGGAGCCCACTATAAATTAGGGAATAAAGAAAAATCTAGGTGTAATAAAGATTTCAAACCTTCAGGTTCAGACAAATTATATTCCAAAGTTCAAAAGGAATTTTCAGATACAATCTGAGAGTCCCTGGTAGTATGTCTGAGAAATTGTGGGGAATGGGAAAAATGCCAGAAAACTTGAGAAACATTCTATTTTGCAATATGTTGGGAAGAAAACAGATCCTGGAAATTACAGATTGGTGAACTTGGCGTGACTCTCATTAATCAGGATTTGCCCTATTGGACTCTGGTGGTCAAAACACATCTGCCTTTTTCATAAGGGGCTTTGTCAAACCAGAGTCCTCCGAACTCTGTGGTGAAGGAGGTGGAAGCCACACCATTCGAGGGATGTTGAGAGACATATATGGCACAGAAATAAGATGACCAAGAAGGGAGTCAAAGATCTGAAATGTGATCATGTAAAATCACTTTATGTTGCTTAGAGAACAGAACTAGAACTGAAAGTAGAAAATTTAAGTAGGCAGATTTTGCCTTAACATTTGAAGGGATTTTCTGTTTGTTTGTTCATTCATTCAACAGTATTTGTTGAGCACCTACTTTGTGCCAGATATCATGCTAAGCACTGAGGATATCTATGGGTGTCTACAATGTGACAGCTAGGGTTCCTACCTCCGTGGGACTTACAGTCTTATGGGAGGAAGGCAAACAGTCAAGGAAACAACATAATCCCAAATTATAGCCAAAGCCATGAAGGAAAAAACAAGGTGATGGACAGAGAATAACAGGGAATGGCTACTTCAGAGAAAGTTGGGGAAAGCTGCTCTCAGACAGTGGCACCTGCACTGAGACATACGTGACAACAAGGATGGGAAGGGGGCAGCAGGTGCAAAGGCCCTGAGACAAGAAAGAGCTTGACTTGATCCCAGAACTGAAAGGTGCCCGGATGGCCAGGCTTGGTGACTGAGAAAGAGGAAAATGCGAGATTATGGGATAAGGATGAAGAGAGAGACAGGGATCAGGGAACAAAATGCAGCCACCCTAAGGCATTTAGAATTCATTCCAGGAGACATGGGAAGCCACTGAAGGTTTGAGCAGAAACGTCATATGATCTGATGTATGTGTTTCGATGATCACTGCAGCTGCTCATGGTAAATGGAGTGGTGTGGGGCCAGGGCAAGCAGGGAGAGCACTTAAGAAGCTGTTGTAGCATCTAGATGAGACATGGCTGTAGGGCGAATTAAGGGCATGGGGTCAAGTGGAAGAGAAGTTAACATACTTGAAATATTTGGGGGGGGGGTAACAAAATCAGAATATACTGATGAATTGAATTTGGAGGTTGAAGGCTAAGAAGAAAAAATGGTTAGAATGATCCAGAAACAGACTCTGGTGACAGGCACTGAATAGCCATCTGAGGGGACATTTCAAAATGGAACCTGAAACTGAGCTGACAGGATGGACTGGAAAGACTTGGGTGGCATTTGATTCAGTGCTGAGAAGAGAACTTCTACCAAACATGTGTCAAGTGCCTGCTTCATGCCGTGGGTCTACAAAAAACTCCAGAACACAGACTTGGTTTGGCATATATATTTTTTTTATTAAAGAAGTTGTAGGTTTACAGAAAAAGTACACAGAAGATACAGAGTTCCCGTAGACCCCTTATTATTGATACCTTGCTTTAGTGTGGTACATTTGTTACAATTAATGAAAGAACACTTTTATATTTGTACTATTAACTATAGTCCATGGTTTACATTCAGGTCCACAGTTTGTGTTGTGCAGTCCTATGGTTGGTTGTTTTTTAATGTTTTAATTTGTATACTAGTAACTTAAATCGCACCTAAATTTCCACTTTTAACCACATTGAAGTATATGATTCAGTGCAGTTAATTATGTTCACAATGTTGTGCCACCATCACCATCATCCATTACCAAAACTTTTTCATCAACCCAAACAGAAACTCCGTATAATTTAAGCATTAACTCCCCATTCCCTACTCCCACCCTGACCCCTGGTGAACTATATTTTGGTTTCTGACTCTATGAATTTGCTTATTCTAATTATTTCATATCAGTGAGCTCATACAATATTTGACCTTTTGTATCTGGCTTATTTCACTCAACATGATGTATTCAACTGGCACAATTTTTAAACTGTAACCTGTTATGAACTTTGTCACAAGCACCAATAAATCATTTCTATAAAAACTTACACTTCTCCCAACGAAACCGACAAGAAAATTAACAATGTTCTATATATACTTTGCTATATGTATGTGTGTGTGTGTATATCTATGTGTACATATGTGTGTGTGTATATATATAGCCTGTAAAATTGTGGACCTCTGTTCATAGCTTAAAATATAGAAGGTGCTCATGTTTTCAACGTGCATAAAACATATTAATACTCAACAGGCACAAATATCCCAAGTTTTACTACACAACATTCTCATCTTGCTATCATCATGAAAAACAATCCCTTGAAAAGAGTTTTTGAAAGTTAATAACCTTGAGACTTACAGTTCAATTAGGATCAATTCCAAACCTGAGTCCTCCCATTTATATATGGAAAATATCCTTGCCTTCAAGTAGCATAAGCATTGAGTACTAACAGCAGAATTCATCAAAATTTAACTGTGGCAAGGATTGTTTGCTGGAGTATACTGATCTCAAAAAGATAATCAATCAGGTCCCAAACTACAGGTGATGGTTGAGGCTAAATCTGTTGCATTGTCAACCGTGTATGCCACATTAGTCTGGCAACAATTAAACATAAGGGTTTAAAATCCAAATCACAAACAACCTAAACTTAGCCATATCATTCAAGCTATCTATAGCTAGGCTGCATAAAATTTCACTAACTAATGAAGTTTATGTGGGAAATTCACCCTGGATCCTTTTCTCAACATCAGGTTCATTTTACATTCAATTTTCTTTGTTAGGAAAAAAAAATCAAAGAGGAGGAAAACACAAGCAGCAATGTTGGTTGGCAGGTGTGATTTTGCATGTTTCCCATTCAGGGGTCTGGACTGTGGTTTCAAATCCAACAGGGTGTTTTTTCTAACTGTCTGGGTTGAAATGTGTGTTGTCCCACAATTTGCACACCATTAGACTTGCATATTTGGGGACAGAGATAGCACATACCATATGGCAAAATGTGCTACCCACAATATAATCCTCTGGCAGCAGGTAATTTCTTGGACTGCATGTCATGAAGTCATCAGAATTTTGTGCCTATTGAGTAATGGGTGATTACCTCCAGTAGTCAATCTGCCTGGAAGTTATGCTCATTAAAAAAAAAACCACAAAGTATAAATGGTGAAAGAGCCTTCATATAGCAGCAACTTTTGGATGGTTCTTTGGAGAAAAATTTTTTGGAAAAAGAAAGATTTTACTACCAGATGCAGGTTTTGGCAGAGAAAAATTTAATGATGTTAGTAGACTTGGTCTTGAATAAAATATCTAGTGCGGATTTCTTTTTTCCCCAGTGGCATTTATTTTATCCAGTTGTGCTGGTGAAACATCTTTACAGAAAAGCGCACAGTTTATAGGATAATGGAGTTAGCCAGTTGAGCAAAACTTCACAAACAATGCAGTGTCAATTAACACACTCTCACAAGAATGATTTGGCTCAGTCAGAAGTAGGCCTTTGGGGAGCTTCTCTTTGGAAAATCATACTATCGGCATTCTGCGCATTTTTATCCACAAGAGAAAAATAGTTACGTCCTTCTGAGTAAATGAGAGAGAGAAGTACAGCAAAAATCTGAGCCTGCCAGCCTGGAGAAGCAAGGGAGGGCAGAGAAGAGGCCTCAGGGAACCAGAAAGGGGAGGCTAGGAGAGTGGCAAGTTGAGAAACTTTAAAAATAACCAAAAAAGAGATTCAGAGAATGGTAAAAGAATGGAAGAAAAACCGCTTGCACCCCTCTGGGAACTCTCTTTTCCCGAGTTATAAAACCCTTCTGGTTTCCCCTTGCCTGGAATTCACTGTCCACAGTGCTAAAAACAATGTGTTCTTATTTTCAGTTTTGGAAAAAGCCAACAACCATAAAAACAATATTAGGGTCGTTTTGGTGCAAAGAAGAGAATGATTTTCTTTGCACCAAATTAATTAGGAATACTGGGGAACTGGATAAGTAGGCAGCAGGGAACCAACGGTGACAATCGTTATCCCGAGAAGTACCCGTCCTTGCTTTCAATTACGACTGCCCGCGCACTAGTTTTAGTCTTCCATAGGAGTGATTAAGAGTATGTTTGCTTTAGAGTTGATTCAATTGGACAAATATGTATTGAATATTTACTACAGACTTCCTTCAGATTCAGAGAATTACGTGGCACGGGCAGATTTTCGAAGGCAGCGCCAGCACTTTGATCTTCTGGGGCTCTGACATCTGTTCTTGTCATCCCCACATTCGAACACTCACAGCCCAGCTCCACAGCAAGACCAAGGAAGCCCTGTGATTTCTCTAATGCTAGCAGTCGAGATTTACACTTATTGAGATAATAGCATCTCAGTAATGCGAGCCAAGAAGTGATTATAAGCTACTCTGTGCGCTGAGAAACAGGGAATATGGTTTTAGAAATTAACCCTAAGTTTCCCAGCCTTGCTGGTCCTTGCGTGCAGTCTTATGGCCTAAATTGTTTCGGTTCTTAACTCGTACGTGGTACCTTAGCCACCAGCTCCTCAAAGGTCCTCCCCTTTTATTAAGGGGTGTCGGGGTGGTAGTATCTCACAGCTCTCAGGAACAAGCCCACTCTTGCTCTCTAGCTCCAGTTTCCACCCCTGGGAGGGGCTGGGCCCACTAGGAAAGCCTGGCTGTCCTCTGGTGGCCTCTGAGCCCTTGGAATGCCAGAGCTGTTCTATGGATCAAGGAGGCTGGCATGATCCACTTGCCAAATCTTGCAACCCTGTCCCAGAACCCACTTTCTTGACCCCAAGCCTCCAAGGTCTTTCATGAGGACAGATCTTGCATCGTTTCTCCTGAACCCCTTTATGTGGGGCACGTGCTTTCTGGCTTGCTGGCCTGTCCACTTCCCTTTTCCAATACTTTTTGGCCCCCACATGCCTTTTCCATTTGGGAGCCTCCTTTAAGCCAGGGGATTGGCTGCCGGTGGGAATTGCCAGCACTGTAGCAAGTTATGGAGAAGGGGAATGGCTTGGGGGGAGGTATGGGAGGCCCACTCCTTTCTCTGTGGGAGAGCTCCCTTCCCAGGGTGTTACCAGACTGATGGTTCACTCTGGGTGAGAATCACGGGTAAAGAATCCACGAAGAACCCCTAGACGGGAAGGGGAAGAAGGAGACAGGAGGTGAGGCTCTGCCTGTGCCCCTTCCCTCACCGGCTGTCTGACCTGGTCACTCACCTCTCCAGGCCTTGGTTTCCTCATCAGTAAAATCAGAGCCTCACCCAGAGGCTATTCTATGTCCCTTCCAGCTCTAAACGCTCTAAGGATACGATGTTACAGTAGAAAACGGAGTCTGTTTTCTACCTTTTGATGAGAAAGCTTTACACATGTCAAGAATTATTTTCTAAATCAAGAATTTTTTACAGCCTTTAAAATATGCACGAGAACCCAAGAAACAAAAAAACTTATGTCCATACAAAAACTTGCACATGAATGAATGTTCACAGCAACGTTATTCATAATAGCAAAAAATGGAAACAACCCAAATCTCCATCAAATGATGAAAAGATGAACAAAATGTGGTATATCCGTATTCTGAGATATTATTCAGTCATTTAAAGAAATGAAGTACTGCTGGAAGCTTCCACAGGGATGAACCTTGAAGGCGTTAACGCTAAGTGAAAGAAGCCAGACACAAGAAGGCCACGTATGGCAGGATTCCATTTACATGGAATGTCTGGAGCAGGCAAATCCATGGAGACAGAAAGTAGGTTAGTGGTTGGAGGGAATGGGGTGACTGCTGATGTGTAAATGGTTTCTTTGGTCTAATTGTCTAGTATGGATACATCCCATTTTGTTTATCCATTTATCAGTTGATGGAGATTTGAGTTGTTTCCTCTTTTTGGCTGTTATGGGATAATGTTGCTCTGAATATTTGTGTACAAGTTTTTGTGTAGACATATGCTTTCAGTTCTCTTGGGATTATATCTAGGAATGGAACTGTTGGTTCATTCAGTAACTCTCCACATTCTTGCACCATTTATTGAAAAGACTAATTTTCCCCATTGAATGGTCTTGGACCTGATTGAAAAATCAATTGATTATGGATATATGGATTTACTTCTGGATTCTCAATTCTACTCCATTCTATTCCACTGAACTATATGTCTTTTCTATGCCAGTTCAACATTGTCCTGGTTATGGAGATTTGAACAGGTTTTAAAATTGGGAAGTAGGACTCCTCCAAATTTCTTTTTCAAGATTGTTTTGGCTACTCTGGGTTAAAAAAACACTCTTAATACACTTTTCTCCACTTTGAGAAACTGTTGTCTCTATCTGAGATGCCACGTAGAGAAAACTAAAGAGAACAAACAATTCATAATACCTTTACTTTTATGCTCTCACTTTTCTGACCGTACCGCTGGGTCTTGAAGCACAAAAGGACCTTTCTCTCTCCCTCTGCATTTCTCTCCATGATCCCCACAGACTTGCACAATATTTCTCTATTCGTAAAACCCAGAATCCATGTCCATACAAACATGGTAAAAAGGCATCTATGTTTCCTTTCTGCCAATACCATACTTCCTGGGCAAATTCTGTGACTATTCTAAAAAGGCTGGAATCCCTTAGAGTCTTGTATTTCTCATAAAGAACAAGTTTAGGCCTTTGGCCAATTATTTCCATTTGGGGTTAATATCTACAAGAAATTTAACTCTTTCTAGAGAATTAAAACTAATAGCACACAGACATTTTAAAATGAAAGCAAGAGGAGAATCAAGTACTTTCAATTTTAAGTCAGAGGCAATGTACATTTCTGAAAAGAAATTAGTTTCTTTTGTTTTTTTTTCCATCTGAAATCCAATGAAAATAAAATACTTAAACACCATCTAGGCTTCACAGATAAAATATTGATCCTAGACCCTGGGAATAATTCTATATTTGGCTTAGCAGCTTTGCAAAACCTGAAAAAAATAGAAATGTGTGTTTCTCCCTGTGAACTGATGCTGCAGTTAGTGCTCCAGCCCTTTTCCTTTCTGGTAAATGCATTTTGCCAAACTAAATATAACAAGTGTTTTCAAGAATGTTACAGAAAAGCATAAGGCAGAATAAATGAGCTGGTAGTATAAAGGCACAAGAAGTGCTGGGTTGCTCCCTGAAAGTCATGAGGTTAACAGTTATATTGGAGAAGATAGATTTGGTTCCAAGCGCCTGTACTACTTTAACTGGCTATCTCAGAACAGGCCTGAAAAGCCCCTCAGAACTGCAGCCACACAAGAGCAAAGCACAAGCCCAGCAAACCTGCAGCTTCCACCGCTCCCTAAATCCTGCCACCCTTGGCTGCAGAGCTTCCCCGCCATACAAGGAAGAAACCAAGTTCTGGATGCAGGGCCTGTATTTAAAGAGGCACTAACTCTGGGCAGCTGTGAATCTTTTACCCCTTTTTACCCTCTACAACAGAAACAGCTCTCGAAAAGTTCTCAAAGATGAAAATCATCTTAGCCAAAGCACTTCAATTTGGAGAAACTGGATGTGCTCAGTTTAAGACAGAAAACATTATAAGATACTGCAAATCCAGAAAAATGTAACTGTCGTGAATGGGATAAAAAGCGCAGGATTAATTTATAAAATACATTGTTCCAATACCCAACATAAGTACAACAGAGATTAGTATGAGATGGGAAATTTCATATCATTACTCAATCCCTGAAAGTACAACAAAATATATACCAATGTTGTCAGTGCAACCATATTTGTAAGTTATGACTGATTTAGAGAGGAAAAAATGTATATTTTTAGATTCTATTTAATAGGCTATCCAATAATATAGCAAACATTGGGATCATATTTGATGACAAATAATGCTGGCCCTGAGAAGCAGCAGGTGGTGCAATGCTAAACATGTTTAGGGTGTGTCTAATTATTAAAATATTCTGCAATAGCAGTGAGAGGTCAACAGAGGTACTGACCAAGAGCCGTTTCCAAGTTAACTGTGGATGTCCTCAATTGGCTCCTCTGTATCCATTTTAACTTTTCTGCCTGAATTTTTTTTAAAAAGCAATTTTTGAGATATATTCATATGCCATACAATTATCCAAAGTGTACAATCAATTGTTTACAGTATCATCATATAGTTGTTCATTCATCACACAATTTTTGAACATTTTCATTACTCCAAAAAATAAAAATAAGAAAGAAAATAAAAAATAAAAGTAAAAAAGAACACCAAAAAATCTCATATCCCTTCTCCTCCACTATTATTCATTTACTTTTTGTCCCCATTTTTCTACTCATCTGTCCATACACTGGATAAAGGGATTATGAGCCACAGGGTTTTCACAACCACACGGTCACACTGTATAAACTATATAGTTATATGATCATCTTCAAGAATCAAGGCTACTGGATTGCAGTTCAACAGTCTCAGGTATTTCCTTCTAACTGTTCTAATACACCAGAAACAAAAAAGAGGTATCTATAGGATGCATAAGAATAACCTCCATAATGACCTCTCGCCTCCATTTGAGATCTCTCAGCCCCTGAAACTTTATTTTGTTTCATTTCTCTTCCTCCTTTTGGTCAAAAAGGCCTTCTCAATCCCCCAATGCTGGGTCCAGTCTCATCCCTGGGAGTCATTTCCCATGTTGCCAGGGAGATTTACACCCCTGGGAGTCATGTCCCATGTAGGGGGGAGGGCAGTGAGTTTACCTGCCAAGTTGGCTGAGAGAGAGAGGCCACATCTGAGCAGCAAAAGAGGTTCTCTGGGGGTGACTCTTAGGCACCATTATAAGTACACTTAGCCTCTCCTTTACAGTAACAAGCTTCATAGGGACAAGCCCCAAGATCGAGGGCTCGGCCTACTACAATGGTAGTCCCCAATGCTCGCAAGAATATCAGGAATTCCCCAGGTGGGGAGGTTTAATATTTCCACATTTGTCCCCAGGCCCTTAATGGGGCTTTGCAAATACTTTTTATTCTCTGCCCAAATTATTTTGAGATGTATCAGGGTTTCATGCTAACCTGTACAAACCAACCAGGTCTCACCCCTTGTTCAAGATTCTATGTAATTACAGTGTGTGAATAAACTGACCATACAAGTTAAATTATATAGCATGCTACAGAAAATATAGACTTTTCACCAAATAAACATATTTTTCTTTGTTCTCACACAGAAGTTGAGGTTTTAAAACACAGTCAATGTCATCCTTTTCCCTTTAGTCTTGTTTACATTAGTTCTAATCAAGCTCATTTCATTCATATCTCTCATTGAAGTCTGAACTCTTTTTCAGCTTCTTTAACATTTGCTGTATGGGGTAATGCTGACATTCAATACTGCCAAACTCTGGCTCTGCGTCTCAGGTGTCACACAGGTACCCGAAGTTCCAGGGACTGACCAGGTTATACACAAACAGCTCAGTGTCTCAGAATTTAGATAACTGTTACAACTCATGGATAGATATGACTGCTGTAAGAGCTTACAATCTAGGAACCTTTACCATAGTAAGCCTTCCCCTGATAACTTGTGCTCTCAGATTCAAGTCTCAGTATTTGCACATTATAATTAGTCCATATTGGTTTGTCTTTTTGATTCTGGCTTATTTCACTCAACATACTGTCTTCAAGGTCCATTCACCTACTTGCATACCTTCACAACTTCATTTCTTCTTGCTGCAGCTCAGTATTCCATTGTATGTATACACCGCAGTTCACCATTCCATTTATCAGTCGATGTACCCTTAGGCCACTTCCATCCACTGCAAATCGTGACTACTGCCACCATCAGCACTAGTGTGCAATGTCCACTCATGTTCCTGCTCTCAGTTCTTCCAAGTATATACCCAATAACGGGCTATATACTTCCTGTGGAACCACCACACTGCCCTCCAGATGGCTGCCCCATTCTACTCCTTACCAACAGGGTATAGGTATATTCCCCTCTCCACATTTTCTCCAGCACTTGTATCCCTCTATTTTGTAAACAGTTTTATTCAAACACCATACAATCCAACCTAAGGAAACAATGATTCCTGGTATAATCACATAATTATGCATTCACCACCACAATCAATATGAGGACATCTCCATTCCTTTGACAAAGAAAGGAGAAAAGGAGAAAAAAATGAAGAATAAAAATATAAAAGATAGAAGAAAAATAAAAATAAAATAAAATACAATGAAAAAGTCAGACACAACAACACAACCAAGAATCCCATATCACTCCCTTATATCCCCCTCTTATAGACATTTAGCTTTGGTATATTACCTTTGTTACAATTAATGGAAGTATCTTACAATGTTACCATTAACTATAGCCTCTAGTTTGTATTGATTGTATTTTTCCCCTATACTATCCAATTTTCAATACCTTGCGATGTTGAATGTTAACATTCAAACATTCTTATATTTGTACACTTAATCACCATCATTGACCACTCTAGGTTTTGCTAAAGTATACATTCCCAGTCTTCATCTTCTATCTTTCCTTCTGGTGTCATACATGCTCCTAGCCTTCCTCTTTCAACCATACTCACACTCATCTTTGCTTAGAGTACTTACAGTATTGTGCTACCATCACACACTATTATGTTATCTATTCCACTTTTTGGATCTATATAATCAATCCTGTTGAACTTTCTGTACTCCTTCAGCATCCAATGCCCAATCTCTAACCTCTTTATCTCCTGATAACCTGTGTTCTCAAATCTCAAACTTCGCTCATTAGTGTTAGTTCATATTAGTGAGACTATACAGTATCCGTCCTTTTGTTTCTGGCTAATTTCACTCAATGTAATGCCTACTGTCTACCATTTTGTCTTTTGGATTTTATATGTCATATTTTATTTTATTTTTATTCTGTTTTCCTCTCTCTCTCTTTGTACACTTAATGATAGTCTTCATTTCTATACTCTTCTCCAAACCTCTCTCTCCTGTAGTTCTCCCTTTAGTATTTCTTGTATCTTGTTCACAAACTCTCTCAGTGTCTGTCTGAAAATATTTTAAACTCTTCTTCATTTCTGAAGGACAGTTTTGCTGGATATAGAATTCTTGGTTGGCAGTTTTTCTCTTTCTGTATCTTAAATATATCATACCACTGCTTTCTCACCTCCATGGTTTCTACTGAGAAATCCACACATAGTCTTATCAAGCTTCCTTTGTATGTGATGGATTGCTTTTCTGTTGCTGCTTCCAGAATTCTCTCTTTGTCTTTGACATTTGATAATATGATTATTAAGAGCCTTGGAGTTGGTCTCCTCGGATCTATTCTGTTTGGGGTATGCTGCACTTCTTGGATCTGTAATTTTATGTTTCATAAGAGACGGGAAATTTTCAGTGATTATTTGATTGATTATTCTTTCTGCCCCTTTTCCCTTCTCTTCTCCTTCTGGGACACTCTTGACATGTATATTCATGTGCTTCATGTTGTCATTCAATTCCCCAACACCCTGCTCATATTTTCCCATTCTTTTCCCTATCTGTTCTTTTTTGTGTAGGATTTCAGAATCCCACTCTAGTTCATGAATCCTTTCTTCTGCCTCTTCAAATCTGCTATTGTATGTCTCCATTGTATTTTTTCATCTCTTCTACTGTGCCTTTCATTTCCATAAGTTCTGCCAATTGTTTTTTCAAACTTTCAATTTCTTCCTTATGTTCGCCCAATGTCTTCTTTATATCCTTCATTTCTTTTGCCATATCTTCCCTCAACTCATTGATTTGATTTTTGTATTGATTTAGCATATTTGTTTGAAGATCTTTAATTAGTTGTTTCGACTCCTTTATCTCATTTGAAGTGTAAGTTTGTTCCTTTGACTGGACCATATCTTTGTTTTCCCTAGTGTGATTTGTTATTTTTTGTTGTCTAGGCATCTGGTTTCCTTCATTACCCCAATCAGATTTTCCTATACCAGACAGGCCCAGGTCTCAGGAGGAGGTTGTAATCAGTACCAGGTTTCCCTGAGGGTGAGACCCAGCAGATTGTCAGACTTTCCTGTGAAGCCTCTAGACTGTGCTTTTCCTATTCTGCCCAGCAGGTGGTGCTTGTCAGCCCACAGCTCCTGACTGGCATAAAGAAGTGTAATGCCTTTAATTCTTGTTGGACCCTGCCCCACCCAGGGACTGAGGACATCAGAAGCCAAGCTTAAGCTGTTTCTGTTCCCCCATCCCCAGGTCCTGGGGTCTGAGTTCTCTGAGGGAGGGCCACCACTTGAGCTGGGCCCCACCCACCCCCCTTTTCTTAGGAAAGATAAATCCTTTAGGGAATTATCTCCTACACTTGAGTTTTTCTTTTGAGTCTCTGACTATTTTAATTCCCCCCTTGCCTGGGTCAGTGCTGACAATTGAAAATGCCTGAGGCTTTTTCTAATGAGCTACTTAGAATGAGAGAGAAAAAGAAAAAAAGAAAGAAGTCCCCTTTTCAGAGCCAGTTCCCAGCCCTCCAGTTCACCAGGCAAGAACCAGAGGTGGTACCTGGTTCTGCGTGCCCCTTTTTCTGGGACACAGCCCTTTTCCAGTATTCTGAGCTCAGCTGACTCCAAAAGCCTCTGTTTTTATTTACTTATGTATTTTTTTTCCATCAGCCCCACCTCCTCTCTGCCAGGAGATACCTCTGGGTTCCTTTCCTGCTTGTTCTGGGCTCATCTGTGCTCATAGCTTGCATTTAGTAGCCCAAATTTGTTAATTAAAATTGCAGTTAGAGCTTGGTTGAGCTACATTCCCTTGCCCTCAGCCCAGACTGCTTCTTTTTCCCACAGGGAGGTGTTCAATTCAGCCAGCCATGCTGGTGGGGGAGGGGCACCAGCACCACAGTTTGGGGAGCTTTACTTAGAGTTCTATGCTACGATCTCAGCTGTTCCACCCATTCCAGTCTGGTGCACCAAGTTGTCTGGTCAGAGAAGTCCCCCTAACATTTGTTCCAGATTATTTGCTGGTTATTCCTGGCTATTTGTTAGTTGTTTTAGGTGACTAACTAAGTTCCACACCTCCATGTGCCACCATCTTGTCCTGCATCCTCTGAATTTTTTTAAAGCTTTTTTTTTTCTTATTTCCAGCTTGGACCAGACCATAGCAAGCATGAAGGTGGCATTCCCACAGAGAAGGGAGTGCCTCCATCCCTCCATCCTTCCACCTATGATGCCCCTCCTTCCTTGGCTTCAGCCTGAGCTTCAACCTTGACATTTTTCCTCAGAGGTCTGCCTTCCTTCATCCTACTGAAAAACAAAATCACACTCCCAGAGTAAAGGTCAAAGGAACACAACCCCCTGAAAAATAGTCCACTTGGGAATGATATTCAATGGTGGGTGGTGATTGTTATGGGGCAGCTGTGTCTTCATCTCCATGGAGGAACATCAGCCTGAAGTGGGCGAGTACCACAGGCAGGTTATAGGTAACCCGGAGCGAGAGCATACTAACAACCATCGTGGATTTGTTCCAACATCACAGAGAAGTTTCTAGAACCTTTCTCAGAAGCACTGACACACGGTGATGGGGCCCATGAGGTATAGATAGAGGGCTGTTAAAACACACGGAAGATCTAGTGTTGTGCCTTCCAATACCTCAGCCTCCAGCCTCACGTGGCTGTGGAACTCTTGAAATGGGGCCAGTGGGACTAAGGAACTGAATTTTTATTTCATTATAATTAATTTAAATTTAAATTAAAAATGTAAGGGTATAAACTATTTTCCTTTTAGACACACCTTTTTTATTTTGATGAGATGACACTTTATTTTAGCTGTTGGATCATGTAAGATATTAGTGTTGTAATGTACATACATATATTATTTATAGTGTCTTATTAATAATTTAAAAATATTGATACCATGTTGAAATGATAGTATTTTAGATAGATGGGATTAAATAAAATATTTTATAGTACATGGCACAAGTCTACAGGACAGCTTAAGATCTTCAAACACAGAAACAACAAAGCTGTGGCAGAGAAGAAGAGATTGGGGGAGGGAGTTACATACCCCTTTATTTCTCTGGTTTTTATCCGAAGGCTAATTTCTTTCAAACAGTTGGGGAAACTGAAAATGTTTGAATTTTTTATTATGGAACAATGTTTAAAATAAGGTGTTCATTTATTGCCATCTGGCCTTCTGTCCCTAAAATAAATCTTAAAACTAGGGACTAGAAAGACTTCTGTGTATGCTGTTATTTATCCTCTGTACAGGCAGAGCTTGGCCCATAAGGATCTGTAGACCCTTTGCAATAACTGAGTCCTCCCAAGGCTCTGGGACCGTAGTCATATGATAATATAATATAACTGTATAATAAACCTGTTTGCATCTATTTCTTTTTCTAAACCATTAACTTCCTTGGGCCAAGGACTGTATTGATTCACATTTATATCCCATAGTAGAGCTCCTACCACAAGGCAAATAATAAAGGTTTGTTGAACAAATGCATGCTGGAGAGAGGGCCATGTGATAACTTTAAATGATCTACTTGTGACAGGGTGGGGTTTCCATCCCCTCTCACCTCCTCTTACCTCCACTTGCACCCTGCCCATTGTAGTGGAAGCAAAGGGATAGAAACTCTGTTAGCAGAACAACTCATGGGTTCTGTGCTGTGAAAGGGGTCAATATTCACAATGAGAACGTAAGTGATTTGGGTTGTGGGGAGGTTTCTCCAGGGAGAACTGAAAGAATCTAATGCTGACCCCTCAGACTGAAAACGACTGGCTGAGAACAGAGGCCCCTGGGAGGGTGGATTTGAGGTAAGGACAGAGGGGACTGTTGGGGGTGAGGCAGAGAAAGGGAATCTCAGTTCGCTCTGGACGGGCTCCCTGTGGACTGGCAGCGAACTGGTGGAAAAGTAAAGAGCACCATCCTCTGGGGGCCGTGAGTCTTTATAAGTGTCTAATATTAAGATTTTTCTTCTGGAAATGACTACACCTAAGGCCCCTCTCCACCTTCAACAAAAACAATCTGGCAAAAATGAGATTATATAAGAAACATATAAAGCTGATATTGTGGATTTTGTCTGCTTTAGTTTAAAACTATCAGTGTGCCATTTTGGGTTATATAGAGTGAAGGTTTTATTGCCACCCACCAACCCAGAAACCTGCAGTTTCAGCCCTTCTGGCATAATTCACAGGCCAGTTCAAAACTCAAAAACCCAGGTTTGTCCCCCACTTCGAAAATTGCAAAGCATTTAAATTGTAGCCTGGATCAACCAGATGAATTGAAGTGCCACGGTTAGTGGTAGGAATGGCAGACTAGAAAATGGATTCTAACATAAGCTTTGCCAATAATTTGCTATGTGATCTCTTTCTTTTTAACTTTCCAAGACTTCAATTTTCTGACACGTTCACAGTGGAACAATGACTTGTTCTATTGCAGTGTCGGGGATGTCACAAAGAAGAAACAAGATGTTAGATTCAAACGCACATAAGTTAGGTGCAGTGCACGTTCAAGGGACTTTTGTACACAAACTTTGTTAGATAGCTAATATTTGAAAGCTTTCATTCATTCCACAGACTGTATATTAAGTGCCTATGATAACTGAGGCACTTGTGTCAGTATTGGTGGGGAGATGGAGGGGGGGCAGATGCAAGAAGAGAGCATATGAAAATGAGAAAGATGTGTTTCCATCCCTCAAGGGTCTCCTTCTGTCACAGAAAAGATAAAGCACATTGAGCAATAAGTCAAAGGCAGAGGGTGTTGGACACCAAAGAAAACAGATAAATTATTTCCGGAGGGCAGGGGCAGGGACATTACTTCTGACTACAAGGAGCACCGTCATTCACAGCCAGCGAAAACTACACTCTCGGGGAGTCACTGGAGGTAAATGGATTTGGGGGAAGGAAGCCCTACTCTCTGTAGTTTTTATTCTGATGTAAATTGGCTCCAAAGTTTGAGTAGTTGAGCAAGATGATTTTGCAGCTGTTTGGAGAGCATTGTGGCCAAAAGGTTTGACTCGGAAATAAATAAATAAAGCAAGTTTCGAGAAGACATGGAAGCAAGCAGCAGCAAGCCCGTCAGACACACGAGGCGCTCACCCAGTGACTTTCAGCAATACTTTTTTAGGCTGGTCTCAAACATAAATAGGAAAATGCAGGTTGTTTTTGAGGGTTGGGGGCTGAAGGGAACAAAGAATGGCCCCTTGGGAAAAGTGCAGCAGCTGTTTGCAAAATACCCTGAGCTCCCACTCTGGGTCCAAAGGAAGATGGTACAGAAAATGAGCTGCTTCTCTCCCCCTGCTTGGCTCTCACTCAGCCACGGTGGCATCCACAGTCCTTTGGGACTGACCAAGGGCTTCAGTGGAGAGCAAGGAAAGGAGAGGTGGATCCTACGGCCGAAAAGGCACATTCTGGGGATTTCAGATACGGACGGAGTTTCCCACCATTTCCCAGCCATTAAAGGTTACTCTAGGGTCTGACATTTTAGCCAGGAACATGTGTTCCCTAAATTCCTCCCTGCTCAATTTCAACTTTTAATTTCTATCTAGTCTTCCAAAACCTGCCCTAAACCTTGCTCCTTCTTGGATACACTCAGGTCTATTTATAGGTGGAAATCCTATGGGTCCCCAGATTGTCATTTGAGCTATTAACAGTCAATTGTGGGAATAAAGCTGACCACATATATAGTTCTTTTCAGCATTCCTTAACAGTTATTTTCAGGAAACATCCTTTTGTTCTAAAGCAGTGAACCAGCTGGGACCCAGCCTTCCACATAGTTTTTGAAGCAAGCCCTTGGGATCTGTGTTATTCTCTCCCTCATTTTCTCTCACACTGCCTGTTTCACAATACGTGGCCTCCAGAATAGTGTCCAGAAAACTGGTGGTGGCTGCACATACACACCAAAACCCCAGACTTTTAGCTCAGATGAAAAGAAAGAGCCTCAGTCTTTGCAGTGGCAAATGCAAGATTGCCTGTAGCGTCCACCTTCTGCTGGGGATCTGCAAAGCTGCTCAGGAAAAGCCTGCCCCTCCAGCTGCTCCTGGGTTCCTGCTGGGACATTACAGATCCAGAATAACCTGCTATTGTGCAACTGAGAAAGAAGTGGAAAAACTAAATATAATCGGTGCATAAAGCCCTTCTGTGTTAATTGTAGTAGGGCATCACTAAAAACAAAACCGACCAATCAAGCAACAACCAACCAAATAAACACTTCTGTTAAAGCAGCCCAGGATCCTAGGTTTGTAGTCACTGGGGGAAGAACTTGGAGGTGTCCTGTGAGCCAAGGCCACCCTCTCAAGCCCACTCCTGACATTTGCAAGGCAGGTGCAAGAGTGTAGATGGAGGCCCACATAGTATATGTCTTACGTGTGGACACTGCAACCCACATCTCCTGAACTCCATCTTTGCCCCCCACAAAGAGCTGTCCCTTGGCCATCCTCAGGCCTACAAGTTACTTCATCAGCAGCACCGTCTGCCCTTGGGAAGGAAAACCAGAGAAAGAGGCTCAGGCGGACCCTTGGAGATGGTATGGGCTCACTGGGATAGAGAATTCAGAGTTCCAAGTACCCCAAACATAACCTAGAACAGTGCTTCTCTGGAAAAGGACCAGCTGTTGCTTTCTAAAATAGGTCCAATCCACTATGAACAAATACTTTTGTAAAAATACAATTGAAATGTTTCAGCAATGTCAAATTGCCATAAAAACTTCTAAACATCATTTTCTGTATTTATCATGGACCAGCATTAAACAGACCGTACCTGGAGTAGCACTGGATAGAAGATAATGCATGGGTGTGTTAGTTTTCTGTGCTGCAAATCAAATTACTACAAGCTTGGTGGCTTCCAACAACACACATTTATTATCTCATAGTGCCCATGGGTCAGGAGTCCGGGAATGGCTTAACTGGATCTTCTGGTCATGGTCTCAGCAGGCTGCAGTCAAGGTGAGTGACACGGCTGAGGTCTCATCTGAAGGCCTCGGTCCTCTCCCACTCTCCCGCGGTTGTTGGCAAAATTAATTGCCTTGTGGATGGTGGCTTGCTTTTTTCAAGGCCAGCAGGAGAATCCCTCTTTTCAGGAAGGGCCCAGTCCCTCTTTTAAGGGCCATCATCATCTGATTAAGTCAGGGCCACCAGGAAAAGCTCCCTTTTGATTAACTTAAAGTCAACTGATGAGGAATTATAATACATCTGCAAAATCCCTTCACCTTTGCCATATAAGGTAGTCTAATCATGAGAGAGACCCACATCGTATTCATAGGTCCTGCCCACACTCAAGGAGAGGGAATCATGTAGGATGAGCAGGGTCTGGAGTCTTGGGGGCCATCTTGGAATTCTGCCCACCACAGTGGGCTTGAGGTGAGCTCATCTCTTTAGCCCCACAGACTCCTCACTTCGTGGCAAGAGCAATGGTCAGGAGAAGGCCACAGCATGACCCTCTAAAGCTCAGAACCCAGGGCAAGGGTGCCTGGTGACCGGTCTAAGAGAGGAAGTGCACACTCCACAGCAGCTCAGGACTGGAACTGTGCCAACATCTCCTTCGAGCACCTCAGATTCCAATGCTGAAGGGCACTCTTAAGGGCCCCTCAGTTGCTTTCTTCCAATCTTTCTCACCACAGTAGATGCTTATGGACAGACAGAGTTTTCACAGATGTATTAAATCCAAATTTTGTAACTCTGGAGTTACCAACGGTTGGTAGCTTGGAGATCAAGGTACGACCAGTAAGCACCAGAGAGCTACAATTCCCTCTCTATCGGAGCCTGAGAATTCATCCGCAATCTTGTTTACAGCACTAGGCATTCCTAGGGATTCCTGCAGGATCCACACATGATCATTGTTTTGATTCAAAGCACTGGCATCATTACTATACATGCCATGAGATTCTAATACAAAATGGCTGATTTGTTAAACAAGCTAACAAAGTTACACATTCAAGAGAGTTTTGGCCTTCATTGTAGGCCAAATGTAGGCCAATTTGGGAGACCATATGCTTTCACTAATTAGGCTTCTATTGCACAAATCATTTCTGGAATTCCTCTTCAGGATGAATCTTCAAGACCCTGGGGCATACTCTTTTGAATAACCCACTGGCAGCATATCTCCATCCACTGATAGTGAATTTGATTTGGGGAAAGAATCATATCATTCAGCTCCGAGGGTCATGACGGATTTGTAGGTGATCAAGCTGAATTATAAAAACAAGGTACAGAGGCGGGGCAAGACGGCAGCATAGAGAGGAGTGGAAGCTAAGTAGTCCCCCTGGAACAACTACAAAAAAACAGAAACTACTAGTAAATAATCCAGAATAACTGCGGAGGGACAAACGAGACCATCCACTCATCATACACCAACCTGAATTGGGAGGAATGCCCGAGAACACAGCATAAAATCTGTAAGTAAAACCTGTGGATCCAAGTCGTGAGACCCCCTCCCCCACAGCCCATGCTGCAAAGCCTCCTGGTGCCAGAGAAAAGCTCTCTCCCAGCAAGCGAATATAGCTCAGCTGAGCTCCAACTGGGGTTTTAATAGCGAGTGTGAACTGCTCACTACAGGTACGCATCCCCAAAAAACAGACAGAGGTTTTGGGTGATGACTGACCTTGGAGAGCCAGAGGGTCGCCTTGGACTGGGTCTGAAGGGGACTATCTGTTTCTTTTTCGGCTCAGTGGAGAAAGCCCCAGTCATTTTCAGTTTCTAGGGCTGTGACTCAGAGAAGGGTGGAGACAGCACAAGCAGAGAGCGAGACCATTGAAATGCTAATGACCTTCACCTGGGGGGTCTGTCTTCTCTAGGAGGAAAGGGGTGGGGCCCTTTCCATTCAGAACCGGACCCCAGAGCCTGGGGGAACATGGCCATACCTCCTCACACCAGTCAAGAATTATAGGCTAACAGGCATCACCTGCTGGGCAGAAAAGCACAGTGACCTGAGGCATCACAGGGTGGAGCAATTTTCTAAGACACACCCTCAGGGAAACCAGATACTGAATATTTCTTCCCTCTGGGACCTGAGCCTGTTCTGGTCTGGGAAAACCTGATTTGGATAACCAAGGAAACCATGCCTAGACAACAGAAAATCACAACCTACACTAAGAAAAACAAAGTTATGGCCCAGTCAAAGGAACAAACGTACACTTCAACTGAGATACAGGAATTTAAACAACTAATGCTAAATCAATTCAAAAAGTTTAGAGAAGATATTACAAAAGAGATAGAGGCTGTAAAGGAATCACTGGGCATATATACGGCAGAAATCAAAAGTTCAAAAACACAACTAGTAGAATCTATGGAAATGAAGGGTGCAACACAAGAGATGAAAGACACAATGGAAACATACAACAGCAGATCTCAAGAGGCAGAAGAAAACACTCAAGAACTAGAGAACAAAACACCTGAATGCCTACACGCAAAGGAGCAGATGGAGAAAAGAATGAAAAAATATGAGCAACGTCTCCGGGAACTCAAGGATGAAACAAAATACAATAATGTACATATCATTGGTGTCCCAGAAGGAGAAGAGAAGGGAAAGGGGGCAGAAGCAATAATAGAGGAAATAATTAATGAAAATTTCCCATCTCTTATGAAAGACATAAAATTACAGATCCAAGAAGCGCAGCGTACTCCAAACAGAAGAGATATGAATAGGCCTACGCCAAGACACTTAATAATCAGATTATCAAATGTCAAAGACAAAGAGAGAATCCTGAAAGCAGCAAGAGAAAAGCGATCCATCACATACAAAGGAAGCTTAATAAGACTACGTGCAGATCTCTCAGCAGAAACCATGGAGGCAAGAAGGAAGTGGTGCGATATATTTAAGATACTGAAAGAGAAAAACCACCAACCAAGAATCCTATATCCAGCAAAGCTGTCCTTCAAATATGAGGGAGAGCTCAAAATATTTTCTGACAAACAGACAATGAGAGACTTTGTGAACAAGACACCTGCCCTACAGGAAATACTAAAGGGAGCACTACAGGGTGATAGAAGACAGGAGTGCATGGTTTGGAACACAATTTTGGGAGATGGGAGCACAGCAATGTAAGTACACTGAACAAAGGTAACTATGAATACGGTTGAGAGAGGAAGGTGGGGAGCATGTGAGAAACCACAAGAAAGGAGGAAAGATAAAGACTGGGACTGTGTAACTTGGTGAAATCTAGAGTATTCAACAATTGTGATAAAATGTACAAATATGTTCTTTTACGAGGGAGAACAGGCAAATGTGAACCTTGCAAGGTGTTAAAAATGGGGAGGCATTGGGGGAGGGATGCAATCAGCATAAACTAGAGACTGTAACTAATAGAATCATTGTATTATGCTTCCTTTAATGTAACAAAGGTGATATACCAAGGTAAATGCAGATAAGAGGGGGGGATAGAGGAGGCATGTTAGACACTTGACATTGGTGGTATTGTCTGATTCTTTATTCTACTTTGATTTAAGGTTATTTTTCCTTTTGCTGCATCCTGGCTGTCATTTTTTTTTTCCTCTTTCTTTTGCCTCTCTACCTTCTTTGATTCTCCCTCCTGCCTTGTAGAAGAAATGTAGATGCCCTTATATAGATAGTGGTGAAGGTGATGAACACATAAATGTATGACCATGCAGAGAACCATCGATTATTTACTTGGGATGGAATGTATGGTGAGTGAACAAAACCATATTAAAAAAAAAAATGGGTTGATGACAAAATCTCGCAGGCAATATACTGAGTGAAATAAGCCAGACACATAAGGACAATTATTGCAGGGTCTCACTGATAGGAACTAATTATAATATGTAAACTCATAGACATGAAATATAAGGTACCAAGATATAGGACAAGGCTTAAGAATGGGGAGTGGTTGCTTAGTATGAGCAGAATGTTCAATTAGGATGAACTTAAATGTTTGGAAATGAACAGAGGTGTTGGTAGCAAGATGTGAGAATAACTAACAGTGCCGAATGGTGTGTGAATGAGGTGGAAGGGGGAAGCTCAGAGTCATATATGTTACCAGAAGGAAAGTTGGAGGTCAAAAGATGGGAATGTATAAAACTGAATCCTATGGTGGGCAATGTCCGTGATCAACTGTACAAATACTAGAAATCACTTCCATGAACCAGAACAAATGTATGACAATACAATTAGAAGTTAATAACAGAGGGGCATATAGGGAAGAACTATATACCTATTACAAACTATATACTATAGTTAGTAGCATTTCAACATTTTTTCATAAGCAGTAACAAATGTACTATATCAATACTATGAGTCAACAACTGAGGGGGGTTGGTTAGCGATAGGGGAGGATTAGAGTTTCCTTTTTTTTTTTCTTTTTTCATCTTTCACTTTATTTCTTGTCTGGAGTAATGGAAAGTTTCTAAAAATTGAACAAAAATTAAGTGTGATGGATGCACAGCTGTATGAGGGTACCCAGGGGCAAGTGATTGTACACTTTGGATCTTTGGATAATTGTATGGTATCTGAACAATCTCAATAAAAATGAAAAAAAAAAAAAAAAAAAAAAAACAAGGTACATACAAAAGTGCTTCTCTCAAGTTGTTCAAATTCTATAAAAATGCACTCTCAAGGCATGAGGAACAGTGGCTAAATCAGTGTACATACTGTCATAGCCTGCCAAAGTGACTTCCTGAAGAATAACTTACAACCAGTGTTCTATAGGTTACAGAGGTATCATCAGTACATATCTATGAAACAGAAAGTGAAAATGTTTTTAAGGAGCAATTTTCATTAAAATAAAGAAATTGAGGCTCAGAGGATGTATTTTCACAAGGTTCACAGATGGTAAATGGCAAAGCCAAGATTTAACCTTCAAGTCCTTAAACCCCAACTCAAGAGATTTTTATCATTAAAACAAAAAGGGCAATTATGTAGCACTTCGTTTCCACTGTGCCCAACCATGTTCATGGCAGACATCACTAGCAGAAAAAGGCACTCCTTCCTGCTGAGCTAGATTCAGCCTCAGGGTCCTCAGCACAGCTCTTCAGGGAGCCAAACCAATGGAATGGGGTTGACATGCAACTTATTTGTCCTTTTGCACTAAACCATGTTGAAGAGGACAGCCCTCATTTGAACATATATTTTCTAGTATATTTGTTCAAAAATGAGAATCCTTACTTGATAGCCACATAATATACCAGTTATTGTCTTTGGCTCTTGGTATCTGTTCCAGGCCGTGGAATCTTAGGATCAATTGGGAAATAGCAGATCTAGGTATTCTCAATCATTGACATTCCTCTTCTGAAGATGTTCCTGTATACAAGCTGTCCAATGATGTCTCCAGTTGGCTCACTGAGGAGCTACAGAGCAGCATGAAATCAATACCATATGAAATGGAGTGACTACCTGGCCTTGGCAATTTCAGGCTCTGTCTGCTTTCAGATGCGCCTGTTTGTTTAAATTAGATTGATTTTTTAAATTTTGTTTCTCAACATTTTACTCTTTTTTTTTTTTTTTTGTCTACTTGGTCTATCAATTACTAGAGAGGAATGTTGATATCACCAATTAAAACTATTTCTCCTTCAGTTCTATCAGTTTTTGCTGTGTAATAAATCACCCCAAAACTTTGTGGTTTAAAACAATAGTCAGTTATTTTAGTGGATTAGTGAGTTGGGCTAGGGTAAGCTGGGATGACTCAACTTTACTTCTGTTAGTCTCATCTGTGGTCACTCCTATGTCTGGGGTCTTAATTGGGATGGCTGGGCACCCAAGCTCACCCAGGGGAACTTCCATCCTTGAGGGCCATTCCATTGGGCAAAGCAAGGGATGAGGCTAATAAAGATTCAAGGGTTAGGGAACCAGTCTCTGACTCTTGATAGGAGGAGATGCAACAAATTTGTAGCTATCTGCAATCAATCACAGCCTTCAAGAAAGGTCAAAAAATTTCAAAAAATAAAAGTCATATAGGAGGTGTTTTCCAACTGCAATGAATTTAAGTTAGAAATTAATAACAAAAAGAATTACGAAGTCCACAAATATTTGGAAATTAAACTATGTACTTCAAATAACCCATGGATCAAAGATGAAATACTAATAGAAATTAGAAAATATTTTCAACTGAACGATGATGAAAACACAACATGTCAAAATTTGTTAAGTGTAGATAAAGCAGTGTTTAGGGGTAAGTTATAGCTTTAAATGAATATAGTAGAATAGAAAAATGTTTAATATAAATTATTGAAGACTTTGACCTCAGGAAGCCAAGGGAAAAACTAATAAAATCCAAAGAAAGTAGAAGGAAGAAAATAATAAAGGTAAGAGCAGAAACTAGTGATATAGAAAACAAACCATACAGAAAAATCATCCAAGTCAAGTCAGTTCTTTAAAGTTATTAATAAAATTGATAGAATCCAGACAAGACTGATCACTGAAAAATAACAAAGAAAAAAAATTAATATCAGAAATAAAACAAAGTATTCATTACAAATATTAAAAGAATAATATTGGAATATTATAAACAACTTAGATGAAATGGATATATTCCCTGAAAGATAAAAATTATCAAAATTGTTACTAGAAAAAAATAGAACATCTGAATATATAGAAAAGAAACCAAATATATAATTAAAAATTTTTCCAAAGATAAAATTCCAGGCCCAGATAATTTCACTGGTAAATTTAACCAAAAATTTAATGAAGAAATAATTCCAAACACAAACTTTTTCAGAAGATAGAAGACGGTAATGCATACCAAATTATTTTATGAAACCAACAGAATCTGATACTAAAACCAGACAAGAATGTTACAAGAAAAGAAAACTGCAGATCAATATCTCTCATGAACATAGATGTAAAATTCCTTAACAAAATATTAACAAATTGAATCCAGCAAGATATCAAAAGGAAAACATCATTATTAAGTGGCATTTATCCCAGGAATGCAAAGTTGGAATCAATGAAGTTCACCACATTAACAAAATAAAAAAAATAACTACACTATTATCTCAATGGATGGATTGAAAGCATTTGATAAAATTCAACACCTGTTCATCATAAAACCTCTAGCATACATAGAAGGGAACTTCCTCATTTTTAAAGGTTAATTACAAATAACCTAAAGACAGCAACACACTTATGATGAAATATCGAACAGTTTCACCTAAAATAGGGAACACAGTAAGAATATCCACCACCACCATTTTTATTCAACATTTTACTGTAGGTCCTAGACAGTGCAGCAACACAAGAAAATGAAATAAAAGGCTAAAGATTAGAAAGGAAGAAGTAAAACCGCTTTTATTTGCAGATGACACCATAGCATATGTAGAAAATTCAAATGTATCAACAATTACAAAAACTAATAAGTGAATTTAGCAAGAGTAAAGAATACGTAACCATTATACCCAAATCACTTGCATCTCTGAATATTAACAATAAACAATTGGAAAATGATGTTTTAAAAAGCAATACCCTTTACAATAGAGGTAAAAAGCATAAAATATTTAGGTCTAAACTTATCAAGAGATGTGTAAGTAATGCATACTGAAAACTACAAAACAGTCATGAAAGAAATAAAACAAAAGACCATAATACTGTTAAGATGTCAATGCTCTCCAAATTGAACTACAGTTTCAATGCAATTCCAATTAAAATCTCAATAGGCCTTTTTACAAGAATTGATAAACTGGTTTTCAAATTTATACAGAAATGTAAAGGATCTAAATTCACCAAAACAATTTGGAAAATGGACATAGCTGAAGAATTTACACTACCTGATAAAAGACTTCTTACAAAGATGCAATTATCAAGGCCGTGTGGTCGTATTGGCACAAGGATACGCATCATAATCAATTGAACAGGAGGGAAAGCCCAGAGGTAGTCCCACAGTAGTCATCTGGTCTTATACGAAGGAGTTAAATACAATACAATGAGGCGTTTCTTTTCAATAAGTGGTGCTGGAATAGCTGGACATCCATATGGGGAAAAAAAATGAATCATGGTGCCTACCTCACACCATACACAAAACCTCCACAATGAGATACAACTTCACACCCCTTAGAACAGGACTGTTTTAAAAATGGACAATAACAAGTGCTGACGAGGTGGTAGAGAAATAGGAACACTTGTACATCATTGGTGGGAATGTAAAATGGTGCAGCCGCTGTGGAAAATGGTTCGACGTTTCCTCAAAAAGTTAAATAGAACTACCATATGACCCTTCCCTCTTCTAGGTACATACCAAAAAGAAATGAAAGCAGAGACTTAAACAAATATTTTTATATCAATATTTATAACGGCATTATTCACAACAGCCAAAAGATGGATGCACCCCAAGTGTCCATCAGTATATGAATGGATAAACAAAATGTGGCATATACATACAACAGACTATTATTCAGCCATGGGAAGGAATGAAATTCTGATATATGCAATAATTTGGATAAGAAGACATCAAGTTGCGTGAAAGAAGCCAGAAACAGAAGGATAGTTAATGTATGATTTCACTTACAGAAATAATTAGAATATGTAATGTCTATATAAAAACATTAAGTAGATTACAGGTTACCAGGAGCAGGGAAGGGAGAATGGGGAGTTAATGCTTAATTGGTGTAAAGATTCCTTTTGGGGTGATGGAAATGTTTTGGTAATGCATGGTAGGGATGGTAAGACAGCATCATGAATGTAATTAATACCATTGAATTGTATACTTGAAGGTGGTTTAATTGGGAAATTTTATATTGTATATATGCTATCATAATAAAATTTTAAAAAAATTCCAATAGAGGAGCACCCTACAAAACCCTGCCCAACACTTCTCAAAAGTGTCAAGGTCATCAAACACAAGGTAAGTCTGAGAAATTGTCACAGCCCACGACAACTAAATGTAATCTGGGATCCTGGGACAGACAAAAGACATAGGTAAAAAACTAAGAAAATCCCCAAAAAGCTATTTATTTTAGTTAAAGACACCATCTCAATATTGGTTCACTAATTGTAACAAATGTACCATACTAGTATTAGATGTTCACAATAGGGGAAACTGGATTCAGGTTAATAGGAATTCTCTATGCCAGTCTCAATTTTTATGTAAATCTAAAACTATTCTAAAAAACAGGGTCTATTTTTAGAAAAAGACAAGCCAATAAAAAAAATAGACAAAAACTTTGTTGAACAGGCACTTCCCATGCAAAAAAAAAAAAAGATATCAAAGTGATCAAAAATTTGTTCAACGTCATTAGACGTCAGGGAAATGCAAATTAAAACTATGAGATACAACTACACTTCCACTAAAGTGGCTAAAATTAAACAGACGGACAACACATGTGTTAACCAGGATGATGGGCAACTGGGACTCTAGCACACCATAAAATGGCCCGATCACTTTGGAAATCTGTTTGGCAGTTTCTAATGAAGTTTCTACCTTATGCCACAGCAATTCAACCCCTAGGATATACTCCGAAGAAATGAATTCATATGTACACAAAAAGATTTCCAGCCCCAAACTGGAAACAATCCAAAGGCACATAAACAGGAGAATAGATAAACTGGTATATTCATTTCATATAATACCACATAGCAACTTTTTAAAAAAGATAACACTACCAATACACATAGAAACAAGGATGAATCTCAAAGCTTATTTGTTAGGTGAAAGAAGACATATGCAGAAGAATACATAGTGTGTGATTACGTTCACATGAAGTTCAAGAACAGTTAAATCAATGGTGTCAGAAATCAGAATGTTTGCCTTACTGAGGGAGTGGGGGTGGGGCGGGATTGCCTTGAAAGAGGTAAGGGGCCTTTGTGATACTGAAAATATTCTATATCGTAATCTGGTTGATGGTTACCCAGGTCTATATATTAGTCAAAATTCATCAAGCTACACCTAAGATTTGTGTACTTTATCAAATCATATTAATGAGAAACTGAGAGGAAAAAAAAGAAACACTGTTGGCTGTATCTCAGTATTTTCTCTGTTATAGAGGAGTAATCTGACTCTTTTTCTTAAAAGTGTGGTTAAAAAGGATCTATTGAAAGTTCATACGCTTTAAAAAGATGGGAATGATAGAAGTTCCAAGGATGACTAGCCAGGTGTTACAAAAACAGAAATGTTTTGACCTAGGACCCACTTAGGATACTTTTTAAAGCCTGGATTAAATAACCTTTTCTGCCTTTTCATTTTAAGTTTGATGCAGCATAGTTCCTTAAGGGTGAGCAAATGGTCTTAAAAACACTAGTTTTCATAAAAAATAAGCAGACTTTTAGTGTATGTCTTTAGGCAAGCCGTATCTGAGTAAAACCATTAACAAACAGTGAGGCGCTTTGTTCCTCTTCAGATCACATGGGCTGCTAATCTAATTTCACTCTTAATTACCCTCAAAGTATCACAGCACAACCCCTCCCTTCTCTGCACACCAGCTCGATTAGGGTGTTTGCTGGATCATTTTGGGAAACTTTCCAACTGAGGTTCCTCACTGGTTCCTGATTCTCTGCTGTCAAGAGTGAGCAGAACCAGGAGTCCGGTCCTGGAAACACCAGGAAAAGTCTGTCCGTCCTTCCCTCTGTCCTGTTACAGAGCTTCTGTGGCCCATGAGAGAGACCCAGCCCTGAAATCTGCTGATGGGGATTCTCTGTAGAACAGACTATCAACTATTTGTCAGGTATCATTTATTGGTCCACCAATATTTAATTTGTCAGAAGCAAATTTGCCAAAGAGGAATCAGCTTCATGTTTATGGCTTGTTAGTGCATGAGTGCTAATCCTAGCAAGCCCTGAAGAACAAAAGGTGGCAGTGATGTTACAAAAAATTGCCTGATAACCATTTTTATAAAATTGCTCACTAAAAAATGTGGCTGTTTATGCACCATTTTTTGCTATTGTAAGTGAATATGCCCATGAAGTGTTTTGTTTTGTTTTATTTTTTGCAGGGAAAGTATGAGCTTATCTGGCAAGCTGAGGCATCCGAGGAGGTGGCTCCTGCCACTACTGGAGAGAACCGAGCCCTGGGTTCCACGATCCTCCCAGTCCAGTTCCCCTTCTCCCACCCCCTGCGCCCCACCCTGCACTCACTGCAGCGCAGGACTGAGCGTGGGACCACTTACAGGAATAAACCTACAACAGTGTGAGGGAGGGACTCTCAGTACTATCTAATTCGGCTGAGGTAAATCACAGGTCATATTCCACACCCCGTCTTCATTGTGGGCCCTCCTGGGGCTCCTTGCTGCTGCTGCTGTTTTAGAGGCAAAGACTCTTCCTCTAGATTCCAAGACTTGTATAACTATTGTTCTTTCAGCTCATTCCCATGGCGTTTTCTGAATTGCCTCCCTTCTCACCTCTGCAAAGTTCAGAGCATTCTTTTTCCAGTCAGGTGTGCTCCACCTGGCCCATGATGGACAGAGAAGAGGCTTACAGCCCTCGTCGTCCTCACCGGTGATGGGTGACCCTCTGATCAAGCAAGGCAGGAACTCTGATTTCTCTTCTTTCTCTTTTTTTCTGTCATTAACCCAGATCCTCCTTCAAGTCAGGTCTGTAGAATTCACACTGGAGTTCTAAGGATTCTCTCTCATTTTCATTTACCAGCAAACACCTCTTTCATTGTGGCTGTCTGTGCCGGTTTGAGTGTATTGTGTCCCCCAAATGCCATTATCTTTGTAGTCTTGTGTGGGGCAGGCGTTTTGGTGATGGTTGGATTTGCTTGGAATGTGCCCCGCCCAGCTGTGGGCAATGATTCTGATGAGATGTTCCCATGGAGGCGTGGCCCCGCCCATTCAGCGTGGGCCCTTATCGGTGGAGCTATATAAATGAGCTGACTCGGGGGGAAGAGAGTGCAGCTGGGAGTGATGTTTTGAAGAGAAGCAAGCTTGCTAGAGAGGAACGTCCTGGGAGAAAGCTGTTTTGAGGCCGGAGCTTTGGAGCAGATGCCAGCTGCCTTCCTAGCTAGCAGAGGTTTTCCGGAGGCCATTGGCCATCCTCCAGTGAGGGTACCCGATTGCTGATGTGTTGCCTTGGACGCTTTGTGGCCTTAAGACTGTAACTGTGTAGCGAAATAAATCCCCGTTTTATAAAAGCCAATCCATCTCTGGTGTTTTGCATTCTGCAGCATTAGCAAACTAAGACACTGTCATTGCTGTTTTACAGCCTGATCATTTTATTTTTAATAAACTTTAAATTTTAGAATAGTTTTAGATTTATAGAAAAGTGACAAAGAAAGCCCAGAGTTTCCATATGCCCCATGTCCTGCTTCCCCTATTATTAACATTTTACATTTGTATGGTTACATTTGTCATAACTAATTAACCAATACTGACACATTACTATTAATTAAAGTACATAATTTTTTTTTTGGATTCCCTTAGTTTTTAGCCAATGTTCCAGGATCCCATCCAGGATATCACGTTATATTTAGTCATCATGTCTCCTCTGGCTCCTCCTGGCTGTGAAAATTTCTCCATTTTTCCTTGTTTTTGATGACCTTGACCATTTCAAAGAGGACTGGTTGGGTGTTTTAGAGAATGCCCTTCAATCTGGATTTACCTGATGTTTTTCTCATGGTTACACGGTGATTATGGCTTTTGGGAAGGAAGACCGTGGAGCTAAAGTGCCATTTCCATCACATCCTATCAAGGGCAGCTCCCATCAGCGTGATTTACGACTGCTGCTGTGGACTGAGCACCTTGCTGAGGTAGCACCTATCAGGCTTCCCCACTGAAAACTACTTTTTTCTCCTGCTTTCTCCATACTCTGCTCTTTGGGAGGAAGTTGCCAGGCACAGGCCACATTTGAGGGGTGGGGAGTTATACTCCCCCTCCTTGAGAGCGGGGTATCTACATAAATTATTTGGAACTCTCCTTCATGGAAGATTTGTCCTTTCCTCCCATTTATTTACTTATTTAATCATTTATTTATATCAGTATGGACTCATGAATATTCATTTAATACTCTGGGTATATCTTTACTAATTAAACTGCCTCCCTCGTTAGCTATTCTTTCAGCAGACATTTATTGAGAATCTACCATGTGCTATTCATTTGGATAAGAGAAAATTCCTGCTCTCATGATGCCTACATTACAGAAATACAAGGTGATGTTATCATAGGTTAACATGGAAAGTGTGTGTCTCTACCTGGAGTAGCTTCTTTCATTTAAGACCATTTTTTGAAGAGAGAATTTGTCTTTAATGAGTCATGCCAACAGTAGTCTGCAGAGTGCAGCACTGTTTTCACTTGATTTGCTGGTTGTTTTCTCCCAGAAGTCAGGAGAGGGTGACAGAGGTGGGCATGTCCTCCTCAAGGACAGGTGTTGATCTGTCCACAAGGACACAGTCCTTTCTCCCTTTTCTAGCCCCTCGCAGTCTTTTGAATCTCACTTCTTCCTAGGGGTGGCTGTTCCCAGCACTCCTCAATGAGAAGGGTCAGTTCCTGTGTCCCGATAATAAATATACACTTGTCCAACCAGGGCTGGGGCTGAACAGACCCCAACACACTACTGTGAAGGATGCGATGCTCACAGCTGCTGCACATTGAAGCTGACATAGAGAAGAGGACAAGCCAGAAAGCCACAGAGAAGTGGAGCCGGAGTCCTGGTGTGCCTGGGAGAGCCTGCCTACTTAAGGACTTGTTTGGCAAGATAATAAATTGCCCATCCCTGGCCCGGCATAAGCCAGCCTGAGTGGGGTCTGTAGTTACTTGCAGCTGAAAGCACCCTCACTGATACGGCATCCCAAAGTCCTCTTTGAGATTAAGATCATGTGTGCCTGGGAATCTTTGCTATAAACCACCCCATTTCCCAGAGGTGCTAGCCAAGGAATTCTTTCAAACCAACGAGATTCTCAGTCTTTGCGGTCAAATGCCCTTTACCTGCCCTCTTCTTTTTCTTAGCTTTGTCCCCTTAGACAACTACTCAAAGACACTCGGGACATTGAAATCGCTCTAGCATTACCAAAAGCATTAAGTAAAACTGTTTGATGCTGACAGGAGACACTTGAAGAGAAACAATTCTTTGTACTGAAGCCTGTTTCCTAGAGTTATTGAAGAACACATAAATGGGACCCACTTAGCCATATACCCCCACTGCGTCATTCATCATTCTGCTGCCGGGGGCCTCCCGGGGCCTCTTTCCTTTCCACTCTTTTCCTTGATTACAGTCAAAAGAACGAAAAACAAACAAGGCATGTTAATTACTGAGGGTTATTCATTATTTTGTTCAAAGCCTCAAAGCTCTAAAGAATCAGAACGATTTATTTTCTGAATTCACTCACCACAGCTTCCCAACCGGCCAACATGGGGATGGTCTTCAATGTCACTGAAAATGTTCTTTCGCTGTAAGCTGCACTGTAAGCCCCTGGAGCAATGTTAAGAGACTGTCCTGTGCTGGACGGGACAATTAGGCCTTTTAAAAAGACGTGCAGATAAGTCTGGTTGTGAGTTGGGAACAACTTTATTCTAAGAAGTCTGTTCAATTCCAAATTAATGTCAGGCTGCACTTTCCCTCATCTGTTCCCAGTTTTGTCAGTTCTGTCAATTGTATTGATTCCTTTTTGTCACGGTAGGTCCAGAAAAGTACAGAGACCAATAAAACCAACACCCAACCTATGGCAATGATAATGATTTAACAAATGCCAACACTTTGCCATATTTGCTTCAGATGTAATTCTATTTATTTATAATGAGGGATATCTATATTTGACTCATGAAACCAATTGTTAAGTTAAACCAACAGTCCCATTTCCACTGTACTCTTTAAGTGACATTTACAATTAAATCTTTCAATTCTGGGCCTTTGTAACCGTGATTTCAAAACAGTAGACCTGGAGCCAGGAATAGACAATAACCGCCATAAAACATGACCCGGACGGGCCTTCGCTGCCACCCAGAGACGGGGTGTGGCCAGTGAGGGAGTCTCGTCTCCCGCGTCCTAAGTGGGGCATTTAGGAGAGCTACAAGTTCTTTCAGCACCAAAATGTCTAGATGTGATGATCACGAGCTTCTGGAAGACAAAATGTCTAAAGTCCTCAGGTCTGTATTTTGTTGATGATTATCTTTAATGCATACATAGTCTGAGATTTCATTTTTATAAGTATCTTCATATTTAAATAATACACATACACAATTCAAATTGCAGACATTTAGAACCTAAACTCGCATCTGTTCCCCCATTTAATTAACACAAAGTCATAGCTAACCATTGTGGGGCTTTATGGCTTTTCTGTCTTCCCTACAGTTCACACGCCAGCCATATAGCCCTGCTGAGATTTCATTTTAGAGCATTTATGGATTTTGTAGCTTTTCTCTGGTTTACAACCATCCTAGAATAAAAGCAAAGTTCACAAAAGGGTAGAGTTGAGTACGTTGATAGATATAGACTCACGCCTGACAAAGAAGTCTCAAGTATAGTCTACAATCCCAGGCAGGAAGAAAGTAAGCAAACAACTGCTTATTTATCTAACTTTAAAGTAAATCATGTGCCTTTCTCTCTTTATGTTTGAGTACTGTATCTTGGGGAAGCTTTTAAAAATTGGGAGTCATAAAATATCTTAAGTATAGCTGAATAATAGGTCAAGTGAAGCTTATTAACTGAGCTTTTAGTGTGCCTTTTGGACTAACAGAAAGCACTTTCAAAATTGACAAGATGCAAATCCAGGTACAGTTTACACGTACCCTGGGTGGTACACTGTATTTTCTGCTTTCTGCTTTCTAGACCGGGAAAAGGGCAGAATGCCTGATGATTAAAGGTATAAGTGGTTCTGAATTTAAAGTACGGTTTTACTCTGCTCCTGGAAGATTCTCTCCACTACTTGCTCCTATCTGGACATTTTCAGTCACAGCCACCCGGCCATCCAAATCCACATCAGCATTATTTGAATTAAAAACTGCAGTTTTAATTTGTGTGAGGTCATATTTGTTTACTTTTAAATGTTTCTTCTACTGGCACATTGTGTGATGAAGCTGCTGTGGCAAAACCCTACAAGGCTGGATATGGATTTTGTTAACATTTAGCATTTGTTTCCCAAAACCCACTAGTAATGGACTCAGGAAAACTAAAAAGGTGATCCAGTTCATTGTGTTATAATGACCTGTTGCCTAGGAAACACATGCCTTATGTGCCCCAGAAATATCTGACTATACCAAAAAAGAAAAACAAGCCATTAGAATTTCTCCCTGACATGGCCTTAGTTTACAACCAGCCAGTAGATGGTGAAAGTTTATGCGCCTTTTTTGCATAAGTTATTTTTCTAACTGAAAATTGTTCCCAGCTGTTCTGACCCACATGTGTTGGCAGCTCATGCTGTGGGGCCATTTTACAGGTGATGAAGCCCTTAGACAATAAAGTTTACGGAACTTGTGTACAGTTGGTCTCCAATACAGTTTTGACTTCCAATGCTCCCCTCCCCCAGCCAAAAATAAACAAGCAGTGGCTTTCTGACGCTTTACTTGGGACACAGTTAAAAGGGGATTTCAGTGCTATAGGCCCAAAAATTTTACCTGGACTTACGAAGCCAGTTTTGCCCTCCCACTCTGGAGAACTCAGCCTGCTTTAACTGAAAATAGCTCCAGTAAGAAAATGATCAAGAAATTGTCCTTGGGATTTGGCTTCCAAATTCAGATATCTTTTGTGATATCTGAATGAGCCCACCGAGTTGCCATTCATCTTCTAAATCTTATGTTGTCCCATTTCCAACTTTACTATTTACATTTACATGAAAGGTCATTTTTATTGTGTTGAAGTTGTTAATAAAATTATTGCAATATTATGTTTCATCAGGGAGTCACTGGATAACCCCAGCAATAGACGATAATTGGGGTGTCTTTACGTCTGGACATTCCATACGGTTTAATGTATGTATCAGATCCTTCATTTGTTTCAAACACACCTTTTTTCATAATAATGGAATAAAACAAGCTTGGATGGGTTTAGTAGACCTCCACTTGGTCTGTCCAGCCTCTGCTGGTCTTGAACAGGAATAATGAACTACGCATGCCGTGCAGTAACCTTCTGGCTAAATTGGAAGGACGGCCAGCAATAACCCTCCTCCTGACCATTTCCTCGTGAAGTGCAACCAGCGCTGCCCTTTGGAGGCCCACATGGGAAAATGGGACTCGGTGGTGGTGGTGGATGTGTCCACCCTGCTGCCCCTGCCTCTCACTGGTCCCCGCTGCGGCCTGGGAGGCCCACGGAGCCTCAGGGTAAGTGTGCAAGATGAGAGGTTACGGGTGAGGTGCAAGTGCCACCCGTGAGGGAAACCGAGGCAGAGCAGCCACCTCCCGAGCACACGGACCGTGCTCTGAGCACCCTTGCTGGCAGGGACTGCTCATTTACTCTCTAGTACCTGCAGCCTTGTTTACTGTGTTGTTTGCTAACATATTTTTTCTTCTGTAATAAACCCGTCTGGCAGCAATCAGCTTGACAAGATGAAAGTACAATTTTAGTGAAAAGTTAAAAAGTTACATGAAGAAAGTTAAAATAATTCATGGAGGAAGCGTAAATGCGTATTGCTTAGAGAAGGAAGCCAGTCTGAAAAAGCACACAGAGATACAACATTCTGAAAAAGGCAAAACTGTAGAGACGGTAATGCGATCAGTGGTTGCCACAGGTTCAAGGGGAGGGGGAGGGAGGAGCGGGTGCAGCACAGGGCATTTTCAGGGCAGTGGATGTGTTCTGTATGATTCAGCGAGGGTGGATGCTTGGCCTGTGTATCTATCAAAACCCACAGAACTAGACAACACACGAGGAGTGAACCCTCATGAAAACTGTGGACTTTAGTTAATAACGATGTATCAATATTGGTTCATCATTGTAACAAATGTACACCAATGCAAGAGGTTAATAATGGGGGAAACTAGACCCCATTGTTGGGGTCAGGGGATAATTGGGAACTCTGTTCTTTCTGCACAATTTTTCTACAAAACCTAAAACCTAAAGAATCAGGTCTATTTTAAAAGTTAAAGTATTAAAGTTGTAGATGAGTGTGTAACTAGTATAAAATATCTGTTGATATAGAGCATACACTGTGGCTGTCATAGTGATTCATGAAAACCAGAAAACACAGACCTGATGAAGAAGCATCAGCATTTACTTCAAAAATTGGTAGTTTAGATGGATAAATAGTTGATAGATAGATACATAGATAGATAAATAGATAGATAGATAGAGAAGGAAGGAAAGAAGGGAGGGAGGGAGGGAGGAAGGAAGGGAGGGAGGGAGGGAAGGAGGGAGGGAAGGAGGGAGGGAGGGAGGAAGGAAGGAAGGAAGGGCAAAATGTTAAAAGTTTATGGATCTGGGTAGGGGGTATGTTGAAGTTCTCCGAATGGGTTTTGCATTATTTTTGCAACTTTCATGTAAGTTGGAAAGTATTTCAAAATAAAATCTTTTTTAAAAAGGAAAAAAAGAATAACAATTTTTAAAAGTTAGCAGTTATTTTGAGTAGACCATGCCCAAAGAGGACGTAATACACGCAGTATGTTTTCATATTATTATTAATTTTTCATTTGGTTGCAATTCTTCTAAACTAATTTCACTCATTTTCAATTCCAAATTTTCTTGTGCTCAACTGCAAAATGAAGTATTAGCTGCTAATGAGGGTCCTTTAGCAGAAGTAGAACTGTGCAAGCAGTGAAATGACACCAGTTTTATATCAGATATCAGATGCTTCAAAAGAGAAATCAGTTAATTACAATAATGGTTCATTTTTTTTAAATTCAAATTCACAGAATAAAATTTAACCTTTGAATAGTCATTCTGTCAAAGGTAAAAAATTTGGCATTATTTTGATTGCTGTTATAACTTCCATTCAAAAGCCCATCAGTGCAGAGAAACTTGATTTTTTTGAAGTGATAAATTTTGGTGATCAGTATCCTGCTAGAAACAATATTCTTACTAGATTAAGCACCTGTGGAGCAGAAATGTACTTAGACTGGGTTATGGACATTTATAATTAGTGCTTTTATCCAAACAAGCTGTGGTGTTCTACAGTAGAAGTGGAAACTATAGTTGTCAAATTTTTACACACACACACACACACACACACACAGCAACTGGATCACAAAATTCTGTGCAAAAGCTGCTAGTAGTGAACAGAAAGAACTTCATTATGTGATGAGTGCTTTCTCTCTGTTGCCTATCATCAGTTGACTTACAAATATCTGAGCCTTTGTGATGAACTAACTTTGTAAAAATCAACCTAAATGACATATGATGCTCTAAATTTGGTTGCATTTTGTTCAAAATCACTCGGAATTCTTTAATCAAAGTATGGCATGAAAGGGGTCTCAAAAGGCTTCAGCCTTTGTGCTTTTTAAGCCCTTAGAGATGCAACTATTTAAAACCAAAGTGACAGGCAGGGCTGGCTACATAATTCGTGGGCCCCAGTGCAAAATGAAGATGTAGGGTCCCTTAGTTTAAAAGTGTTAACAATGTCAAGATGGCAACAGCAGAGCATTAAACCAAGTGCAGGACTCTTCTAAGCCTTGGGCCTAGTGTAACCTCCAGGTCAGAGCCCGTGAATCCGGCCCTGCAAACGGAAGACACTGAAATGTATTATGCAAAAAGCAAGAGAGGAGAGGAACAGGGAGAGCTCAAATGAGGTACAAGATTTAATTCTGAAATTCTATAACTGTGCTCTGGAGGATCTCAACCTGTGAAAAGAATATTTTCATGGAGCTCTTATTTTTATTTGGATAAATTTAGATTCTGTTCCAGAACAGAATGTAATTGAGAAGTCCTACAATTTTGAATCATCTAAATTAAGTGAAACACTCAAAAGAATCATAGAGACAATTTATTCGATAAGTTGTGTCATAAAAATATTTGTCAAAGAAAGGTATTCTGAATAGAGATCAAAAGTACCTTAGAAAATATTTATGGCGAATTATTTACACACTTCAATACTACAAAAAAAAAAGATAGAAAAGAAAGAATTAAGAATATCCTTATTTAGTAGAATTGCTCTCAGCTTATGTCCCTCAACAACTGCAGAGAATATTTTCTCACCTAAATATATCATAGTCTACAGAGAAATGTCCATTGAAGTGTCAACAAGTTAAAATTTATTAAGTCTAAGACAGAGACAATTTTATAGGAAAGGTTAAAAATAACAAAACTATTGAAAAATATATTCAGCAGCAGATTATCAGGCCAGAAATGGCCAAGAAACTGATTAAAGCATGTGAATATGTACCAAGAATAATTATTCTGCTTAAAAAATTTTTAATTTTTAGATAATCAACATAAAGAATGTTTTAAAATTAGCTTTGTGTATACAGATATATGTTATTTTATTCTTCAAAAGAATTTAATTTTTGAAAATTGTTTTTGAATAGAACTATTTAATAGGTTTATCAATTGAAGAAACCAATTTGTTGGTCAATAAATAAATTGTTCGGAATAGCTTTCATTTAAATTATTTTTATGTCCCCTTCTTTAAAGAATTAATTTTATTTAAAAACACTCCATATCCACCAAACACACCCCTCCTTTTGCACACTCTGCACTGTTAAAAGCATCTTGGTTTGGGTGACCCATTATATGGTTACCCTGGTAACAAGAATAACAGCACCCATTTATTTAGCACCTGGGTTGCCCCCAGCACTGTGCAGGCATCCGCTCATCTGACCTGCACAACAAGCCGGTGACAGGGTAGTGTCAGTGCCCACTGACATTCATCACCAATGAAGAAACTGAGCCTTATGTGGTTTGGCCACTTCTCCAAGGTCACCTGGCCGAGAAAGGATCTCTACCCAGACCAGTGCTCTTTAACTCATCCGCTAGATGAGTTCACCATCTATCCTGATTTCAAAAGGAAAACTGCCCAGTGAAGTTTCCAAGAACATCCCCAGATCTATGATGTAACCATCAAAAATCTGCTGCCTCTAATTATGACTAATTTTTGGTGCTCATCACTGCTGATGAGCTCATATTTTCACTTTCTGGCACTGTTAATTAGGAGTAACAGAGAAGTCCACTCGGCCGCCAACATTTAGTAATCACCAACTATATCTGTGCAAGGCCCTGGAGGGCTCCAAAGGGAAATCAGATCTGATTCCTGCTCCCCAGCACTTACCCTCTAGTGAGGAGGTAGGAGGACAACACGCACCACTGAAGTCCCTGGGGTGGCAGCCCTTCACCTTCCGGGTGCCGCAGAGACTCTCCTCTGGCAGAGCCCCGCTCTTGGACCTTCCCGGGAGGGGCAGTGATGACACAGCATGTGCTGCACTGACTTCCACCCTCCCTCCTCCTGCCACGTGGAGCAGCCCCCTGCTGTCAGCGAACCCCTGGTTTGTCTCAAGGGAGGGTATTGGGGGACAGTGACCTGCATATTGGATTCAACCCTGCTTGATCTGCCCTGCAAATATGAAGGCCTGTACCCTTTTCACAGACGTGAGAGTATCTGGGTCAGTCTCTACTGTGTATTAGTGAGGACACCTCTCCCACAACTCCCAGCATGGATTTAGAGAAAGACAAAAACTGTTTATCAAGTTTTCTGGCAGAAAAATCCCCTTACTAGACTTATAAAAATTCTCTATCATTTCACTATTTTTTATGTGCTGTTGGCTGTATCTTTATTTATAAATAAATAAAAGGAAAGAATTGCTTGGATAACCGGCCAAAAAAATGTGCTCCAAAGAGACTAACAAATCATGAAACATTTCAATTGTCCAACAACTCATGATGCTGCCCAGAATAGATGTGCTTTACCTTTACAGAGAGGCCCTTTGCCTGATCTTTCTCTTACAAAAGGGGACATAGTATTGTGATGTTTATAAACCAAACCGGAACAGTTCCTAACAAATCTAGAGATTTATGGGGCATCCACCAGGTTCTCGGAATCATACTCTACTACTTTGGTTCGGTGTTTTTAAAATCCCCTGATTCACTCCTGCTCAGAGTGGCTCTGCATAGAGAGAAGACACTGAGTCTTTCTAGCTGGAGACTAGGCTTCTCTTCTTTGGTGTCTCCCATGAGACTTATCTCAGTGTCAGACATCAAGCTTGCTTCCAGCTATTACTAAACAAACATGATAACTATAATATTACTGATACCAACTCAGACTTGGCAGGCTGAGAAGGGATTTCTTGAAAAGCCATTAAAAGTCTGCCTTCAAAACGCACTTCAAGGCAAAACTTAAATAGGGCAGGATCCTACAAGATGGGGTTCTTTTATGGGGCCGGCAAAGGATATTTTAGGAAATCCCCTTTAGCATCTATAAGGAGGAGTAGGGTGTGTTGCTTTTACTTCACTCTTCTAAATTAGCTCTTCCTGAAGATGTAAATGGACCCCCTTCAATGCCCTAAAACAGAAAAGGAAACTGCTTTTCCTGGACTTATCAAGCCATTCACATATGCTTGGGGTTTAATGTGGCTAACACGTGGGGAGGATGAAAAAAAAATCATGATTAATTGTCTTCTCTTTTGATGTCCCGCCTTTCCCAGAGCTGTAATAATAGCAGTGGCTACAATAGATGCTGTGATGGGGCTGCCCGGGTTACCCTTCAGTAGGAGCTGGGGGGGGGGGGGGGGCTGTGTTAGCAGCTGCTGACTCATGGCTGGGCCCACCCCAGGACTTGTTCTCTGCTGAAGGGAGCCCCCTGCCCAAGGTTACTGCCCTCTGAGAGCAGCCCACAGACTGGGCGATGCAGGGAAACTAAGGGATGCAACCCTCTAGGGCCAGCCCAGCTCCCTGTGGGATCTTCCAAGGCCTCATGTTACAACTACAAAGTAGTTCACCTCCACCCTGGAGCACTCCCCAGCAAGCCACCTGCATACAGAGCTCCATCTCAGAGTCTGCTTCCCGGACAACATGACCCAAGGCACTTGCCATTGACAGGGCTTCTGTGACTTCATACACTTCATATCTTATCCATGCAGCATCTACACAAAATGTGCAGTTTTAGTTACATTTTATAGCTGATAAAACTGAGGTTCAGAGAGGTTGTGTTCCTTGCCTCAAATCACACAGCAAGCAAGTCACCAAGACAACATTCAAAGCTAGGCCCCATGACTCTCTGACCTTAAATTCCACACAACTTTCTACATCCTGGGCCCAATGCTAGGCTAATATGAGATATTTTTGTGACATATAACTTTTATTAAAATAAAAACTATATTTGAAAGACAAATGGTGTGTGACAATAAAGGGATAGCACAAGGGAGTTTCTCTGTGGTGACGGAGCAATTGTGTATCTTGATTGTGGTTACATGAATCTGTACATGTGACAAAATGTCATAGAACAACATGCTCAAAAAAAGTGCCTGTAAAAACTAGTGAAATCCAAATAAGGTCTGTAGTTTAGTTAACGGCATTTATTAATATCCATTTCATGGTTTTGATAATGTACTGCGATTATGTAAGGATGCTTTCACTGGGAGAAGCTGGGTGATGGTATACAGGTACTCTCTGTACTATTTTTTGTAACTTCTTGTGAGTATAGAAAATACATTTAAAAATTTAAAGCAAAAAAAAAAGTGAATGAAACATAAGACCTTCTAATGACTTAAGCAAAAACAATTCCTCAAAAAGGAGGCTCAAAGGTATTACACAATCATTTGTTAAGGAGTAATATTAGTCAGCTATCAAAAAGAGCTTAATCAAAATACTTTTTCATGATTCACTGAGGGTTGGGAGAGCTCTCTTCCCGTTTAAGTGAATGATATGAGATTATGGTGGCCCCTCAGTTTCCTTCCCAACTGTGGCTTCAAATGAAAACAGCATGGTGCACAACAGTTGGGGGGGAGGGAGGGGGGGAGAGAGAGAGCGGGAAGAAGGGAGAGCGAGAGGGAGAGAAGGAGGGAGGGGGAGGGAGAGAGAGAGAGGGAGAGAGAGAATGATCTCGTTACCCCATCTCCTTTCACAACTGCTTTCCAACATGAAATTCTAGGTCAGAGGCAAGGATGAGTCCAGGGGCCCTGTAAAGTGGGCCTGTCCCTGCCATTCTCTCCCGTCAGTCCTCCAGGGTGCTGGTCTCTCCCCCACCCAGCTGGCTTTTGCCTCCCCGCCATTAGAAGCCAAACCCTCCTGGACCCTTGAACAAAGGGAGTGACAGCAGCAGGTGTTGTCTTCCTAAGGCCAAGGTCCAGGGTCTGCCCTGGAAGCCTCCCAGCCCCTCCACTCCACGTGAACTGGCCTGTCAGGTCCGCAGTGGTCCTCAGGTCTGGGGGGAAGGACGTGCAGGACAGTAAGGAAGGTGGGGGTGGGGAGGAGGAAAGGTGGGGGTGGGGAGGGGGGAAGGTGGGGGTGGGGAGGAACGGCTACTGGGAGTAGGACTGCTCAGACCTCGGGAGGAAGGGGAGGGAGAAGAGCAGGACATGAGAATCTTAAGGGTGCCTCACAATTACCATCTTGTGCCTCTTATCCTTAACTGCCCAAGCCCAGGTAAGACTGGGCAAGATGGACAAAAGGGAAAGGCTTCCTGGGCAACAGCTGAGATTGAAGGAGGAGGAGTAGGAGGAACTCCACAGAGTCCCTTCAGGGCTGCCGGGCAGCCAGTGGGCAGACCTCAGACATCTGAAACCAGGCACGGTGAGCGAGCCAGGCTGCCCAGTCAATCACAATCCTAGAAGGCCACGCAAAGTGAACTCTCTCTGAAGCCAGCTTTGGTACAGGTCATTGGGATAGGCCAATTATCTCTCACTGAGCTACCTAAACAAATCGGTTAGACATCGTGTTATAAAGCCAAAACTCTAGAGAGCAATTTCAAAGAGAGGCAACCCTTGAAGAAATCTCACCTCTAATCCCTCAGGAAGCTTTCCCCAGCTGGCCTCTGCCCTCCCACAGCCCTAGCATGCAACTTCCCAGTGCATTAAGCATACTGGGCTGTAATAAATACTTTATTTCAGGGTCTGATTTTCCCATCAGACAGTGAATTGCCTTGGGGCAGGGATCATGTGTGTTCTGGTTTGCTAATGCTGCCGGAATGCAAAACACCAGAAATGGATTGGCTTTTGTAAAGGGGGTTTATTTGGTTACACAGTTACAGTCTTAAGGCCATATAGTGTCCAAGGTAACACATCAGCAATTGGGTACCGTCACTAGAGGATGGCCAGTGGTGTCTGGAAAACCTCTGTTAGCTGGGAAGGCACGTGGCTGGTGTCTGCTCCAAAGTTCTGGTTTCAAAATGGTTTTCTCCCAGGATGTTCCTCTCTAGGCTGCAGTTCCTCAAAAATGTCACTCTTAGTTGCACTTGGGGTATTTGTCCTCTCTCAGCTTCCCCGGAGCAAGACTCTGCTTCCAATGACTGTCTTCAAAATGTCTCTCATCTGCAGCTCCTGTGCTTTCTTCAAAGTGTCCCTCTTGGCTGTAGCTCCTCTTCAAAATGTCACTCACAGCTGCACTGAGTTCCCTCTGCCCGTCAGCTCATTTAGATGGCTCCACTGATCAAAGCCCGCTCCATGGAAATTATCCAATCAGAGTCATCACCCACACGGGTGGGGCGCATCTCCACAGAAACACTCAAAGCATTCCAATCTAGTCAACACTGATACATCTGCCCACACAAGATTACATCAAAGATAATGGCGTTTGGGGGACACAATATATTCAAACTGGCACAATGTGTCTTCATCTTTATTCCCCCAGAACCCTGATGGGGCTAGGCACAGATAAATTTATGCCTAAGGGTTAAAGAGTAAAATCATGGCACCACAGGGTTAACTATGATAGCTCTGGCTTCAGACACTGGAGCAGACAGAGTGTCAACTTGAGAACAACCACCATACAGGTGCAAAAGCATGTAAAGATGACACTCAAATGACTGACAAATCGCCAAGTGCAGAGCAGGGAGAAGCTGGGTCTAAGCCAAGGGTCAGCTCCCTTGGCAGAGGGAGTCCAGTCTGCCAGTTACTCACTAAGTATTTGAGCATATAGATGCCAGGCACTGTGCCAGGTGCTTGGGATACAAAAGCAGAAAAGCCATGATCTTTATCCTCAAGAAGCTTAAGGGTTGGTTGGGAGAGAGATCTGCAAACAAGTACAGATCTACAGAGGCTACCAAAATTTTTGGTCTCAGGACCACTTTATACTCATAAATTATTGAGAACCAAAAGAGGTTTTGATTATGTGGATTATATCTGTCAAAATTTACTGGATTAGAAATAAAGCTGAGAATTTTTTTAAAAGATTTATTAATTCATTAAAAATAATAAAGCCTTAACATGTTAATATAAATAACAAATTTTTGAAAATAATTATATTTTACAGAATAAAAAATATTAAGTGAGAAGAATGGATTGATTTAAATTTTTGAAATCTGTTTACTATTTGGCTTACTAGAAAAGAGCTGGATCCTCATATCTGCCTCTGCGATCTGTCTGTCATGATGCATTATTTTGTTTGAAGTGAATGAAAATTCTCCAGCCTAACACTGAAAAGTAGTTGAACACTCTATTTTAAAAGCCTTTTCAGATAATTGTAGATATTCTTCTCTGATTCTACGTCAAAACTTGACAGGTGACAGTTTCTTCCAGATTAGTTGCAATGTGGGATCTGAATGTACTTTTCCGAATATTATATTAAAATCCATTGGTCAATTTTAAACTTTAAATTGCTCTTTTATCCATTTGTGATTTTGTAACATCATGCATTGTTCCTTCAGAAAACGTTAATTCACTGAGTTATGTAGATCTTCCAAATATTGACAGATCTCTTTATACAATATTATAAAATCACATTCATTAATATCTCCACTGATCTTGCCAGAAAAGCCTTTAAGTTCTGGGAAGCTCTTAAGCTCATGGTGGCAGGTACATGTTTTCCAAACTTCTAATTTTTACTTGAAAGTTTGAATTTGATCTTTGGCAACAAGTTCTGGCAGTTGTTTCCTTGAAGTAACAGGCTCACTTTGTTCATTTTTGAGAAAAAGTCTGCCAGATACCCAAGTCTGAATAACCATAGTTCGTCATTTTTTCCTTCGAGTAAAAATGGTGTTCCATGGAAAAAGCAGCTAGTTCAACTTGCAACATAATCACACAAGAGCTTTTCCTTGAGACGACCATCGTACTTCTGATTTATGCATATTTCCCATTTTGTCATATAGAATATTAAAAAATGCATGCTCTCAATGGTCATATATTAATATTTTCAATGCCTTATCAAAGGCATTCTTAAGTGAAGCTGCTTTCTTCTTCCTACAGTAAGTAGATGGTGATGAACACAATGGCTAGTAGTACAACTTGGTGTCACCACCTCGATCTGTGCTAAAGCAGCTACAGCTTCACTCACTATTGCTTTTGCACCATCAGTGCACATGTCAACACAGTGAAAAAGCCAGTAGCATCTTAAAGGTCTCCAGGGGTTTGCAGACCACATTTTGAAGCTGCCACAGAGGCAGGGATGGGGGCAGCAATTCACACTTGTTTGGGAGAGAGTAGAGAGGCCACCCAACCGAGTGGCCCTTTTGGCTGAGACAGGAAAGAGGGAAGGAAGTTTTCTGTGGGAATAAAAGGGAAGATGATAGGCTAGGCAGAGGGAACAGCATGTGCAAAGCCCCAGAGGCATGACAGACAGTGATGTGCACAGAGAACCTCAAGCACCCCCATGTTCATATGGTGGATGACTCAGTGGCCAACACGGCCCAGCCTGAAAACTTACGGCTCACCGTCTCAGAACAAAAACACCCTTGCTAGCATTTAAGATGTGCCTGGTACGGTTCTAAGCACACACTATCTTTAAAATACCCCTGTGGGGTGGGTACTATTATTATGATCCCCTTTTACAGATGAGGAAACTAAGATGGGAAATGGAGAGGTTAAATAACTTCTACAGCTAGTAAGGGACACAGCCGGGGCTGAACACAGCCAGCCTGATCCAGAGTCCACTGTGAGAGACCACTTCTCTTGAGGAAGAGAGGCACTTCTCAGCATCTACTGTGGAAATTCCAAGTGGCTGACCCAGGTCACGTGCCCACCCCTGGGACCAGTCCTGTCAGGAGACACATGCCAACCTCCACCGGGATCTCCACCATCACGAGGGAGCATACAGTGGATCTGCTTTAGTTATCGGATTTCTAAAACAAATACCATACAGTGGGTTGGCTGAACAGTTTAGGAATTTATTGGCTTACAGTTTCAGAGGCTAGAAGGCTTGCTTCTTCCAGGAGTTGGCATCTTCTGGCTGGCCTGTAATCTTTGGGGTTTCTTGGCTTTTCCATCACATGGCAATGCACATGGTGGTGTCTTCTCCTTTCTCTTGATAAAAGAAAAATTTTTCATGCAATGTAGGATTTCACAGCTTTATTGAGCAGTTCATGAATCACAGGCAGAATCTCATTCAGAATAGAAGGGAGCTCTGCCTAGGGAGCGGAAAGGGGAAGCTCATATAAAGTGAATGCAGATGCAAGTGAGGAAATGTTCTGAATGGTTGGCATTAAATTTCCATTTTTCATGGGGATGGTGGGTCTTATAATGCGGGGAGCAGATTTACATTAGTGGGGTATGCTTGTCCAGTCTGGCAAGCTATTTTTATCACTAGGTATTGCGTATCAGCAACCTCATAGGGTGTGATCCATTTTCTTGGAAAACCCCTGCAGGTCAATTGTTTTTCTCTTCCGGAAATGCCCTTCTGGGAAAAGGGGTCCCCTCCTGGCAATGCCCAATGCAGACAGCCATTTTATTTTACTTAACATTCCTCCAGGATCCCTTTACTTCCAGCTTCTGGCTGCTCCTCATGGCTCTTCCCTCCATCTGACTCTCCTATTTATAAAGGACTCCTGCAATGGAATTAAAGCCCAGTCTGACTCAGTTGGGCCACACCTTAACTGAAGGAGCATCTTGAAGAGATCTGATTTACAGTGAGTCCACACCAGCTGCAGACCAAGACCAAGAACACGGGGTGCACAATCCAATCTGCATCGGGATCCTATACAGCAATGAGGACGAATGATCTCAACAAAGTCCAACAGTGTGGAGAATGAGTCTCCCTAACATAATGTTGAAAAAATGGACCTCAAAGGTTACAATCTGTATGAGTCAATTTATATAAAGTTCAAAACCAAGCAAAACATGCTGTGCTGTTAGAAGTCAGGATGGTGTTCACTTCTCCGGGGATGGTAAGTGACTGGAAGGGGAGATGGGCGGGTTGAGTTCTGCTCTTCATTGGGCACATTCACTTTATAACATTTCATTAAGCTGTATACTTGCGTATTTCTCTGTAAGTATATTTTTTCTCTTTTATTAACTTTTTAAATTTTATTACAATTATTTAGTGTAAATAATTAAAAGCAGAAAAAAATCATGAAGGAATTTAATTTAGCCAGGGTGGCAAGTGGAGTTCTCAAAATGAATAAAGGCTTTATACCCCACGTCCTAAAAGATAACTGGAATGGAAATGAAAACCTGAGAACAAAAGGGCATCCTGTGTCAAATGGTTCTAATGAACATTTGTTCAAGCATCACTCATTAGCATTATAAAGTACAAGTAAAGGTCCAGAGCACATTAAAGTTTGAGAAGCCCTGCTCTAAGTTACTCAGACTCCCTTTTCCCTGGCCAGAGTCTTTTCCAGGACTGATGCCATACACTTTGTCAGATGCTAGAACCCACGGGGCCGCAGATTTCCACTGACGGCCCTCCACGCCCTGCACAGGAGGCTTCTCTGCTTCCTGTGCACGGTGGAGAGTCCCACCTACCTTCCAAGCTCCCTGAGTTCCTCTCATTCTCCCCGTATCTGCCCTGCCCACCCCCATTCTGCTCACGACTGCCATATTAACCTTTCTGATCATGTGCCCTCTACCTTAATAACGTTTAGATTCACCCCACCCCACTGCTAAGTGATGTTGAATCTCTCTCGTCTGAGATTCAAGACCCTCCACATTCCAGACCAATTTTTCATCCCCTCCCATCCCCTGAACTCCACTACCCTTCTTTGCAGACTCGCTCACACATTTTACTTGCTTCCAACACCCTATCACACACCTCTGCTAGTCCAAAGCTTTTGTATCCTGCAATGCCAGCTAAAATGGCCTCAAGGAGGCCTTTCCAGCTCAACATAACCTCCTTGTCTGCACTGTCCTGGTGTTTTCTTCCTTGCAACACTTATTTCTGTCCACCTTCTGTTAGAGTTATTGTTAGAGCTGGTGGAATCCATCAGTTGCTGTGCACAGCTTCAGTGCAAACACAGTTAAAGCAGGAATCATGCCTCAATCGTTTTTGTACCTAAAGCTGAAGTGATTAGATAGTCAGACCCAAAGTTGGTACACATGGTTCAATACCCTCTTTCTGACTAATTTGTGTAGTTACAAAAACCTCAAATATTATGACCATAATTGATATTTAGTTACTAGAACTGCCTTATGGAAGATACCAAAATTTCTTTAAATGGGGCTATCTTGGAAGATCTAGACTACCTGATCCTTGAATAGACACTCAATAAAGGGTTGCTGAATAATGAGTGAATTAGAACAAATTATTTTTCCTCTGTGTAGAAATGTGTTAATCCTTAGGTCTCCACTTCACTGTAAACTAAACAGTGAATTTTGAGATTAGATAGGCATGTAGTTTAAGACTAATGGTTTGATGAAAGCAGGAATTAAGAAGAGGAATTTCTGCCCCAAAGGGATGGTGGGTGTGGCTGTGATTTTCCCAGGTGGCTGGCGGAATCCATCAGTTGCTGTGGGGTCACACACATTCCCAGCAGACGTCGGTAGTGAACGTGCTGACTAAAGACTCCGTTTCCCAGACTGATTAAAGCTTTGCCAACAGTTAAGCTGCCACTGAAATTATAGACAACTTCCAATCAGTGGAGGGTGTGCTTACTGGTGAAGGGAAAACACAACCGGTATTCAGCTGCAGCGGGGATGGGGATGGAGAAGATGCCAGAAATACAATCATGGAGTTCTCCATTTTAGCTAAACTTGCCAAATTTTATTTGCAACTTAAAGTTAATTATACTTTACCATGACCTGTAAAGGAAGCTTTTATTTTGAGGCTGCGTGGCACGGAGTTACCTGTGCAAGGGGGAAAGGGAGCTGCTAGATCTGCCTGAAGCAGAGAGAGCTGGGGGCAGGTCTGTTTTCTCGGAAAAGGGCTGTACCTAATTCCTGAACCTGGGAAAAGACTTAGTGAGACGGATCATTACACAGTCTTGTAAATATTTCTGAACATGGGGCTGCCTGATCAGGTTGAACAGTCCTGTGGAAAACCCAGAAAATGCCAGTCAGCCCACAAGAGTTAGCAGACAAAAATATCAGATTTTCAAAAGCATAAAATAATGAAGTGGAAAGAATTTGCTTTACCTTTTTTAAGAAAAAGAAGATTCTTCAGATGCCAGTTTCTCTTTTTAAACCATGTTGTGGAAGTTTTAGTCTTATCTGAGCAGCAGATCTCCTGGGAAGAGCCAATAAACAAAACACCTTTGATATTTTGTCATTGGAAACGCAGCTAGAAAATACAAAACTCAAGCAGTTTTAGTGTTTGGTTACCGGACAGATTCTGGTTTTGATTATAAACACGAGCAGTTTCAAAGAGCTGATTCTAGAAGCCAAATGTATCCCAAGCTGGGGCTGGGCCCCTTGCAGAATTTGCTGTAAGAAGCACAGATGAGTGAAGCCCCCGTGTACTTTCGACCCGTTAGTCAGCTACCACCAAATGGAAGTTCTGGCTGATTAGAGTGGAACTGTGTCCATCAAAACCTTAATGGAATTCAAATCAGCTAAATTAACAGACAGAAAGACAGCCACAACTAAATTACATTCCACTGTTTCCAATTAAGTTGGAAGTCTTGGGTGCGGTAACCACCAATGTTACAAATTAGCAATCTTTGCCAAAAAAATGAACTCCTTCAGTTTGCTTAGACCATCGACAGCCTTTGCTAATAGAATTAGCTAACGGAACATGTGCAGAAAAATGGTGTTAAGGAAGCCACTTTAAAGCATTAATGGATTTATTGAAACATTTCATGTCAGGGGCTATGCTACGTACAGGTAAGACTTGAAATAGAGGGCTCAAATGAGAAACCGCTACACAAGAAGAAAGCAACATCCCTCGTCTATAGTTTCATTCCCTAAGGAATCATTTGCCTTCTGAAATCAAAGAAAAAAACTGTCAGACTGGCCAATCACAATGAACCCATTTGCTCATCTGCCATTGCTGGTAGCTTAGGGTTACTGGGGTCAAAATAACAATGATGTCAATATTTATAAAGCAGTTTCCAACAACTCTAGGTCTCCAATCTCTCAAAGAAGCACTGATCTGTAGGGGAAAGGACAGAATCTTTGTTTTGCAGTAAAAGTGGTTTAAGTGTCCATTAGGAGGCTGTCAACAGACCATGCTGCAGTACCAATTTGTGATTTTAAGGCTCTAGGAAGGCTCTGATGCCTCTCGATCCATTTATTTCCTTCTGGTGCCTGTTCAAAGCTGTACTGGCCTAGTTTCAGAGCTTTGGACTTAGGCTGAGATTCCTATTAAAGACCCCCTCCATTAAAGACACATGGCTATTATTATCTTTCTAAGAATGACTTAGTAGGCCTGGCACTAAGGAGACTTAAAAAGTAAGTGAGCTGTTTCTGTCTCTGATCTTGCCATCTGGCATGTCCCACTCATCCTTCAGTAAAGTTCCTTTCTTCCCACCTTTGAGTTCCAGGGCTTTGAAATATCTCCTTCTTTCCATCACATAAAGATCAGTCTCTTGGTTTACACTAAGATATAAATGATTGATACAAGTTTAATGGGTCACTCCATCAAGGGAGTTTTGTATTTAGCAGAATTCAAAACCTAAACATTGAAAAGCTCCAGCCAAAGGAGTTTCAGGAAGCAGTCAGTAATATGCAGAATATTGTCTGCTTTTTTGGTCTATAAGCATATTTTGCATAGGACTAGAGAAAAAGGCCCCAAGCGTACTGAGCCCCTGCTGGGAGAAGACACAACTGAGGGATGTGCGGAGGGGAAGGTGAGGAAACAAGAACAAGGAGGCGGGGGTGGCCATGCTGTTCTTACTGAGATTGTCCAGAGTGGAGCATGATCAAAGAATATTTACTGCTCTCTGGTTAGAGATTTGCAAGATCTTCAACTCTTGCAAAGACCATGTACATAGGTATGTATGTATGTATGTATGTATGTATAAATATATACATACATATGTAAATACTAAGAAATTTTTTATAGTAATTGGCTAAGGTGATCGTGGTGACTGGCAAGTCAGAATTCAATAGGGCAGGCTGCAAATGGGAAACTCTGATGAGGGTGAAGATGAATTCCCCAGAAGAAGCTGGCTGGCTGAAGTAGAGACAGAAATTCTTCTTTCTGACTTCTGAAATCCTTGTTCTGGCTTTAAGGTCTCCAACTGATAGGATGAGAAGATTCCCCTCATTGCTGAGAACAATCTCCTTTATTGACTGTAGGTGTAATCAGCCATAGAAGCAAATCAATCTATGCAATACCCTCACAGTAACAGTCAGGCCAGAGCTTGCTTGACAGAATAACTGCACACCATAAGCAAGCTGTTCCAGTTTGCTAAAGTTGCCGATATGCAAAATACCAAAAATGGATTGACTTTTATAAATGGGGTTTATTAGGCTACAAATTTGTGGTCCAAAGGCCATAAAGGGGTCTAAACTAAGATATCAACAAGTGGATACCATCACTGAAGGAAGGCCAATGGTGTCTGGAACATCTCTGTCAGCTGAGAAGGCCCATGGCTGGTGTCTGCTAGTCCTGTTCCTGGGTTGTGTCTCAAGATGGCTTTCTCCAAAATGTCTCTGGGCTTCTGTCTCTCTTAGCTTCTCTCAGGTCTCTGCTTGGTTCTCCTGGGGTGTTTCTCTCTAAGCATCTGGGAGTCCTCTCTTAGCTTCTTGAAGCAAAATCTGGGCTTCATCCCTTAGCTTAGCATCTCCAAATGTCTTTCTGTCTGCATCTCCAAGAGCCTGGATCTGTCGATTCTTAGCTTTCCTGGGGGCAAAATCTGGATTACATTCTTAGCTTCTCTCCAAAATGTGTCTCTAAGCTTCTCTGAGCACCTTCTCTCTGTGAGCTCTCTTAAAGGACTCCAGTGATCTAATTAAGACCCATCCAGAGTGGGTGGGAGTCACGCCTCCATGGAAATGATCTAATCAAAAGGTCTCACCTACATTTGGGTGGGTCATATCTCCATGGAAACATTCAATCAAAAGGTTCCACCCAAAATGATTGAATTAAAAGATAATGGCTTGGCCAGCTGCAGGGAGCCCCACAGCAACCAAGATGAAGATAGACTGTGAGCTTCTCAATGACAGAAGCCATATCTCCAGAACCTTGCAGGATGTGAGACACACACAACTTTTTAACCATGGCAGGAAGATGGTGAAGTGGGTGAGGCAGAGCGGGCTTCTCCTCCATGAAGGAAAATAGAGTGGGTCAGAGGACACCCAGGACCGCGGTTTCAGGGTGTGAGTTGCCACAGAGGAACTCCTATAGTATGTAGTGGGGATGTGGTTGGAAAGGCAGAGAGACTGCACCTCAAGGGATGGGGTGAGTTTATTCAGCTGGGACTGCCCCTGGGGCCGATAGCAGTGACACAGCTGCCAGGCAAGGGAGTGAGCAGCAGCTCTCTACTCCCATTCACCCACCTTAACAGTTAACTGGGAGATAATCCTCCACAGCCACATGGCTGGGAGCTCCTGTGAGGGAAACTGGGAGGCAGAGGACAAGTACTGACTACATTTAGTCTCCCACCACAGAAGTCTAGGAGGTGCACGGGCAAGAAGCAGAGATAAGAGAGGGTGCCATATGGAAGCACCAGGAGTTCTCCCACACCTGAGAGGCTCATGGACTCATGTCAGGCAGGGAGTGGAGGATGTTTGAGGGTGCCCTTGAGTGGATTTTCTGCTGAACTTCACAGGGCCCACATCGCGCACCCAAGGCAGGCAGTCCCCAATGGACATGGAGAAAAGGTGCACTGATTGGATTCCCATCCAGTTTGGACCCTTCACAATGCACAGGAGAAGTTGGGGGAAAGCTGGCTTGAGAGTAAGAGGTGGCTCAAGAGCACCATCTGCTGTTAGGATAGAGAAAGTGCACAAATCACCAAAACAACTTCAAGGAGATGTATAAAGACATAAAGCACATCAAGAAATCTCTAGAAGAGCATAAAGAAGAATTTGCTAGAGTAAATAAAAAATAGCAGATCTTATGGATATAAAAGGTACTGATGATCAGATTAAAAACATACTAGAGACATACAACAGCAGATATGAATAGGAAGAAGAAAGGATAAGTGAACTAGAGGACAATACAATTGAATGCAAACACACAAAAGAACAAATGGTGAAAAAAATTGAAAAATTTGAAATAGATCCTAAGGAAATGATGGACAACATGAAGCACACAAATATAAGAATCACTGGTGTCCCAGAAAGAGAAGAGGAGAGTAAAGTGCTAGGAAGAGTATCTCAAGACACAGTTGGGGAAAACCTCCCAACCCTTCTAAATGACATATATATGCAAATCAAAGATGCCCAGTGAACTCCAAATAGAATAAATCCAAGTAAACCCATTCCAAGACATATACTAATCAGATTGTCAAATGCTGAAGAGGAGAAAGTTCTGAAAGCAGCAAGAGAGAAGCAATTTACCATGTAAAGGGAAACAACATGAGACTAAATTCTGGCAACCCAGTGTACACCAAGGAGGCGAGAAGGCAGTGGTATGACATATTTAAGATTCTGAAAGAAAAACATTGCCAGCCAAGAATTCTTTGTCCAGCAAAGCTGCCCTTCAAAATTAAAAGCAAACAAAAGCTGAGAGAATTTGTTAACAAGGGACCTGACCTACAAGAAATACTAAAGGGACCTCTACCAGCTGAGAAAAAAAGAAAGGAGAGAGAGGTCTAGAGAACAGGACAGAACTGAAGAGTATTAGTAAGGGTAACTGTGCCAGTTTGGATGTATTATTGTCCCCCAAAACACCATGTTTTTTGATGCAATCTTGTGGGGGCAGACATACTAGTGTTGATTAGGTTGGAACCTGTTGATTCAGTGTTTCCATGGAGATGTGACTCAATCAACTGTGGGCAAGATCTTTCATTGGATAATTGCCATGGAGATGTTGCCCCACCCATTCAGGGTGTGTCTTAATTGGATCACTGGAGTACTTTAAAAGGAGCCACACAGCCCAGATGCTAGAGCAACTCAGTGACATTTTGAAGAGAAGCTGCAGCTAAGGGAGGACAGAATGCCCCAAGAGCAACACTTTGGAGAATGCCAATTTGTAACACAACCTAGGAGCAAGCACATGCCAGCCACACGCCTTCCTAGCTAATAGAAGTTTTCCAGATGACAATGGCCTTTCTCCAATGAAAGTACCTTTTGTTGATGTGTTACCTCAGACACTTTATGGCCTTAAGACCGAAACTTTGTAACAAAATAACTCCCCTTTATAAAAGCCAATCCATTTCTGGTGTTTTGCAAAATGGCAGCATTAGCAAACTGGAACAGTAACTTAAAGGAAAAAAAGGAGATTGGGAAAAATAGTTCTGACAACTAAAAGCCAAGGGATAAAATGGCTGGCTCAAGAACTCCCTTCACAGTAATAAGCTTTGAATGTGAATGGATTAAACTCTCCAATTAAAAGATAGAGACCAGTAGAATGGATTAAAAAGTATGACCCATCAATATGCTGTTTACAAGAGACTCATCTTAGACCATGCTACACAAAGAGACTGAAAGTGAAGGATGGGAAAATATTATGTGCAAGCTGCAACCAAAAGAAAGCAGGGGTAGGTATACTAATATTAGACAAAATAGACTTTAAATGCAAAGAAGTCATAAGAGACAAAGAAACTATATATTAATAAAAGGGACAACTCACCAAGAAGAATTAACAATCATAAATGTCTATGCACCCAATCAAGGACCTCCAAAGTACATGAGGCAAACATTGGCTAAACTGAAGGGAGCAAGAGACATTTCTACAATAATAGTGGGAGACTTCAATAAACCCCTCTCTTCTATAGATAGAACAACTAGACTGAGGACCAATAAGGAAATTGAAAAACTTAAAACAATATGATAAATGAATTAGGTGTAACAGACCTATATAGATCATTTCATCCCAAAGTAAACAGGATGTACATTCTTCTTTAGTGCTCATGGAACATTCTCCAGGATAGATCATATGCTGGAGGCAAAAAACAAGTCTTAATAATATTAAAAAGATAGAAATTATTCAAAGCACATTCTTTGACCATAATGGAATGCAACTAGAAATTAATAACCACCAAAGAACCAAATCTTTCACAAATATATGGAGGTTAGACAACACACTCCTAAACAACCAGTGGGTCAAAGAAGAAATTGCAAGAGAAATAGGTAAGTATCTAGATATAAATGAAAACAAGAACACAACATGTCAAAACTTATGGGATGCTGTTAAGGTGATGCTGAGAGGGAAATTTATAGCTCTAAATGCATACATGAAAATGCAACAAAGAGCTAAAACCAAAGATTTAACTGAACAACTGAAGCAGCTAGAGAATGATCAGCAAACTAACCCTAAAGCAAGTGGAAGACAAGAAATAACAAAGATTAAAGCAGAAATGAAAGAGTTGGAGAACAAAGTAACAATAGAGAGACTAAATAAAACCAAAAGTTGGTTCTCTGAGATCACCAAGATTGACAGACCCCTAGCTAGACTGACAAAGTAAAAAAGAGAGAAGACCCAAATAAACAGAATCAGAAATGAGAGCAGATTAATTACTATGGATCCCAAAGAAATTAAAAAATAAACAAAAGAGTGTACTATGAACAACTGTATGCCAATGAGCTGGACAATTTAGAGGAAATGGACAATTTCCTGGAAACACATGAACAACCTAGACTGACCCAAGAAGAAATAGAAGACCTCAACAACCATTCACATGCAAAGAGATAAATCAGTCATAAAAAATCTACCTACATAAAAAAGCCCAGGGCCAGATGGCTTCACATAGGAATTTTACCAAACTTTCCAGGAAGAATTGACACCTTTACTGCTCAAACTCCTTCAAAATATTGAAGAAAAAGGAATACTAACCAATTCATTTTATGAAGCTTATATCACTCTCATACCAAAACCAGATAAAGATACTACAAAAAAAGGAGAATTCCAGGCCAATCTCCCTAATGAGTACAGATGCAAAAATTCTCAACAACACACTTGCAAATTGAATCCAAAGGCACATTAGAAGAATTACACACCACAACCAAGTGGGGTTTATTCCAGGCATGCAAGGGTGGTTCAACATAAGAAAATCAATGTAATACAACACATAAATCAAAAGATCATTTAATAGATGCTGAAAAAGCATCTGACAAAATTTAGCATCCCTTGTGAATAAAAACACTTCAAAAAGTAGGAATTGAAGGAACCTTCCTCAATATGATAAAGGGCATATAGGAGAAACTATAGGCAGCATAATACTCAATGGTGAGAGGCTGAAAGCCTTCCCCTCTAAGTTCAGGAATGAGACAAGGATGCCCACTGTCACCCCTGTTATTCAACATTGTGCTAGAAGTCCTAGCCAGAGCAATTCGTGAAGACAAAGAAATAAAAGGTGTTTCCAAATTGTAAAGGAAGAAGTAAAACTGTCATTATTTGCAGATGATATGATCTTATATTAGGAAAATCCTGAGAAATCAATGACGAAGCTACTTGAGCTAATAAATTCAGCAAAGTGGCAGGATACAAGATTAATGCACATAAGTCAGTAGTGTTCCTATACACTAGTAATGGCCCAACTGAAGGAAAAATAAATAAATAAATTCCTTTCACAATAACAACTAAAAAAATCAAGTATCTAGGAATAAACTTAAGCAAGGATGTTGTTCCAGTTTGCTATTGCTGCCATTATGCAAAATACCAGAAATGCAAAATACCAGAAATGGATTGGCTTTTATAAACGGGGTTTATTTGGCTACACAATTATAGTCTTAAGGCCATACGTGTCCAAGGTAAGGCCTCAACAATAGGGTACCTTCATCGAAGGAAGGCCAATGGCATCCAGGAAACCTCTGTTAGTTTGGAAGGCATGTGGCTGGCATCCATTTGCTCCCAGGTCGTATTTCAAAATGGCATTCTCCAAAATGTTGCTCTTGGGGTGTTTTGTCCTCTCTTAGCTGCAGCTTCTCTTCAAAATGTCACTATCAGTTGCTCTCTACTCCTTTTCTCTGTGAACTCCTTTATACAATTCCAGTGATCCAATTAAGATCCACCCTGGGTCAGGTAACACCTCCCTGGAAATTATCCAATCAAAGGTCTCATCCACAGTTTATTGAGTCACATCTCCATGGAAACACTCAAGCAAAGGATCCCAACATAATCATCACTAACACATCTGCCCCACAAGATTGCATCAAAGAACATGGAGTTTTGCGGGACATAATACATCCAAACCAGCACAGATGTAAAAGACCTCTACACAGAAAATTACAAATTGCTACTACAAGAAATCAAAGGGGACCTAAAGAGATGGAAAGATGTTCTGTGTTCATGGATAGGAAGGCTAAACATCATAACGATGTCAATTCTACCCAAAGTGGTCTACAGTTTCAATGCAATTCCAACAACCTATTTTGCAGACTTGATAAAGCTAGTTATCAAATTTATTTGAAAGGGAAAGGGGCCTCGAATTGCCAAACACATCCTAAAAAAGAACAACGAAGTGAGAGGATTTAACACTTACAGACTTTGAAGCTTACTATAAAGCCACAGTGGTCAAAACAGCATGGTATTGGCACAAAGATAGACATATTGATCAATGGAATAAAATTGAGAGTTTGGAAATAGAGCCCCAGATCTATGGTCGACTGATTTTTGATAAGGCCCCCAAATTCACTGAACTGGGACAGAACAGTTTATTCAACAAATGGGGCTGGGAGAACTGAATATCCATATGCAAAGGAATAAATGAGGACTTCTACCTCACACCCTATACAAAAATTAACTCAAAGTGGACCAAAGACCTCAATATAAGAGACAGCACAATAACACTCTTAAAAAATAATACAGGGAAACCTCATCAAGACTAATAATAGGAGGTAGCTTCTTAGACCTAATACCCAAAGCACATGCAACAAAAGAAAAAATAAACGGGAACTCCTCAAAATCAAAAGCTTCTGTGCCCAAAAAGACTTTGTCAAAAAGGTGAAGAGGCAACCAACCCAATGGGAGAAAACATTTGGAAACCATATATCTGATGAGATGGATATCCTGCACATATAAAAAATCCTACAACTCAACAACAATAGAACAAACAGCCCAATTATAAAATGGGCAAAAGATATGAGAAGGCATTTTTCTGAAGAGGACAAAAAAAATGGCTAAAAACATATGAAAAAATATTCATCTTCACTAGCTATTAGGGAAATGCAAATCAAAATCACAATGAGATACCATCTTACACCAATAAAAATGGCTGCCACTATGCAAACAGGAAATAACAAATGCTGGAGAGGATGTGGAGAAATTGGAACTCTTATTCATTGCTGGTAGGAATGTATAATTGTACAGCTGCTGTGGAAGACAGTTTGGTGGTTTCTCAGAAAACTAGATATCAAATTACCCTATGATCTGGCAATTACACATCTTAGTATATACCCAGAAGATCTGAAAGCAGTGACACGAACAGACATTTGTACACCGATGTTCATAGCAGCATTGTTCACAATTGCCAAGAGATGGAAACAATCCAAGCGTCCTTCAACAGATGAGTGGATAAACAAAATGTGGTATATACGTATGATGGAATACTATGCAGCAGTAAGAAGGAATAAGGTCCTGAAACATATGACAATGTGGATGAACCGTGAAGATATAATGCTGAGTGAAATAACTCAGAAACAAAGGGAGAGATATTGTATGTTACCACTACTATGAACTCCCTGAACAATGTAAAATCAATGCCTTATAATGTAGAATATTGGGGACCTAGAGATAGACAGAAGCTAGTGAAGGGGGAATGATAACTTAATATGTTCAGATATGTTGATGAGGGTGAACTTAATGGTATGGGAATGGTCAGGTGTGGTTCATTAAGGGAATTATAAGTATCAGAGTGTATTGAAGGCAAACAGGATTGAAAGGGGATGTTCAAAGACATGATCCCACCAATCAGCATTACAAGGATAGATAGGTGCTTGCATGATATCCTTCTAAGGTATGACACTGGTACAGAGAGTTGACAAAAGAGTGGTATATGGGGAAATCTACCTATAGCATACTAGGGACTATAGTTAATAGGAATACCTTACTAGTACTACACAAATACAAAGGACAAATAATTAAGGGCTGAACAGAGCTATGGGGTGTTTTGGGTCACGAGAATTGTTTAAAATGGAGAGTGATGAGGATTGAACAAGTAAGTGATGACAATGTGAAATACTGATTATCATGGACAGAACATATGCTATGTGAAATTAGGAATACCCTCCTTTAAGCCAAGCCCTCAATCTTGAGGCTTGCTGTAGTGAAACTTATGGTGGTAAAGGGGAGGCTAAGCCCACCTATAATTATGACTAGGAGTCACCTCCAGAGAACCTCTTTCACTGCACAAATGTGAATTTTCTCTTTCTAAGCCCAACTCTGCAAATAAATTCATCACTCTTCCCAAATGTGGGATAGAATCTCCCAGGTGAGTGAGTCTCCCTGGTGATGTGGACACAGATTCTGGAAATGAGCCTGGCCCTGGCATCAAGGGATTGAGAATGCCTTTTTGACCAAAAGAGGGGGAAAAAAAAAACTAAGAAAATAAGGTTTCAGTGGCTAAGAGATTTCAGATAGAGTTGAGAGGCTATTTTGGAGGTTACTCCTATGCAAGCTCTAGCTAGATATCCCAAATAGCCACAGTATGATAAGCCCAAGTCAACAGTAGTCCTGAAAACCCTAAAGAATGCCCAGGTCCCTACCTGAGACTCAATAAAAATTTCACTAAGTTTATTCAGAAACTTCAATCCTCCAGAGAGCTCCTATGCCATCTAAGTCCCAAAACCCAGAGGCAACAGCCTCCTCAAGAACATCAACCAGTTATATCCCCTTTTCCCATAATGTCAATACCCCTTTTCCACATGAACAAGTTAGGGTGATCACTGCCTAAAAATCAAGAAAGTGATTAAACTAGAGGAAGGTGTAGCAATAGACAAGACAGAATTTAACAAAGGATTATGAATACTGAATCTCTATATAATTTTCTTTTTCTTAGTTGTTTGGGTATTAGAATAGCTAGAAGGACAGAACTGAAATGGTTCTGTAACCCATCCCATTGTTTGAAATTAACTATATAGCTACTTGTTAAATTGTAATTTGAAAGTTATCACCTTTCTGTATATGTCTTATATTTCACAATAAGGAAAGAACTGAAACTATGGTACTGTAACTCATAACATTCTTGGAAATTTCCCATATAACTACTTGTTAAATCATACTTTGAAAGTTATCACCTTTTTGCATATGTTATATTTCATAATAAGGAAATAACTGAAACTGTGGAACTGTAACTCATAATATTCTTTGAAATTTGCTCTCTAACCACTTGTTAAATTGCACTTGGAAAGTTACCATTTCTATGTAAATATGTTCTATTCCACAATTTAAAAAAAAGATCATGGCTCTTCTGGGGTCTATAACAGTTTCTAACCAGCACACTAGCCAAATTGATACATGAAATTAACCATGAGGACATTTACTATGTGATGTGAGGTAAAGAAAAAAGCAAAGGAACCTCATGGTTTACAGGCAGCCAGCAACAGAATGCTTCAGTCTTTACGGAGAAAGCAAGAATTCCAGATGGGTTAATTTTGGACTATGTCTGGCCTCAAAATTGTGAGATAATAAATTCCTGTTAAGCCAAAACTCTTTGTCATAGCAGTCTGGCAAACTAGGACTTAGCTTATCAGCCAACATTCTAAATATCTTTTTTTGCTATTGATCTCTGGAATAATTGCAGTGTGGTTACAGTGTGGTATGATCTCAATCTTTTGAAATTTGTTGAGACTGCATTATGCCCTTCTATATGATCAATTAGCATAAGTGTTTCACATGATTGGAAAAAGTGTGTATTCTGCAGTTGTATGCATTGGTACTGTATCTGACAATTAGATTGTTTTTAAATTGTGTTGTTGAAATCTTCTATATTTGTACTGTTTGTTTTCATCTGCTTACTCTATCAATCCTGAAAGAAATAGTAAACTCCCACTATGTAATTTGGGTTTATCTACTACTCATATTTGGTTGCATGTATTTGAAATAACGTTATTAGATGCAAACATATTTAAAGTTCTTACATTTTCCAGGTAAACTAAAGATTTTATCATTACAATGTGATTTTATTTATCTCTAATAATAGTTTTTGCATTACAGTCTATTTTGTCTGATAGTGTTATAGCTACACAAGCTTTATATTGGTCATCATTTGCAGGATATATATATATTTTACATCCTTTTACATTCAAGCTTTCTGTCCCATGTTTTAATTGTGTCTTGTGTAAACAGAACATAGTTGGAATTTTTAAATCATTTGGCAATATTTGTCATTTATTTGGAAAATTTAGCCCATTTATATTTAATATAATGATTACTATGTCTTGATTTAAATATATCACCTTTTTTTATTCCACCTGCTCTATGTTTCTTTTATTTTTTTATCCTTAATTGCATCCTTTGGATTAACTTACTATAATCCAAAGATTAGATTGTTCACATACCATACAACTATCCAAAGATCCAAAGTATACAATCAATTGCCCATGGTACCATCATACAGCTGTGCATCCATCACCACAATTAATTTTTTTTTCAATTTTTAGAGCATTTTCATTACTCCAGAAAAGAAATAAAGACAAAAAAAAAAAAAAAAAAAAAAGGAAACTCCAATCCTCCCATACCCCTAACCACCACCCCTTCCATTATTGATTCATAGTGTTGGTATAGTACATTTGCTACTGTTGATGAAAGAAGGTTAAAATACTACTACCTGTAGTATATAGTTTGAAATAGGTATATATTTTTTCCTATATGCCTCTCTATTATTAACTTCTAGTTATAGTGTCATACATTTGTTCTAGTGCATGAGAGAGATTTCTAACATTTGTATAGTTAATCATGGACATTGTCCACTACAAGATACACTGTTTTATACATTCCCATCTTTTAACCTCCAACTTTCCTTCTGGTGACATACATGACTCTGAGCTCATGCTTTCCACCACCTTCACACACCTTTCAGCACTGTTAGTTATTCTCACAACATGCTACTATCATCCCTGTCCATTTCCAAATATTTAAGTTTACCCTAGTTGAACATTTCTGCTCATAATAAGCAACTACTCCCCATTCTTTAGCCTCATTCTATCCTGGTAACTTATATTTCATGTCTATGAGTTTACATATTATAATTAGTTCATATCAGTGAGACTCTGCAATATTTGTCTTTATGTGTCTGTCTTATTTCACTCAATGTAGTGCCCTCAAGGTTTCTTCATCAACCCCTTTCTTTTAAGATGGTTTTGTTCACACACCACACATTCCATCTTAAGTAAACAATCGTTGGTTGCCTGTATAGTCATGTATTTATGTATTCAGCATCATCACCACTATCTATATAAGGACATCTCCATTTCTTCTATAAAGGAGGAAGAGTCAAAGAAGGCAGAGATACATAAGAAAAAGAAGAGAGAGAGAGGGGGGAGAGAGAGACATATGACAGCTGCAAAGCAACAGAAGGAAAGATAGCATTAACCTAAAGTAGAATAAAGAATCAGACAATATCACTGTTCTAGTTTGCTAATGCTGCTGGAATGCAAAACACCAGAAATGGATGGCTTTTATAAAAGAGGTTTATTTGGTTACACAGTTACAGTCTTAAGGCCATAAAGAGTCCAAGGTAATGCATAAACAATCAGGTACCTTCTCTGGAGGATGGCCAATGTTGTCTGGAAAACCTCTGTTAGCTGGGAAGGTACGTGGCTTGTGTCTGCTCCAAAGTTCTGGTTTCAAAATGACTTTCTCCCAAGTAGTTCCTCTCTAGGCTGCAGTTCCTCGAAAATGTCACTCTTAGTTGCACTTGGGGTACTTATCCTCTCTTAGCTTCTCTGGAGCAAAAGTCTGCTTTCAATGGCTGTCTTCAAAATGTCTCTCATCTGCAGCTCTAGTGCTTTCTTCAAAGTGTCCCTCTTGGCCATAGCACCTCTTCAAAATGTGACTCTCAGCTGCACTGAGTTCCTTCTGTTTGTCAGCTCATTTATATGGCTCCACTGATCAAGGCCCACCCTGAATGGGTGGAGCCACACCTCCATGGAAATTATCTCATCAGAGTTATCACCTACAGTTGGGTGGGGCGCATTTCCATGCAAACAACCTAATCCAAACATTCCAACTTAATTCCCACTAATATGTCTGCCCCACAAGATTGCATCAAAGAATAAGGCCTTTTCTGAGGGACATAATACATTCAAACCAGCACAATCACCAATGCCAGGAGTCCCATACCCTTCCCCTATCCGCCCCCCCATATATATTTAGCTTTGGTATATTGCCTTTGTTATATTAAAGGAAGCTTGATCCAATGTTTCTGTTAATTATACTCTCTAGTTTGCATTGATTGTATTTTCTCCCCAATCCCACCCTATTTTTAATACCTTGCAATGTTGACATTCATTTGTTCTACCTCATGTAAAAACATATTTGTACCCTTTATTACAATCGTTGAGCACCCTAGGTTTCCCTGAGTTACACAGTCCCAGTCTTTATCCTTTGTCTTTTGTTCTGGTGTCCCACACGGTCCCAACCTTCCTCTTTCAACCATATTCACAGTCATCTTTGTTCAGTGTACTTACATTGCTGTGCTACTATCTCCCAAAATTGTTTTCCAAACCTTTCACTCCTGTCTTTTCCTTTCTGTCTACAGTGTTTCCTCTAGTGTTTCCTGTAGAGCAGGTATTTTGTTCACAAATTCTGTCATTGTCTGTTTGTTTGAGAATATTTTAAGCTCTCCCTCATATTTGAAGGACAGTTTTGCCAGACATAGGATTCTTGGTTGGTGGTTTTTCTCATTCAGTATCTTAAATATATAACCCCACTTCCTTTTTGTCTCCATGGTTTCTATTGAGAAATCTGCACAAAGTCTTATCAAGCTTCCTTTGAATGTGATGGATCACTTTTCATTTGCTACTTTCAGGATTCTCTATCTTTGATGTTTGATAATCGGATTAAGTGTCTTGGCATAGGCCTATTTAGATCTATTCTGTTTGGGGTATGCTGCGCTTCTTGGATCCATAATTTTATGTCTTTCATAAAAGATGGGAAATTTTCATTGATTATTTCCTATATTATTGCTTCTGCCCCTTTTCCCTTCTCTTCTCCTGCCGGGACACCAATGACACATACATTCCTGATTTTCATTTTGTCCTTAAGTTCCCAGAGATATTGCTCATATTTTTCCATTCTTTTCTCTATCTGTTCTTTTGTGCATAAGCTTTAGTTTCCTTGTTCTCCAGTTCCTGAGTGTTTTCTTCTGCCTCTTGAGATCTGCTGTTGTATGTTCCCATTGTATCTTTTATCTCTTGTGTTGTGCCTTTCATTTCCATAGATTCTGCCAGTTGGTTTTTCGAACTTTCAATTTCTACCTTATGTACGCCCAGTGTTTTCATTATACAGTTCAGCTCTTTTGCCATATCTTCCCTAAACTTTTTGAATTGATTTAGTATTAGTTGTTTAAATTCCTGTATCTCAGTTGAAGTGTAAGTTTGTTCCTTTGACTGGGCCATAACTTCATTTTTCTTAGTGTAGGTTGTAGTTTTCTGTTGTCTAGGCATGGTTTCCTTGGTTACCCCAATCAGGTTTTCCCAGACCAAAATGGGCTCCGGACCCAGAAGGAAGAAATATTCAGTATCTGGTTTCCCTGAGGGTGTGTCTTAGAAAATTGGAACACCCTTTGAGGCCTTAAGTCACTGTGCTTTTCTGCCCAGCAGTGGTACTTGTCAGCCTGTAACTCCAGACTGGTGTAAGGAGGTGTAGCCCGTGGCTGTTTCCCCCCTGGCTCTGGGGTCCGGTTCTGAATGGAAGGTGGGTAGTAGAGCTGGGCCCCATTCATTTCCTCTTAAAGAAGATAGACCTCTAGGGAGAGGTCATTAGCATTTGAATGGTCTCTCTCTGCCTGTGCTATCTCCACCCTTGTCTGAGTCAGAGTGCTGGGAACTGAAAATGGCTGAGGCTTTCTCTACTAAGCTGAAACAGGGACAGAAAGCCCCCTTCAGGGCCAGTCCATGGTCACCCTCCGGCTCTCCAAGGTCAGTTGCCAACAAAAACCTCTGTCTGCTTGTTGGGGATTCATAGTTTATTATCGAGCAGTCCACATTTGTTAATTAAAACCCCAGCTGGAGCTCAGCTGAGCTGTATTCACTTGCTCAGAGAGCGCTGCTCTCTAGCACCACGAGGCTTTGCAGCTCGGGCCATGGGAGGAGGGGTCTCCTGGCTTGGATCTGCAGTTTTTATTTACAGATTTTATGCTGCAGTCTTGGGCATTCCTTCCAATTCAGGATGGTGTATGATGAGTGGACAGTCACGTTTGTCTCCCCACAGTTATTCTGGATTATTTACTAGTTGTTCCTGGTTGTTTATTAGTTGTTCCAGGGGGACTAACTAGCTTCCACTCCTCTCTATGCTGCCATTTTAGATCGTCAACCTACTATATATTTTTAATAATTCCACTTATTTTTCCTCTACTAGTTTACACTCTGTATCTATTCTTTTAATGTTACCCACAGAAATCACCCTAGCAATCACAGCATTATTATTTTCAAATTTTAATGTTAATTACATCCAGACAATACTATGCTTGGTCTTTAATCATGTATACACATATATTCCTACAGCCTGTGACAGCTAGTGTTTAAAAGAATCTTAAGTACACTATCCCACAACACCCTGATTCTCAGATCAAGGTAGATGAGGCCTTGTCTCAAAGAAGCTTATGAATGTGGTGGCTTTGTCTAATAGAATGGATTTATAATTTGATATGGAGGAAACCCACAAAGTTTTTGAAAAGAATATACCGATTGGCACCGAAAGGGATGGAGAAAGTTCAAAATGAAAAGAGGTCTTTGGATCCCAAACTTCCTTCAAACAGAAAGCAGGCTAAGAAAACTACTCAGTTTCAAACATGGGTAAATTCTTATGGAAAAGGAATAATGCTTCAGGAAGCAGAACCCAAATCCTAGAGGGTCGAACAAAAGATCATAGAGAACCACTTCAAATGTGTGGGACTGGGCCTGAATCAAGGAATTGGTGATGTATGCTCAATTGCATTTCAGAATTGCTATGGACTAGCTTTACCAAATGGGACTGCCTATTGTATTTTTTCTGTGTCTTTCTCATCACAGTATGTGGGTATATGGGGTGCAAATAACTTTTATCCTTGTTAAACATACTAGGATAGATGAAATACATTGTGCCAGTTTGGATGTCCCCCAAAACTCCATGTTCTTTGATGCAATCTTGTGGAGGCAGACGTATTAGTGTTGATTAGGTTGGAACTTATTGGTTCAGTGTTTCCATGGAGATGTGACTCAATCAACTGTGGGCAAGACCTTTCATTGTATTATTTCTATGGAGATGTTGCCCCATCCATTCAGGATGAGTCTTTACTGGGTCACTGGAGTACTTTATAAAGAGCCACAGAGGCCAGATGCAGAGCAGCTAAGAGTGACATTTTGGAGAGCAACTGAGAGTGACATTTTGAAGAGGAGCTGCAGCTAAGAGAGAACAAAATGCCCCCAGAGAAACCTTCGGAGAATGCCATTTTGAAACACAACCTGGGAGCAAGCAGACACCAGCCACATGCCCAGCTAACAGGTTTTCCAGATGCCAGTGGCCTTTCTCCAGTGAAGGTACCTGTTGTTGATACCTTACCTTGGACACTTTATAGCCTTAAGACTGTAACTTTGTAACCAAATAAACTCCCTTTATAAAAGCCAATCCTTTTCTGGTATTTTGCATTGTGGCAGCATTAGCAAACCATAACATATATGTAAGCAACTTCATGTGGACATGGATCTAATTTAGATTCCAAGACTCCAAGCCAGAAATTGATGCCATAATGGGATGAGACTCTGGGTATCATAAGAAGGGGAGGATTAGTGAATTTTGCAAGAAGGGAGGAGGAACAAGAGTCATGGGGAGGCAAAGGGCAGATTTTGGTATCTTGTCTCCAAAGATGACTGCCACTGAACCCCAAGTATTCTCATGCTTGTGAGAATCCCATTCCATAGCTTGGCTGGCCTGTGATTTGGAAGTGTGAAAATTTGCTACAAATTCTTCCTTAAATGTTTGATAAAATTCACAACTGAAGCCATCTGGGCCTAGGCTTTTCTTTCTGGGGAATGTTTTTCTCTAGTTGTTATAAGTCTATTCGGCTTTTATATTTCTATGTTTTGGTAGTCTGTCTTTCTAGAAATTTGTCCATTTCATTTATCTAATTTATTGGCATGCAGTTTTTCATAGTATTTCCTATAATCCTTTTCACTTTTGTAAGGTTGACAGTAATATGTGCTCTTTCATTCTGTATTTTAGTAATTTGAGTCTTCTCTCTTTTTTCTTCTTTTTTTCCCCGTGTTCTAGCTTAGTCTAACTAAAGCTTTATCAGGTTTGTTGACCTTTTCAAAGAACAAACTTTTGGGTTTGTCTATTTTCCATATTGCATTTATTTCCACTCTAATCATTTTTATTCCTTTCCTTTTGCTTGCTTTAGGTTTAGTTTGCTCTCCTTTTACCAATGTCTCAAGATAGAAGTTTAAGTTAATGATTTAAGATCTTTATTCTTTTTAAAAATAGGCATTTACAGTTATAGATTCCCTCTAAGCACTGCTTTAGCTGCATCCCATAAATTTTGCCATATGGTGTCTTCATATTCATTCATCTCAAAGTACGTTAAATTTTTCTTGTGATTTCTTCTTTAACTCATTGGTTATTTAGGAGTATGTTGTTTAATTTCCACATATTTGTGAATTTCCAAAATTTATTTCTACAATTGATTTCTAATTTTATTCCATTGTGGATGGAGAAGATACCATGGTAGGTTGAATTATGTACCCCCAACAAACACATGTTCTTAATCTTAATCCACTTCCTTCCTGGTGTGAACCCTTTGTAAATAGAGCGTCCTGAAGATGCTGTTTTTTTTTTTTAACTTTTCATTTTGCAATTATAGGACAGTTACAAAATAATACATACCCCATACAGAGAACTCCCAACATACCCCAACTCCTCCCCAAGCACCTAGATCCACCAATTTTAACATTTTGCCACTTTTACTGATCATTCTATCTATCCCTCTATCTCTGTATTTAATCAATACATTTTCTGAACACTTGAGTGCAGGTTGTATACAGGATGGTCCTTAAATACTTAATATGCTATATACATTTCCTAAGAACAAGGATATTCATTTATGTAGTCATCTTAATTTCAGTTATCAAGTTCAAGAAATTAACATTGATATAAAGCTTACAGTCTATATTCCAATGCTTTCATATGTCCCAATAATGTACCTATCAGACTTTTCTCTGCCCTTGCTAGATCTCATCCAGGATCACGTATTGCACTTAATTTTCACTGTGTCTTTAGTTGCTGTTTTTTAAAAAAATTGTGGGAACATATAAACAACATAAACTTTCCCATCTCAACCACTCCCAGGCATACCAATTGTTCCAGTTTGCTAATGCTACCATTATGCAAAATACCAGAAATGGATTGGCTTTTATAAAGTGGGTTTATTTGGGTTACAAATTTACAGTCCTAAGGCCTTAAAGGTATCAAACTAAGGCATCAAGATGATACCTTCACTGAAGAATGGCTGATGGCATCCGGAAAACCTCTATTAGCTGGGAAGGCACGTAGCTGGCATCTGCCAATTCTTTGCTCCAGGGCTCTGGTTTCAAAATGGCTTTCTCCAAAATGTTTCTGGGCTTGTTACTCTTAGCTTCTCCAGAGCAAACTCTGGGCTAGCATCTCAAAAGCTAAGCATCTCCAAAGGTCCTTCTGTCCACATCTCCAAGCATCTCTAAGTGTCAGCAAGCATCTTTAAGACATACAGTACATATCTCAGGGTATTTTCATCTCTCTGGTCTCTGTGTGAGCTCCCTTTAAAGGACTCAAGTAAACTAATCAAGACCTACCCTGAGTGAGTGGGGTCAAATCTCCATGGAAACATTCAGTCAAGAAGTCACACCCTAATCAAAAAGATTAATCATTCTACCCCCACAAGATTGCATTAAAGAATATGGCTTTTTGGGGGGACATAATATATCCAAATTGGCACACCATCCACTGGGATTCATCACATTCACAATATTGTGATACTCTCACCACCTTCCATTACTAAAACTTTCCCATCTCCCCAGACAGAAGCCCTCTTATGCAGCAACCCCCTATTCCCCTGCTACCTATACTTGGCAACCTGTACTGTAATTTCTGTCTCTATGATATCATATATTCTCTGATACATTCTTTGTGGTTACCATGGAGCTTAAATTTAACATCCTAAATCCATAACAATCTCATTTGATTTGATATCAACTTAACCTCAACAATATACACAAACTATATTCACATACTCCTTCATCCCCTTACCTTTATGTGGTTCCTGCCATAAATTACATGTTTAAACATTATGAGTCTGAAACCACTAATTTATCATTATATTTTATGTATTTGTCTTTTAGATCCTGCAGGAAATAAAAAGTGGAGTTACAAATCAAAAATACAATAGTATTGGAATTTACATTTACCTATGTCATTACCCTCATCGGAGATATTTATTTCTTCATATGGTATCAATTGTGTCTACTGTCCTTTCTTTTCAACGTTTAGACCTTTCTTTAATATTTCTTATATGGCCAGTCAACTGGGGACAAACTCCCTCAGCTTTGTTCATCTGGAAGTGTCTTAATTTCTCCCTCATTTTTGAAAGACACTTTTATCAGATATAGAATTATTGATTGGATTTTTTTTTTCTTTCAGCACTTTAAATGTCATTGCACTACCTTCTTGTCTGCATGATTTCTGGTGAGAAACTGGCACTTAATCTTATTGAGGCTCCTGTGTACATGGCACATTGCTTCTCTCTTGCAGTTTCAGAATTCTCTATCTTTGGCATTTGATAGTTTGATTATAATATGCCACAGTGTGGGTCTCTTTGGATTTATCCTGTTTGGAGTTTGTCAAGCAACTGGCATGTGTATATCCATGTCTTTCATTAAATTTTTGAAGTTTTCAGCCATTATTGCTTTGAATATTCTCTCCATCCCTTTTCTTCTTTCTTCTATGAATCTCACATTAGGTATATTGGTAGGTTTGATGGCATCTCACAGGTTCCTCAAGCTTTGTTCATTTATCCTCAATTTTTCTTTTTCTGCTCCTCAGACTGAATGATTTCAATTGTCTTATTTTCAAGTTCACTGTTCCTTTCTTCTGTCAGCTCTAATCTGCTATTAAACACCTCTAGGGAATTTTAAATTTCTGTCACAGTGGTCTTCAGCTATTTGGTTCCTTTTCATAACTTCTATTTCTCTGTTGATATTGTTCATCTGTTTTCCTGATTTCCTTTAGTCCTTTTCCCATGTTTTCCTTTAGCTCTTTGAGCATATTTAGAAACATTTCTTAAAAAGTCTTTGTCTGTTATACACCGTGGTACTTAAATTTAACATCCTAAATATCTATGATCCTTCTCATTGATAGTTTCTAATGCTTTAATCTTCTCCATTGCCTGGGTCATTGCCTTATGGTTCTTTGTAGTTTTTTGTAACCTTTCATTGAAACTTGGATATTCTGATATTTTAATGTGTTATTGCTAGAATTTTAACTCTGAGGCATCTATTTCTTATGCTTGAATCCAGCTAGTATTATGACAAAGCTTTCCTTGAATGTCAGGAGGTAACAAAAATAAACAAATTAATAAAAGGAAAAAAAGAAAACACCTTTCCTTGTCTTATCAGATTGACCTGTGCAAGTGCTCTCCTTCAGGGCTTATTAATACAATGAGTTTAGAGAAGTGCACAGGGGCCTCCCTGAACATTTCTGTTCCTGTGTCTTGTCTTGGATATGCGTGTATGGCCCTGGGGATTTCCCATGTATACAGTTATGAATTTCCTCTCTTCCCTAAACATTTCCTCACAGTCCAGTTTACTGTACTGTATGTCTTACAGAGCAATCCCTTGCCCCAGGCAGCATGACTTCACTGTTCTCTCACAGTATTCTTTAGGTGAGCTCTGTGAACTGCCTTCTACAAATGGAAGGCAAGTTCAGGGGTTGGTGAATCCTTCAGGCCATCATCAGATAGATTGGACCAGACATACATGCTCCCAGTACATGAATGTATACTCTGCTCTCAGTGGAACCAGGACCAGGGATCCACACTGGAGGCAGGCTGGCTCCATGCAAAGCTGATGAGGGGTGGGGAAGGGACAACCTGGAGGGATGGGATTCTATTGCAGTCTTTTTCTTGATTTGGCAGTCACTTTGTTACTGTAATCCTTTGACTGTTTTCTGGAGCTTTAAGAAAGATGTTTCTACCAGTTCTTGCTGTATGTTCAAAGCTTATATGGGGGAAGAGGGTGGCACATCTGAATGAGGGTGGGTCTTAATCTGGATTACTAGATATCTTACAAACAGAACTGGGAAGTCACAGAAGCTACAAAAGGAGAGGACATCACCATGTGACAAGAAGCAGAGACAAACCAAGGAACCCCAAGGATGGTTGACAGCCAGACCCAGAAGGCTACAGACTGGAGAAAAAGCATTGCATTGCTGACTCCTTGATTTTGGATTTCTGCTAGCCTCAAAACCATGAGCCAATAAATCCTTGTTGTTCAAACCAAAACCAGTTTGTATGATTTCCACCCATCTAAACTTACTGAGGTTTGTTTCATGGCCTAGCATATGATCTATCCTGGAGAATGTTCTATGTGCACTTGAAAAAAATGTGTGTTTTGCTGTTGTAGGATGAAGTAGTCTATAGATGTTTGGTAAATCTAATTGGTTTATAGTGTAGCTGAAGTCTTCTTTTTCCATGTTGATCTTCTAACTAGTTGTTGTGGCCTGTGGTTTGATTTAATCAATAGAAGGTGTCAGGAGTGACATTCTGAGATTTATGAGCCAAATATTAAGATGGTCTGACAGCTTCCACTATTGCACTATTGCACTATTGCACCTGAGCTACCATATAAGAAGCCTAGCTAGCTTGGTGGAGAGAAGACAAAAGAAAGGAGAGACCCCGATACCACATGGAGAGCGAGAGAGGTTCAGCCATGCTGGTGTCCCAGTCAAGCCTGCAGATGATTCCATCCATAGTTCCATCTGATGGAGACCACATGAGAGACCTGCAGAGTAAATGTCCTGTGGAGTCCAGTCAACCCACAGAATAATGAGATAACAACAAATATCACAAAAGATACTATTGTAATTGTCATAGTCACATTTACCATGCTTTTTGCTCTTTAGTCTTTGCCTCTCAGACTTTCTATCTTGGATAATTTTCTTTTTGTAGAAATTATACTCTATAGAGTTTCTTTTGTGCAGATCTGCTAGTGGCAAACTACTGTTTTGTCTTAAAATGTATTTTATCTTCATCTTGAAGGATATTTCTACTGGGTATAGGATTCTAGATTGGTCATTATGTTCTTTCAATACATTGTAGATGTCATTTTACTGTCTTCTGGCTTTCATTGTTTCTATTAAGAAGTGCATTGTCATTCATTTATAGGTAGCCTTTTTCCTCTGGCTTCTTTTAAGACATATAGTTTTTGCTTTCCTACAGTTCTGCTATGGTTTGTTTAGGTGTGAAGTTATTATTGCTCCATTTATTTCATTTTGTTTTATTATATATCTTATTATTTATTATTTATTAGTTTATTTTTCTTGAGACTTATTTGGCTTGTTGAATCTTCTACTCTCTTTTAGGACTCTGATAAGATTTATGTTAGACTTTCTCACTTTACCCTTCATAGTAATGAGAACAGCGTGATACTGGCACAGCAATAGACAAGAACTATTGGGACAGAATAGAGATCCCAGAAAAAAACTCATAATTATATGGACAGTTAAAATGTATTGGAGGTGATAGAACAGAACAGTGGAGAAATGATGGACTTTTCAATAAATGGTACTAGAAAACCTGGGTGTCCCTACTGGAAAAAATAAATTTGGAGGCTCTACTCATTTCATGTACAAAAACTAGTTCCAGGTAGTCTTAAATATGAAAGTCAAAATTAAAAAAAAAAAAACTTTAAAAAGGTAATAAAGAAGAGTATCTTCCCATTGTGTCAAATTAGGAAGCATAAAATGTCTATTTGTTTCATTATAGGCAATGCTAATTTTTTTCACTTGACTAATATCTGATGTCTACCCAATCACTTCATTGTAAAGGTACCTTAGAAATTTTTAGAGGGCTTAAAAAAACTATTGCTAGACAATTGTGTATCCTGTATAGTGTTCAAGAAATACAAATAGAGCAGACATTTGTTATTTTGCCTGCCCAGCATTCATTCCCCTTCATCCGGTAACAGAACCCCCATCTCAGACCCCACGTTTTGGGTGGAATTGACTCTGCCCTCACTTCTAGGAGTCGGCTTGTGACCCAGGCCCAACCAATCTGAACATCATTTCTTTCTGGCCCACAGTTATCAGATCAGAGGTGAGGATGTAACCCAAGCCAAGTAAATCAGATATTTTTTTTAAAGCAAACTCTTATGTGCTATTTACAATATACCTGGCACCACTGTAAACATGATACAGGTATTAACACATGTAATATGTGTAGTGCTATCATCGACCATTTTACAGATAAGGGAGCTACGGCTATATGACCCAAGCCATAAAGCTGTTAAGAGGAAGAACTGGGATTTGAACCGGAGCAATGATCTTAACAGCTATACAACATAACCTGCTTTGAGTACCCAGAAAAGAGGCATTTTCTCTTCTACCGGACATGCTGCTCTAGGTAATGGCAGCCACCTTACCACGCTGCTGAAAGCCTACCTGAGAACAGAGCCATCATGGAGGAAGCTGGAGTAGAGATTGGGTCCTGATGACCTCACTGAGCCCTGGATCCAGAAAGTCTACCCCTGGATTTTATAGTTTATGAACTAATCAATTCCTTCCCCACCAATCATATGTATATACAAATATCCTTTGTCTTCTTAAACCCAAAAAATTTTAGTTGGGTTTTCTGTAACTTGCTCCAGATAGAACAAGTAAAGGACTTGAGTTATTTTGAAATGTTTCTGGTTTATAGATTGTACCCTCTGTAGTTGTGGCTTAACTCTGGGACTGACCTGTATGGGTCATTGGTTAAACAGCAATACAATAAATCATTGAGCATTTGCTCAACACATACATAGCCTTAATGATGAAAAACTCCACAAGGTAAATATGTCTGTCTTAAACACTGAGATGAACATTTAGGGAATGCTCTTGGAGATACCACCTGTGGGTGAGTGAAGGAAACAGGATGGGGCAGAAGGAGAAGTTGAACATTGATGCAGTGAAGCAATTACAATAAAGACCACAGTTGATCCCACATGAGTTCTGGAGGTGGGATATCTTCAGAGTTGCCCTGAACTGAAAAAGGATGGCTGGACCTTTGTACCCCTGAATCAGCCCAGGTTACCCCTAGAGAGAGATAAACTTGGGTGAGGTAGGTCCCTTCAGTGATACCCAGGACAGGACTGAGCTGTGAGCCACCAGTAGCCAACGGTCTCGGCAGCTGGGAAGTGAATGCCTTGGTAGGAAAGGGGGATCTGGGTGGTGCGTCACTGCCCCCATTACAGTCCCCACTCATTTACAGCCTGGATTCAGAGGTTAGTCTTACTGGCTCCCAGGTCCTGGTCACCTCCACTGCACGTCCCCATTCCCACGACTTTCAGGTTGGTGATCTGGAGAAGCTAAGACTTGCTCCTGTGTCCAGCTTCAATTGCAAATATGCTTCACTCACACTCACAGCCAGAGCCCATCGCTGAGAGACATATTCCACCAAGTAAAAAGGTATAGCTGCTCCTGACAAATGATACTGCATCTCATGTTTCCCAGGTAGTCAGTCTATTAGGAGAGGGTTCACGTTAGGTAGAAATTTTCAGACAAAATGGTGAGGCCAAGAAAACTTCATAGGAATCTTTCCAACTATACCAAGCACAAATAAACAGAAAGTGTTATCGTACTTTGCCAACTAGCTCAGACAGGATTTAAAGAGGAAAAGTTATTAGTTAAGGTTGAAAGGAAATTGGCAAGAGACATATATAGCCTGAGGCATCTATGTTCAAGAGGAAAACCCAATGTCCTTCCAAGTAGCACGCCTGTGCTGCAGAATAGCCCTTTCCCCCCACCCTCCTCTGCCCCCACCTTCTTTTTATTTCTCTCTCATTCACTTTTCTCCCCACCTCACACACAGTTAAAATCCGGCGTATTGCTCAGGCCATGCTGGACATCCTTGGTTTTGCCTGCTCGGCCTTTCAGCAGGGTTCTGCTCCTCAGTCCAACCCACCCAGGGGGCACATGATTCCAGGGGGCTCTCAGTCATTGTGCCCCCTGCCCTGCCCTCAGAGGTGTGCCCAGACCTTGTCCTTCTCTAGAATGTTTTGGCTTCAAACAAAGGGAAGAGGGCTGGCCCCGTGGATGGTGAGGAGGGAGGTATAAAGCCAGGCCTTTCGCTGGCTGTCTACACAGCTGTGTGGAAAATAAAAACAAAAATCTGAAGCCAGTGCGCAGAGAAAGGGAGAGGAGGGGAGGGTGCTGGTGGTGCGCCCCTCCCCAGGCCAGCCCTTGCCCCGCAGGAGGCTGATCATGTGAATTTTTCTCCCCTCTGCCCGGGCTAGCCAGCTGGATTTCTGTCCTCAGAGTTCCAGTACTCCATGGATTCATAAGAGGTAGACCTTTCAGAAGGTCTCTGATACAACCCTCTGCTCCAGGCAAGAGGATCCTTAAAATAAGTAAAGTACAGATCATTTTTAAGACTCCCCAAGGAAAGAATCCCCACTCTTTGTTTCGTAGCCATTATTCAACATTTATTTAAGACTAAGTATTTCCTCATTCTTCTCTTGGCCAACATGTCTTTCGAGTTCCTCTCTGGGATGGGATTCTGAGGTTTCCGTCACCCAAGGTGCTAGGCAGCCTCAGGAAGTGCCTCTGCAACGCCAAGGGCCGGGGGAGCACGGCCTGCTGTCATGGGGGGTGAATCCATTCCTCAGGTTCACTCTCCGGAACTGAGCCTCAGGGCCTCCTCTTGGGAGATGTGCTTGTTCAGTGGCTACACTGCCCAAGACAGAACCTCGTGGGAAACTAGCCATAATCACTAATGATTAGCTGACAACAGAAAACAGATCAGCATCCTTCCTATAGCCAACCTTCTCCACTTAAACACCGATTTCATTGGCCTCCGGCTTTCTTTCTTCCCAAGCTTAGGAACCATGACACATTTCAGCATTCCTCATTAGACCTACTTTCCCTCCCTTCTTTTACTACCATTTTTTCCCTCCCTTCTTCTTGGGATTTCTTTGGCTACTTTAATCTTTCTCAAAATGTAGAGCTCAAACCTCAGATGAGATGTGGGTGAGGCCCTGAGCAGTGCCAAGGGGAGTGGGGAGCTTTCCCTCAAGTCTTGTATGCCAGGTCATTAATACATCCAAGTATCAAATTTGAGTTTAAAATAACATGGTGACCTTTTCCTCCACTCTCCTAGGACTTTCTGAATCAAAGCGCAGGTGCCCAGGGACTCCTCAGCCGTCCCCCAGGAGATAAATGCCGCCCTGTTCATAAAACTGGGGGAAGGGGAAAGGATCCAAAACAGCATGGCCACTACCAGCCCACACCCATACGGTTCTCATGTCTCTGACGCTATGACAAGGGATCAGTCCAGGATGGGGAATTCTGCCACTGTTCTGGAGGCCACTTAGAGCCTGGGGTCCTTTTGGGGGCTCTTTGAAGATCTTTGAGGAGAGATGCTGGGAGCCTCTGTGCATCCCTCATTCTTTGGGGACTGGCCAAGGTTGGAACAGACCTGCGGGGGCAGCCACGATCCAGAGACAACATTAGCTCAGAATTTCCGTTCAGTCGGACATCGTCAGTATGTCTTTGCGTCGCCTTCCTGTGCCAAGACCAGACTCTTTCTTGCTTTGAGAAGCAATCAAGAGCTGCAGGTCTCCACAAACCTCCCATCTCCTGTACCCCTGCTGTTTCCTCCATCCTGGGGGATGAGGAGCTTCACAGCTGTCAAGAAGATAAGATGGTTCAGCGGGGAATATTGGGAGTAGCTTTTGGCTCAAGCAGCAACTTGACAATTATAGGACCTAATCTTGGTAAATATAGTCAGTTTAAAAATGCCTGAGGTATGTTTCCACTGAGCATTTGACAACCATTAACAAATCTAAAACAACAAAAACGCCTTTAGGGACACAGGAGCAAAGAACGGTGTGAACAGTGACTTTTTCAACCTCCCAGACACTGCTAGTTCAGAAGTGCTGGGAGAAATGCAATTTACTTTCAGGGCTTTGGCAGTGGTTTTGAAAAAAGCAATGCATTTGATTCCCTGCTGAAATTATTTGTCTAAAAAGCCCCCAGGTAGGTTCGGAAATGATCCTGTGCCGTCTGGATACCAGTGGAACAGAGTTGAGGGCGAGGTGCTTGCCCCTGGGGACTGGGACTCCCTTCTCCTTCCTCACCTGCAGCCTGCTGCTGCCAACAACTCACACGTGCCCTCGTCATTCATTATGTGAGTTTTCTCTGTTTGGAAACACATTGGGGGAATTTTTTCCACACTTAGAAAGGTATTAACCCTGAGCCACTAATAAATATATTCTTCCAAGTCCTTAATTTATACACTGAAAGGTTTATTATTACGAATGTTCATTTTGGAAGAAGTTGAACTAGAGACATGGAGACAACCCTCCCTCCCCAGAAGTTTGGGTCTCTGGCGTGGGACAAGGGGCTGAAATGCAGACCCAAGCGAGTTTCTTGAGCTCTGTCCCAAGCATCTCTCTCTGCCCTTCCTGTAGTGCATCTGTCCGGCTTTTCTACAGGAGGATGGAAGTGGGGATGGGCTCTGCCTTTTCAGAGGTGGAGTAAGTGTCCTCTGCACTTCAACACTTAGGGCTTGGCTCAGGCTCTGCCAGGCTTCTCTCCTTCCCTCCCTCCTGCTGGAAAGGAGCAAGCCACATAAGCAACCAAGAAGGGTTTTTTTTTAATTATGGTTTTTTCTTATTTTGTTTCTCATTACAAAAGCGGAGTATGCTCATTTCAAAAAAAGTAAGAAAAATAAAAGCAAATACTCCCAGAATTCCATCGTCTTAGAGAAATTCCCTATGAACACCTACCAAGGTGTACATGGCCCCCAAAATTCATGGGTGCGTATGTACTAACGAAAGTGATGACCCGCCGAGGACTCACCAGGGCAGGTTCACATCTGTGACTCCACACCGCACACAAGCCCGCTGGCCATGCCCCTGGGTCCCAGGAGGCTGCAGGGGTTCAGGGTGGACTCCGGCGCCCAAATGCCAGGGTTCTGAGCCCCGCTCTGCCCTCAAGAGCTGTGTGGACTCCAGCGAGGTGGGTGCCTGAGGGTCCTCATCTGTCAGAGGGGGTGATAACAGCACCGATGTCACGCAGGTTGTCTGGCGGATCAGTGGAGCTAATAAGTGGGAGGCATTGCCTGCTTGCTGCCCTTGAGTGCCCAGCGGTGTCGTCTCTAATCACCTTTTTAGAGATAAGGAAACCTGCTCAGAGAAGTCAGTGGGTTAACTGAGATCCCCCAAGTATTAAGGGACAAAGACAGGATGAAACTTAAAGCTCTTGTCTTACTTCTGGAGCTTTGTGATGTGATAGGAAAAACAAGAGAGACCGATAGAGAGGGAGAGATTTACTCTCCACATTGCAAACAGCTTTCAGCTATTGTAGAATATTCCAGTGTGTGGATGTACCCTTGACCTAGCCTTAGCCAGTGGGCACAGACTTAGAGCTGCTGGCAAAGGCGGCTCTGGAGCAGAGCTTCTCAGGCTATAACTGCACAGGAGTGTCCTGAGGATCTCACTAACAGATTCTGAGACAGCAGGTCTGAAACAAAGTGGGGGTACACATACATTTATGAGTTCAAAAGAAAAGACATATTCACTCTGGAGCCAAGCACTGAAGGTGGTAGGGAGCATGGGGGGTGGGGGTGGGGTGGGGGCACAGCTGGAAAAGGGATCGGCTACCTCCCACCAACAGGCCCCGGGTGGGACTTGGGCCCATCGGTGCTAAATTCTCTGCAGTCCTGACGCCTGCCCTGTTGCCCAGGTGGGAAAGGAGTCATCTAGAAGCCCATCCCTTCAGACAGGACACAATTCAGAAAGTAAAGAGGAAGTTACACTTGACAGCAATGTGGAAATTTCAGGTAGTTCAGAGCATGAGAGGCAAACAGAAGCGTGAGTGTGGCAACCAGGAGTGGGCGTCTGTTCACGTGAGCATAATGGTTAGAGCCGCTAGCCCCAGACACTGGGGAAAACTGTGCCTGAAAAAGGCCTTCACTGTGATTTTTTTTTTCATGATATGACCAGCTTTTCACTCAGTTATTTATCCCAACAGATACCAGGTAGACCCTGACAGAACCTTTCTTCTTCAGGACACATTCTGTTACCAGCAGGCAAGACCTGTGGAGGCTGGTTGGGTTTGTTGCTATTTTCACCATTTTAGAACTAACTCCCTTCACTACTGGGGATTTTTCATGGTGACATAAATCTCTAAGCTCCATAGTAGCAAAGTATAGTCACTGCTACCTCAATTAGAACAAGTGAAATATTTGGAAATTCCCATGGCCTCCGCCAAGACCTTAATGGTGTGGGTTGAAAAAAGTTCCTGATCCTCTTCTTTCCATGCCAGCCAAGGGCACATTTCCCTGGCACAACATCACTCCCCACTCAAAAAATACCCCCCCCCAGGGTTGGAGGCCTCTGCCAGCCTGCCTATTTAGGCCATGAACTTAGTAGGAGAATATTCAATGTACAATAATAAGCTGAGCAGGAAGGTCATTCATTAAGCTAAACTTCCCAGTGTTGTAGAAACTTTCTGTTATCAGACATCTGAGAATGGGGTCAGATCTGGTCCCTCCAGTGCTTGTGACCAGGACACTGACTCAGAACCAGAAATCTGACCCCTGGTTCTGATCCCTGCATGGTAGGAAGAGGACAGATCTGGAGTCAAACTTGGGCTTTATGTCAGTCTGCCTCTTCATGGCCGTGTGTCCTCTCTGAGCCAATGTTTCCTCATCTTTAAACGGAAATATTGATATTCCTTATGCTCAGGGGGTTACTATGAGAGTGAGGGAACATATTTTAAAAATTATTTGATTGTAGCTTATAAGGGGTGACAATGGGATTGGGAAAGCCATAAGGACCACACTCCCCTTTGTCTAGTTTATGGATGGATGAGTAGAAACATAGGGGAAGGAAACAAACAAACAAACAAACAAAGGTAACCAATGTTCTTTTTTACTTCTATTGCTCTTTTTCACTTTAATTATTATTCTTGTTATTTTTGTGTGTGTGCTAATGAAGGTGTCGGGGATTGATTTAGGTGATGAATGTACAACTATGTAATGGTACTGTGAACAATCGAATGTACGATTTGTTTTGTATGACTGCGTGGTATGTGAATATATCTCAACAAAATGAAGATAAAAAAGAAAAATATTATTTGAAAGCTGTAAAGTGCTATTCTATGCAAAAACATGTGGGCTTATTGTAAAGATTAAAGTAAGTGAGAATATATACACATACACACAGCAGAGTTCTGGTAAATGCTGAACAACTGGCTCTCCAGGGGAGGAAATGCACTAATTTGCAGCATTTGTCAATTTCCATGGTGTAAATATTCCTGCCATGGCTGATTTCAAGATACCAACATGATGTCACTGGATGTCAAGTTGAGAAGCGGTGCAAGAGGTACATATAATTGACTCATTTGTGAACTGGGACGAGCCTGTCCAAGCACACCACTGTGTGTGTGTGTGTGTGTGTGTGTGTGTGTACGTATCCCCTTCCCCCATATATAAAGCATTTAGCACAGGTCCTGGAAAACAGGGATGATGCTGACCTCTTATTCCCCCTGCTCATCATTATTTCGCTAGCCAGAGGTTTCTTGGGGAAAATGCCAGCCCCTTCCTGTTCTGCTGAGTCAGAGTCTCTGTTTTTAAACTCCCCAGGTGATTCTGGTACGGTCCTGATTAGGGAGTGCAGTACCAGGCTGCAAACTGACCCACTTGATCCTTTCATAAATGATGATCTGCGGCTAAACTGATTCAGAAAGGGGTCAGACCTGCAGAGATGTGCAAGAAGAGGCTGTCCTCATCTACCGCCATTTTCACCACTGGCTTTCTCTCTGCCGTCCAGATGTCAACCCCACTGACCTAAACACCAGCCCCCATCCCCATCCCCACCATCCCTTCCGGTCCTGCTGTAGGCCCCTCTCAGTCCGCACTGTACGTCCAGTCCTGTGGGACCTGTGCCCACTTGCCCCACTTCTCTGAGTTAGCCCCACTGAACCCGAGGGTCCCAGATCCTTTCCTTCTCCCTTTACTTTCCCACACTACCCACGGGGCTCCCCCAAGAGACACATGGGACAGATGTGTCAAACTCAGACAAGGAGTGGAGGGCGTGAATGGACGCGTCTGTTTCCCCCATTTCCTCCTGCTCCTGCCACCTTCATCCTGGTCCCCAGAACAGGGCATGTCTTTAACAGGAATTCAGTAAATGTCCTTGGAATAAAGAAAAACAAGTTACTGGGAAGGGCCAACAGGAAGCGAGGAGAGGAAGGCATGCCAGGTGAATTAATTACTCCAGGAAAGTCCTGAAGTAATTGGTGCTTCCTTGGCCTGAGTATGCTAGCAAAGGAAAATTGATTCTTAAGCCAAAAAATGTTAACATCTCCATCCACTGCTGAATATATGTTCCACCCATGTTTATGTTCTCTCTCAGTTCTGCCAATATAAACTGCCAACTCTCTCGTCTTTCTTAAGATAGAAAGTAAGAAGAAAATGAGAGATGGAGTTCTCCAAGAATGAAACAAAAATTCCCAAATCACTTATTTCAGGTGCAAATATAATGAATAAACTTTCTGAACCCCAGTGGAATAAGCTATTAAGTATAATAACATAACAATTACCCCTACAGAGAGAAGGGAACAGCCTAATTGTAATCAGAACTATCAGAAAAATCCAGACATAGAAGCTAAAATAAATGGTCCTGATTGCTGAATGCCTCAACTGAAAACTAAGTGTCCTTCTTATACACTCAGAGAAAATGTGGCTTTCCTGATTTAAAGCAAAAGTGGGAGGGGATCGGCATTTATAAGGCACCTATTATAGCCTTTAAGACACTGTGCTTGGCATTTAAGTGTTAAGCCGTGAATAGCCCTGTGAAGTCTATGGTTTGTGCCCATCTTAGCAGTGAGGTGAGCACCCCTGGAGCCTTGGGGCTCGAGGACACACAGATAATTAGCAGCAGAGCCGGGACTACCACGCGCCTCCCCAACTGCTAAGACCCTGCGTCTTCCAGCTATGGACACAGACTGGGGCTCAGCTACGGCTATCACCTTCCAGGAGATCCTCCAAAATGAATCCTAGGAATAGAGTCGTCAAGCCCACAAGGAGGCAAGCTCTTTCCTTTCTTCTAAAGCCTCCTTCATGGAGGGGAAGCACAAGGAGAGAGAGAAAGGGAGGAGAAGGTGACCAGTGACCAGACAGAAATTCTTACCTTCACAGCTCTTAGGTCTACAGGCTTAAGACACCCAAAGGAATGATGTTGGCTCTTAAAAATGAATTGGCTTTACGGGAAGAAATGGTGTTTAAATTAAAACCCAGAGAGGCGGGGCAAGATGGCAGACTGGTGAGCTGTATGTTTTAGTTACTCCTCCAGGAAAGTAGGTAAAAAGCCAGGAACTGCGTGGACTGGACACCACAGAGCAATCTGTCTTTGGGCATACTTCATACAACACTCATGAAAACGTGGAACTGCTGAGATCAGCGAAATCTGTAAGTTTTTGCGGCCAGGGGACCCGCGCCCCTCCCTGCCAGGCTCAGTCCCGGGGGAGGAGGGGCTGTCAGCTCCAGGAAGGAGAAGGGAGAATTGCAGTGGCTGCTCTTACCGGAAACTCATTCTACTGATTCAAACTCCAACCATAGATAGACTGAGGCCAGACACCAGAGACTCTGAGAGCAGCCAGCCCAGCAGAGAGGAGACAGGCATAGAAAAAAAACAACACGAAAAACTCCAAAATAAAAGCAGAGGATTTTTGGAGTTCTGGTGAACACAGAAAGGGGAAGGGAGGAGATCAGGCCTTGAGGCGCATATGCAAATCCCGAAGCAAGGCTGATCTCTCTGCCCTGGGCACTTTTCCTTAATGGCCCTGGTTGCTTTGTCTATTAGCATTTCAATAACCCATTAGATCTCTGAGGAGGGCCGTTTTTTTTTTTTTTTTTTTTTTAAATCCTTTTTGCTTTTTCTAAAACAATTACTCTAAGAAGCTCAATACAGAAAGCTTCAAAGAATTGAAATTTGGGCACGTCAAGTCAAGAGCAGAACTAAGAGAGCTCTGAGACAAAAGGCAATAATCCAGTGGCTGAGAAAATTCACTAAACAACACAACTTCCCAAGAAAAGGGGGGTGTCCGCTCACAGCCACCATCCTGGTGGACAGGAAACACTCCTGCCCATCGCCAGCCCCATAGCCCAGAGCTGCCCCAGACAACCCAGTGTGACGGAAGTGCTTCAAATAACAGGCACACACCACAAAACTGGGCGTGGACATTAGCCTTCCCTGCAACCTCAGCTGAATGTCCCAGAGCTGGGAAGGGGGAGCAGTGTGAATTAACAGAGCCCCATTCAGCCATCATTTGAGCAGACTGGGAGCCTCCCAACACAGCCCAGCAGCCCAGAACTGCCCTGGGGGGACGGCACTCACCTGCGACATAGCACAGTCATCCCTCAACAGAGGACCCGGGGTGCACAGCCTGGAAGAGGGGCCCACTTGCAAGTCTCAGGAGCCATACGCCAATACCAAAGACTTGTGGGTCAGTGGCAGAGACAAACTGTGGCAGGACTGAACTGAAGGATTAGACTATTGCAGTAGCTTTAAAACTCTAGGATCATCAGGGAGATTTGATTGTTAGGGCCACCCCCCCTCCCCGACTGCCCAGAAACACGCCCCACATACAGGGCAGGCAACACCAACTACACACGCAAGCTTGGGACACCAATTGGGCCCCACAAGACTCACTCCCCCACTCACCAAAAAGGCTAAGCAGGGGAGATCTGGCTTGTGGAGAACAGGTGGCTCGTGGACGCCACCTGCTGGTTACTTAGAGAAAGTGTACTCCACGAAGCTGTAGATCTGATAAATTAGAGATAAGGACTTCAACTGGTCTACAAACCCTAAAAGAACCCTATCAAGGTCAGCAAATGCCACGAGGCCAAAAACAACAGAAAATTATAAAGCATATGAAAAAACCAGACGATATGGATAACCCAAGCCCAAGCACCCAAATCAAAAGACCAGAAGAGACACACCTAGAGCAGCTACTCAAAGAACTAAAGATGAACAATGAGACCATAGTACGGGATATGAAGGAAATCAAGAAGACCCTAGAAGAGCATAAAGAAGACATTGCAAGACTAAATAAAAAAATGGACGATCTTATGGAAATTAAAGAAACTGTTGACCAAATTAAAAAGATTCTGGACACTCATAGTACAAGACTAGAGGAAGTTGAACAACGAATCAGTGACCTGGAAGATGACAGAATGGAAAATGAAAACATAAAAGAAAGAATGGGGAAAAAAATTGAAAAACTCGAAATGGACCTCAGGGATATGATAGATAATATGAAACGTCCGAATATAAGACTCATTGGTGTCCCAGAAGGGGAAGAAAAGGGTAAAGGTCTAGGAAGAGTATTCAAAGAAATTGTTGGGGAAAACTTCCCAAATCTTCTAAACAACATAAATACACAAATCATAAATGCTCAGCGAACTCCAAATAGAATAAATCCAAAAAAACCCACTCCGAGACATATACTGATCACACTGTCAAACATAGAAGAGAAGGAGCAAGTTCTGAAAGCAGCAAGAGAAAAGCAATTCACCACATACAAAGGAAACAGCATAAGACTAAGTAGTGACTACTCAGCAGCCACCATGGAGGCGAGAAGGCAGTGGCACGATATATTTAAAATTCTGAGTGAGAGGAATTTCCAGCCAAGAATACTTTATCCAGCAAAGCTCTCCTTCAAATTTGAGGGAGAGCTTAAATTTTTCACAGACAAAGAAATGCTGAGAGAATTTGCTAACAAGAGACCTGCCCTACTGGACATACTAAAGGGAGCCCTACAGACAGAGAAACAAAGACAGGACAGAGAGACTTGGAGAAAGGTTCAGTACTAAAGAGATTCGGTATGGGTACAATAAAGGATATTAATAGAGAGAGGGAAAAATATGGCAAACATAATCCAAAGGATAAGATGGCCGATTCAAGAAATGCCTTCACGGTTTTAACGTTGAATGTAAATGGATTAAACTCCCCAATTAAAAGATATAGATTCGCAGAATGGATCAAAAAAAATGAACCATCAATATGTTGCATACAAGAGACTCATCTTAGACACAGGGACACAAAGAAACTGAAAGTGAAAGGATGGAAAAAAATATTTCATGCAAGCTACAGCCAAAAGAAAGCAGGTGTAGCAATATTAATCTCAGATAAAATAGACTTCAAATGCAGGGATGTTTTGAGAGACAAAGAAGGCCACTACATACTAATAAAAGGGGCAATTCAGCAAGAAGAAATAACAATCGTAAATGTCTATGCACCCAATCAAGGTGCCACAAAATACATGAGAGAAACATTGGCAAAACTAAAGGAAGCAATTGATGTTTCCACAATAATTGTGGGAGACTTCAACACATCACTCTCTCCTATAGATAGATCAACCAGACAGAAGACCAATAAGGAAATTGAAAACCTAAACAATCTGATAAATGAATTAGATTTAACAGACATATACAGGACATTACATCCCAAATCAACAGGATACACATACTTTTCTAGTGCTCACGGAACTTTCTCCAGAATAGATCATATGCTGGGACATAAAACAAGCCTCAATAAATTTAAAAAGATTGAAATTATTCAAAGCACATTCTCTGACCACAATGGAATACAATTAGAAGTCAATAACCATCAGAGACTTAGAAAATTCACAAATACCTGGAGGTTAAACAACACACTCCTAAACAATCAGTGGGTTAAAGAAGAAATAGCAAGAGAAATTGCTAAATATATAGAGACGAATGAAAATGAGAACACAACATACCAAAACCTATGGGATGCAGCAAAAGCAGTGCTAAGGGGGAAATTTATAGCACTAAACGCATATATTAAAAAGGAAGAAAGAGCCAAAATCAAAGAACTAATGGATCAACTGAAGAAGCTAGAAAATGAACAGCAAACCAATCCTAAACCAAGTACAAGAAAAGAAATAACAAGGATTAAAGCAGAAATAAATGAAATAGAGAACAAAAAAACAATAGAAAGGATAAATATCACCAAAAGTTGGTTCTTTGAGAAGATCAACAAGATTGACAAGCCCCTAGCTAGACTGACAAAATCAAAAAGAGAGAAGACCCATATAAACAAAATAATGAATGAAAAAGGTGACATAACTGCAGATCCTGAAGAAATTAAAAAAATTATAAGAGGATATTATGAACAACTGTATGGCAACAAACTGGATAATGTAGAAGAAATGGACAATTTCCTGGAAACATATGAACAACCTAGACTGACCAGAGAAGAAATAGAAGACCTCAACCAACCCATCACAAGCAAAGAGATCCAATCAGTCATCAAAAATCTTCCCACAAATAAATGCCCAGGGCCAGATGGCTTCACAGGGGAATTCTACCAAACTTTCCAGAAAGAACTGACACCAATCTTACTCAAACTCTTTCAAAACATTGAAAAAAATGGAACACTACCTAATTCATTTTATGAAGCTAACATCAATCTAATACCAAAACCAGGCAAAGATGCTACAAAAAAGGAAAACTACCGGCCAATCTCCCTAATGAATATAGATGCAAAAATCCTCAACAAAATACTTGCAAATCGAATCCAAAGACACATTAAAAAAATCATACACCATGACCAAGTGGGGTTCATTCCAGGCATGCAAGGATGGTTCAACATAAGAAAAACAATCAATGTATTACAACACATTAAAAACTCGAAAGGGAAAAATCAATTGATCATCTCAATAGATGCTGAAAAAGCATTTGACAAAATCCAACATCCGTTTTGATAAAAACACTTCAAAAGGTAGGAATTGAAGGAAACTTCCTCAACATGATAAAGAGCATATATGAAAAACCCACAGCCAGCATAGTACTCAATGGTGAGAGACTGAAAGCCTTCCCTCTAAGATCAGGAACAAGACAAGGATGCCCGCTGTCACCACTGTTATTCAACATTGTGCTGGAAGTGCTAGCCAGGGCAATCCGGCAAGACAAAGAAATAAAAGGCATCCAAATTGGAAAAGAAGAAGTAAAACTGTCATTGTTTGCAGATGATATGATCTTATATCTAGAAAACCCTGAGAAATCAACGATACACCTACTAGAGCTAATAAACAAATTTAGCAAAGTAGCGGGATACAAGATTAATGCACATAAGTCAGTAATGTTTCTATATGCTAGAAATGAACAAACTGAAGAGACACTCAAGAAAAAGATACCATTTTCAATAGCAACTAAAAAAATCAAGTACCTAGGAATAAACTTAACCAAAGATGTAAAAGACCTATACAAAGAAAACTACATAACTCTACTAAAAGAAATAGAAGGGGACCTTAAAAGATGGAAAAATATTCCATGTTCATGGATAGGAAGGCTAAATGTCATTAAGATGTCAATTCTACCCAAACTCATCTACAGATTCAATGCAATCCCAATCAAAATTCCAACAACCTACTTTGCAGACTTGGAAAAGCTAGTTATGAAATTTATTTGGAAAGGGAAGATGCATCGAATTGCTAAAGACACTTTAAAAAAGAAAAACGAAGTGGGAGGACTTACACTCCCTGACTTTGAAGCTTATTATAAAGCCACAGTTGCCAAAACAGCATGGTACTGGCACAAAGATAGACATATAGATCAATGGAATCGAATTGAGAATTCAGAGATAGACCCTCAGATCTATGGCCGACTGATCTTTGATAAGGCCCCCAAAGTCACCGAACTGAGCCATAATGGTCTTTTCAACAAATGGGGCTGGGAGAGTTGGATATCCATATCCAAAAGAATGAAAGAGGACCCCTACCTCACCCCTACACAAAAATTAACTCAAAATGGACCAAAGATCTCAATATAAAAGAAAGTACCATTAAACTCCTAGAAGATAATGTAGGAAAACATCTTCAAGACCTTGTATTAGGAGGCCACTTCCTAGACTTTACACCCAAAGCACAAGCAACAAAAGAAAAAATAGATAAATGGGAACTCCTCAAGCTTAGAAGTTTCTGCACCTCAAAGGAATTTCTCAAAAAGGTAAAGAGGCAGCCAACTCAATGGGAAAAAATTTTTGGAAACCATGTATCTGACAAAAGACTGATATCTTGCATATACAAAGAAATCCTACAACTCAATGACAATAGTACAGACAGCCCAATTATAAAATGGGCAAAAGATATGAAAAGACAGTTCTCTGAAGACGAAATACAAATGGCCAAGAAACACATGAAAAAATGTTCAGCTTCACTAGCTATTAGAGAGATGCAAATTAAGACCACAATGAGATACCATCTAACACCGGTTAGAATGGCTGACATTAAACAAACAGGAAACTACAAATGCTGGAGGGGATGTGGAGAAATTGGAACTCTTATTCATTGTTGGTGGGACTGCGTAATGGTTCAGCCACTCTGGAAGTCAGTCTGGCAGTTCCTTAGAAAACTAGATATAGAGCTACCATTCGATCCAGCGATTGCACTTCTCGGGATATACCCGGAAGATCGGAAAGCAGTGACACGAACAGATATCTGCACGCCAATGTTCATAGCAGCATTATTCACAATTGCCAAGAGATGGAAACAACCCAAATGTCCATCAACAGATGAGTGGATAAATAAAATGTGGTATATACACACGATGGAATACTACGCGGCAGTAAGAAGGAACGATCTGGTGAAACACATGACAACATGGATGAACCTTGAAGACATAATGCTGAGCGAAATAAGCCAGGCACAAAAAGAGAAATATTATATGCTACCACTAATGTGAACTTTGAAAAATGTAAAACAAATGGTTTATAATGTAGAATGTAGGGGAACTAGCAGTAGAGAGCAATTAAGGAAGGGGGAACAATAATCCAAGAAGAACAGATAAGCTATTTAACGTTCTGGGGATGCCCAGAAATGACTATGGTCTGTTAATTTCTGATGGATGTAGTAGGAACAAGTTCACTGAAATGTTGCTATAGTATGTAACTTTCTTGGGGTAAAGTAGGAACATGTTGGAAGTTAAGCAGTTATCTTAGGTTAGTTGTCTTTTTCTTACTCCCTTGCTATGGTCTCTTTGAAATGTTCTTTTATTGTATGTTTGTTCTCTTTCTAACTTTTTTTTTCATACAGTTGATTTGAAAAAAGAAGGGAAAGTTAAAAAAAAAAAAAAAAGAAAAAAGACAAACAAGGGAAAAAAAAAAAAAAACGATGTAGTGCCCCCTTGAGGAGCCTGTGGAGAATGCAGGGGTATTCGCCTACCCCACCTCCATGGTTGCTAACATGACCACAGACATAGGGGACTGGTGGTTTGATGGGTTGAGCCCTCTACCATAAGTTTTACCCTTGGGAAGACGGTTGCTGCAAAGGAGAGGCTAGGCCTCCCTGTATTTGTGCCTAAGAGTCTCCTCCTGAATGCCTCTTTGTTGCTCAGATGTGGCCCTCTCTCTCTGGCTAAGCCAACTTGAAAGGTGAAATCACTGCCCTCCCCCCTACGTGGGATCAGACACCCAGGGAAGTGAATCTCCCTGGCAACATGGAATATGACTCCCGGCGAGGAATGTAGACCCGGCATCGTGGGATGGAGAACATCTTCTTGACCAAAAGGGGGATGTGAAAGGAAATGAAATAAGCTTCAGTGGCAGAGAGATTCCAAAACGAGCCGAGAGATCACTCTGGTGGGCACTCTTACGCACACTTTAGACAACCTTTTTTAGGTTCTAAAGAATTGGGGTAGCTGGTGGTGGATACCTGAAACTATTAAACTACAACCCAGAACCCATGAATCTCGAAGACAGTTGTTTAAAAATGTAGCTTATGAGGGGTGACAGTGGGATTGGGAATGCCATAAGGACCAAACTCCACTTTGTCTAGTTTATGGATCGATGTGTAGAAAAGTAGGGGAAGCAAACAAACAGACAAAGGTACCTAGTGTTCTTTTTTACTTCAATTGCTCTTTTTCACTCTAATTATTATTCTTGTTATTTTTGTGTGTGTGCTAATGAAGGTGTCAGGGATTGATTTAGGTGATGAATGTACAACTATGTAATGGTACTGTAAACAATCGAAAGTACAATTTGTTTTGTATGACTGCGTGGTATGTGAATATATCTCAATAAAATGATGATTAAAAAAAAAAAAAAAAAAAAAAAAAACCCAAAGCATGACCTATGCCCACAATTCCTCGTGCAGCCCTGGCGTCTGCGTTGATCAGTTCCAACTGATCCTCACCTGCCCTCTGCTCCTGCCACCCCAGCTGAGCTCCTGGGAGGAATGGCGTGTGCCTCATTCATTGAGAGTCTGAGGACCGGCAGACAGAGTTGCTGGCAGATAGCAAGTGTTAAGAAAACTACAAATCTGTTGAACTAAACTGAATTGGATTTTCTTTTTTCCACCTTTATTCCCTGGGTAACTTTCCTGCATCCTTCAACTCTCATCCTAGGCCTCCCTTCTCCTCTAGGCTAAATGTCCCACCCTCTTTACCCTCCTTTATATATCCTCACATACTGAGGTTTTAGCACTCATGGAATGGTATCAAAACAATCTGTTTATGCTTGGAGTCATTCACAGACTATAAATTTTTGAGGGCAGGAAGAGTTTACTATTGACTTTTGTAACCTAAGTACCCAGCACAGTGCCTAACACATAGCAAATGCCTATTAAACATCATTAAATGGAACTGCATCTGGCAAAGGTGGGTGAAAAAAGTGAATCGCTAATAACCTGAAATTTTGACATTACGGGCTCTGAGACACTGAGAAGAAAGTTCCAAGACAACAAGGGTCTCATCTAAATACAATGTAGGTGGCTTAGACCTAACAGGAGTATCTGTCTTTTTAGGATTTGAGTATCTGTTGTGGCCTCATCAATTGAATTCATCCTGGAGTCACCTGAGACTAAACCAGGGGACTGAATGCAGACTGTAGCGCAAAGTGACCTCAGCCTCTAAAGAGTAAAAGTGCTGCCACATCCACTGTGAGGTGAGCTCTAAATGCGCAGGGCCCCTGCAGGTGCCTGAAGAGGCAGTTTCCAAACCCCCTGCCTGAAATCACAGCGTCACAGACAGCCAGAGCTGGAGACTGGGAGTGCACTCAGTTCTCTACTGCAGGACTTCTTAGAGATGTGACTCAACCATGGGACTCTTCGTGAAGGGACAGGGCACACCTTGCTTCCCAAACTGCTTTGGTCGTAACTTCTATTAACACCATCTGGGAAGTGCTGCACCACATCCCACTGCCATTCACTAATTCAACTCCACCGTCAAGTGAGGAGGGTGGTTGGGTGCCTCACTCGCCCAAGGCAATCTTCTAGATAGAGGAAGGGCCACAAAGAGAATGAAGAGCAGTCTCTGCCCTCGTGGAACCTTCTCTCTCACATGGGAGATCACAGAAGGGAAACCCAGAGGAGAGGCAGGAAGAAAAGTAGGATGAAGGTCAGAAGAGACAAGTATCCTAAGCAAGGCCAAACGTGGGTGGAGGTTCAAAGGAGGGTGACGGAGCACTTGAAGTAGGGGTGGGTATGGGATCCGGGAGGAACCTCATGGAAGAGGTAGCCTTGACGAGGTGGATGTGGGGTGGCAGAGGGAGGGAACGGCACTAGGAAGGGCAGCTGGAGAGAAGACAGACTTGGGGAGGGACAAGGTGCCCAGGTCCCATCCCTGTGGCTGAGCATAAGGTACCAGCAGGAAATGGAATAATGGAAGAAAAGCCTGGGGAGGTAGTTTGGGGTCACACTATGAAGGTCACAGCAAAGATTATGCGCTTCATGGAGAACTCCAGAAGGTTTAAGCAGAGGTGTGACATAATTAGAGCTGCATTTTAGACCGCAGAGAGGCTTAGCACTTGCCCTTACATGATTTGTTGTTCATAAATAACTCTCCAAGGAGATGAGTGCTTTTGATACAATATTAAATCAAAGTACATTGATTTAATTTGCATGTCAGTCTACCATATTAGAAATCACAGTGTGAAAGTTTTCTGAAAAAGATATATTTTGTGATTTTGATCAATATTAAGGATACATGTTATGGAGAGAAAGGTGACAGGTATTAGTTATCTATTATTTATCTATTGCTGTGTTACAGATTACCACAAACTTAGCAATTTAGTTTCTGTGGGCAGGATCCAGGTACAGCTTGGCCAGGTCCGGGGCTCACACTGTCTCACAAGGCTGCAAACAAGGCGCATCCTGGGCTAGAGCCTCAACTGAAAGCGCAAATGAGGAAGGATCTGCTTCTAAGCTCAAAAGTTTGTTGGCCAGACTCAGCTTCTTGAGGGTTGCTGGACAGGGGGCCGTCCTCAGTCCCTTGCCACATGGGCCTCCCCAACATGGCAGCTTGCTTTATCGACACCAGTGAGAGAGTCTGCTAGCAAGACGGAAGTCACTATCTTATGAAACCTAATTGCAAAAGTGACATCTCTTCCACGTGGCTATATTCTGTTGGTTGGAAGCAAGTCACTCAAGGGAAGGGGATGACATAAGGTCATTAATAGCAAGGGTCAAGAATCACTGAGGGCCATCTCAGCGGCCTTCCGTCTTGTTCACAATGTTCTTAGTATAGAGTCATTAAGCCTTAGGAGAAACTCAAAGCGTTTAAAAATAACCATGCCCCAAATGCATCTATCAAGGCAAGGAAGCAGTTTATTTTGGTGGAGTCTTACAGTCAAAGATAAACAATGCTGCCTTAATCACTACTCCCTTAGCAAGACGGGAATCTATTAAAAGAACAATCGTGGGGGAGGGAAAGCGCCCCCCTTACCTCGGTGAACCCCTTTGCCCGGCTGACTGTGTATCCGTTCTCGGGTCTAGGCCCAGCCAGTGTGTTTTCATTCAAGTCTTCAATCTTGCACAGGCACTGGGAAAGGAAAGACACTCTTTTGTTCTGTGCAGATGAAATAAGATATTCTTCATTCGGTCTGGTTCATATCCCTTCCTGGGACTGCCACTTTATTCACATAAAGAATGTACCAGCCACATTCCTGAGGATGGGAAACCAAATGTTGTCAGGGCTGATTTGTAATTCTTGTGATTCTGGGAGAAAGAAAGCAAAGACAGTCAGGGGAGGGTTTATCTGCATGCACGTAACAAAGAAGCACAGGAGGATTGGCAGGGTCAGGAGATGGCTAATAAAATAGTGTCTTTGATCTATAGGTCATAAGTTTATTTAGGGTTGCCCTGAGACATTCGCTTGAAATATGCGTTTTTGGAATTCTTCCAGAAAAGCTTAAGACTTTAGGATTATCTTTTTTTGTTGTTTTGTAGTTTGCTGGGTTTTGATTTATCATTCCCTCTGCAGTGGTGGGTGAGACTTCACTTCCTGCGTTCACAGGCCATCCAGGCACACGTGTGTGCTCTCCCTGTAATGGGTGGTGTGCAGATCCTGCCAGGACTGGCCTGTCAGGATTCCTATTACAACTTAGAGGGAAATCACCACCCCACTCAGAGTTCTTGCTATTCAACTTGGCCTTTGAGCATCAATGGGGACTTTTTCCAACAGATTACCAAGTCCAGAGGAAATGCCACAAGGATATTAAACATGTCAACACCGTGCTTTTCAAGAAGAAATGTGAGAAGCTGGCTTTGGCCACCAAGATGGCCACCCTTGGTCAGCGACGAAATGCTGGCACAGTCCCCTTAGGTTATGAGCCCACCCTTTATCCAGACAGCAATGGGGAGAAGCACAGGCTCTTACCTATAGTAGATAAAAGAAAAAGACTGTAGAGGATAGTGTCAAATTATAGACATTTTTGTCTTAGGGTACAACCACCAAGTGGTGGGGATGGTTGGGGAGTTAACATTTACATAAGTAAAATGTTGCTATACTTTGTTTAAGGACATGTTTGGTGGTGGGGATGGATGGGGAGTTAAGTTACATGGGGGTACATTTGGGTGTGTGTTGCCAAGGCTCACCTCAAAAAGCAGTACGTGTTCTCAAGTCAATTTTATGACTTGCAAGGAAAATTACTTGAAGAGAGGATCAGATTTCCTCAGAAAGAAGAAAAAACAGAGAGGTAAGAAGGAGGAAGCAGACACCCTGTTGTTGAAGAGTGACTGCACTGTTCCTACTGTTTTTAACCCTTTTAACACACATTCAGAAAAATGCACAAAACAAAAATGTATAACTTAATGATTTGGCAAAAGGACCATGTTAACCATGCCCCAGCTTAATAAATATATTGGCATATCCCAGAAGGCCCTCATGCACCTGCCTAATCGTCACTCCTTCATACCCACAAGAGTAACCATTAACCTATTTCTCTTCGTGGTAATCAATCCCTTGCGGTTCTTTAGTTTTAACACCTAAGCATGCATTATGAAATAATACAGTTTAGTTGCATCTGCTTTCTGAACTCTAGTATATAAATGAAACATGCAGTAAGCATTTTTTCATGTGTGACTTCCTTTGCTAAATATAATGTTTGAGAGATTTACCCATATTGTTGCACTGCTGTAGCTGGAGTAAATTCGTTTTCATTGACACTTTATACTCCCTTGCATGGCTATCCCACCATGTATTTGTTGGTGGGCATTTGGACTATTTACATTTGGGTGGTATTATGGGTAATGCTGTTATAAACATTCTTGTCTGAGTTTCTGGTGCATACGTGCATATGTGTGTGTGTGTGTGTGTAAGCAACTAGGAGTAAAATTGTTGAGTCATAAGACATGCATATCTTCAAAGTTAGCAGATATTGTCCAACTGTTTTGCAGATTGGTTGTAGCAAATTTACACTCCCACCAGCAATGTTTAAGAGTTGCTCTGATGATTGTTCATTAATGGGATTGTAAGTATCAGTGCCACATTATAAGGCAAACATGATTGAAAGTGGTTGTTTAAAGGCATGTATCCTACAGATTAGCACTACAAAATAAGAAAGTGCATGATATACTTCTAAGATATGACACTGTTACAAAGAGTTAACAACAGAGTGGTATATGGAAAAACTAACCGTTACATATTATTGACTATATTTAATAGGAATACCTTACTTGTACTACACTAATACTAGGGATGAATAATTAGAGGCTAAGAGCTTTGGGATGTTTTGTGTTATGAAAATTGTTTAAAGTTGAGAGTGATGATTGTACAACTAAGTGGAGATAATGTAAGAAACTGATCATTTATCTTGGGATAGAATATATATTAAGTGAAATTAGGACCCCCCCCCCCCACTTAATAAGTCAAACCCTTGATCTTGAGGCTTGCTCTAGTGAAACTTATGGCTGTAAAGGAGAGGTTGAGCCCACCTTTAATTATGCCTAGAAGTCACCTCCAGAGAACCTCTTGTTTTGCTCAGATGTGGCCTTTTTCCTTTAAGCCCAACTCGGCAAATAAATTCATTACCAGCCCCCCTACGTGGGACATGACTCCCAGGGGAGTGAATCTCCCTGGCAACATGGGACACGACTCCAAGGAATGAGCCTGGCCCCTGGCATCAAGGGATTGAAAATGCCTTCTTGACCAAAAAGGGGGAAAAGAAAGGTAACAAAATAAGGTTACAGTGGCTAAGAGATTTCAAATAGAGTCAAGAGGCTTTCTGGGAGTTACTCTTATGCAAGCTCCCACCAGATACCACAAATGGCCACAGTAATGCCAAGCCCTGACCAACAATGGTCCTGAAATACCTAGGTCCCTATCTGAGACTCTATAAAATATTCACTTGCTAAGTTTTATCTCTCAGAAGCTTAAATCCACCAATGTTCCTATTCCAGACAAGTCCTAAAACCCAGAGGCAACAGATTCTTTAAGAGCATCAACCAGATGCATCCCCTTCCCTGTAATGTTGACACCCCTTTTTAATATGAACAAATTAGGGTGCTCACTGCCTAGACACCCCTGAAGATGGAGAAAGTGATTAAACGAAAGGAAGGGGTAGCAACAGACAAGATAGGATTTAACAAAGGATTAAAAATACTGAATCTTTGTATAAATATTTGTGTGTGTATATATATATATATTTAGATGCTGGGGCATTAGAACAGCTAGAAGGAAATAACTGAAATGGTGGAACTGTAACGCTTAACATTCTTTGAAATTTGAAAAAAAAAGGAGTTGCTGTTACTCCACATCCTCCCTGCCACTTGGTATACACACTCATTATAATATAAGCCATTCTGCTGCCTATATAGTCATATCTCATTGTGGTTTAAATTGCATTTCTCTGATGACTGAGTTTGAGCATATTTTTGTGTTTATTGGCCACTTAGCTTTCCTCTTTTGTGAAATTTCCATTTTTTTTTAATTGCTGTTGATTTTTTCTTATTGATTTGTAGTCTTTCTAAAAAACATTCTGGATACATAGTCCTTCTTTGGTTATATATATTGCAAATATCTTCTCCCACTCTTTAGCTTGTATTTTCCTTCTCCTGGTTGTGCCTTTTGATGAACAGAAGTTAGTAACTTTATCATAGTCCAATTAAAAGTTTTTTTTTCCAGTAGAGTTAGTGCTTTTTGTGTCTCATTCAAGAAAACTTCGCCTCCCACAAGTCAAGAAGATATTTTCCTATGTTACCTTCTAGAAGCTTTATTGTTTCACATTTAGATCTAAAGTTCACTTGGAATTAATTTTTATATATGGTGTGAGATAGAGGGCCAAGATTTGTTTTTTTCTGTATGGATCTAAATGACTCAGCACCACTTACTAGAAAGATCATTCTTTCTCCACTGTTGGGAAATGCTGACGTTGTCATAAACCAAGTGTCCGTACACGTGCAGGTCTATTTCTAGATTTTCAATTCTGTTCTTGCACCAATATCACACTATCTTAATTACTGCACCAATATCACAGTCTTAATTACTGTAATTAAATAAGAAGTCTTGATATCTGGTTGTGTAAGTCCTTCAACTCTGGTCTTCAAAATTGTTTCTGCTATTCTCAGCTCTTGAATTTCCACATACATTTTAGAATCAGATCTTCAATTTCTATAAAAATCCTGCTGGGGTTTTGATCAAGACTATATAGACTATACAGATCAATTTGGAGAGAACTGACATCTCTACTATATTGTTTTCGAATTCTCAAGAATAGTATTTTTCACCATTTATTTATTAGGGACGTGAAAAATTTCTCTCAATAGTGTTTTATAGTTTTCTGTGATGGTATTTGCTATTTTTTGACTGATTCCTAAGTATTAGGATTTTTTATGCTTTTATAAATGGTATGATTCTTTTAAAATTTCATTTTCAAAATCCCTGCATGCTGTGTGTGTCTAAATTGAGAAGTTGATTTAAAAATCTATATGGACATTCTGAATTTGAGAATAGGTAATTTTCATCAATTCTGAAGAATTTTCAGCTGTTATATCTTCAAATTCCTCTTCTTTATTAAATATCTTTTGGAATTCTATCCTCCATCACTCCTAACTTCTCATTTATTTTTCCCCCTTTTTAATATAAAATGTGCTACAATAGCTTCAGATCCTTCCTTTCACTTATTCTCTTTTCTTTTCTGTCTCATCTGTTGTTTCACCCAGCGGTTCTAAAAGGAGGGCAATTTTTGTCCTCCAAGGGACATTTGACAATGCAGGAGAGAATTTTGGTTGTCACAACTGGGGCTGTGGTGCTATGGGTGTCTAGTCAGTAAAGTCAGGGATGCTGTTAAACATCCTAAAATGCACAAGACAGCTGCCCCCCTCCAACAAAGAATTATCTGGCCCAAAATGTAAATACTGTCAAGGTAGGAGGCCCTGATTTAAACCATTTATTGGGTTTCTATAAACTTGCTAGATCTTTCATTTCCAGAAGTGCTGCTTCAACTTTTTCTGAAACTTTTTTGATACTTTTCTATGTTCAAATTGGATTGTGCTTTATTTCTTTAAACATATAAAATGTACTTTTTCTATATTCTCTATCTAATAACTCCAACATCAATGGTCTTTATTACAGTTCTGATTCTGTTGTTTGTTTCAACCAATTCTTACCCATGGTGGCATGTCTACTGTGTATCCAATATTTTATTGTGAATTCATATTCCTTTGGACTTTACTGGAAGTAATAAATTGAGGTCGTGTTTAAAGTGCAGTCCTCGAAAGAGGTTTACTCTATCAAGTAGGCACCGCTGACGTGGGATCATTTTAAAACGAATTTCTGGCTTGCTTTTTTTAGGCCACAAAGAAAGTGTAAATTCCAATATGAGGGCAGCCTTGTGATCAGGAATTATCAGGTAAGAGATTTTTCATTTTCTTTTTCTTTCCCTTCAGCCCAGAGCCAAGGCAGAGATGGACAAGTAACCCAACAGTCTCCCTCTGTGGAGTGGGTTTTTGTTAGAATTGTTACTCTTTTCATTAAGGGCGGCCTTGGACACAGAAGGTGCCTGATCCAACTTCTCACTCTGATGGGTGCTGGGCTTTGTCCCTCATCCACAGGAATGCTCAGCCCCATAATACCCAAATTTAGCTCCCCAGAATCAGTAGATGTGTTTTGGGCAGATACCAGCTTTAGCATCCATTTACTTCTCTGCATTCATATTTTACAGCCTCCAAGAATTTCCCTATTTTCCCACCGATTCAGCCATTCATTAAAAAAAATTTTTTTTTAAGTTTTTATCTAGTGTATTTGGTTATTTTAAATATAGGTTTCTTTGCATGTTTAGTCAGTCAGATTGCTGCCAACTGAAACTGACATTTATTTTCTTGGATTTTGCTCTAAATATACATTATTTAATAATTATAGTAATTAGGAATACTAGATAACAATTCCCAATAAAAACAATGCTTTATATAGAGCTTTAACAGTCAAAGGATTTTTTCATTTAAACTCTATAGTCAGCTTATGCTATAGTAGAACAGAAATTATTTTTTGTTTATGAAGCTCAATGACATTCAGAAATTCTCAGACACAGGTATCAGAATCACACATGCTCAAGTTTTGTTTTTTTGTTTGTTTGTTTTTAATTCTTCAGGTGATTCTGATTCATAGCCTTAGTTAAAAGTTCACCACATTGGACCCAATGAACACAATTAGGGTTTGAATTCAGTAATTGTGACTCTAATTAGTCACACCTCCCTCTCCTGCCTGAATTGATTTCAAAGCCAACTGAGGTATAGACACGGCGCTCAGACAGATGGAAATCCAAATATCAGCTGTATTATTTTGAAGTGTGATCACAATTTGCATCCTTGATTTTTCTCCTGAAGTCTAGCTCCTGGATTGATCTACCCAAAGAAGAGTCTGGGACTACAGGGCAGATACCTTGATCCAGAATTACTACCCCATTAGGGAGAACAGAGGGAGGAGCCATCTCTTGGACAAGCCTGGGCTTCGACTCAAGTGTGCTCATCTCACGGACAGCAGGGATAGGAGAACGCACCTCTCTTCCAGCAGGCAGTCCTGAGGGAGAGGGAGTTGAGCTTGTCCAGTCTTTCCCCCTCTTTCATCAATCAGATAAGTCACTCTTCCTCCCGTGGAGTAAATGGGAAGTCGAGGGAGGCTGAAGCCTTCTTCCTAGTCTTCACCTTCCTGGTATATGCAACAGAAATTCTCTCTTCTAAACAAAATTAAGGAAATGGGGGATGAGTGTTCCTCCCAACAACTCCTATATCTGTGTTTCCTTCACTCCATTCTCCCATCAGTTTTCACTTCCTAGGTTGCTGCAGCAAATATAATGAAATGGGTTGGGCTTAAACAATAGGAATTTATTCACTTACAGTTTTAAGGCCAGGAAATGTCCAGATCAAGGCATCATTAAGGCGATGCTTTCTTCCCAGACTGGCTGCCAGTGATCCTAGGCTCCTCTGCCACACGGCAAGGCACATGGTGGCATCTGCTGGTCTCTCCCTTCTCTTCCAGGTTTTGTTGCTTTCAGCTTCTTGCTTCTATGGCTCTCTCTCTCCTCTCTCACCTCTCTCCCTCTCTCCCTCTCTCTCCATTCATACTGTTTATAAAGGACTCTAGTAATAGGATTAAGACCCAGCCTGAATGAGGTGGGTAACATGTAATCAAAAGGTCCTACTTACAATGGGTTCATACCCACAGGAATGGGTTAAGTTGAAGAACATGTTTTTCTGGGGTATCTACATCTTTAAACCACCACAACCACCCTTAAATCCAGGTAGGAAGGGCCTTTGCCCTGGATCTTTCACTTTAAAGGTCCTTCTCTGTAACTCCTCCAGGTACCCCTTGCCCTTGAGGTCAAGGGGCATGCCCACATAGAGCCTCGCCTACCTCCACTTTCTAGACCATGCTCAGATACCTGATTCAGCAGAGTCCCTGTCGAAAGACCTAAAGCCTGCATCCAGGCCCTCTACGGGCTTGTCCCTAGTCTGTACTCCTAGGAGTGGAGTGGCTTCTGGTCTGTGCACTCATAGGCCCAAGGCATAGCCATGTAGAGCTGTTTGAGGATGGGTGGACAGATCTTAGCCATGCAGCGAAGCAGCCAGACACAAGGCCCCTGCAGAACAGACAGAGCTGAGGATGGGCCAGCTCTCCCTTGCACTACCCTCTTCTGGTCTGGAATTAAAAATGGCCTTCCAGGTCATTTTAAAGGAGTATTTGTCAAGACAAAAGCATAAAACAAAATTTATTTAACAGTTTCTTTGCTTGATTCATAACTCTTAAGTATTCAGATACATGGCACTTGGGCCTCCATTTGTACTCTTGTCTCTGAGATCCACAATTGTTAAAGGCAGGCCTGTTTTCATGTGTTTTAATAAAAAAAAACTTATTCAGTAAAAACAAACATCTAATCTCTCTTTCTCTCTCAGATATATTTATTTATATAAGAAACAGTCTCAAAGGATATACCTAAAAATGTTAACATAGTTATCTTCATGATGTGAGATATGATTTTAATTTCTTTCTTCTTGCTTATTTGTATTCAGATTTTTTTTGACAACGAATAGAGAATACACGTACTTTTTTAAAGGGGAGAGGTGAACATTACTCACGGCATACCTATTCAGAAAAAAAAAAACCCTTATGTCCTGCTGATTATGGTCAGGAAAATCAACATCATATGTGAAGCACACCCTGATTCTGTTGCTGTTACAAATTTCTTGTGAAAAAGAACTGTAAGGACATAAGCAAGTCTCTTGGTCAGACAGCTGTTAAAATACCAAGACGGCTTTTATCAACGCTGACACCAGACATCCTATAGGCCAAACTGATTTCAGTGAGTAGTGATAAGGGCGCTGGGAAGAATGAAAGAAATTCTGCAGCATTGTTTCCCAAATCATAGGGCTATGCCCCTGTGGGGATTAAGGAAACTGGAGCCAAGTTGCTTGCTGGGTGTACCCATCCAGGACTCCACCAGCCCCTGGGACCTGCAAAACCATCCATAACGCCCCTGTCTCTTCATCATAACAAGAGCCGATTGTGCAGTTGCCCACAAAATACTTCACATATGTCACCTCATTTGATCTGCACAGCAGTTCTGCCTGGTGTGTAGGGTTGGTATTTGCATTTTATAGCTCAGGAAACCGAAGCCCAGAGAGGTTCAGCAGCTCAGGCAGGATCACATTTAGGAAGTGGTGAAGCCACTGAGTTCATCCTAGTCAGTCAGTTCCCTATTTTATCATTTTTTTTCTGTCCATTCCTCCCTATCATCATTTCTCTTTCCTTTTCTTACTGCCTGAGAAATCCTGATGACAGAATTTCTTTCTCCTTCACTTCATAAAACCCAACCACACTTCTTTCCTTCATCTCTTCCCCAAACCCAATCTGCAGCCCAGGTCTCTTTGAGGTTTTGGGGTAGCCAGAAATGGGAAAAGGTTGCTACAAAATGAAAATGCTGAGAATCACAACACTTGAGGATCATGGTCCAGCAGATCTGAATGTCATCAGGCTCCCAACTGGGGGACAGAAAAGGGTGTACAAGGTGCATTATCAAAGCTATAGTCATTTTGGTTCTAAGACACTCTTATCTTAAATTGTGTATCAAACTTTTTCATTTACATCTACATGCGTCTTCTCATTTGATCTTTATAACACGCTTGTGCAATACGGATCACTGACAGGTTGTGTAGGGATAAGGAAAATGAAGCCCAGAGAGGTTGAGAGGCCTCCTGATCCCACAGAAATAGTCTTCAAGAAGCACTTCCCTGTCTGTGAGCAGCAGTGTGTGCCGTTTCTACATGCCTGTAGACACTGCTGCCCATTGGAGCCCTCAGTCTGGAACAAGTTAGCAGTGCTTGGGTTAGCTCCTTAACATAAACATGATTTATGCACACCCCCAACCCCCCTTTCTAGCAATAACACCACAAAAGACTCCAAACTGGCTGATACTTACCATTCAGAAGACCACTTTAATAATATCAGTTTTCCACTTCTTAGTCCTTGGCAGGACTCTCTTTTCATAGATCACAATGTTGGGGCAGGGCCCAGAGATGGTGTGGTTGACTCACAGGTCACTGCAGTTTATAAGAAGTCAGAATAATAAAGAGGAAAGGAGTTCTGACATCACTGGCAAGGGAAAATTACCAGTGTTGTGCTGAGTGAATTACAGCTAGCTCTGAATAATGGGATTAAAGACCTTGTTGAACAAAGTCAAGCCCAAGGAAGAAAAGGTCCACAGAAAGTCAAACCACTATACTAAGGGTTTGCAAATATTCATAAAGTCAAAGAAAATACAAAATCTGCAAATACTTGCATTAACCAGTGTGAAAGAGAAGGTGCTATATCATAAAGCTATGACAAAACACACACGTGCACACACACAAAGGCACAGCCAATTGATTTCTAAATTGGCTTGCTACAGGCTGCATATCCAGAGTAAAAAGTACTTCTTTGTCCACTAAGCTATTGCAATTAAAAAAACAGTAAGAAAAGAAAAAATTTCAAGATAAGCTCAGCTTTTAAGTTCACTTGTTGAAAACCAAATGCAGCAACAATTATTATTAGGCTTTGGTCTATAAAAGACTCTAATAGTTAAAAGCAAACCAGTATTACCTTCAGCCCATAAGGGATTACTCTTTTATTAGTACAGTCTTGGGATTAGTGTGAATGTTTGTCTAATGAATGCAGCTACTATATTTGAGCACATGCCTGAATAAGCTACTTGTTGACTGAAACCTATCTATTTATAAGCACTTCTGCATGTTGTGAGAAATCCATTTGTATTACCAAGGCACAGCTCTTACTATTTGAATAAAGGCCCTTTGCCATAAGGTATAGAGCCTGCTGAGAATGAACAGGCAGAAAGGAAGTATGTTGTGTCCCCTTACAGGTTTTAATTCTCACTCTTGGCCTGTAAAGTAGTTGCCTTATCTAAACAGTGATTTAGATTGTTCTGGCTGTTATAAAGAGGGGAATGGAAAAAAAAAGAATATTTTTCATCCGACTCCCTCAAAGTTTTAACTTAGTAGATTTACCGTAATTTGGATAAATGGTCATAAAGAGCCCAACTTGTCATACGTCGTCTTAAGTCACAATCTCCAAGCTAATTCAGGAAAGCGGGTGAATTTATTACACATACTTCATATCATTTCTTCCTTACATTTCTGCTTATGAATACCAAACTAACAGCATGTCCAAAAGAAATAATTACATCACGAAGAGACTAATCCTGGTACACAAATAAGTCAATGCTTTTGATGTTGGGGTTGCTCATTCCTTTACTGCACTGAGGCTCTATCTGAGGTAAGGCCAGCCCTCAACATACACTCCATCATCCTGCCTCCCAGATGCAGCATCAACTCTCTAGGCCTCCTGAGTTTCGGGTTTGGTTGAAGAGCAAGGATTCCTTATTCCATTGTTTTTCCCCATTCCTCTGTAGTTAGGGTTCCCATTTATTAGGCTGCCCTTTTGGAAAAAGATGGACGAGGTTTTAATTTTTAAAAAAAATAATGAATAATCTTTATGGATCACAGGCTATTAACTGAAACCTCACAGAATCTCTCTCCTTGGAGAACTTTATAAGTGATGACAGGCAAATTGTCCTGGTATTCCATTGCCAGAAAGAGAAGACTGAAATCAGCAGACCACTTGTTCTAGTTTGCTAATGCTGCCAGAATGCAAAACACCAGAGATGGATTGGCTTTTATGAAAGGGGGTTTATTTGGTTACACAGTTACAGTCTTAAGGCCGTAAAGTGGTACCTTCACTGGAGGATGGCCAATGGTGTCCAGAAAACCTCTGTTAGCTGGGAAGGCATGTGGCTGCTGTCTGCTCCAAAGTTCTGGTTTCAAAATGGCTTTCTCCCAGAATACTCCTCTCTAGGCTGCAGTTCCCCAAAAATGTCACTCTTAGTTGCTCTTGGGGTATTTGTCCTCTCTTAGCTCCTCTGGAGCAAGAGTCTGCTTTCAACAGCCTTCTTCAAAATGTCTCTCATCTGCAGCTCCTGTGCTTTCTACAAAGTGTCCCTCTTGGCTGTAGCTCCTCTTCAACACGTCACTCACAGCTGCAGTGAGTTCCCTCTGCCCATCAGCTCATTTATATGGCTCCACTGATCAAGGCCCACCCAATGGGCGGGCCAACACTCCATGGAAATTATCCAATTAGTCATCACCCACAGCCAGGTGCGGCGCAGCTCCAAAGAAACACTCAAATAAATCTAATCAAAACTAACAATGTCTGCCCACACAAGATTACATCAAAGATAATGGCATCTGGGGGGACATAATACATTCAAACTGGCACACCACTGAAGGCTTCCTTTAGCCCCAACATAGCAAGAAGGAAGAATGCAGGCCTTAGCAGCCTTTGAATCCTGGCTATGTTCTCTTTTTAGTGTTTTGTGACCATCAGGTTTGTGATGATATCACAGACCTATCTAACAGGGTTCTTGTGAGGGTTTAAGATGATGCTGGGTACGAAGCCCAGCACACAGTGTAGCTAGCATCATTATTATTATTCACACCCTGTTTTATCTAATTGATGAAGCAAAAAAGCAGTTCTGAAAACGAAAGTATTTATACTGGAAAATGAAACTTACAATAGATGAGGCATTTGGAAATAGCAAGTGTTTAACCACAATATATCAACAAAAGGCACAAAAGACTCTGTAGTAGATGAAATACAGCTGTTATCAAAGATCCTGTGTTACCAATTCTGAAGCTGGGTGAAAATGCTAAAAGAGATATTAAGAACATGATGGAAGGTACTATATTAGTTATACCCCATTTTACACATAAAAATCTAAGTAACTGAGTGTTAAGGATTAAGTATTAAGACGTGGCAGAGATGAGGTTTTGATTAGAAAGAAAGCCCTAAGCTTTTTCTACTTTACTATGGTACCTCTCCACACATTTCTTCAATTATGTTAAACATTCATACAAGTAAGATTACTAAACATAATTAATAGGTCTATGCCTAAGGAAGAAGCCTTCGAATATTAGCTCTCTTTCTGGTAAGATCATTCCAAGACAAGAGGGGGTGTAGGGCAGCATCCTGCAAACTCTGGTCCAGCACAGCATTTGCGAACAGGACTGGAGGGGGTGACACGATCACCTATGACTTCATACCTTACACCCAAAGGAAAGCAAACAGAACGAAAATCTTCTAAAAACCTTGAAACTCTTTGTTAGACTTCCATTTGAGTCCTGAAATCCTTGCCCTTTTCAAGTATTTATTCTCTATCCATTTTCTACTGGGGGGTCACAACTTGGTATTGATAAAGAGTTAATCTTAAAACCTTGCTCTATCCATCCATCCATTCACTCACCCTTCCTTCCATCCCTTTACCCACCTATCCCCCAATAGCTTCCCAAAAAGATGTAAGGTGCACACTTAATGTTAGTCATACTACTGCCTCGTTTTACTGGTTTTTCTCATACGTACTGTCTCTCCTGTAAGAGAAAATACTCTGGGGCATACATCTCCATTCCTTTAGGCTAATATGACAATAGAAAAGAGAAGCAGGTATTAAGGAAAGGAAGTATTTAGCACTGGTTAGGATAAACTCATTGATGAAAGAATTTTTTAAAAGACTGTTTTTAATGTTCTGAATACTTTGTATGTATGATGTATTTTTAAAATTTAAAAGACAGGTGATGCTAAGAGTAGAAATTATTCACATTTTATAAATAATAACATGAATAAAAACAAGGGTCAAGTGACTTATGCCTGGGACCCAAAATTCAGCAACACAAGCCAGGAATTAGAATTCCTCACTCTGACTTTTGTACTCAGATTATGAAGTTCAGCTGCTGCTTCAATATTTGTTTCCAAAGACATTACTAAGAAAGCATTTTACTTTGGCATTTTTGCAACACAACCCCATTTATAGCTGTCTTCACCCAGAATATCTTCATTAAACAATCATCTTTAGGTCTGGCAGCACACACAACAAGGAGGGTCAGCCTGGTTACTAGTCACTTTTGAATAATCAAAATTGAGTTATGTAATTTTTTTCCTTATATTTTCTTAATTTAGAAGCTGAACCATACCCTTATTTCCAATTCAGTCAAGACTGTATCTTTCTGACACAAATACAAAATCTCAAGAAATGTAAAGGTTTCCATCACCACTGAATCCTCTCTTTTATCACTTTTAGACAATAAATCAGCACACCTAAAGATTCCACAAAGTTGTAATTATGTGATTTTTTCCCTCTGTTTTGACTAAGTTTTTCCAAACAATGATCCAATTCATATTAGGCTGAGAGAGAATAATAAGCCCTATGCTAAAAAGCTAACTATAATTTATTTGTTCTTTGGGCCGAAATACCTCAAGAATAATAAGAATAGTAAATTCAACTGTAACTAGGCCTAAAGAAACAGGGAACTTTTTATTTAATAATATGCCTTTCAGATAGCTCAAAACATTTGGGAAAAGTACAAAACCAGACTGTTAGCCAAAAAACAGAAATTTATTTTAAAAACTGAATATTTTGCTTTCAGACACACAGGTATAAGAGAAATTCCAGAAGGTGAAAGCACCTTTTCAAGGAACTATTGCCAGAATGTTCAATACTGGTTTCGAAATTGGTTGCTTAGGTCTTGGAGCTCTTTGACTATGGTGTCCATAGCCGCTATTTCATCAGTTAACTCCCTGGAAATTTCTCCACTTGCTACATCTGTAAAAAGTTGCTGCAATATAAAAAACAAAGAACTATCAAAACAATTGCCAAAGCCTTTTTAAATAAAAGAGATAGAAAGCATAGAATTAAAATGACCGTTGATAATAGCACCACAACATTATAGTAGCAGTGGTAGCGTTTGTTCAGTTCACCATCCCGAAAATGTACAAGCTGCAACAATTAAACAACGAATCAGAATGACACACCTGCCTGAACTTGTAAATTTAAATGAGCTCTGCTCTTCAAAGTGCTTGCTTTCAATATTGATTAGTCATATCACGGTCACAGGTTGGTTTTTGGATGAAGAAACATTATTCATCCAAACAAAACAAATCTATTTGTTGCATGTGCAAGCAAAACAAATACATTTTATATCCAAGTTCATATAAATCATACTGTTTATGCTAATTATTTTAACATCAATTTTGGCTTAGGCCTCTGAGGCTCTAAGGTTATCAAGATCTGATAAAAGCAAAAAACAAACAAACAAAAACAAGCAAAAAAACCCCCAACAACATCAAATAATAACAAATAGGCCCTGCCCCATAAAAGGAATTGCCTTGAGAGGCTTATTGCAACATACTCCAAATATGCTACTATAGCCAAAAACATTTTGGATGTCTCTCTAGGAACTGCCTGCTGAGCCAGTATAGACACCCAAGAAAAGCAGCCTCAGGATTTTATGACCACATTTTGTGCACATGTGTGTGTGTGTGTGTGTGTGTATTTTAATCAGAAATGGTATTACTAAGCTTACCATGTAGCTCTTTCATTAGACTTGACTGGATGATTTGTTTACAAAAATCAAATTTACTGTTAAAATATCACTACCACCAATGATAGCATTACTGAGATAAGTTTAGAGTTTCACATAGCAATTTTTAGAGCAAAGAGCATTCACTTGAGTTCAGAACTTCAAGAATGTTTAATAAAATTGTGTCACCTTACTTTGTAGTAACATCTTGTACAGCATCTCATAACAGAACAACAGAAGAACTCCTGCAGTGTGCTTAACATAGAAAACATCTTTTAGGAAACTAACTGACCAACATAGTAATTTTTAAAAAATGAAGAATTACAGTGCTTGTAAACAGAATCTGCATCACTTTCTTATAAGGTAAAGTGGAGACAGAGAGAAACTGGTGCTTAGAAAGGATAAATAGGATAAAAATGTTGCTGAGGGTTCCAAAACAGGCCAGGCTCCAGGCTCAGCACTCCTTGCAAACCTCAGAACTCCTCTGATGCTCTTCACCACAAACTTGCACAATGACAAGGGCGTAGGAGTTACTCTGTCCTGCTGGAGCAAGACTAGGTGACTTGTTACATAAATGTCTAGGTTCTAGCTTCTTTCCACTAAGTCCCTGGCTTGGCAAGAAAAGAGCAAAAATTCGTGCAAGCCAAGCCTATTGCAAACTATTTAAACACTACCTTAATTCATTTTTATCTTTTAAAGTGTTCTAAACAAGTGGGTTATTTTGGAATTCAATTCAATAAAGTGGAAAAGTCATATGATCCACTCCAAAATCAAAGATTTCCGAATTTTATATGAAAAAAGGCAATTCAAAGGAAGTATTGGGAGGTGATTTTTCTATTTTTCGATGATCCAAATCTAATGAGAACAAAATTTAAATGCAGATGATGCCCAGAACCCATGAATCTTGGAGACGATTGTATGAAAAAGTAGCTTATGAGGGGTGACAATGTGATTGGGAAAGCCATGTGGACTACACTCCCCTTTCTCCAGAGTATGGATGAATGAGTAGAAAAATGGGGGCAAAAAAAAAAAAAAAAAAAAAAAAAGGCACCCAGTATTCTTTTTTACTGTAATTTTTATTCTTATTAGTTTTGTGTGTGTGGTAATGAAAACGTTCAAAAATTAATTTTGGTGATGAACGCACAACTATATAATAGTACTGTGAACAACTGAATGTACGCTTTTTATGACTGCATGGTATGTGAATATATCTCAATAAATGAATTTAAAAAAATGCAGATGATGTTCTGAGGCTTCATTTTCAATGTCTGGAGATCTATCATAATATGGAAGGATGCACAGTATCTGCACAAATAAGACTACATAAGTCATGTAAGCATAGATGTAATATAATGGTAATGACTTATAAGAAAAAGCTTTGCACAGAGGTAAGGGAAGAAAGGCATTTTGAAAAGGCAAATACAAACAGAACATAAAACATATACAGATAAAACATACATTTTCAAACTTAGTTGGAAAGAGTTAATAACATTACAATACAGGCAGTAAGACAGTATGGTACACATTAGCATGTTAAGCTTGACGGAAATTGAACTGCCTTAATAAAATTGTAATTTCATCTTATTTTTATAACATTACTAAAAACAAATGGCATATAAACATTATACAAGTTCTTTTTCTGTGTGTACATTAAGCAAAATTTTCTATGACTTTCAAGATTTGGATATATAAAATACCTTTTCTTTGTGACATTACCAAATAACATCTCTAGTTTAAAAGTTAAATTTAAATAGTGCATTTGAATTTGAGAAACACGCCTTAATTCCCCAAACAAATGCAGCAAATAAAGGCTATTTTAAAGAAGTATTTAAAAATTGTTGGGTTGGGAAATTACTTTATTGAATTGCAACAAGCATTAACTAGAAAAAAAGTTACAGAAGAGAACAGAGTAGAAAATTGACCAGGGCGTACTGAATGCAGTGAAGCAGTCCTTTGTTAAACGTTTGTATATGTGTATATACACATTTGCATGTGTATGTATGTACTTGGTCATTGCTGGAGACTGAATCATGCTCCCCAAAAAAGACATTTTCAAATCTTAGTCTAAGTCCTTATGGGTATGAGCCCATTTGTAAATATGACCTTTGGAAGATGTTATTAGTTAAGGTATGGACAAACTGAATCAGGGTTGATCTTAAATCTGTATGACTGGACACCATATAAAGAGAGGAAATTTGGGTACAGTCAATAGAAGCCAGAAGTCAGACAGAACTCTAGGAGCAACCCATGTGAAGGAGACTGAGATATAAGCCAAGGAGACCCAAGGATTGCATTAAGCCAGCCCCAGAACACTAGAGTTTTCAGGGAGAAAGCATGGTCTGTTAACACCTTGATTTTGGACTTCTAGCCTGCAAACAATGAGATAATAAATTCCTGTTGTTAAGGTAACCAGTGTATTTGTCATAGCATCTCGTGTTACAAAATGCATTTTTCACAATGGGTCTGGTCAAAAATCTGAAACATGATGTTGTAACGGCCCCTTTTAGCTCTAAGATACTAAATCTTTAGAGTAATGATGTTAAGAACTTCAGATACTTATTTTTATCTTTTAATTCATCATCTGATTTAACAAATTTTATAGAGACATATACAAATTAAATTACCTTCCAGGCCTCAAATTGTCCCGCTAACACAGATAAACAATAAGTGCTCAATAATGTTTGCCATGATAATGTCAAAAAGACAAAGGAAGGAAAAGAGAACAAAAAATTAAAATACCACAGTAACCTATGGAATGAAATGAGCCAGCATTGCTGAGTGACAAGAAAATGATTTGAAATGGTTCTGTTGTATCTAAATTAAAATGCTCAGTAGAAGCAATGTTTTCTTCCTTTAAGAATAATGTAAGAAAGGGTTTGTTTTTTATGTGAATCATATTGTAAAACTAAAAAAAATAAAAAAGGAACCACTTTGAGCACCGCCTAACAGGGGAACGATTATTGTAATGGTCCCTAGATTGTAAGATCTTACAGCAGTCACATCTATTCCTGAATTGTAACGGCTATCTCCAAACGCTGAGATGCCGATCCCTTTGTGTATAGCCTGACTGATCTCTGGAACATTGCGTATCTCTGTGACACATGAAACTCAGAGCTAGAGCTTGGCAGATATGAATATCAGTATTAATGCATACAGCAACTGATAAAAAAAAAAAAAAGAAAAAAAAAAAAAGCTGAAAAAGAGCCCAAACTTCAATTAGAGATATGGATGAAGCAGATCTGGTTAAGACTAGGGCAAATTGGGCCAAAGGGTAAAGGTTGAAACTGACTATGTGTTAAAACTTCAACATCCATGTGAGACCAAGGGAAGAGATGTTTATTTGATGTACAATCTATATTTTCTAAACAATATAACTTCTACAGTTTGTTCAAACACCACCATTACACGGAACTTTGAATAGGAAGTGAGATATGGTAGGTTTGTATAGGTTAGAGTGAAACAGCAACACATCCCAAAGTAATGTGGGCAGAGAATACGAATATATATGCAGGGTCCCCCTGAGGAGCTGGGGGAAAATACAGAAGTGTTGGACTCCCTCATCTGGATTGTTGCTGATGTTCTCACAAACACGGGGGACTGATGGCTTGACATGATGAGCCCTCTGTCTTGGGGCTTACCCTTATGAAGCTTGTTACTGCAAAGGAGAGGCTAAACCTCCTTGTGATTGCGCCTAAGAGTCTCCCTGAGTGTCTCTTAGTTGCTCAGATGTGTTACTCTCTGTCTAACTAAGCCACCTTGGCAGGTGATCTCACTGCCCTCCCCGCTACGTGGGACCTGACTCCCAGGGGTGTAAATCTCCCTGGCACCACAGGATATGACTCCCGGAGATGAATCTGGACCTTGCATCATGGGATTGAGAACATCTTCTTGACCAAAAGGGGGATGTGAAATGAAACAAAATAAAGCTTCAGTGGCTGAGAGATTTCAAATGGAGTCGAGAAGTCACTCTTGTGGACGTTCTTACGCACTATATAGATAGTGATTTTAATGTATTGGAATAGCTAGAAGTAAATACCTGAAACTATCAAACTGCAACCCAGTAGCCTTGACTATTGAAGATGATTGTATAACAACGTAGCTTACGAGGGATGACAGTGTGATCGTGGAAACCTTGTGGATGGTACTCCCTTTATCCAATGTATGGATGAGTAGAAAAATGGGAAAAAAGAGGGTGGGGGGGGATGATTTGGGTGTTCTTTTTTACTTTTATTTTTTATTCTTATTTGGATTCTTTCTGGTGTAAGGAAAGTGTTCAAAAATAGACTGGGGTGATGAATGCATAACTATATAATGGTACTGTGAACAGTTGATTGTATACCATAGATGATTGTATGGTATGTGAACATATCTCAATAAAACTGAATTTAATTAAAAAAAAAAAAAAGGAACCACTTTAACAGTCTTTAGCACCTCTAGAAAAAAGGAGCAGATTCAAGGAGGAGACAGCTGTGGCTGATAATATAATTATCACAAGAAGGGGAGGAGTATAGCCTGAAGGAAGAAATAATCATGTACGAACAGGTTAGTGAGCTAACCAAAGCTAGGAAACTTTACTTGTAATTTGGGGAAAAGAGTCACAGAAAAAAGCTTGATTCTTTGACTTTGAGGGAAACATGCTGAGAGAAACATGATTCTGAAGTTGTGCTGGCAGACTGGAGAAGTACAGTTCTGGGTAAATTGTAGAAACCTGATTCTGGCATGCAGCTAAGTAAGGGTAATAAAGTGAATTAATTACCTAAAGAGGTAACAATAACACCTGGATCTGAAAAGATCAACTAATTAATAAAAAGGACTATTCTGGAAAGGTTTTTATACATGTCCAAAAATGGTCTCCACGTGCTACAGACCTGCTCTCAGAAGTGAGCCAAAATTAGTTTGCCACCCAAGATTAAATAATACAGGCAAGTAAAGATTAGGAAAGAAAGTACTAAATTGTGCTAGAAGTTATATTCCTTTAAATTTTGCTTCCAGAGGACTAATCCAAATTTGGCTGTACATTAGAATCACCTGGGAGATTTAATACAGATTTCCCAGGCTCCACCCCAGATACATCTCTGTATCTGTCAGGGTTAGAGCCCCTGCTTCTGCTTGATTCTTGGGCATCCCCCTTGCAGCTCTGGTCTGCAGGCTGGTATGTGGGAACTGAAGGTTTATTTTAGTTATCGAATCTGAGTAACTCATCTACCATAACACTTTTTTTTTTTTTTTTGTCAAATACATATACCAAGTATTTAATATTTTTATCTGGATCAATTCTTTACTTAAATAAAATTATTTTTAAAGGAAACATTATATAGTTACCATAAATGGAGAATAAGTTATAATATCCATGAAACTGTAGGTCTGATGTGTCAGTTACTCTTTATCTAACAGGCATTGAAATAAACATACATTAAAATCAGAATGTTTACTCAAGTACTACCAGTGGGATGTATTCCACACTTTGGGAAAAGTGAAAATAAATAGGTAGAGCATTGTTTTAATTTAATTTTTAAACATCATTCAGTGTGTGAAGTAAAGAATTATTTCTATGACTCCCAAGAAACCTGAGTTTAGGGTGGCCCAGCCACTGGGGCAATAATATAGTCACTAGCACATCCAACCACATAGGGGGCTGTTATTGAAAACATACTGTGGGCTTAAAATTACCCTTGATTTAAAAGAAGATTTAAGAGCAGTAAGTTGATAGTAAGACTTTTTCCTATGACAATTCTAATTGATTCACATTTCAGTCTCACCTTTGCTTTAGATAACAAACCCCGTAAATTGAGCCGAACTGAAGAAAGCACTTGTACAGCCTCTTGGGGACTGGATTTGTTTTTACTGCATTTTACAGCCACTGGAAGATAAAAATGGGGGGAAATATCCATTAAAAATAAGTAAGATTTTAAAATTGTAAATTAAATTTAATAAAAAAATTTATAGTTAAAAAGCAAGTATTTATTTAGGATCAGACTTTAGAAATATTTCTACATGTAAAGTTCTGTTTTTAAAAAGGGATAATAATTATGTGCACAACTCTGCCTTTTATCCTTCAAGACAATTTAATGCTAAAAGGGGGATTTTTGAGGAAAATGGGTGATTTTTGGTGAGTTATACAGATCATTGGGAAGACATGCCAAATACACACACAACATGCATACATTGAGGAGACAAAATCTTACTGAAGACAAGGTGCCCACAGAGGGCAAGAACAGATGTGGCTCATGTTGGTGGGGCCTCCCACAGTGCCCAGAGTCTCCAGCAGAGACTCACGACTCCTGCTGACGCTGGCCCAAGGAACAAGGTACTGACTTGCCAGAAGTGTACGGCTCAATTCCTAATGCTTTTTTTTCTCTTTCTGCCATTTTTTATTTACAATTTGTGTTCAAGGCAAATCAATTCTATAACATGAGAAGTTACTATGAATCAAAGCATAGATACACAAACACAATACACAATCCCAAACAGATGTATAGCATTCAGATGTGAAGCAAAAGAGAGAGTGTTCACTTACACACACAGTAGTTTGAGATGTTAGATCTGGTTATTCCCATGCAGATGTCTGAAGACGGAAAAAAATGACAGGATAGCAAGACTACTGTGGCCATATTAGATGCTGGAACACCTAAGCATCAGTGTGTGACTATGCAAACAAAAAACTTCATGGGGTGATGGGGTATCTATTTTTAAAAAGGTTTCTGTGCTTTGAGGCAGTTGTAAGGGATTTACTTTCCAGAATCAAGATGACTTTAGGTTTAGGTCCAAGTTCTAACTATCTAAAAATATTAACTGACACAGAAAGTATTCCAAATGTGGCTATTCTGATTCATGAAGTTAAAAAAAAAATTTATTTACAGAAAGTGTATAAATTTTTTGCAAATTTAATGCAGGATAAGTTCCAGCCTTCACTTCCCAAATACTGGATTTACATTACTTTTGGCTCCTTCACATTTGTCTTTTAAATGTCAAGACCTGTAGATTTTACTTTCAAAATGATCACTTATTAAATTGTGAAAAGTATTCAACATATGCAGAAACAAAAAAGCAGCACTTTGAAATTGGCTGAGGTCAATGCACTTCTACTCTTTGGAATCAGCTTAGCTAAATGAATCTGGTGATGTTGTTGGATGGGAATGTAATGCGAAATGCCTACCATTTGATTTTTTTTTTTTTTTTTTTGCATTTTGAAAAAATTGTGATTGTTCACATACCATACAATTATCCAAAGATCCAAAGTATACAATCAATTGCCCCCAGTACCATCATACAGCTGTGCATCCATCACTACAATTAACTTTTTTCAATTTTTAGAACATTTTCATTACTCCAGAAAATCAAGACAAAAAAAGGAAACTCAAATCCTTCCATATCCCTAACCATACCCCCTCCATTGCTGACTCATAGTATTGGTATAGTCAACCAATTGGTTTAGTAGATACCAATACTATATATTGGTATAGTATATTTGTTACTGTTGATGAAAGAATGTTAAAATACTACTAACTGTAGTATATAGTCTGTAATAGGTATAGTTTTTCCCATATGGCCCTCTATTATTATCTTCTAGTTACAGTGTCATACATTTATTCTGGTTCATGAAAGAGATTTCTAATATTTCTACAGTTAATCACAGACATTGCCCACCACTGGGTTCATTGTTTTATATTTTCCCATCTTTTAACCCCCAGCTTTCCTTCTGGTGACATATGTGACTCTGAGCTTCCCCTTTCCACCACATTCACGCACCATTCAGCACTGTTAGTTATTCTCACAATGTGTTACCATTACCTCTGTTCATTTCACACATTTAAGTCCAACCTAGCTGAACATTTGGCTCACAATAAGCAACCAGTCCCCATTCTTTAGCCTCGTTCTATATCCTGGTAACTTCTATTTTATATCTATGAGTTTACATATTACAATTGGTTCATACAGTGAGACCCTGCAATATTTGTCCTTATGTGTCTGACCCAATTCACTCAATACAGTGCCCTCAAGGTTTCTTCATCAATCCCCCTTTTTAAAGATGGTTTTGTTCACACACCATACATTCCGTCCTAAGTAAACAACTGATGGTTCCCTGTATAGTCACATATTTATGTAGTCACCACCCTCACCATTATCTATATAAGGACATCTCCATTTCTTCCACAAAGCAGGAGGAAGAGTCAAAAAGTTAGAGAAACAAAAGAAAAAGAAAAAAGAAAGAGGAAAAATAAAAACAAAAAACAAACATGACAGCTAGGAAGCAACAAAAGGAAAGATACCATTAAACTAAAGTAGAATAAAGAGTCAGACAACATTACCAATGCCAAGAGTCCCATACCCCTCCCTTAGGCCCCCCTTTTATATGTATTTAGCTTTGGTATATTGCCTTTGTTACATTAAGGGAAGCATAGTACAATGTTTCTGTTAATTATAGTCTCCAGTTTACATTAATTGTATTTTCCCCCCAACAACTCCCTGTTTTTAACACCTTGCAAGGTTGACATTCATTTGTTCTCCCTCATGAAAAAACATAGCTGTACAATTTATCACAATTGTTGAACACTCTAGGATTCACTGAGTTATACAGTCCCAGTCTTTGTCTTTCCTTTTTCCTTCTGGTATCCCTCATGCTCCTAATCTTCCTCTTTCAACCATACTCACAGTCATCTTTGTTCAGTGTACTTACATTGCTGTGCTACCATCACCCAAATTTGTGTTCTAAACCTCTCACTCCTGTCTTTTCCTATCTGTCTGTAGTGCTCCCTTTAGTATTTCCTGTAGAGCAGGTATCTCGTTCACAAACTCTGTCATTGTCTGTTTGTCAGAGAATATTTTGAACTCTCCCTCATATCTGAAGGGCAGTTTTGCCAAATATAGGATTCTTTGTTGGCAGTTTTTCTCTTTCAGTATCTTAAATATATCACCCCACTTCCTTCTTGTCTCCATGGTTTCTGTTGAGAAATCTGCACACAGTCTTATGAAGTTTCCTTTGTACATGAGGGATCGCCTTTCTCTTGCTGCTTTCAGGATTCTCTCTTTGTCTTTGCCGTTTGATAATCAGATTATTAAGTGTCTTGGCATAGGCCTGTTCAGATGTATTCTGTTTGGGATATACTGCGCTTCTTGGATCTGTAATTTTATGCCTTTCATAAGAGATGGGAAATTTTCATTGATTATTTCCTCTGTTATTGCTTCTACCCCTTGTCCCTTCTCTTCTCCTTCTGGGACACCCATGACACATACATTTATGCATTTCATATGTCATTGATCATATTTTTCCATTCTTTTCCCTATCTGTTCTTTTGTGTGTAGGCTTTCAGGTATCTTGTTCTCCAGTTCCTGAGTGTTTTCTTCTGCCTCTTGAGATCTGCTCAGGTATCTTGTTCTCCAGTTCCTGAGTGTTTTCTTCTGCCTCTTGAGATCTGCTCTTGTATGTTTCCATTATGTCTTTCATCTCGTGTTGTGTCTTTCATTTCCCTAGATTCTGCCAGTTATTTTTTCGAACTTTCAATTTCTACTTTATATATGCCAAGTGTTTTCTTCATAGCCTTCATCTCTTTTGCCATATCTTCCCTAAACTTTCTGAATTGATTTAGCATTAGTTGTTTCAATTCCTATATCTCAGTTGAAGTGTATGTTTGTTCCTTTGACTGTGACATAACTTTGCTTTTCTTAGTGTAGGTTGTAGTTTTCTGTTGTCTAGGCATCTGGTTTCCTTGGTTACGCCAGTCAGGTTTTCCAGACCAGTACAGGATTAGGTCCCTGAAGGAAGAAATATTCAGTATACGGTCTCCCTGAGGGTGTGTCTTAGAGGATTGACACATACTGTGAGGCCTCAAGCATAGTGCTTTTCTGCCCAGCAGGTGGTGCCTGTCAGCCTGTCACTCCTGACTGGTGTAAGGAGGTGTGGCACATGGCTGTTCTGAATGGAAGGCGGGTAGTAGATCTGGGCACACCTTTTCCTCTTAGGGAAGATACGCCCCCTTGGGAGTTTTCATTTGACTATAAACAGGTTCTTTGTCTATAAATAGGTTCTTTGTCTCTTTAAGTCTGCTGTCTCCACCCTTGTCTGGGTCAGAGCACGGCGAACTCAAAATGGCTGAGGCTTTCTCTACTGCAGAGCACTGTAAGCTGAAAATGGCTGAGGCTTTCTCCCCTGAGCTGTTAAGGTTGAAAGAAAGAAAAAGGGACAGAAAACCCCCTTTCAGGATCAGTCCATGGCCCACAGTTTCACATGTTGGCCAGAGATAGCACCTGGTCCTCTGGGCTCCCCCTCCCAAGACAGAGAAGTCCCCTGGCTCTTCAAGGTGAGTCATCACTAAAAGCCTCTGTCTGCTTGTTGGGGATTTTCAGCTTGCATTGATCAGTCCATGTTTGCCAATTAAAACTCTAGTTGGAGCTGGCCTGAGGTATATTCACTTGTTCAGAGAGTGCTGCTGTCTATCACAGCGAGGCTTTGCAGTTTGGGCTGCCATGGGGGAAGGGGGCTCCCAGCTGGGATCTGCAGTTTCTACTCACAGATTCCACGCTGCGATCTCAGGCATTCCTCCCAGTCCAGGTTGGTGTATGATGTGTGGACCGTCATGCTTGTCCCCTAGCAGTTATTCCAGATCATTTACTAGTTGTTTCTGGTAACATGGGGAACTGACGAACTTCCTCTCCTCTCTATGCTGCCATCTTCTTCCATCCCTCCCTACCACTTGATTTTAAAAGTATATAAGCAAGATTTATTTGTTACATTTGCAGTGGGGGGTAGATTCCAATACATCATTGTACTGGCACATCAATTACTATATAAAAAGTCAAATACAATGTCAAATTCAAAGCCTCAGAAGTAAGAGTTCAGTTCCCAAGAGAACAGTGATAGCTTAACAATGTAAAACTTTTGCCTAGAGTTTATCAGCATTAAATTAGTATTGATGAAACAATACATGGGGAATTTACATTAACACCTGGAGGTTCCTTCTAACGTACATATAAATAGAATCATGGAAGCTTTTATATTACCTAATCATGTCATGGCTTTTCTATATATTTAATGCACAAAATGAACCCTGAATCTCCACTCCACACCCCATTGTTTCCCTCTTGATAAGACAAAATCTGTTTCTCTAGGTAGAGTGTTAAGTGTCTGTATATCTTAAGTCACATTTAAGGAAATCATCTCTTCATTTTGGATGTTGTGCCTCTATATCTTCTACATGAAACTCCAGCAGATTTAATATTGGCATTCATCATCTAGTCAAATCCTTCACATGTTCTTCAAACCAGACAAATTTGGGATTCTCAACATTTGCTGTATCAATAAGCTACAGAACCAGTAGATTTGATAAAGACCTGTTTTTTTCCTTGCCACACTGGACTTCAGATACCGTTTGAAATGGGTTCAGAAGATGGCGAAGCATAGTTGTTTCATGGCCTGAGTCCCAGTAGAGATGTAAGAGGGAGAGTGAGACCATGAGAAGGCTGACCATAGACTGTGGGGCACTGCCACCTCCTGGGATGGTGGCATTGGCTGGACTTGGGGCAGCTGAGGTATTCTGGGAGGAATTATTTGAAAATGTTATAACAATTGTTTGATTTGAATAAATCTGTATGGGTAAGAGCAGCACCAGAAGCAGCAGCCCCAGCCTGAGCCTGGCCACCACTGCTTTGCCCCATGTCTGCTCCGTTAGTGTGCTGCACGTCTTGCTGGATGCTGGGTGCATGGAGAACCACTGGCTAGGGGTGAGTGCAGGCAAGGTGAGCTCCAGTGCTTTTTCATACTTAGGGTTTATATCACCATTCTGGAAGAATGGTGCTTTCACTGGGGGTTGTTCCTGAGCCATGTGAGGGATCAGTGGGGAGGGGGGAGAGCAGTCACTTCCTGACAACTCTGCCACCAGCAATCTGGGGAAGCCCATTTTCCTAAAACTTGAAATGATGAAGGAGCACACTCCTCCCTGGCAGAATGCCCAGCTGTCAATGCTTTACATGAACCAGTGAAGAGCCTTGTACAAACAGAATGCCTGATATTTCTTCACTGAGTTGCTCTTGTTTGTGTTCACCTAATTATGTTCACTAAATTCAAACAGACCAACAACCAGATCCTACAGTAAAACTGCACTGTTTGTTCAAATATTATAATTACATGCAACTTTGAATAGGAAGTGAGACCTAGTAGGTTTGTACAGGTTAGTAATTGGGGCAGAGAATAAAAATATATATGCAGGGCCCCTGAGGAGCTGCGGGAAAATGCAGAGACGTTGGGCTTCCTCACCTGGATTGTTGCTGATGTTCTCACAAACATGGAGGACTTGCGGTTTTGTATGCTGAGCCCTCTATCTGGGGCTTGCCCTTGTGGAACTTGTTACTGGAAAGGAGAGGCTAAACCTGCTTATAATTGTGCCTAAGAGTCTCCCCATGAGTACCTCTTTGTTGCTCAGATGTGGCCCTCTCTCTCTAGCTAAGCCACCTCGGCAGGTGATCCCACTGCCCTCCCCCCTACATGGGACCTGACTCCCGCGGATGTAAATCTTCCTGGAAATGCAGGATATGATTTCTGGGGATGAACCTGGACCCAACATCATGGATTGAGAACATCTTCTTGACCAAAAGAGGGATGTGAAATGAAACAAAATGAAGTTTCAGTGGCTGAGAGATTCCAAATCGAGTTGAGAGGTCACTTGGTGGGCACTCTTACTCACTATATAGATGAACCTTTTTAGGTTTTAATGTACTGGAATAGCTAGAAGTAAATACCTGAAAGTATCAAACTGCAACCCAGTAGCCTTGACTCTTGAAGACGACTGTATAACAATGTAGCTTAAAAGGGGTGACAGTGTGATTGTGAACACCTTGTGGATCACACTCCCTTTATCCAGTGTATGGATGGATGGATGAGTAGAAAAATGGAGACAAAACTAAATGAAAAATAGGGTGGTGGGGGGGATGATTTGGGTGTTCTTTTTTACTTTTATTTTTTATTCTTATTTTTACCTTTTCTGGTATAAGGAAAATGTTCAAAAAAATTGGGGTGATAAATGCACAATTATATGATGGTACTGTGAAAAGCTGATTGTACGTCATGGATGATTGTATGATATGTGAATATATCTCAATAAAACTGAAAAAAGAAACTGCACTAAACAGTGCAAAGATTAAAGCCTACTTACTGCCTAGATCTTACATTAGGGATGGAAAAATAGATTTCTCCGTGCTGCCAATCCATTGTGAAGCTGCCTGTGCCTGGCAAAACAGAGTTTGATCATTAATGATATCGTCCATGGCCAGCAAGCACCAGGTTTGAAATCTTATTTCAAAATAATAATGTAATTTTGACATTTCTCAGCTAAGGGTGGAGAGGATGCATGGTAATTAGCAATGTTAATCTCATTTTCAAAGGGCAGAGTTAACCTGGAGATAGTGAGGATTATATAGTGCCTGTTTCTCTTCATAGAAGAAAACTGTAACTATCATGGCTGAGGTGTTTAGGCTATTTAATACCTACTAATTTATATCAGAAACAGCTGTAATTCGTCTAACTCTTTATTTCCATTCTGAGAAAAACAGTGAAGAAAAAAGACAAATACATATTCCATTAGTTCCCCTCTTCCATCCCATTTTGCACGTACACATGAGAGAGAGAGGAAGAGAGTGACAAAGAGAAGGAAACAACCTGCTGTTTCCAATTACCAAGAAATCCAGGAAAGCAGTGCCTCTTTCCATGCTGACTGTAGTTAAAATACATAACTACTATTTTAAAAGTTTCTGGGATGGCAAAGAACGAACTAGTTTTTCTCTACTCCTTCCCAGAAAATAAAACAGCAGAAACTGTAAATGAACACCCTTCAGACAATGCAAATGTATACACAATGACAGCGTTGTTACAGAAAGGTCTCAGAGACTACTGAGATTGCAATGTCTTATCGAGCTTTCTGAAGTCATGGCTACTTTCAACAACAGCTACCCAATAGGTAGAGATTTTTTTAAATGCTGTATTTCCTTTTCAGAATTGGGTGGGGTGTAGAAACACTGATGGGGAGAGAGACTGAAAAGAGAATAAAACAGCAGAGAAAGCCAGCTCACTCTTTGAGCACTGGTATACAAAAGAACTCAGAAAAGGCTAAGATTAATCTTCATAAACCTAAAATATCACTAGAAGTTAAAGCTGAGCATACACTCAAATACACTTCAAATGTTGTAGAATCACCAACACATAATTCATTAAAGCCAAAAGAAACTTAAAAGAATAGACACTGTTTTTCTCTAAGTATTGCTTTGATGAAAAAATGGTGCTGATAACAGTTTAAAAACAACTTTAAGATGCAAAATGAAGATTTTCTCCTAGATCATTTCTTTAACCTGCATATTTATATTTGACAGGTTTAATACCATCACTCAGTGATTTCAGTGATTACACAAAATATCTTGGCTTTGACTATTAAAGAGCTAGCTGTTCAAAGAAATGTTTAGGGTTGGCAAGTTGAAGTAGATAGATAAGATAAATTCTTCAAAGAAAATTGCACCCTGCTAATTATGTACATAATACATCTTAGCATGTGTTTCTCCAAACAGAAGACAGTATCGACAAAGGCCAAAGGCAGAAGGACTGAACTCCATCTGAGCCCACCCACCATGAGGGAGCACAACCCACACAAGTTCTAGCCACCCCTAAAACATCTGTCCACTGGCCTGCTAGCAGTTACCTCAAACTTCTCTTCTCTACTCTGAATTTCAGCTATAGAGATTTCAACATTTCAACCTTATGTGTCAAGAGTTTGGCAACCTAGGAAATCAGACATTTATATCCTTTTTGTCAAAGACATCAAAGGCCATAAGTAGAATTATTAACCACCAAGTCCATTTCTAAATGAAGTTCTGTGACTTCATTATAGGTAAGTTGAACTTTATCCTTGCTCTTCATTTTTTTCAGTTTTGAACCCCTACCTGGGAAGGAAAGGGTAGGGGAGGGGGCAGGAGGGATTAACATTCAAACCATGCACAAAATACTGTTAGGTGTTTAAATATGTTTTCATTTATTCTTCATAACAATCATATGTAGGTATTATCCCAATTTTACTGATGAGGAAACTAAGGCTCAGAGAAGTTAAGTAGTTTGCCCAAAGTCATCTAGCAAGTACATGGTAGAGCTAGTCCTGGAGCTCAGGTCTCCCTGATTCCAAAGCTCTGCCCTTTTCATTGTCCCTTGCTGCCTCCCTACTTGCTCTAACTATTGAGAGTTGCAGGGAGAAGTCAGAGAAGTAAGATGAGGACGTTAGGGTATAGATTCACAGCCCTTGTGATTCATTTCTTAACATTGTGGCTTCATTATTTTATTTGAACTATATTCCCAGGGCATCACTTACCCATATTTATATCTAAATATAAAATATGTTACTAAATCTAACTGGTATATTTTTCATTATTGCAAATAATTAAAAGTGGTCTTTATCTGGAATATATTTACCCAAAAGGCATGTAACCTTATATGTAAAGTTATATGTATAACCCCAGATATAAACCACCCCCAAAAAATCACCTTCTCAGTTTCCCAAAGATGGAGATTAGATTATGTTTTATATTTCTTTTGTATATGCCGTAGTTCTTTGAATATTGCTATGCACTCCAGTGATCTATGTGTTTTTGATGGATAAATATTTCCATTTATAAAGGAAGCATATAAGGAAAGGAAGAATAACAGGGAAAAGTTAACTGGTTTCCTTCATACTACATAATCAACACAAACAGAAGTTTAATAGCAGATGTAAAGGTATTGCATATCTCTTTAAATTTTTTTCTACTACCCATCACTTGTTCCAACAGTATTTAAGACTCTATCCTGTTTCTTTTTATTGCTGCAAAGGGCCTACTACATGGTAGTTGGTCTATAAATGTTTGCTGAATTAAATACAATGACTTCAGTATAATGAAACAATTTGAAATTCTTTGTAATGGAATTTTACTTTTGACTAATATTCTCTTTTGTCTGCAAAAAAATACATTAAAATATGCCATGGATATCAAATGTTATATCAAATACCATGTGCAAGTCCTAAGGCTCTCTGAACCACTTCCTTAAATGATGTAATATCTTTCTCCCAACAATTGGACTGTGTGTCACACTTGTATGCCTTAGAGAGACACTGGAACGCCTGAGGAAAGAAAGAACAACATTCAGAACACAATTAGCATTCACATTTCAAGCTCTATCTTTCCTGGAAGTCATATGGAACTAATTCCAAGTGAAAAACCAGCATCTGTGTACCACAGCTCAGTCTCTATTATTCTCATCAACAAAAGTGGACAGATATACACACACAACAGCAATAAGCAATTGAAAGAAATCCAGCAGATATATCTGGATAAAGAAACATCCTTGTAAACAGAAAAATATAAAGGCCAGAATTGGAAATCTATAAGAAGTATATAGATTTCCCCAGCATTTGTAGCCATAAGTTTAAGCGACTAGTTTAAAGCATAAAGCATGAATTTGGTAAAAATTATGTAATTGATATAGATGTGTAAGCTCACAGAGGGTTAAAACCCTCTTTTTCTTTCACAACCCCATCCTTGTGAGTTATTGAAGAAAAACTCACAGATCAGAGAATTCAAAGTACCATTCGTTCTGTATGTGCAGTACATAATTCAAGAAGAAATGGAGAGACAGAATGTAGGAGTGTGTGTGTGTATGTGAGTGTGTGTACTCTAGGCCTAAAAGGACACGGCAGAAGCCAGCTGGGTGAACTGAGGGAGGGGAGATCAGTTAAGAATCCCATAGATTATCCATACTGTGGCTAATTCCAAACCCACGCAAGCAGCACATTTGATTTGTTGTGGATGTTTTGAGAAGAAACACAAAACAATTATTTCAACCTTGGAAACTCTGGAGCCTCCTTTAAGTTCAAAGATAAGAGGCTAACTTCAGTTTAACTGGTACTCTATTGCACTTGTGCAAAGTGGCAAGGCAACCTCTATAAAGCACTATATGTTTAGACTTTAAAAGTACTTCTCCAATATCCTTATCTATTTCCTTTTTTTCTTTCCCTTTCATAGTCCCCATCTCAAATCTAAACACTCTTTCTGTCCTTGTATCAAATTTAACTCAGTGTTCAGCAATGAGCCTGCAGAAAGAGATGTAGAATAAAAAACAAAAGTCAGCTCTTTGCTACAGATTCAGTAGTAGGTAACAGGTTAAAGAGACTCTTTTGCAGGAAACAGAACAATTAAATAAGAAAACCTCATGGAAAGAAAAAAGATGAAAGTTTATAAGTCTTAACCTGTCCACAATTCAAAGTGTTTATGTTAAAGACTGACTCAAAACTGAAAAATCAAGCATATTAATCCTAGTTACTAAATTCTCCCTTCATTAATCAAAAAAGCAGATCCACTACATGCCCTCTCAAACAAAAAGCAAGAGCACAGGAGGAAAGGAGAACTTACCTTTTCATTTTCATCAGGTTTTTCACTCTGCCCATTTCCATATACTTGGGCATATAGCTTCCAGATTTCTCCATCATTTGTCACTCTTGAAGTTACTCTGCCAAATAACTCCTGCAGCTTTCCTTTGAGGCCAACTGCAACATCTCCACTTCGATCAGTCATCCCCTCAATCACTGCCCTGACTAGAATTTTAAGGACCTTAAAAAATGCATGTAAGTGAATTGGTAAGCTAGAAATAAATAAACAACAAAACCAAAACGCTACCATCAACATCACTACAGCAGACTGAATTCCTGTGGGTGTGGACCCATTGTAAACAGGATCTCTTGAAGATGTTCCCTCAGTTAAAGTGTGGCCCAGGTGAATCATGCTGGGCTCTAATATGGGCTACTAGAGTCCTTTATAAGTAAAGAAAGCCACAGGAAAACACCAGAAGTAGACAATGGAACCTAGAGGAGAAAGAAGACATTGCCACATGTGTTCCCATATGAGAAAAGGCAAGGACCAAGGATCAATGGCACCCAGACCCAAAATGCCACAGTCTTTGGAGAGAAAGCACTATCTTGCTGAAGCCCTGATTTTGGACTTCTCCTAGTCTTAAAACCATGGACCAATAAATTCCTGTTGTTTAAGCCAACCCACTGTATGGTATTTGTTTTAGCAGAGGGAAACTAAGATAATCAGCAATGATGATGACATTGATAAAACTTGTGAGATCTGTTAGAATATCACCCTTAGACTTTTATTAAAATAAAAGTCAAACCATCCTGAACTCTTCTCTAGAACTGCATGCCTATCTCTCTGGATGCTCCTTTTCAGTCTCTTTGGAGTTGTCTTCTTCCACAGGGCCCATATCCAGTGGTCAGCTCTTGTTTGAATGATCTCATCCACACCTGTAGCTTCAAATATATTATCAAGTATACTCTGATAGTGTCTGTGCAGCTCCAACCAGACTCCTCTCCATAGCTCTAGCACCTCAAAACCCACCAGGCATGTCCCATTAACATCTCCCACTCCATCTATCTGAGTGAAACATAGATCCCAGAGCTGTTTTCTTCTTGTAGTCTCTAGGTGATCCCATCCACACAGTTTCCTGAGCATCAACCCAGATTCTCTTCTGTCCCATTTCTGCCATGTCCTAATTAATTTGATTTCAACATTCCTAATAAATCCTAAATCCAGCTTTTTCTACTTTAGTTTAGGTCTCATTATTTTCCACCTGAAATGTTGTGATAACATTTTAACTCTGCTTAAAAAGGGCCTACCCCTGCCTAATTGTTGAATGATAAACAGCTAATGCATTTGCATTGGGCATAGGGGTACAAAGAAAGTATCTCTTCTTTTCTAACTAGAAGCTACCCCCAGTCAACTCACCACTTAGCAACTTCTTGACTGTCTCGCTACCAGTTATTCTTTATATTCAGTACTCTTTACACATTCTAACCTAGATGCTGATAGATGGATTTAAGTTGGATGCCACTGCAGGCTTATACTGTTATGACAAGGCATATCAGTCATATCTATATTAAGCTGTGTATCTCAAGGCAGCTCACTGGGGCACAGAAAGTACATCCTCAATCTTCCACTCCTTTAATGGGGAAGGGAAGCAAAGACACCTGGGTCCATCCAAAGACTCAGCTTTAGACGAGCATCTTAAAAGCTTGCTACTCAGTGTGGTCCATGGACCAACAGCATTGGCATCACCTAGGAACCTGTTAGAAATGGAGAATCTTGGATGGAGATTCTGAACCATCTTGGACTGAGATTCTGCATTTCTAACAAGCTGCTGGTCCATGGACCACTCTTTGAGTTGCAAGGTTCCAAGAGACAGGGTGTCTGCCTCCTTTTTCTTACCCTGAAGTTCAAGGAGGGCCCACATCTCACTGTCATTGTATTCCCAGTGTCCAACATAGTGCTTGGCACACAGCACTGACTCAATAAACAACTGTGCCTGAAACAAAGACTGAATCTACACACCTCTTTCAGAAGGTGCTGTTAAGAGAAATGCAACCAGTAGAACACTTTGCTCTGTCTCCTTATAGAACATTCTGATCCATGCGGGAGATGCAGCTGAGGAATTATCGCTCCTTTGGAATGTTAACACTTCTAAGAATGTGAGCTCAGACTCATGGTCCTAATTATACACAGTGACAAGAGAACATTCAATTGAGTTTTTGCTTTCATTTGGACAAAGTGCATTATGTCTTTCTTTAATTAATATAATCCCACATGTGCAGTTTTAAATATGAAAGTAACAAAATTCACACTACAATCCCACACATGGTTTTCAATATGAAACTAACAATGCAGAAGAAACAGTATAAATGTGCACTACTTGTTGCAAGCAATCATTCTGTGACCATTTTAAGGATTAACAGGTTTTGAAAAGGATGGTCTATTAAAATAGCTACCCACATGTATAGTGTTTCATTTGAAACACTAAATTAGTAAAATCCTTTGCTTCTTGCAGGATCTCACAGTTGGCCCAACATCCCATCCCCTCACTTTGGCCTCCTTGAGGAGACAATGGGCAAGAGAAATTTGATCTTCTTGTCAATCAAAATGGAGACTGGCAGTGCTGGCAGTTTGAGAGGGAAGAAGTTGGTTAAGTGCCTATGTGTGTACGTGTGTACGTGTGTTTATTTTGAGGTGGTTGCAAAGGGAAGTGCAGAAGTGAACTGCCTGTGTGTTGGGGGAGGAATGGGGCAGATACTGAATGCCTCTAGCCACTCCAAATGCAGATATCATAAGAAGACAAAATAGTAAGACTTTCAACAGGAATGTAGACAATAAATATGTCTTCATACTCTCGTTTGCATATTCAATGGCCAGTTAGAGATGGATGTAGAGCTCGGAAGAGAGTTCTATCAGAAGAGAGTTCTATACTGGAGGAACAGATAGGGAGCCATTCATGGGTGAGGTAGATATTGCCTAAAGAGATTTGTTAGGTGAGAAGAATAAGGCTGAGGATAGAATCTTAAGGAATACAATAAAGAAGCAGAGGGCAGAGTAGCCAGGCAGGAGGGAGAAAGTGATGTCATGAAAACCAAGGTAGGAGAAATAACAAGGGGAAGTGGGGGTACATCTGCAAAATTTAACTAAGATCAAGCCTGGAAGATTCCACTGGATTTGGCCATTACAAGACTTAATGACTGTATCTAGAGCTAAAGCCAGAATGGGGAGGCAGAAGAGATGATGATTGTAGCGAAGTGTCTTATAAACAAAACGAAAGAAAGAAAAAAAAAGAAAAACCAGGACAATTATTAACAATGGAAAAACACAAAGCAAAGCAAGAAACATAATAATAGTATCCTATAATGATACCCATTTAAAATATTATTTGCATAGGCATAGTAATGTTAACAGAGAATATTCATCTGGCCAAAAATTTTAATTAAAAAATACAGGGAAGACAGGGAAGAAGTAGAAGTGCTGGTATAAGAGAGGTAAGTCCTTATTATTATAATAGGAAATCAACAGATAATGCCTAAATTTGGTTAATTAAAAAAACAGTATATAACTATTATTATGAAATATGAACATGTGCTAATGGCAAAAGAAATACTCATGAGTTTTTTCCCATTGGGGAGAAGGATCTTGAGGAGTTGGAAGGGATAGGGCAGGCGATTGCTCTATTTTGTTATAAGCCTTATAGTATTTATTTAACATGTAAAACTATATGTCCGAGTTATTTTGATAAAGCAAAAATTGAATTTAAAAATAGAGAAAAAGCAAAAATATACAAATACATTCAAAGATTGGCAAAGATGAAACAAAAGATGATAGCACACATGAATATTCATTTATAAGACTTCACTTTGAAATGAAGTCCTGTAATGGTGGTGACCCTTGGTGGGTGGGGGGCAGTGACTAAAGGGGGTGCAGGGCTTCGGGAGTGCTGCTAATGCTCTGACTCATGGTCTGGGTGCTGGTTACGTCATGAAAATACATATGTTTGCTTATGATTTGCATACTTTTCTGTATGTACATTATATTTCAATAAAAAGCTAATTAAAAAATTATTTCCTGCAATTAAGAAAGCCCTAAATGCACTAAAGGAAAAAAACAGTTATTAAAATACATTAACAAATGGAGCCAAATATGTAATCTTAAAAAGTGGTTTTAGAGTGATGACGGAATTATGTAAAACACCATTAATTTTACAACATTCTGGCCGGTATCAGCATTTTCCTCCCAGAAACCAGTAAGCCAGATAAATCACATTCTAGTTATCCAGACTGACTACAAAAAATAAATAAATAAATAAAAACCAAATCAAGAAAACAACTTTTATCATATATTTAACAATTCCTTTAAAAAACAGATATTTACAGCTTAAAAGAAACAAAGCGTACTGTAGTAGAATTTTCTTGAGTTAATGAATTACCAAGGAGTGGACAATTCCCCTTGGGCAGTTTACAAGTTTATCAGCCCTACACTCCTTTGCCTCATCAAAAGCGAAAAGAAATTTTTAAACCAGTTAAAAGTTTATATCTACTGTTATAGGTAAAATGTTAAGTTTATTTAACTTATTAGTAACTGGTCAAAACTACAAAATTACTATGTGTGCATTAAGTGGCTTAAGAGTACAGTATTGAAGTTTAATATTTTATAGGTGGAACAATTCTTGGGGAAACAGGATCCGAGATAGGGCCATAGGAACAGACTGGTTGTATGGGATAAAAGAACTTTTAAGTCCAAAATACTAGACATACCACCTACTTAAACAACCAAGCTTTCAGCCAGTCCATTCCTATGGCCCTATCTTGAATCCTGTTTCCCCAAGAATTGTTCCACCTATAAAATTACATAGTAATTTAGTTAGGTGATATAGTGGGTTGAATAAGGGGTTGAATAGTCCCCCTAATAGTCAAGTCCACCCAGAACCAGGAATGTGACTTTATTTGGAAACGGAGTTTTTGCAGATGTGGTTAGTTAAGGATCTTGAGATGAAGTCATCCTGAATTTAGGATGGGCCCTAAAACCAATGACTTACATCCTTATATGAAGAGGAGAGAACACTGAGACACACAGAGAAGAAGCCCTTGTAAAGACAGAGGCAGAGACTGGAGTTATGCTGGTCTAAGCCAGGGAACACCTGGGGCCACCAGAAACTGGAAGAGGCCAGGAAGGATTCTTTCCTAGAACCTTCAGAGGGAGTATGGCTTTTCTAACACCTTGATTCAGAATTTCTAGCTCCAGAGAAAAGCTTGTTTCTCTCCTAACACTGATATTGAAGGCCTTGGCTGAGTCTCAACAGGTCTTAGCCTAAAGCATGTTGGCACTTTGAATTCTGGAGGTCCTCTTAGCAGGAAGAAATGGGATTGCTTAGGTCCATTTACAAGAACTTCCAGGAGGGCTTCAGGCCAGGAATGAAGTAATTTTCCTCCTCCCCTGTTTGGCTAACTCCCTGCTCCACTTGGAGCTCTCTAAAGTACTTGCTCTGCTTCCTGGTCTGATAACCTTGACCCTTGGCTTCCCTAAACCTCAATTTATCAGAGAGAGGTAGGCAGTAAAGAATTTTATTTCCTACTCCTTCATAAAAAACAATTCTTGAAGTATTGAAAGGGCATGTACAGATTTTAGGTTAAATAGACTAGACCCTCAAGTCTTGGCTTTACTAGTTGAGACAGCGGCCTATTTAGCTCACCTTGCTGAATCTGATTCCTCAGCAGTAAAATGGAGATGATACCTGTTTTACAGAGCTATAATTTGCAAAAACAAAATAAAAAAGCTAATATCAATTCCCTCCCCTCTTTTCTTTCAGCCAATAGCCCATATTGAAGCAGGACTTCAATCTGGTTGGCGACCTGCCCCACTGCACGTTAACACCACCTCACCCTTCACCTCCCAAAGAAAGCACCAACTAGAATACCTACAAAGAACAACATCAGTGTAAAAGAAACACTTCACGTGACTCTATTTATATGAAGTTCCAGAAAAAACTAATCTGTGAGGACAGGAATCAAAAAGTGGTTGTCTGGTAGGAAAAGGGTAGTAGTTCAGATGACTGGAAAGGGGCATAAGAGAACTTCCTGTGATGATAAAAATGTTCCATTTCTCCTTTTGTGTGGTGGTTGCACAGAAACATATAATAGTCAAAACTCACTGAACTAACATTTAAGATCTGTGCACTTTATTATGTGTAGAAATTATACCTCAATTTAAAAAAAGAGCATATTAGGTATGTATATTATTATGATGTGGAAATGTGTTTTAAACGTAAATCTTCCTGTAGATTTCAAGACATGACGCAAAGAAAAAAGTAAGGCATGCCTAAGCTTGATTCCCACCTGAATGCCTATTAGCCATACGACTAGTCAAATTACATGACCTCTCCGGACCTCATATTCATCAACTAAAAAATAAGGGCTATCTAGTGTCTACCTCAATTATTTTATTTTCTACAAAAGATCATCAGTATCAAGCGACAAGTACCTAGTAAGCACTCAATATATATTAATTCCCTTTCTTGCCTCTTCCATATATAAACAGCAAATGAGGAGTCAATAAAGCAATAATTAAACTCATTTTCAAAATGTAGGAATATGAAAATTTGCCTTATGATAAATTAAAATACATATAAATAATCCAGATGTGAATATAAATAAGTACTACTACAGAAAAGCACATTTGGGTTTTATCAATCTATGCATTAATCAAAATTAGGACATGAAAAGAAAAGGAAGAAAATGATAAAGGTACTATATCCACTCATTGTCTAATTGCAAATAATGAAAAAGAACTGAAGAATAATTTGTAGCTAATTTACCCTGTGTCTGTATTAAAAATTAGTACACAGGTGTGTGCATTTATGCATTCTCATACACAAAAATAGAAAAAAATTGAAATGACAATACTATATATCTATAAAGAAGTAGAAAGAAATACAAAGATAATTCAAAAACCAAATTAAAATACAATGGTATCAGCTAGTGTCAAATATAAGAATATCAGTGTGTCTGAAAGACAACTGGTGCCAAACTTGTAGAGAAGAGTCAAATTAAGTAAAATTTTTGACCCAAGATAAAAATATTCCAGACAACCTATCAATTGTCGTGGTCCATACTGACTAGCTGTAAGAAAGCATGATGACAGGCAAGAGTACATGATGAGGTTAAACACAACTGTGCCCATCACGAGCCTTCAAGACTTTCTTTCCATGCAGATTTAATCACTATGGAGTGACTCTACCCACACCTGCCAGAGACGAAACGTCGCCATGAGAATTCAAGAACTCTTCTTAAGAAAGCTACCGACCGACCGGGCAGAGCACAAAGATAACTCTTTTGGGTAAACACAGGCAAATTACCTCACCCTGCCTATTTCTACATCTGGATACCTGAGTGTTTCCTACAAGCTGCTAATGATGACAACTTGACCTGAGCAAGTCACTAGCTATCTAGTCATTATGTAATATGACTCAGTAACATTTCCCCCAACCCAAATAAGACAATTAACCTAACAGCCATAATATCTGACATTTTAGCACTGTAGGCTCACAAAGTGCTTTGTTTCTATAAACAATATTTCACTTAACAGGAACTGTTCTTGGTGCTCCTGTGTGTGGCAATGCGGGTACAGGAGGGAAGTATCAAGAATCCAAATGCTGCACTTGATTATTTCTACAAATACTGAACTTTTACAGAAAGTAATTTCAAACTCATTGAAATATCCATGTTCAGAGGAAACACTACTGTAGGAAAGGAAGCGTATTTCATATTCTGAAATAGAGGAGGAAGGGAAGAATTAGAGGGAATAAAAAGAATTAAAATATTAACTGGCCATGAATTTAAACTGAATCCAAATAATTTTCTCCAGGAAACAACTATATGTTCACTTAAGTTCAGAATGATACAAGTTAAATACTGTGCTAAATCAGGTATAGGATTAGAATATTTTAAATGGGAATCAGAACATGATTTTGCTACAGGTGGCAATTCCCCAAGATTAAATTGCTAGAAGGGGTGAGAATCCATGAATATGACCACTAACATGTGCTTGAAAATCCATTTAACATAAAAGCTAAATCAAAACATCTCAATTCATGCTGGAGGTAGAAAAAGTATTTTTTAAAAGATTTTTTCTTTCTTTTCTGAAAAATGGTCAAAATACACCTCCCTGCATTCAGAACTAAGGCTGAATAAACTGAAAACAACAACAACAACAACAACAACAAAAACCCAATCCTACGCTATAGGATCACTCTTTATAGCAACTGAACTTTTCTTCATTTTAAGTTCCTCATTAAAGACTTGAGAAATATATTTTTACTTAATAATTAATTGTATTGATGGAGTAATTGCTGAATAAAAGCAAGTCATTATTTGCGGAAGGCACCTGAAAAAATTTCAAAGGAAATGTTCTTACCTCTCCAATGAATTTTCCTCCCATCCTCCTCCCTCTTTTCTTCTTTCCTCCCTTCCTCCAATATTGTAACCCATAAGTTCTACCATCTTTGTGCACTGTCTTCAAACACAACTAAGCCCCATGTTGGATGACACACAGAGTGGCTTCAAATCTCTCATATTTTCTGATAGGGCACAGTATTTTTTTTAACTGTGTTAGAGTCAATCAGTTCTAACTTCATTTCACCAAGAACACCGTCTCATTAAAAACTGCAAAGAAAATGTTAGTCTTCATTTTATAAAAATGGCTGTTCAAACCACCTGAAAGTATGCAACAAATGCTTGATCAATGAATAAGTGAATGAATATGGAATTTACTTAGGCTATTACAAATCACAAAATATACTGAGATACCCAAATAAATAACACAAACAGCATTCTATTTAGTTTCAAGTCACAGTAAATACAAAATTCAGTTTATGTAACTAAGAATATTTGATTAGAGGAAAAATACTTTTCTATATTTTTTATATTTTACTTGTGTTTAACAAAATTTTCCTGCATATATTCAAGGAAACATTTACATCACATAGTCAAGTATTAATATCAAACACAAACTAAAATAACAAAGTACATATATCCTACCTGAACATCTTTGTATTTGTCCTGTAAGTCCAAGAGCCTATGGTAAGCTTTAATGGCTTCTGAGAATTCTCCTATGTCAATGCTGGTGAGGATGTAGTTTTCCCAGATCTGCCAGTGTTCATAGTTGCACTTGAGAGCTTCTTGTAAAGTTCTAAAAGCTTTTACTCTATTAAAGATAAAATTTTAAAGAAATTTGACCACAAAATATGTCCTGTTCTCATTATCATTTCCTTTCTTAGTAATTATTTACTAATTTTTTAAATTCAGGATCAGATGAGAAAATATTTTGATAGTCATTTTGATTGAGTCCATCAGATCTAGAAAATACTGAATTTAAGGAATGGCTTAGTTGTAAAAATTAGGGGCATCTTCAAGTTTATAGTGTTTGGTACACTTTTTTTTGGTACACTTTTTAATTTTTTAGGTCTAAAGGTGTGTCATCAAATTAGCAGGAATCTTGGTCTGCTCTAAATTCAAACTGGGCCACAGGGATGGATAAATATTCAGGGGAACAAGATAATTGAATATTTAAAATCAAAGTTTTAAAAAATGTCAGTACAGGAGGTGCAAGATGATGGCATAGAGAGGTGTGGAATTTAGTTAGTCCCCTGGAACAACTAATAAACAACCTGGAACAACTAGTAAATAATCCGGAACAACTCCTGGGGAACAACCATGACTGTCCACACATCATACTGGGATTGGGTGGAATGGCTGAGATTGAAACCTAAAATCTGTAAGTAAAAACTGCGGAAGCGCGCCAGGAGCCCCCTCCTCCCAAAGCAGGCTGAGCTGTAAGACCTCACTGAGGAAGAAAGCAGCATTCCCGGAGTGAGCGAATATAGTGCAACCTTCCTTCAACTGGAGTTTTAATTAACAAATGAGGACAAAACCCTAACAAGCAGCAAAGTACCCTGAAGTCACTCCCAGTGGAGAGGAGGTGGGGCTGATGGGAAAAAAAAAGAATTAAAAAAAAGAAGGAAAAATACAGAGGCTTTTAAAGATGGCTGACCTTAGAGAGCCAGAAAATGCCTGTGCTCTGGGAAAGAGAGCACAGAAGACCAGGTGCTCACTCTGACGGACAGGTGAAACTGGGGGGCCATGGACTGGCTCTGAAAAGGGGCTTTCTTTCCCTTTTTCTCTCTCTCAACCTGAGTGGCTCAGTAGAGAGAGCTTCAACCATTTTCAGTTGGCAGTGCTATGACCCAGCCAGGGGTGGAGTTAACAGAGTCAGAGAGACAAAGGAGTAATTCAATTGCAAAAGATAACTCCCTAAGGGGTGCATCTTCCCTAAGAGAAAGAAGATGGGGCCCAGCTCTAGGCCTCCCTTCAGAACTCAGACCCCAGGGCCTGGGGGGAAAGAGTCTAAACAGAAACAACTTAAGCGGAGAATTAAAGGGGCCACACCTCCCTACACCAATCAGGAGCAACAGGCTGACAGTGCCACCTGTTGGGCAGGTTAGGAAAAGCATAGCAGCCAGACACCTCACAGGAAAGTTTGTCAATCTTCTTCCCTTAGGGAAACTTAACACTGAATAATACCCCCATTCTGAGACTTGAACCCATCCTGGACTGGAAAATCTGAATGGGGTAACCAAGGAAACCAGATGCCTAGACAACAGAAAACTACAAATTAAACTCAGAAAAATGAAGATATGGCTCAACAAAAGGAACAAACTTACACCTCAATTAAGATACAGTTGAGTTACTGTTTCACTTTAATGAAACAATCAATTAAAGATTTTCAAAGAAATATGCTAAATCAATTCAAAAACCATGTCAACAAATTCAAGGGAGATATGGCAAAAGAGATGAAGGATATAAATAAAACACTGGGCGAACATAAGGTAGAAATCGAAAGTTTGAAAAAGCAACTGGCAGAATCTATGGAAATGAAAGGCACAACACAGAGATTAAAAATACAATGGAGACATAAAATAGCAGATTTCAAGAGGCAGAAGAAAACACTCAGGAACTGAAAAACAAGACACCTGAAATCCTACACACAGAAGATAGGGAAAAGAATGGAAAAAGATGAGCAACATCTCAGGGAATTAAATGACAACATGACATGCATGAATGTACATGTCATGGGTGTCCCAGAAGGAGAGGAGAGGAGAGGGGAGAAGAGGAGAGGAGAGGAGAGGAGGGGAGGGGAGGGGAGGAGAAGACAAGGTAAAAAGGGCAGAAGCAATAATAGAGGAAATAATAAAAATTTCCCATCTCTTATGAAAGACATAAAATTACAGATCCAAGAAGCACAGCATACCCCAAACAGAATAGATCTGAATACACCTAGGCCAAGACACTTAATAATCAGATTATCAAACATCAAAGACAGAGAGAATCCTGAAAGCAGCAAGATAAAAGAAATCTATCACATACAAAGGAAGCTTGATAAGACTATGTGCGGATTTCTCAATAGAAACCATGGAGGCAAGAAAGAAGTGGGGTGATATATTCAAGACACTGAAAGAGAAAAACTGCCAACTAAGAATCTTATATTTGGCAAAACTGTCCTTCAAATATGAGGGAGAGTTTAAAATATTCTCTGACAAACAGACAATGAGAAAGTTTATGAACAAGATACCTGCTCTACAGGAAATACTAAAGGGAGCACTATAGACAGACAGGAAAAGATAGGAGTGAGAGGTTTGGAACACAATTTTGGGTGATGGTAGCACAGCAGTGTAAGTAAACTGAACAAAGATGACTGAAAGAGGAAGGTTAGGAGCATGTGGGACACCAGAAGGAAAGAGGAAAGATAAAGACTGGGACTGTATAACTCAGTGAAACCTAGAGTGCTCAACAATTGTGACAAAATGTACCAATATGTTTTCACATGAGGGAGAACAAATGAATGTCAACCTTGCAAGGTGTTAAACATAGGGTGGTATTGGGGAAAAAAATATAATCAAAGCAAACTAGAAACTAAAATTAACAGAAACATTGTATTATGCTTCCTTTAATGTAACAAAGGCAATATACCAAAGCTAAATGCATATAAGAGGGGGACATAAGGGAGGGGGGAGGTATGGGACTGTTGGCATTGGTGATGTTGTCTGACTCTATATTCTACTTTAGTTTAATGGTATTTTTCCTTTTGTTGCTTCCTAGCTATTATGTTTGTTTCTTTTCTTTTTTTTTTTCCTCGTTCTTTTTCCCCTTTCTTTTGTCTCTCTACCTTCTTGGACTCTCCCTTCTTTGTGGAAGAAATGAAGATGTCCTTATGTAGATAGTGGTGATGGTGGTGACTATATAAATATGTAACTATACAGGGAACCATTGATTGTTTACTTAGGATGGAAAGTATGGTGGATAAACAAAGCCACCTTAAAAAAAATGGGCTGATGAAGAAACCTTGAGCGCACTATATTGAGTGAAGTAAGTCAGACACATAAGGACAAACATTGCAGGGTCTCACTGATATGAACTAATTATAATATGTAAACTCATAGACATGAAACATAAGTTACCAGGATATAGAATGAGGCTAAAGAATGGGGAACGGTTGCTTATTATGAGCAAAATATTCAACTAGGTTGAACTTAAATGTTTGGAAATGGACGGAGGTGACAGTAGCACATTCTGAAAATAACTAACAGTGCTGAATGGTGTGTGAATGTGGTGGAAAGGGGAAGCTCAGTCACGTACATCATCAGAAGGAAAGTCGCAGGTTAAAACACGGGAATGTATAAAACAGTGATGAACCTTGTGGTGGGCAATGTCCATGATTAACTGAACAAATGTCAGAAATCTTTTTCATGAACTAGAACAAATGTGTGACACTATAACTAGAAGTTAATAATAGAGGAATAGAGGGGCATATAGGAAAAAATATATATACCTACTGCAAACTATGTACTACAGTTAGTAGTATTGTATCATCCTTTCATCAACAGTAACAAATGTACTATACCAATACTATGAGTCAATAATGGGGGGGTGGGGGTGGTTAGGGGTATGGGAGGATTTGGGTTTCTTTTTTTTGTCTTTATATCTTTTCTGGAGTAATGAAAATGTTCTAAAAATTGAAAAAAAATTGTGGTGTCAGATGCACAGTTGTATGATGGTACCATGGGCAATTGATTGTACACTTTGGATCTCTGGATAATTGTATGGTATGAGGACAATCTCAATTAAAAAAGAAAAGTACATTTCAAGTACCAAGCATCATAAACAAAGATAAAACAAAACCTAAACATATTGTGTTAAATTGGAGAAAATACTCCTAAAACCTACAAAGAAAGACATTTAGAGAACAGCAGATATTTCATAAGCAACAAAAGAAGGCAGAAGAAAACGGAATACTACATTCAAAGTGCTGAGTGAAGATAACTTGTCAATCTAAAATTTTATTTAACCAGCTAAATTGACCACTCAAGAGGAAATGCAAAATTAAACATTTTCAAATGTACAAAGACTAACATAGTTTACCATCTACTGACTCTAACTAAAAGAAATACTAAAGGACTCCCTCTTGTAAAAAGAAAAAGGAACCCAGGAATGAGGTACTAGAAATGGTTAATGATGAGAACAGAAATTGATGAGATGTCAGTTAATTAACTATTGGGAATAAAAATAATGATTACAAGTTATTTATGTTTAAAAAAAGTAAAACTAAAAGCATATACATCACATTCTCTTTAATTAAACAAGAAATCAACAGTAATTACTTTAAAATATATATATGTGGAAACTTAAAAATGTATGTTTAAAAAAAGGAACTCACTGTGGGGGAAAAAAAGAAACTCATAATAGAAATTACAAAATATTTAGAACTGAATGAAAGTACTATGTAACAACATCTGTGGGATACAGCTGAAGCAGTATTTACAAGGAAATTTATGATGTTAAATGCATTTAATACAAGACATGAATGATGGAAAATGAGTTAAAACATTCAGCTTAATAAAGTAGAAAAAGAATACCAAATAATTTTAAAGTAGAAAGAAGAAAATAATAAAGATAAATAAAATATAAAGAATAAGTAGAAATTATTAACAAAATCAAGAGTAGGCTCTCTGAAAAAACTAATGAACTAGACAAAATTCTACCAATTCTATTCAGAATACTAAGATTCATAATTTTAAAAAATCATAAGAGAATGCTATGAACAAATTACCAAAAATGAACTCAAGAGATATGGAAAGTCAAATAAACCAATAAAAATTAAAGCAAGGCTAATTAGTTTTACAGATAAGATTTACAAAGCCATTAAGTAATTGTTGTCTTATATAAACCACTTTAGAAAACAGAAAAAAGAATATTAAAACTTGATATTGACATGGAAATGAACAGAACTTCATGTCATTTATTCTAAAAGTTAAACATCTCAGCAAACAGATTAACATTAACAAAGATTCCTAACATTTTGTTTTCTAGGCTGGACAAATAACTCCTTCAGAGAACATAAATGTTTTACCAAATGATTACAGTAACCTCTTTCAAATGTATACTATCAATCTCCCTTTCAAATAGCCATTTTGAAGCTCCTTACTTTAAGACCACAAGGTCCAACATTCCCTTCTCTGCTGAACTTCTCAGTGTTTCATCAAAGCCCCTCCTTCCTGCTGACTTCAAGGTAAAATTTGCAGGGATTGTTTGGGATTTTTCTGGCCATCCCAGGCCATTGTTCTAAGAGTCACTTCCTGAAGCATTTGAAAAGGAGTGTGCCCACATCAACAGTAACTCCCCACAAATCATTTAAGAATCATTTAACCAATCTCCAATATACCTATAGTATCTATCAAAATGACCTTGCAACTAAGTCCTTTTAGTCTTTTCATTCATAGCCAATTCATTGAAGTTTAGTTTTTAGTCTCTAGATTAGACAATTCACCTAAAGTTGTTATGGAGTGTACTGAGTCACTTATCCCTCGGCCCACTGTCCTTCATTAAAACTGAAAATACCCTTGTTCTAACTGCTTCAAATTCAGCCATGAATTGTTTCCATGGGATTTTTTTCCTTCTTTCTTTTATCTACTTTACTTTGCCCCCTACCCTCCATGTAACAGCAGCTGCCTTCAGCAGTGGTGGGCTGAGATTCCCCAGTTCTCCCTCTCTCCTGGGGAATGGTGGGGGATGGGTACCGTGAAGTCATTCTATTGGGGAAAAAACTCAACAAGTAGCAATCCACACCATGAGGAATATCCTTTTTCCTACAGTTCTCTCATCCTGTCTTTACAATTTTCTGGCCTCAAAATTTTCACAGTATTGATTTCTTTTTTCATTTTGATGAGTGTAGCTTCTTTATAAGGAGCTTCATTTTTAAGATTCATTGACGAAACCAGCTAAGATAGAGTTACTGCACTAAGAAAGCTATATAGTAAGATGGGAAAATTTCCCAAGGGAATTGGTACAGACATAATGCCTGGGGAAATGGGCTAAAATAGTGAAAAGGGTACTTCAGTGAAGAACTTTGTGATAGCAAAAGGATAAATGAGTTCGTTTAATAGGCCATCTTAAGACATGGATAGGATTATTTTGAAAGGAGTGGTAATAATTTACTTCTGGAGTAATAATCTCATGAGTCAAAAATTAGCTATGTCTGGAGCAGCAGCCAAGAAAGGATAGAGTAAAAAGACGAGAATAAAAGAATTATTTACCTCTGACCTTAACCACCCCACTTTTACACAAAAACCTATTCAAAGAGCTGCAGGAAGACAATAAAGCATCAAAAAGAGGTTGAGGAATATGTGGAGGGAAAAAAAAAACACAAAAAAAACAACCCTAAGAGAGAAAGCAGAATTCCTAAGATTAATGGACTGGCAGACAAGGTAGAGTAGCAAGAGCCTCACTACATCCAGAATTGTCAGAGTTACCAGAGAAATCCAATGAGATCATTCTACAACTATGACAGGATTTCCCCCACCCCTTATTTGAAACCAAAAGGGTCTCCAGTGACTTTTATCACAATCAGCTGCAATCAAAATCATAATATTATTTACTGAAGAGAAGAGTAGAATAAACAGTACTTTATGTAGCTTGTCATCAAAGAGCAGAGGAAACTCTTAATCATTAAATATGAATTTAATGATGTCTTCAGAAATATCTTGTGATTCAACAAAGAAAAACTGAGTTTGAAAACAGGCAAAATAAAAGTGGAAATCTGTCCGTCCTTTAATTAATTAATTAAAACCCTGGCAAAAGAGATCCTTGTCGCTTCCTTTTCCTTCGTTTTCTACAGCCAGTCGATAAGCCCAGTTGATTGTCCCCTTTATAAACTGTTTGGCATCTGCCCCTTCTTTTTCCCCTCTAGATATTTCATGCCTGGATTTGTTACAACAGCTGTCTCCTAACTGGTTTCCCAGCCTCCAGTTTCCTCTCTAGTCCATCTCACGCACTGCCACCAGATAAACCTCCCTTAAAAGTGTTTTTGTTCATGAAGTTCCCCCACTAAAATCTCTGGCTTTCTACTACCAACAGGATAATCTCAACATGTGAGTAAGATTATCAGAACACACTGCAATTTGACCCAACTACCTTTTCAACCTTATCTCTCACTATACCCCTCTCATATAAATCTCACTAGATTCCTAAGCTGGACCACCTTACTTCCTGTATCCTAAAACACTGCATTCATTCTGCCTCTCTATATTTGGGCACAATCCTCCCCTTGCCAGAAAGGTTTTCCTCTGTCCCCTCTACCCATCCTTCAAATTTCAGCTTGAGTCTAACATTCTCTCAGAAGTGTTTCTAAACTAGGATCACACACCTTTTTTCTTCTCCACTCTTCTCTCTTCTGAGATCCTCACAGGACTAAATGAGTCTGGCAAATAATAAGTGCTCAATAAATAACACCTACTATTATTATAGCCCTCAATGTATTTCTTATTGATACTTACCACACACTGCTCTTATTGCTAATTAATTCTTTTAAAATACTATGGCACAATATTTTATTTTTTTAACCTATACTCCCTGTGCCAGTTTGAATGTATTGTGTCCCCCAACTGCCATTAGCTTTGTGGTCTTGTGGGACAGACGTTTTGGTGCTGGTTAGATTTGCTTGCAATGTGCCCCACCCAGCTGTGGGTGATGATTTCAATGAGATGTTCCCATGGAGGCGTGGCCCCACCCATTCGGGGGTGGGCCTTGATCAGCGGAGCCATATAAAACATGCTGACTCAAAGAGACTGGACGGAGTGCAGCTGTGAGTGATGTTATTTGAAGAGGAGCAAGCTTGCTAGAGAGGAATGTCCTGGGAGAAGCCATTTTGAAACCAGAACTTTGGAGCAGACGCCAGCCATGTGCCTTCCCAGCTAACAGAGGTTTTCTGGATGCTATTTGCCATCCTCCAGTGAAGGTACCCAATTTTTGATGTGTTACCTTGGACACTTTATGGCCTTAAGACTGTAACTGTATAGCCAAATAAACCCCCTTTTTATAAAAGCCAATCCAGCTCTGGTGTTTTGCATTCTGCAGCATTAGCAAACTAGAACACTCCCTGAAGACAACGTTTCACGTTTATTTCTATTGCTTAATAATGTCTAGTACACAGTAAACAATAAAAAACAATCTATCAATTGAGTTGAACAACTAAAAGCATGCTTACTTTTATCATGTAATGAAATTCAGGATGCAAAACTTCAGTATCAAAAAATGAAATTAAGTAATATTTATTTGATTAAATATTAAATATTTTCAAGAAATAAACTGTAAATCTAGAATTCAAAGACTATGTTAAGGCATTCCAACTTAAATATAGGTGGGCAAGGGACAAAACAGAAAGAGTAAGGCACAATGTTTCAGTGTTTAGGTGGAAAGAATCTCACTTATTTATTTTGGAAGCAAAGTTTGTCATACTTGTCTGATGTACTTACTTTTGTTTCAATCTGATATAGGAAGTTGATAAATTGTTCCAAGCCTCAGCATTCTGAAATGATAGAGAATACAGTTACAGATTATTCCCATAAAATAACTGCTGAAACCAACAATACACACATTTTCCTATTCCAATATGTGCTCTTTATAATCAAATTTTCAATAAAGCATGTTTAAAGGTACATGAAAAATAAATTAAACTTAACTTTTATAATTTAAAACAAAAATGTCATGAAGTCGTCAACAAATGATATACTACTGATTTGGAATTCAGTTAAGATTTTATTTTCAAATTTAGATTTATAAAATACATGGACAAATGGCAAAATCATTTAGACAATATATAAATCTATAAATTCAAGACAATGCAGAAATATTATTTTTCCTATCTTAAAAAGCTTTGCTCCTACCCCACCTCCATGGTTGCTAACATGACCACAGACATAGGGGACTGGTGGTTTGATGGGTTGAGCCCTCTACCATAAGTTTTACCCTTGGGAAGACGGTTGCTGCAAAGGAGAGGCTAGGCCTCCCTGCATTTGTGCCTAAGAGTCTCCTCCTGAATGCCTCTTTGTTGCTCAGATGTGGCCCTCTCTCTCTGGCTAAGCCAACTTGAAAGGTGAAATCACTGCCCTCCCCCCTACGTGGGATCAGACACCCAGGGAAGTGAATCTCCCTGGCAACGTGGAATATGACTCCCGGGGAGGAATGTAGACCCGGCATTGTGGGATGGAGAACATCTTCTTGACCAAAAGGGGGATGTGAAAGGAAATGAAATAAGCTTCAGTGGCAGAGAGATTCCAAAACGAGCCGAGAGATCACTCTGGTGGGCACTCTTACGCACACTTTAGACAACCTTTTTTAGGTTCTAAAGAATTGGGGTAGCTGGTGGTGGATACCTGAAACTATTAAACTACAACCCAGAACCCATGAATCTCGAAGACAGTTGTATAAAAATGTAGCTTATGAGGGGTGACAGTGGGATTGGGAATGCCATAAGGACCAAACTCCACTTTGTCTAGTTTATGGATGGATGTGTAGAAAAGTAGGGGAAGCAAACAAACAGACAAAGGTACCTAGTGTTCTTTTTTACTTCAATTGCTCTTTTTCACTCTAATTATTATTCTTGTTATTTTTGTGTGTGTGCTAATGAAGGTGTCAGGGATTGATTTAGGTGATGAATGTACAACTATGTAATGGTACTGTAAACAATCGAAAGTACAATTTGTTTTGTATGACTGTGTGGTATGTGAATATATCTCAATAAAATGATGATTAAAAAAAAAAAAAAAAAAAAAAAGCTTTGCTTATTTGGTCAGCATCCTTCATCAAGTAGGAGAATGAAAGAGTGAGTGTGCATTCTCCACTGTTATTACTAAGTACTCCAACAATCAAGCACACTATAATCAGGGTAAAATTATGCCTCTCCCCAATGACAAAAATAAATTAAAGGCTATATACAAACAGTGATCCTATCAAGAACAGTGTGAATTATGGTTGCTATCCTTTTCATTCTACCCTTTATAATATATAGAGTATATAATTCTTAAATCTTATATATATGATTCAAAAATTAAGGGCACTCCCTAAGGAGCTGGGGGAAAATGTGGAAGTGTTGGACTTCCTCACCTGGACTGTTGCTGATGTTCTCACAAACAGTGAAGACTGGTGGTTTGGTGCACCGAGCGCTCTATCATGGGACTTGCCCTTATGAAGCTCATTACTGCAAAGGAGAGGCTAAACCTTCATATAATTATGCCTAAGAGTCTCCCCCTGAGTACGTCTTTGTTGCTCAGATGTGGCCCCCTCTCTCTCTCTCACTAAGCCACCTTGGCAGGTGATCTCACTGCCCTCCCCACTACATGGGACCTGACTCCCAGGGGTGTAAATCTCCCTGGCAACGCAGGATATGACACCGGGATGAATGTGGACCCGGCATCATGGGATTGAGAACATCTTCTTGACCAAAAGGGGGATGCAAAATGAAATGAAATAAAGTTTCAGTGGCTGAGAGATTTCACATGGAGTCGAGAGGTCACTCTGGTGGGCATTCTTATGCACTACATAGACACCCCTTTTTAGGTTGTAATGTATTGGAATAGCTAGAAGCAAATACCTGAAACTATCAAACTGCAACCCAGTAGTCTGGACTCCTGAAGACAACTGTATAATAATGCAGCTTACAAGGGGTGACAGTGTGATTGTGAAAACCTTGTGGATTGCACTCCCTTTATCTAGTGTATGGATGGACAAGTAGAAAAATGGAGACAGAAACTAAATGGAAAATAGGGTGGGATGGGGGTGATTTGGGTGTCCTCTTTTACTTTTATTTTTTATTCTTATTCTGATTCTTTCTGATGTAAGGAAAATGTTCAAAAATGGATTGGGGTGATGAATGCATAACTATATGATGGTACTGTGAACTGATTGTACACTATGGATGATTATATTGTATGTGAATATAGTTCAATAAAACTGAATTTAATAAAAAAAAATAAGGGGACAGAGATGATATTGTGAACCAGTGATTGCATATTTCGGATGGTTTCTCTCTTGTGTGAATATGTCTCAATAAAATTGCATAAAAAAATTAAGGGCACCAAATCTCCACTTCCAGGTATGGCAAGGTAGTACCAGAGTAACAGACAAGTTAGTGCCAGACTAACACTCTCACCATAAAAAGTTACAAACTAGACAAAATACAGAAAATAACTGTTTCTGAGAAGTCGGACAACAGCACGGGACTGTGATACCTGAGAGAAGGGAAACAATTGAGGTGTCTCACAATTAACCTACACTCTGGCTAGCAGCATTTTCCTGGCTACAACACAGGGAGGAAGAAATAAATAAAGCACAGCAAGTCTTACTGAAAAGTGGAGAAAAGAGAGCAGAGTTGAGGGCTGAAAAGGTGGCTGGAATTTGCAAGGCAAAGTACCAGAAAAGAGGGATCTGTGCAGAAAATTAAGTTCCAGAAAGTTCAATTGGGGTCTACTTGAGTCCTTAGCTGAATACCAGGCTGTACATGAACAGGGGAAAACTCCTCAAGGATAGGCAGAGAACAATTATCAAGGGAGCTGTGAGCTGAATGGAGATTCTGGGGATCACACAGTGCTAACAGTTATTCAAGTTCCAAGTAACCAGAGTGGAGAGTTCTTATTGACTACCCACTGCATTCAGTTCAGACCCAAGAAAGGCTATGCCTTAAAAGAAGGGTTACTGTAACCCTAGAATAAGGACAACTCTTGACCCACACTAAAAAAGCTTAAAATCAAGCTGATTTCACAAGTAAATTAATTGTCAAAATAAAACTCAACAGTCCTTAAAGGAAGACAACAAAATCTGGAAACTCAACAATCTAGCACAATAGGTAGGATAGATAATTTCTAGAGCACTCAAAAAAGCAGGAAAATTTCATCCATAACCAGGGGAAAAATCAATTAATAGAAACAGATCCAGAAATGAAACAGATGTTAGAATAAGCATATAAGGACTTAAAAAGAAACTATTAGAAATATGCCCAAAGATTTGAAGATAAACATGAATATAATGAGGGAATAGTTAGGGAATCTCAGTAGAGACATGAAAACTGTAAAGAAAACCAAATAAAAGTTCTAGAACTAAAAAAACATACGCTCGGAAATGAAAAATTCAATGGACAGTCTTAACAGATTGGATAGTGCAGAAGAAATCTCTGAACTCAAAGATACAGGAATAGAAATTATAACACTGGAGAACCAGCACAACAATAACAACTGCAACAACAGTAAATAGAGCCTCAAACTGCTGTGGGAAGAATGTAAGTATACACCTGAAACTGGAGTACCAGAAAGAAAATGGAGCAGTAAAAATATTTGAAGAAATAATGACCAAAAGTTTTCCAAATTTGATGAAATTATAAACCCATGGATCTAAAAAGTTCAAGAAGCTCAAAGTAAGATAAGTACAAAGAAAATTAAATCTAGACAAATAATAATTAAATTGCAAAAACCAAAGATAAAAAGGAGTATCTTAAAAGAAGAAGAAGAAAAAGACATATTACATGTAGGGAAAAATGGTTATAGTGACAGCTAATTTCTATTAAGAAACAATGCAAGCCAAAACACAATATGAATCAACAATTTCAAAATGCCAAAAGGAAAGAAACCCTGTCAACTTAGAATTTTTATATCCAGTGAAAATAGCCTCTAAAAATGAAAGTGAAACAAAGACATTCTCAGGGAAACAAAGGCTGAATTTGTCACCAACAGACCCACACTACAAGAAATAATAAAGGAAGTTCTTCAGACTGGAGGAAAATGATACAAGACAGAAACTCAAATTTACTCAAAGAGATGAAGAGTACTGGAACTGGTAAATATGGAGGGAAATGTAACATACTTTATTTTCTCAGTTCTTAATTTTGTTGAAAGGTAATTACTGTTTAACACAAAAATAACAATTTACTGTGGGATTTATAAAGTGCTATTCATGATACCAATAGCATGAAAGATGGGAGAGAATAAATAAAAATACACTATTATAAGGTTCTTACATTGTATGTGAAGTGATAGAATATTAAGTCGTATTAGACACTAAAAAGGTAAAGATTCATACTGCAAAATCTTAGGGCAACCAGTAATAAAGCAAAGCAGTATAGGTAAAAAGCCAATAAAGGAGATAAATCAGAATACTAAAAAATCTTAAATTAATCCAACAGAAGGAAAGGAAGAACAAAGGAAAAAAGAATTAAGAGCACAAACAGAAAAAAATTGGAAGAGGGTAGCCTTAAATACAACCATACCAGTAATTACATTAAATACAGATGGAATAAACACTTAAAAGGCAGACTGGATAAAATAGCTAGACACAAATATATGCTGTTTACAACAGACGTAGGTTAAATATGAAGACCGAGAAGCTGGAGTAGTTATATTAATATCAGGAAACAAAAGAAAAAGAAGGAGTATTATAAAAGATAAAATATGAAATTCATAATGATAAAATGGTTAATTAAGTCAATAAAATCATAGTAATCCTACATGTGTATGTACCTAATACCAGAGCTTCAAAAATACATGAATCAAACCCTGAGAGAACTAAAAGAAGAAACAGACACATTCACAATTATACTTGGAGGTTTTAACAAATGTTCTCCCTGTGTCTGATAGAATAAGAGGACAAAAAATCTGCAAGGCTACAGAATATGTGCGCAACACTTAACCCAACTGTCATTCATCAAGCATTACGTTCAACAACTGCAGAGCGTACACTCTTTCCAAGTGCATATGGAACATTCAGATCGTGTGATGAGCCATAAAACTCCCAATAAATTTCAAATTATTTAAATCATGCAGCAATTTAGATTCCATAATGGAACTAAATTAGAAAAAACAAAAGGGTATCTTGAAAATTGTTAAATACTTGGAAATTAAAAAACATACTTTTTAGTAACTCAGTGGATAAAAGATATCAGAAGGAAAATTAGAATATATTTTGAATTGGATGTTAATGAATTTTTTTTAAAAAAAATAGAAATTTGTAGGATGGAGCAAAAGCAGGGCTTGGAGGAAAATTTATAGCTTTAAATTATTTTAGAAAAGAAGGTTTAAACTTAATAAACCAAGCCCCACATTAGGAAACAGAAAAAGAGCAACTAAGATCAAAAGTAGAATGAAAGAATTCAAAATGGAAATCAGTGATACAGAAATCAAATGAATATTTTAAAAATAAATAAAAGCAAAAGTTGCCTCTTTGAAAGCACTGATACAGTGGATAAACCCTAGGCTAGAATGATAAAGAAAACCACATAACATCAGAAATGAAAGAGGGGACATTGATATAGCTGCTGGAGAAATAAATAAATATTATGAATGACTTTATGCCAATCAAAATGACAACTCAGATCAAAGTCACAAATTACCAAAAGTAATGCAATAAGAAACAGAAGGCCAGAATAATTCAATATATACTAAAGAAACTGAATTTGAAATTAAAAACTTTGCTGTAAAGAAAGCTCCATACCTGATGGCTACAATGGTGAATTATATTAAACATTTAAGGAAGAAATAATATAATTCTTATAAAAACTCTTTCAGAAAATAGAGACTCTTTTATAAAAAAGGAAAGCTGAGCAAACTTCTTAATTCATTCTATGAGGGCTGATACCAAACCAGATAAGGACATTACAAACAAAAAAATAACAGAAAATGTTCTTCATGGCTACAGAAACAAAAATCTTTAATTAAATATTAGTTACTGGAATCTAGCACTAGGTATAATAAAGATGAGATCTCACAAGGAAGTAAAATTTATACCTGGAATGCAAAGTTGCTTTAGTATTAAAAAAAAAATCAATCAATGTAATTCATCACATTAACAGAATCAAGGAGAAAAAGCACATGATCATCTCAACAAAGACAGAAAAGGCATCTGGCAAAATCAAATACCCATCAGGATAAAAACTCTCAGCAAAACTAGGGAGAGAAAGACATTATCTCAACTTGAAAAGGAAATTCACAAAAAGTTATTACAGCTAGCATCACACTTAATGGAGAAATACCGAACAGTTCTCCCTAAAATCAGGAACAGGACAAGGATATCCAATCTTACCACTTGTTTTAAACAATGTACTGCAGGTCCTACTCAAGGCAATAAAGCAAGAAAAAGAAATATGAGGGCAAGAAGTAAAACTGTTTTTATGTGTAGACAGCATGATAATGACTTACTATGGAAAATCCTAAAGAATCTATAAGAAACTAGAACTAGTAAGTGAAGTGAGCAAAGTTTTTATTAGGATACAAGGTAAACTCTGGTCAAAAAGTATAATAGGAACCAGACTAGTCTTCCACCTGAAACTAAAAAGTCAGACAAAATAAATAAAAGTTTTCAGATACTGGACATTAGGCAATGCAGGAGGGTGACTGCTGAGAGAGAGGAAACAAATGAGGCCCTAAGATTGCTCCAGCTTAGTGCCTGGAGAGTGTCCAGGACACCGTGCAGTGAAAGGGAATCCAGGTAGGGTCAGTCAGTCCTCCCGAGTTGAGAAGACAAAGCCTGAAGCCCAGGCAAGCCACAGTGGCTGGAGTTCACTGGGCAAGATATCAAAGAATAGAGAGCTGCACAGAGAAAAAACTCCAGAGATCTGCAGAAGGTCCACTTTGAGTTTTCACCTGAGTACTGTCAGCACATGTATGTGAGGATACCCAATGCCAGGGAAAGAACTACCCATTAAGAGCCGAGAGAACAATCTCTGGAGCTCACACAGAGCCAGGAATAGTTTGTGTTCTCACTATACCGTGGGGAAAGTGATGTAATTAACAGAGCACTGGGTAAAGTACTAGGAAGAAGGCAAAATTAGTCCTAAACTAAAGGCTGCTCTAGTCCAACTCAACAAATCTTAAAAGAAGATTTATCAAAAAGATAAAACTGTAGGGTTGCCAGACAAAATACAGGATGCCCAATTAAATTTTTTTATATTTAACATAAATAATATTTCTTTAGTATTAATATGCTCCAAATATTTTGAAATCCTAATTTAACTTGGTGTTCTGTATTTTTATTTGCTAAATCTGGGAACCCTATCAAACTGTTTCCAAGAAACTTAACTGAATCCCAGAATAAGAATATTTATTGAAATACAAATTAGCCAGCACCTAATTAGGTAAATTTCACAATATCTGGCATCCAATAAAAAATTAGCAGGCATATACAAAGAAGTAGGAAATCATAGACATAGACTTGGAAATAACACAGATGACAGAATTAGCAGACAAGGACATTAAAGCAGTTATAACCATATTCTTTATGTTCAAGAAGGAGGAGGAAATGTTGATTATGTATGTCAAGCCATGAAAGATATAAAAAATGGCCTAAACTAAACTTCTAGAGATGAAATATACCATATCTGAGATGAACTATGTACTGGATGGGATCAACAGCAGATTAGATTCTGCAGAAAAAAGATTAGAGAATTTGGAGACGTAGCAACGGAAATTACCCAAGCAGCAAAGAGTCAATATACAAAAATCAATTGTATTTCTACCAATGAACAACTGAAAAATAAAATTAAAAGAACAATAACATTTATAATAGCACCAATATATGATCAAGTCATTTCACTTTTATGTTTTTACCCAAGAGAAATGAAGACATATGCCCACACAAAGTCTTTATCTATAATAGCCCCAAAGTGGAAATAACCAAAATGTCCATCAACAGGATAATGGATAAATAAATTGTGGTTTACTCATACATTACAATACTATTCAGCAATAAAAAGAAATTAATTGCTGCTACAACTAACATGGATGAATACCTGAAACACAGGTTAAGCGAAAGAAGTCAGGAAAAAAGAATGAGTTCATCATCAGTGATTTCATTTATATGAGGTTTTAGAAAGGGCAGAGCTAAAGTATGGAGAAAAAAATTAAGAACAGTGATTGCTGGGGGAGCACAGGATGAGGGAGTGCACATGCATGGTTAGTGATGGAGGGTGGGGCACAAGGGAGCTTTCTGGGATGACGGGAGTGTTCTACATCTTGAATCAGGTGAGAGTTACACAACAATATGCAGTTGTCAAAACTGATCAAACTGCTCAACTGAGATTTCTGCAGTGTCTTTAAATTATATTAAGGAATTAAAAGGAAAAAAAAAGGTGAGTGATACTGGAATTTCATTCCAAATGTTTAAAATGTTTGGTCTGAATCTGAGTTGAAAGATAGATTCCAAATGCTAGGATTCCATTAAATAAAATACCTATCAGTAGTCTAGTCTTCATCCTTTTCCTTAGACCCAAGGAACCTACATTAATAATTTAGACATTTATCAAGACTGATAAACTGCAGTACTGTAAGTACACATCAAAGGAGTAAATGTGATAATTAAGGAAGTTGTAGAGCTGAAAGTGGAGGGCATTTAGGGAGTGACTGATAATGGATATGAGGGTTGCTTTTTCGGGTGATAAAAATGATCTAAAATTGATGTACAACTCTGTGAATATGCTAAAAACCACTGACATGTACATTACACTTGGGTGTATTGTATGGTATATGAATTGTATCTTAATAAAGCTGTGTTAGATATATTAAAAAAAAAAAGGATATATACTTAAAATAAAAGCTTAGGCAAGATGGCAGACTGGTGAGCTGTATGTTTTAGTTACTCCTCCAGGAAAGTAGGTAGAAAGCCAGGAACTGCGTGGACTGGACACCACAGAGCAATCTGACTTTGGGCATACTTCATACAACACTCATGAAAACGTGGAACTGCTGAGATCAGCGAAATCTGTAAGTTTTTGCCGCCAGGGGACCCGCGCCCCTCCCTGCCAGGCTCAGTCCCAGGGGAGGAGGGGCTGTCAGATCCGGGAAGGAGAAGGGAGAACTGCAGTGGCTGCCCTTATTGGAAACTCATTCTACTGATTCAAACTCCAACCATAGATAGACTGAGACCAGACACCAGAGAATCTGAGAGCAGCCAGCCCAGCAGAGAGGAGACAGGCATAGAAAAAAAACAACACGAAAAACTCCAAAATAAAAGCGGAGGATTTTTGGAGTTCTGGTGAACATAGAAAGGGGAAGGGCCCTGAGGCGCATATGCAAATCCCGAAGAAAAGCTGATCTCTCTGCCCTGTGGACCTTTCCTTAATGGCCCTGGTTGCTTTGTCTCTTAGCATTTCAATAACCCATTAGATCTCTGAGGAGGGCCCGTTTTTTTTGTTTGTTTGTTTGTTTTTTTTTAATCCTTTTTTCTTTTTCTAAAACAATTACTCTAAGAAGCCCAATACAGAAAGCTTCAAAGACTTGCTATTTGGGCAGGTCAAGTCAAGAGCAGAACTAGGAGAGCTCTGAGACAAAAGGCAATAATCCAGTGGCTGAGAAAATTCACTAAACACCACAACTTCCCAAGAAAAGGGGGGTGTCCGCTCACAGCCATCATCCTGGTGGACAGGAAACACTCCTGCCCATCGCCAGCCCCATAGCCCAGAACTGCCCCAGACAACCCAGTGTGACGGAAGTGCTTCAAATAACAGGCACACACCACAAAACTGGGCGTGGACATTAGCCTTCCCTGCAACCTCAGCTGATTGTCCCAGAGTTGGGAAGGTAGAGCAGTGTGAATTAACAAAGCCCCATTCAGCCATCATTTCAGCAGACTGGGAGCCTCCCTACACAGCCCAGCAGCCCAGAACTGCCCTGGGGGGACGGCACTCACCTGTGACATAGCACAGCCATCCCTCAACAGAGGACCCGGGGTGCACGGCCTGGAAGAGGGACCCACTTGCAAGTCTCAGGAGCCATACGCCAATACCAAGGACTTGTGGGTCAGTGGCACAGACAAACTGTGGCAGGACTGAACTGAAGGATTACACTATTGCAGCAGCTTTAAAACTCTAGGATCACCACGGAGATTTGATTGTTAGAGCCACCCCACCTCCCTGACTGCCCAGAAACACGCCCCATATACAGGGCAGGCAACACCAACTACACACGCAAGCTTGGTACACCAATTGGACCCCACAAGACTCACTCCCCCACTCACCAAAAAGGCTAAGCAGGGGAGAACTGGCTTGTGGAGAACAGGTGGTTCGTGGACGCCACCTGCTGGTTAGTTAGAGAAAGTGTACTCCACGAAGCTGTAGATCTGATAAATTAGAGATAAGGACTTCAATTGGTCTACAAATCCTAAAAGAACCCTATCAAGTTCAGCAAATGCCACGAGGCCAAAAACAACAGAAAATTATAAAGCATATGAAAAAACCAGACGATATGGATAACCCAAGCCCAAGCACCCAAATCAAAAGACCAGAAGAGACACAGCACCTAGAGCAGCTACTCAAAGAACTAAAGATGAACAATGAGACCATAGTACGGGAGATAAAGGAAATCAAGAAGACCCTAGAAGAGCATAAAGAAGACATTGCAAGACTAAATAAAAAAATGGATGATCTTATGGAAATTAAAGAAACTGTTGACCAAATTAAAAACATTCTGGACACTCATAGTACAAGACTAGAGGAAGTTGAACAACGAATCAGTGACCTCGAAGATGACAGAATGGAAAATGAAAGCATAAAAGAAAGAATGGGGAAAAAAACTGAAAAAATCGAAATGGACCTCAGGGATATGATAGATAATATGAAACGTCCAAATATAAGACTCATTGGTGTCCCAGAAGGGGAAGGAAAGGGTAAAGGTCTAGGAAGAGTATTCAAAGAAATTGTTGGGGAAAACTTCCCAAATCTTCTAAACAACATAAATACACAAATCATAAATGCTCAGCGAACTCCAAATAGAATAAATCCAAATAAACCCACTCCAAGACATATACTGATCACACTGTCAAACACAGAAGAGAAGGAGCAAGTTCTGAAAGCAGCAAGAGAAAAGCAATTCACCACATACAAAGGAAACAGCAGAAGACTAAGTAGTGACTACTCAGCAGCCACCATGGAGGCAAGAAAGCAGTGGCACGATATATTTAAAATTCTGAGTGAGAAAAATTTCCAGCCAAGAATACTTTATCCAGCAAAGCTCTCCTTCAAATTTGAGGGAGAGCTTAAATTTTTCACAGACAAACAAATGCTGAGAGAATTTGCTAACAAGAGACCTGCCCTACTGGAGATACTCAAGGGAGCCCTACAGACAGAGAAACAAAGAAAGGACAGAGAGACTTGGAGAAAGGTTCAGTACTAAAGAGATTCGGTATGGGTACAATAAAGGATATTAATAGACAGAGGGGAAAAATATGACAAACATAAACCAAAGGATAAGATGGCTGATTCAAGAAATGCCTTCACGGTTATAACGTTGAATGTAAATGGATTAAACTCCCCAATTAAAAGATATAGATTCGCAGAATGGATCAAAAAAAATGAACCATCAATATGTTGCATACAAGAGACTCATCTTAGACACAGGGACACAAAGAAACTGAAAGTGAAAGGATGGAAAAAAATATTTCATGCAAGCTACAGCCAAAAGAAAGCAGGTGTAGCAATATTAATCTCAGATAAAATAGACTTCAAATGCAGGGATGTTTTGAGAGACAAAGAAGGCCACTACGTACTAATAAAAGGGGCAATTCAGCAAGAAGAAATAACAATGGTAAATGTCTATGCACCCAACCAAGGTGCCACAAAATACATGAGAGAAACACTGGCAAAACTAAAGGAAGCAATTGATGTTTCCACAATAATTGTGGGAGACTTCAACACATCACTCTCTCCTATAGATAGATCAACCAGACAGAAGACCAATAAGGAAATTGAAAACCTAAACAATCTGATAAATGAATTAGATTTAACAGACATCTACAGGACATTACATCCCAAATCACCAGGATACACATACTTTTCTAGTGCTCATGGAACTTTCTCCAGAATAGATCATATGCTGGGACATAAAACAAGCCTCAATAAATTTAAAAAGATTGAAATTATTCAAAGCACATTCTCTGACCACAATGGAATACAATTAGAAGTCAATAACCATCAGAGACTTAGAAAATTCACAAATACCTGGAGGTTAAACAACACACTCCTAAACAATCAATGGGTTAAAGAAGAAATAGCAAGAGAAATTGCTAAATATATAGAGACGAATGAAAATGAGAACACAACATACCAAAACCTATGGGATGCAGCAAAAGCAGTGCTAAGGGGGAAATTTATAGCACTAAACGCATATATTAAAAAGGAAGAAAGAGCCAAAATCAAAGAACTAATGGATCAACTGAAGAAGCTAGAAAATGAACAGCAAACCAATCCTAAACCAAGTAGAAGAAAAGAAATAACAAGGATTAAAGCAGAAATAAATGACACAGAGAACAAAAAAACAATAGAGAGGATAAATATCACCAAAAGTTGGTTCTTTGAGAAGATCAACAAGATTGACAAGCCCCTAGCTAGACTGACAAAATCAAAAAGAGAGAAGACCCATATAAACAAAATAATGAATGAAAAAGTGGACATAACTGCAGATCCTGAAGAAATTAAAAAAATTATAAGAGGATACTATGAACAACTGTATAGCAACAAACTGGATAATGTAGAGGAAATGGACAACTTCCTGGAAACATATGAACAACCTAGACTGACCAGAGAAGAAATAGAAGACCTCAACCAACCCATCACAAGCAAAGAGATCCAATCAGTCATCAAAAATCTTCCCACAAAGAAATGCCCAGGGCCAGATGGCTTCACAGGGGAATTCTACCAAACTTTCCAGAAAGAACTGACACCAATCTTACTCAAACTCTTTCAAAACATTGAAGAAAAGGGAACACTACCTAACTCATTTTATGAAGCTAACATCAATCTAATACCAAAACCAGGCAAAGATGTTACAAAAAAGGAAAACTACCGGCCAATCTCCCTAATGAATATAGATGCAAAAATCCTCAACAAAATACTTGCAAATCGAATCCAAAGACACATTAAAAAAATCATACACCATGACCAAGTGGGGTTTATTCCAGGCATGCAAGGATGGTTCAACATAAGAAAATCAATCAATGTATTACAACACATTAACAAGTCAAAAGGGAAAAATCAATTGATCATCTCAATAGATGCTGAAAAAGCATTGGACAAAATCCAACATCCCTTTTTGATAAAAACACTTCAAAAGGTAGGAATTGAAGGAAACTTCCTCAACATGATAAAGAGCATATATGAAAAACCCACAGCCAGCATAGTACTCAATGGAGAGAGACTGAAAGCCTTCCCTCTAAGATCAGGAACAAGACAAGGATGCCCGCTGTCACCACTGTTATTCAACATTGTGCTGGAAGTGCTAGCCAGGGCAATCCGGCAAGACAAAGAAATAAAAGGCATCCAAATTGGAAAAGAAGAAGTAAAACTGTCATTGTTTGCAGATGATATGATCTTATATCTAGAAAACCCTGAGAAATCGACAACACAGCTACTAGAGCTAATAAACAAATTTAGCAAAGTAGCGGGATACAAGGTCACATAAGTCAGTAATGTTTCTATATGCTAGAAATGAACAAACTGAAGAGACACTCAAGAAAAAGATACCATTTTCAATAGCAACTAAAAAAATCAAGTACCTAGGAATAAACTTAACCAAAGATGTAAAAGACCTATACAAAGAAAACTACATAACTCTACTAAAAGAAATAGAAGGGGACCTTAAAAGATGGACAAATATTCCATGTTCATGGATAGGAAGACTAAATGTCATTAAGATGTCAATTCTACCCAAACTCATCTACAGATTCAATGCAATCACAATCAAAATTCCAACAACCTACTTTGCAGACTTGGAAAAGCTAGTTATCAAATTTATTTGGAAAGGGAAGATGCCTCAAATTGCTAAAGACACTCTAAAAAAGAAAAACGAAGTGGGAGGACTTACACTCCCTGACTTTGAAGCTTATTATAAAGCCACAGTTGCCAAAACAGCATGGTACTGGCACAAAGATAGACATATAGATCAATGGAATCGAATTGAGAATTCGGAGATAGACCCTCAGATCTATGGCCGACTGATCTTTGATAAGGCCCCCAAAGTCACTGAACTGAGTCATAATGGTCTTTTCAACAAATGGGGCTGGGAGAGTTGGATATCCATATCCAAAAGAATGAAAGAGGACCCCTACCTAACCCCCTACACAAAAATTAACTCAAAATGGACCAAAGATCTCAATATAAAAGAAAGTACCATAAAACTCCTAGAAGATAATGTAGGAAAACATCTTCAAGACCTTGTATTAGGCGGCCACTTCCTAGACTTTACACCCAAAGCACAAGCAACAAAAGAAAAAATAGATAAATGGGAACTCCTCAAGCTTAGAAGTTTCTGCACCTCAAAGGAATTTCTCAAAAAGGTAAAGAGGCAGCCAACTCAATGGGAAAAAATTTTTGGAAACCATGTATCTGACAAAAGACTGATATCTTGCATATATAAAGAAATCCTACAACTCAATGACAATAGTAAAGTCGGCCCAATTATAAAATGGGCAAAAGATATGAAAAGACAGTTCTCTGAAGAGGAAATACAAATGGCCAAGAAACACATGAAAAAATGTTCAGCTTCACTAGCTATTAGAGAGATGCAAATTAAGACCACAATGAGATACCATCTAACACCGGTTAGAATGGCTGCCATTAAACAAACAGGAAACTACAAATGCTGGAGGGGATGTGGAGAAATTGGAACTCTTATTCACTGTTGGTGGGACTGTATAATGGTTCAGCCACTCTGGAAGTCAGTCTGGCAGTTCCTTAGAAAACTAGATATAGAGTTACCATTCGACCCAGCGATTGCACTTCTCTGTATATACCCGGAAGATCGGAAAGCAGTGACACGAACAGATATCTGCACGCCAATGTTCATAGCAGCATTATTCACAATTGCCAAAAGATGGAAACAACCCAAATGTCCTTCAACAGATGAGTGGATAAATAAAATGTGGTATATACACACGATGGAATACTACGCGGCAGTAAGAAGGAACGATCTCGTCAAACATATGACAACATGGATGAACCTTGAAGACATAATGCTAAGCAAAGTAAGCCAGGCACAAAAAGAGAAATATTATATGCTACCACTAATGTGAACTTTGAAAAATATAAAACAAATGGCTTATAATGTAGAATGTAGGGGAACTAGCAATAGAGAGCAATTAAGGAAGGGGGAACAATAATCCAAGAAGAACAGATAAGCTATTTAACGTTCTGGGGATGCCCAGGAATGACTAGGGTCTGTTAATTTGTGATGGATATAGTAGGAGCAAGTTCACAGAAATGTTGCTATATTAGGTAACTTTCTTGGGGTAAAGTAGGAACATGTTGGAAGTTAAGCAGTTATCTTAGGTTAGTTGTCTTTTTCTTACTCCCTTGTTATGGTCTCTTTGAAATGTTCTTTTATTGTATGTTTGTTTTCTTTTTAACTTTTTTTTCATACAGTTGATTTAAAAAAGAAGGGGAAGTTAAAAAAAAAAAAAGGGAAAAAAAAAAGATGCAGTGCCCCCTTGAGGAGCCTGTGGAGAATGCAGGGGTATTCGCCTACCCCACCTCCATGGTTGCTAACATGACCACAGACATAGGGGACTGGTGGTTTGATGGGTTGAGCCCTCTACCACAGGTTTTACCCTTGGGAAGACGGTTGCTGCAAAGGAGAGGCTAGGCCTCCCTATGGTTGTGCCTAAGAGCCTCCTCCCGAATGCCTCTTTGTTGCTCAGATGTGGCCCTGTCTCTCTAGCTAAGCCAACTTGAAAGGTGAAATCACTGCCCTCCCCCCTACGTGGGATCAGACACCCAGGGGAGTGAATCTCCCTGGCAACGTGGAATATGACTCCCGGGGAGGAATGTAGACCTGGCATCGTGGGACGGAGAACATCTTCTTGACCAAAAGGGGGATGTGAAAGGAAATGAAATAAGCTTCAGTGGCAGAGAGATTCCAAAAGGAGCCGAGAGGTCACTCTGGTGGGCACTCTTATGCACACTTTAGACAACCCTTTTTAGGTTCTAAAGAATTGGGGTAGCTGGTGGTGGATACCTGAAACTATCAAACTACAACCCAGAACCCATGAATCTCAAAGACAGTTGCATAAAAATGTAGCTTATGAGGGGTGACAAGGGGATCGGGAAAGCCATAAGGACCACACTCCACTTTGTCTAGTTTATGGATGGATGAGTAGAAAAATAGGGGAAGGAAACAAACAGACAAAGGTACCCAGTGTTCTTTTTTACTACAATTGCTCTTTTTCACTCTAATTATTATTCTTGTTATTCTTGTGTGTGTGCTAATGAAGGTGTCAGGGATTGATTTGGGTGATGAATGTACAACTATGTAATGGTACTGTGAACAATCGAAAGTACGATTTGTTTTGTATGACTGCGTGGTATATGAATATATCTCAATAAAATGAAGATTAAAAAAAAAAAAAAAAAAAAAAAAAAGACATAATGCTGAGCAAAATAAGCCAGGCACAAAAAGAGACATATTGTATGTTACCACTAATGTGAATTCTGTGAAAAATGTACAATGTTTTATACTGTAGAATGTAGGGGACCTAGAGATACCAATTAGTGGAGGGGGAATGATAATCTAATAAGAACAGATAAACTATGGAGGGTAATCTCAATGTTATGGGAATGCTCAGGAATGATTATGGTTTGTAAACTTTCTTGGATATAGTAAGATCATGTTGGAAGCAATAGAGTTATTTTAGGTTTTTTCTTCTCTTATTCCTTTGTTTACTTAGGGGTTGTTAATTTTCTTGGGGTATGGTAGGAACATGTTGGAAGCAATGTAGCTATTTTAGATTATTTGTTTTTCTTACTCCTCTGTTTGGACATGGTTTATTAATTTTCTTGGGGTATGGTAGGAACATATTGGAAGCAAAGTAATTATTTTAGGTTATTTGTTTTCCTTAATCCATTGCTTTGTTTGAAATGTTGTGGGGTTTTTTTGGTTGTTGTTTGCCTGTTTGTTTTTAATTTTTTGATAAACAAAGTTAAAAAATTGAAAAAAAATCAGTAGAAAAATGGGAGTAAAAACTAAATGACAAATAGGGTGGGATGGGGGGATGCTTTGGGTATTCTCTTTTCACTTTTATTTTTTATTCTTATTCTGATTCTTTCTGATGTAAGGAAAATGTTCAGAAATAGATTGTGGTGATGAACGCATAACTATATGATCATACTGTGAACAGTTGATTGTATACCATGGATGAGTGTATGGTTTGTGAATATATTTCAATAAAACTGAATTAAAAAAAATAAAAATAAAAAAAAAAATAAAAGCTTAGCTTCCCCCCCAAAAAAAAAAAAAAAAAAAAAGACTCTACACTAAAAGAACTTCCCAGTTAGGCAATTAACATAGGCAATGCATGTTAGTGAATGACAAAAATATACATGATACTTCGCTGTATATTTTTATACAGTGAAGTATTTTTAACTAAAAATTTGTTTTATCAAAATTATTCTCTAAATTAAACCAAATCCAGATTTAGAAATCATATACCTTTTAAAGTGTAACCTCCTTCAAAGGTATACTTTCCCATAACATAAGAGGAATTACTGTTCTGAACTACAGTACAATGCAAATAACTCAGAGAATATTAAAGAGCTATAATAAGTAAAGTAGACCAAATAAACCTACATCAGGTTCTAGAGTCACACAACGCTGAAATGCCTTTGCTGAACCTTCATAGTCTTCCAGGGCCAAATAGGCGCAGCCTAGGGAAAACCACACTCCGAGCTGCAAAGATCAAAAGTCAAAGTCATCAAACACATAGATACATTTTTAGCATATAATCTGAAAAGTATTAAGATAATACCAACAAACACATTACTATACTAAGAATGCAATGCTATACAATAAATATCTGCCTTACACTTTATGTTAGTTTAAATGTAGGAAATTTAGCAGTGAAGACGAGTTTTTTCCATGTAATTTTCAAATCTAATAAAATCCTGAAAGCCTTTGCAACATCTTTTGCCAACGAAGATCGTACTTTGTAATAATCTAACTCCATCAAAGCAATGAAAAGCTCTGTTAGCCTTTATATTAGAGTCTGATACTATAAACCTGGGATTAACCATCATTTTTACTAAGCATCTACTATGTATAAAGTATATAAAGTATCAGGAGATTTACAACCGGCGAACATATTATACATTTAAAAAGAATAATTTCTGCCTTCATCTTCAAGTTAGACCAGAAGTACTTCTGTGGTTTAACCAAGAGCCAAACTGCCCTAGGATATATTTCCTTAGACAGGCCTGGAGATAATTTGGAAAAAGCAGGCTCAGAACCTGGATTACCAAACAGTCATTCAAAATGTATAGCCTGATGTTTCTCACAGCTCAGCACCACAAATAGTGCTGATGATATACTTCTAAGGTATGACACTGGCACAGAGAGTTGACAACAGAAGAGTACACAGGAAAAATCTACACATTGTGTACTAGGGACTATAATTATTAGGAATACCATACTGTATAAAAGTTTCACTCACTAAGTTTATTCGTCAGAAACTTAAGTGCCCCTATGCCAGCTAAGTTCTGAAACCCAGGGGCAATAGCCTTTTCAGGAACATCAAGTAGATAAGTCCCCTTTGCTCATAAAGTTGACACTCCTTTTCAACAGAAACATGTTAGGGTGGTCACTGCCCAGACATCCCTAAAGATTGGGAAAGTGATTAAACTAGAGGAAGGGGTAGCGACAGGCAAGATGGAATTTAACCAAGGATTATGAATACTGAATCTTTATATAATTTTCCTTTTCTTAGTTGCTAGGATACTAGAATAGTTGGAAGGAAAAAATTGAAACGGTCGAACTATAACCCGTAACACGCTTTGAAATGTGTTCTATAGCTACTTGTTAAATTGTAATTTGAAAGCTATACCTTTTTGTACATATGTTAGATTTCCGTAAGGTAATGACTGAAACTATGGTACTATAACTCATAGTAACTTTGGAAATTTCCTATATATCTACTAGTTAAATCATACTTTGAAAGATAGTACCTTTTTTATATATTTTATATTTCATAATAAGGAAATAACTGAAACTGTGGAATTGTAAACTATAATATTCTTTGAAATTTGCTCTTTAACTACTTGTTAAATTGCACTTGGAAAGTTATCCCTGTTATATATAATATATATATTATATTCTATAATAAAAAAATATGATAAAAAACTGTATAGCCTCACTTGTGTCAATAAGATTTGTAATGACTGAGTTTTAGAAAACAGGTAAATTAGGAAGTGGCTATTCAATTTACAAAGGAATTCTTTACATCATAGGGTTTCCTTAAAATTCAATGGCCCATATCAAAAGGAAGATAAAACTGATAAAAATTCAATGAAATTAGTCAGAAATACAGCTATTCACAAGCCAAGTTTGTTTTCCTTCGAGACATAATCAGAAAACCAGCCATGGAATGAAGTCTACTTTCTTACTCACTTCCAGTATTTAGGCAGGGTTCCAGCTGATAAATTTAGTCGAACACTTTATGGTCGGATAGGAAATGAGGTGCTTTGTTATCTGTCCACAGCCCTCTGTAGGGGCAGAGTAGAAGGCTGCCTCCATGTCACTCCTCCCTAGCCATTCCCACAAAACTGTCCCATATGGCTAGCTGAGGCCTGAAATGCCTTTAAGTTGATAGAGATTTTTAGCCAATAATTAGAGAAAAGGCTTCAAAAGCAGACATCTTTGGGCAATTTAACACTTTGCCTTGAATTCGCTGGAGGCTATAAATAACTGCTATCAGGAGCCTTTATGGAGAACAGATTTTGTGGAAGGAATAGGTACAGCCTGAAAGGGGGCGTGGGGTGTGGGGTGTGGTGGGAAGCAGGAGATGCGGAGGTACTAAGCTGAAACTAAAAGCTGCAAGTTCACTTTTCCAAATCAAGGGACTTCCAGCAACTCAAAAATTAGCTTGCTACTTTGTGTTTGTCTGGTTATTTACAGAATCAAATAAAAAGAGCTTCAATGTGGCCAAACCACACACTCACTAAACATGATACATTCTCAGAGGATCTAGTCTGATGCTAATTTAGAGTATATAAAACAGGCTCTCCAATTTCCAAGTAAGTTGAAAGTTTCAAAAACCTGTGTATTTCATCAATTCTAAGGTACGCTTTTTTCTACCATTTAACATCTCTAAAATAGAGATGCATCTTAAAAACCAATATTTGTCAGAATTTTACTGACAGCATTCTTTTTTCTATCCAAAGCAATACTTAAAATAAAGGTATCTCTTACAGTTGATGGCACCTTAGATCCAAAGAAATACGGCATAGCAAATTTACTCAGAATGAAGTATACCTCATTCCAAATTGCCCTCAAGGTTCTCAAAATCCATGTGCCCTGTGTGCTTTCTTCATCAGCAAAGAACAAAGTTCCCACAATACTATTTCCCATGTGCTGTTATAAAAATCAGCAAGTTTAAGATGTAAATAAGAACTTTATTTTTCAGTCCACCTGAAAACAAGACTTATAAAGGGTACACGTCCAAAATCAGTAATTATTTTACAGCTCTAAAACAAGGTGATGAGATCATTATTTAACTTCAAGTTTTTATAACAAGTTAATGTTTTGTAATCAGTATCTTGAAACCAAAACAAATTTAATGAAAATCAGACAGATGACCTAATTTAATACACAGTATATGGTTCTCTTTCCTTTTTCTTCCTGGTTATTTTTGTTGTTGTTTTAATAATTCATATTTGAAGGAAAATTCTAGGACCATTAACTGCTAGCAGATTTTCATTTTTGGATAACATATAATTATAATGGGTGATAATCTTTGCATACACTCTAATCTTTGAAATCATGTAAAGGCTCTTTTTTTTTTTTTTTTTTTTTAAACTCTAGGATCTAATTTATTGTGGCCCATAAATCAATAAACCATGAATACTGTGCTCACTATTATTCACTAGTATTACCAAGAGAGACTGGTATCTTGGTTAAGGAATGGTCATGCTCCCAAGAACAGAACATCATAAAAGAACATCAAAATAAAAAGCTCAAAAAAACTCTCAGTTGGTTCCCCAAAATAGAGTTGTATATGCTTAAGTACCAAAGATCTCTAGCTTCTTCCAATCCGGTGCTATCAGAAAGAAATACAATATGAGCCTCATTACATTTTCCTAGTAGCCATATTTAAAAAGTAAAAAGAAAAAGGCAAAATTAATTTTAGTAAAATGCTTTATTTAACTCAATATATCCAAAATGTTATTGTTTCAACATGTTATCAGTATACAAAATTATTAAGGAGATGTTTTGTATTTGTTTTTTCATACTAAGTCTTTGAAATCTGAGGAGGGTCTTATACTTACAGCATGTCACAGTTTCAACCAGCCACACTCCAGGTGCTCAACTGCCACATATGGCTAGTGGCTCGCATACTGGACAGCACAGGTCTACACTATTTCTCTGAAGCACTGACGTTGACCGGGGACACCCTGCACCCCTCCCTTCTTTCTCCAATACAAAACTACTTCCTCTGGCTGAGACCCTCCATTGGGCTACCACCTTTCATATACAGATCCTATAGTCATCCTGTTCTTCTCATTCCAAAGCAACTATAATAATTAGCATTTAATGAGCATCTGCCATAGGTCAGTCTTTCACATCTTAAGGATCTCAGAAAAGGTTTTAGAGAGAAGAACATGACTATAAACAGAAATTTGTACATGGTTTCTGGGTTAATGAGCTAAAGCACCATTTCTCCCCCATTTACTCCATTAAACAACAAAGCCAAAAGTAATAGTCCTAACAAGGAACAGCCAGTGCTGATTTACACTTCCCTATCTATAGTGGCTGAACAGATATTATTAAAGACGTCAATATGAACTAAGTTTACACATACTGAACTTCATATCTAATTCTTTCCCTTAGATGAACAAAACAACTCTACTTCATCACCTAACAACATACACAGCTTCAGGTTATAATGTACATCCATAACAGACAACACATCCCTGAATACCCAAAGGCATTTTCATTTCCTTAATTCTATAAACATGTATTAAGTATGCAGGGTGCTGGACAGAATACACAATGAATATGATAAAATCTGTACCCTCACAGAACAAGTCAGTCCTTAGGGGCCTGATTTCCAGCTCCAAGTCGAAGCAAATCTCCCCCATCTTCTTTTGAATATTACTATATAAAATCTTCTAAATACCTCCCCAAGCAGCCATGCTGTTAAAAAACAAAACAAAAAAAAAACAAAAAGCAAAACAAAAAACCCCACTAATGATCTGTACACCACGCCATTTACTCCTCACAACAATCCTGCAAGGGAGGTAATGTACCCTCACTGGGGAGATGAGGGAGGGTCACAGAGTCGATCAGGGATAGAGGAGGGATTCAACTCAGCAGGTGTGATTCCAAAGCCCATGCCTTTTCTCCTCAGCCACACTGCCTCCCACTACACCAATCTGTGTGCCCACAAGCCATGATTTATGGCAATACCATCCTTGTCACTGATAAAGAAGGGGAATAACTGTGCAGTTAACATGTGCTGGGAAAACCCAGGAGATCAATTTTCTAAGAACCAGAAGTGTATCTATTTTTTCCCGAGGCTCTCTTGACTGGGTTAGGCAGTGGACAAAGATGAAACAGAGGAGTGATGACCATGTTTAGCTGCAGGGAAGAACTAAAAGAAAACTTATCAAAGGGACTGGGCGATGAATGGAGCTAAATAATCATCTGAAAGAGAGGCTCTGGTTGAGATTTATGTAGAGCTTATTTCTAGGACAAATTGGGAGGGCAGGCTTTCTAAGGAAATGAATGACCTTTGGAAGCTGATAGTCCCAAGGAGAAATACAGAAGCAGGCCAACTATTTATTTTGAATGCAATGATGTCTGCCCTTAAAGAGTCATTTAAAGTTATTTTTACTTGTATGCTTGATAACATGGTCACTCTGAATTTTCTTCCTAAAACCAGCTAGGGAAACCGTGTTAATAGAAAAAAAAGCTGGCTGGGATTCAAGATATTCTGAGTAACTGTGTGACCTTGACTATGTCCCTTTGTCTCTGAGTCTCAATTCCCCAATTGTTAAAATGAGGCTAAAATTCCAAAGCTCCTTCAGATTCCCCAAATTCTGAAAACCCGTGATGACAGGGTTCGAAGGTATACTAGTGCCACCTAGTGACAAAAGAAGTGCACTGATACTATAAATACAATATTTAAAATTTATTTAGAATTAACAGGTTTGAAAAGAGTTAGAAACTTAGAAATCAATTTAAAAGAGGCCCAGAAGATAATGAGATCTAGAAAGGAAGTAATTTGCCTAAAGCCACACAATGGTTAGTGGTTCCTGGTAAGCAATATGTACGACGAAGAAACTCTGATAATATTAAACCCTGATAATTAATATTAAAACAGAAATTAAACAGTTTGCTACTCTGAAGACTAACACAAAGTAGCAGTGGACAATGGACACAGATTACTCTTGCAATCAAAAAGTGAATTTTTACAAGGTTATTTAAAGAGCATTTGCAATAGGCACCACTTGCTTACATATTACAATTTTCTTTTTTAAATTATGGAATCACCACTCACATTTCCTTCCTTCTCAAAGTCCCTGCAGAATAAAAATAATCAGTAGCATCACACTTTGCTAATTTCCCTCATAGAATCAACAGTTTTTATGTCACATATAAAATAAAGCTTAACATACTATATATAATCCTAACATTAACCTGTACACTCCAGCCTCTCTTTTCCATATCTCTGCCTCATTCCCCTGATCCTAAATACAGATGTGTCTGTAGAATGTGGGCTCATTAAACAGGAAACATCCCAACTCAAATCAACAAGTGCTAGCAATACTGTGTGGTAGTAGCTTTCCTCAAGTGATGCCTGGCACTCGTTTTTGTGTTTTCTGTTTGTTTGTTTGTTTTAAAGTACCCCATCAACTCCTGTGACTAAATTTCTCATTTATGAAGTTCTAAATTCTCTTCCTAAAGGAAATACAAGTCTTTACATGCCAGCTTTTTTCTCTCTGCTGAAATGGAGGCTCAGTTTCATCCATTTCAGTGTCTTCCTTTAAACTAAGGCTCATCTACATTTTATGTGTACTTTTTCTTTTACTTAATAGGCTACAAATTGTTTAATGCTCTTCTCTTATTCTTGACCTAGATTTAGTTTCCACTGGTTCTTATTTACTCAGCCTTTCCAGAGAATTCACAATTTGGAGCAATATGGGTGTTTATGTGTTATCTGCCTATGTGACTCCCATGATCTTCCTAATTTTAGGCTACTGGGGTTATTTTAGAAACTGGAATAATAATGGTTTTCTACCACCATTCCTACAACATTGCAACAGACAGGACAGAAAATGATCACTATGTTACATCCATTACTGAGAATTTACTTTGGTCCAGGAAATGTTAAATACTACACTGGCTCTAATTTTCCCAACCGCAAATTGAGGTACAGATTATAATCCTCAATTTGCAAATGAGGAAATGGAGCACAGAAAGGTGAAGTGATTTACCTACATCATGTTCCATAGGATTCCGAGACTTCAGAAGCCAGGGTATGGCAGCAAAGCTCTGCCCTCTCCACCACACCTCGGTCTCAGCTACAGCCCAGATGTTATCACAGTGCTCTTGTTTCTTGGGAGTTATGCAAGTTAAACCTTAAGAGTTTCATTTTTTATTACTTTCCAATATGAGAAAGGAAGAACAAACAGGAAGGAATCTTTTCCTCCTACATATTATTCACATACGTTCATCCTTCCTTTTCCACTGGAATGTAAGCTCCAACCTCCTTGAGTCTTTCCACCATAACTAACACAAATTTACAACAGGAACTGTAGGACTCCATTTCAAATTATAAAAAAAATTCTTCTTTCAAAAAACTAAAATGAAAGAGAAAGTCACCTCCTACAAATCAAGAAAAGCATCGTACAAGCCCCCAGGATAATTAAAATCACAGAGTATTATTTCCTATCAGTCTAAATTTATGCATATGGTAGGCTGGGAAGGGCTGCCTCAGTTCCTCTAAAATTCCCTGGTCTCTCAGAGGCACACTCACTGCTGTGTCCTGGATCTTCCAAAATATCAATGTTTTAACTTCACTTTGCTCTTGATAAAAGTTCTCATGGATCTTCATTAGAGGAATAAAAACTTGAAGTTGACTGTCTGTATTCAAGGCTCTCTTTAATTTCACTTCAATCAGATCTGCCATTACTTCCTAAATCCCCTTGAAAGGCAAAATAACAAAGAGGTTCAGGGCAACAGCTCTCTGAAACCAGAAAGTCCTGGTCAAATCTCAGCTCCTCCTCTCATAAGCTGTGGGATCTGGAGCTAGAAATTACTTAACCACTCTTTTTCCTCATCTGTGAAATGAGGGTAATAATAATCAACACCTCACTGATTATGTTGAAGATTAAAATATATGTAAAATGTTTTGAACAGTACCTAGTACATAGTAAATACTCAACCCTAGCTGCTAATATTATAATAACTGGACAAAAAATAGACAGCTAACACCTATAGATATCAGTTGAAACATCTGCTTTCTACATGGTGGGCTTTTGCATCTGCTAGTCTCCCTTCCTGGAATACTTTTCCCAGTTTTTTCCTTCTATCCAAATTCCAACCACATCTCCTGGTCCACACAACACTCACTTCTCCACTCAGCTTGTTCTAACCATCCATGCTCTCATTCATAGGGCCATCATTAGGCACCCAAAGCATGTTGTCTTGTTTACTCTGCCCGTTTGTCACACACAAAGTTACTTGTATGCACCTCCTTTCTCCATTTAGCCCCTAAAAACCACAAAAGGGCAAAGGGCCATGTCTTAACATAGTTCTTTTGTATCCCCTTCAGTACCTCAAAATGGATTGCCAAGAGTTCACACTATTTTAGCTTAGAATATAGAAGATGCATAATAAATAGAAATTGCTATCATAATATTAATATTCTCATCTTCCTTCCAGCCTCATTAGAAACAATACTCTCCATCACCAGAGTTAACATCTCCATCTCTTCTCATTCCATTCTCCCCTGGAATAATATTCCCTCAGTCACTTTTTCCCTCTCTCTTTACAACATTCAATCTCTCCTATATCCAACTGTATTCAATCTCTCCTTTATCCACTGGAGCCCTCCTTTTTCTGCCTTCAACCACATGAAGGGCTCTGGTAGGTTGAAATGTTTTATTTGACTCTTCTGCTCCAAGGACCATGCTCCACATTTTGATTTTCATCTCTCTTACACACTTAAAATGAACTCTCTATGGACATTACATTCATTTCCCTACCTGCCACTCACTCTTTAACCTCATGAATCTAAGAATGTTTTTGAAGGTCAATAGTGAGCTCCAAAACCAATGACCTCTCCTTAGCTCTCTGTGGACTTTATCACTACATGTGACGTTACTCACTGACACTTGTTCTTCCTTCAGTTTCCATGAACTCCTTATTCGGGTTTCCTCCTATCCCTCTGACCAAGATTCTGGTGCTGTTTCATATTTCATGGGTGCCATTTCTTCTACCTTCCTCCAACTGCTGCAGAAGCCCAGCACACTTCTCTTCAATGGTTTCAACTCACTTCCATGTAATACCCCCAATCTGCATGTTCAGTTTTGACTTCATATTAAGCTTCAGACTTCTATGTCCAACTGCCTATTGGCTTTCTCTGCTTAGATATAGTACCATCTCCTCACACTCAACATCCAAAATCACATCACCTTCCCCTGAAAAAGATCTCTCTCTCCTCCTGAACCCCCTGTACATATCAATAGGGACATTTTTCTTTTAATCAAGCAATTAAGAAAACTGGCATCATCTCTGATTCCAAGCTCTCCCTCAATCATGCCATCCCAGTGGGTAAGTCTCAGGAAGGTTTCCTTTGTAGTGAAGCTTCAACCTGCTCTATCTTTCCCATCGTTGTGGCTAAAGCCACAGATCACTCACCCATGACATTCATTCCTTATTTACACCTCCTATAACACCACTTGTCATATCATTCTTTTATTCAAAACCACAGCAGACTCTATAGGGTTAGATAACTCTGTAGCAGGGCATTTAAGGCCTCACAAGCTATTTCTAACCACATATTTCCCAGCAGAAACTCTCTGTTCTCTGCTGATAAGTCAACATAATCTAATTCATTCTACATCCATGCTGGTATACAGCAAGTACTCGATAATTCTTAGTTAGGCAACCACATAATGTATTGTCCAAACTGCAACACTTTTCAGAGTGAAATGGGACTAAAAATAATTTAAATTACATGATTTAAGAAAAACACCCTTATTTATATACCAATAAATTATTAACCAACAAATTGGTTTTACTACATCAGGGGACCTATAAGATTGTTCTAGTCAAAAACCATTTTTAAAGTTAAAGTTGTTTCTCAAAAAAAATAACAGAAATTTCTTTAACCCGTCCTGAGCTTTTAAATGGATTACTTAATATACATGACATCCTCTCTGTCCTCAAAGACCTTGAAGAATGGGGGGATGGGGCATGAATGTGGGTCATGGCAACCAAGGCAGCCAGCATGCCTTGTGGATTTGGGAAGGCAGTTCCAGAGCTCATGATTGGTTCAGGTTCCATATTGGAGGGACATGAGAGAAGGGCTTGACAGGTGGGTAGGGGTTTGATAAGTAAAGATACAAGTATGAGCTTCCTAAGCAGTGGCAGAATATTCAGCAAATGCCTCTTAGGATAACAGTAAGTGCTATGGATTGAATCATATGCCCCAAAAAGACATGTTCAAGTCCTGACCCCCAGTCCTGTGAATGTGAACTTATTTATAAATAGGATCTTTGAAGATTTTGTTAGTTAAGATGAGGCCAAACTGGATTAGGGTAGCCCCTGATCCTATCTGACTGGTGTCCTTGGACACAGACAGGGAAAGAGACAGAGAGAGATGCCCGTGTGATGGAGGCAGAGATTGAATTGTGCCGCCATAAGCCAAGGAAGGCCATGGACTGCAGGCCACCCAGAAGCCAGGGGAGAGGCAGGGAAGGGAACCTCCCCTTTAAGAGGAAGCATGGCCCCAATGACACCTTGATTTTGTACTTCTAGCCTCTAGAACCCTGAGACAATACATTTCTGTTATATAAGCCAAATAAATCTGTGGTTCTTTGTAGCCCTGCCAAACTAAAACACTCTAAATTACTATTGAGTACAAAGATATTTTAAGTCCCTATTTTTAAGACACATACTGAAACATTTTTCAATGAAATGATTTGACATGTGGGATTTGCTTCAAAATATGGGGTGGGGTAAGGAAATATAGATGAAACAAAATCAGCCATGATTTGGTGTGATGGTTAGGTTCATGTGTCAATTTGGCCAGGTGATGGTACCCTGTTGTCTGGTCAAGCAAGCACTGGCCTAACTGTTACTGCAAGGACATTTCATGGCTAGCTAATAAACCAGAAGGCTGGTTTACTAAATCATCAGTCAACTGATTGCATCTGTGGCTGTTTACATCTAGATTTAACTAAGGGAGTCTTCTGCAATGAGAGAATCCAATCAGTTGAAGACTTTTAAGAGAGAAGAGAAAGCTTTCACTTCGTGCAGCCAGCCTCTCCTGGGGAGTTCATCGAGGACCTTCATCAGAATTGCCAGCTCGCAACCTGCCCTATGGAATTTGGAGGCATGCATCACCACAGTTGTGTGAAACACTTTCATAAACTCTCTTATTTACAGATATCTCCTATTGGTTCTGTTTCCCTAGAGAACCCTGACTAATACAGGTGGTAATAGTTGAAGCTGGGTAATGGGCACATGGGAGAAGGCTCAATATACTATTTTCTCTGCTATCATGTATTTATGATTTTCATAATCAAATGTTACAAAGAAAAGAATTTTCCTAGGAAGACCTATTCAAAGGCAAATTTCACATTTCAAAATCAAATCCTGTATCTAATTTGAACTCTCATTGTTCCTCCCTTGCTTTTCTATGATAAATTTCAATGTATTCCTGTTTGAAGGCTTTGCTTTCAATGATTACAATCTGCTAAAAGTTTCAAAAGCTGAAGTTTTATGGAACTCCATTAATTGAATACAAAAGGTTTCCAATTGATTTTCAATAAAATGCAACCAAAATGCAAAGGACTCCTTTTAAAAAAAAGTTCAATGTCATTGTAGGACACTTAGACTAATAAAAAAATCTTTAAAAACTCAAACATTTCCAAGGTCCACCAGATGAAGGGAAGCAAACAGAGAAAGTATATACTGCCATGCTGAAGGAATTTTATTTTAATTCAATATCAGATATGTCACAAGAATTTCCTAGTTCAATTACTCAAGCAGTGTATATAATAAATGACAACAGCTACAGTTTCTATTTCCATTGCTAAAAGCTGGTTTGAACTACTTTATTCCTACCACTGCAATCAATTCCAATCATGTCTCTATTCCATAGATTTCTTAATTTAGAAAGAAACATTATTTTTACCATGTTGTCATGTTCCACCAAAAGTTGTATCATTACCACTAAAACAAATACTTTTTTCTTCAATGTTTAATATTGTAACAAAATATATAACAGCATTCAGAAAAACATCAGACAATTTGTCTGATGATTCCCCTTTGACAGAATGAATTCCCACAAGTTTTATTTTGAATCCATTAGTTGGATGAAAAAATTTCAATTTAGGAGAACCAAATTAATGACTTTTATATTTGAAGAATTTGATGTCACTAATATAACACTGGCAAATTTAACTGTTTATGAATTGCTTCTTCTGCTAAAAGAGCTAGCAAATTAGCAGATATGAACTTGCTTTTCATACACGCATGAGAAAATTTGGTATTGACTATTCTTCTAATAGTCAATTAGACTATTTGCTCATTTTCATTAACACTAAATAAAAAGTCAAGTTTCACAGAATAATATAAAAATGCACCTCCTACACTTGCATATTAAATGGTCAACTTTGGATATGACCTTCTTAAAAAAAAGCAGACTTTTTTATTAGAGCAGTTGTAGGTATTCAGATAAATCAAGCAGAAAGTAGAGTTCCCATGTACCCCCACCCCAGAGTTCCTTGTTATTAACCCTTTGCATTAGTGTGTGTTACCTCTGTTACAACTGATGAAACAGTAGTATTATACTAATAAGTACAGTATACAGGTTACATTAGAGTTCATTGTTTTTGTTGTACTCTATAATTTTTTTATATTCATATTTTATAAAAATTTTAGACATTTCTCCCCTGGCAGATAATGTCACCTAACATTGTCTGCAAGTTACACAATCATTTACTCTCTTCAGAAATGGAAATTGAGTTCTTAATTGCTCATTAAAAATGTACTTTTTGTTTGTTTGCTTTTGGGGGCTATTTGCTACCAAAAAGGTAGCTATAATAAAAAAGTTAACATTTAGGTAATACATGGTGGTGATGGTAGCACAACATTGTGAATGTAGTTTACACCACTGAACTGCATACTCGAAGTTGTTTAAAATGGGAAATGTTATGTTGTATATATGTTACCACAGTTTTTTTAAAGGTTACCAAACAATATAACTTAAAAATAGTGGAAGATTTAGGCTATACAATAAATGACCAAACCACTGTAGCAAGAGAATTCAGACTACTCATCATGTGCTTTATTTTTAATAGGACTGCTCTGCCACTACTCTGCTTATATCTAATCTACAGTTTCCCACATTTCCCACCAATGCTGCCAGCTGATGGTCAGGCAGCTCCAAGCATCTCACAAGCCACAGCATGGCACATGAGCACAAATGCCTGGTATATGCCAAGTGACTCACAGAGACACTGGCTCAAGTATTTATCCTACCATCAATACCTGAAGGAGGTGGGTGTCCTCCACTTGGAGCAATCACAGTTGGTTTTATCAAGCACCCTGCATGTTGCCCTTGAAAGGCAAATATTAGTTAAATTGCATCTGGAAAGGACTGGGAAAAAAGAGACAGGTTCTTACTCATCATCTTACACATTCAGCCCATTGTAAAGCAAGAACTCTGTCCACGCACAACTGCAAACACATTAAATACAGTACTAGATTAGACGATGGCAGAAGATGGAAGTACAGTGTTGACAGAAGCCTACCAAAACCCATTCCAACTTCTTTTTTGTAACTCTTTACAGCAGTAACACATATACAACTCAAAATTTCCCATTTTAATCACTCAAGTGTACAATTCAGTGGTATTAATTACATTCACAATATTGTGCTACCATCACTAATACCCATTATCTAAACATTCTTATCACCTCAAACAGAAACTCAGAATCCATTAAATAGTAACTCCCTCTTCCCCACACACCCTGATCCCTGGTAACCTGTAACCTATTATCTGTCTTTATGAATTTGCTTCTTCTAGGCATTTCATATAAGCAAGATCATACAACATTTATCTTTTTGTGTCTGGTTTATTTTACTCAACATGATGTCTTTAAGGTTCACCCATGTTCTAGCATGTATAAGAACTTCATTCCTTTTTATAGTCAAATAAAACTCCATTGTGTGTATATACCACATTTTGTCTATCCATTTGTCTACTGATGGATACTTGGGTGGCTTCCACCTTTTGGCCACTGTGAATAATGCTGATATAAACTCTGCTGTAAAATATGTTTGAGTTCCTGTTTTCAATTCTTTTGGATATATACCAAGAAGAGGGATTGCTGGGTCATATGGTAATTCTATGTTCAACTTTCTAAAGAACTGCAAAATTTGATTTCTGTGGTGGCTATACCAGTTTACATTTCTATCATTAATATATGAGGCCCAATTGCTCCACATCCTCACCAACATTTGTCATTTACTGTTTTTGTTTGTTTGTTTGTTTCTAATAATAGCCATTCCAGTGGGTTTGAAGTAGTATCTCACTGTGGTTTTGATTTGTATTTCCCTAATGGCAAATGATGTTGAGCATCCTTTCATGTGGTTATTGGTCATTTTTGTATCTTTGGATACACTAATTTTTTGCCCAATTTTTAAACGGGTTATCTATCTTTTTGTTGTTAAGTTGTAGCAGTTATTTATATATTCTGGCTATTAAACCCTTACAGATATATGGTTAGTAATTATTTTCTCCTATTCAGTAGATTGTCACTTCACCTTCTTGATTATGTCTTTTAATGTACAGAAGTTTTAAATTTGGATGAAGCCTATTTTATTTCTTTTGTGCTTGTCCTTTTGGTGTCATATCTAAGAAATCACTACCAAATCCAAGGGTATGAAGTTGTCCTCCTATGTTTTCTTCTAAGAATTTTATGGTTTTAGCTCTTATGTTTAGGTCTTTGATCCATTTAGAGTGAATTTTTGTATATGGTGTGAGGTTGGGGTTCAAATTCATTCTTTTGCAAGTGAATATCTAGTTTTCCCAGCACCATTTGTTGAAAAAACTATTCTTTCCCCAATCAATGTACTTGTCACCCTTGTTGAAATTCACTTGCCCATAGATGTATGGTTTTATTTCTGAACTCTCAATTTCTACTCCATTGGTCAGTATGTCTCTTTTGATTACTGTGGCTTTGTCATAAATTTTGAAATTGAGAAGTGTGAGACCTCCAACTTTCTTCTTTTTCAAGATGGTTTTGGCTATTTGGGGCCCCTTGTAAATCTACATGAATTTGAGATTTCTGCAGAAAAGGCTGCTGGGGCTTTGATAGGGATTGTGCTGAGTCTGTAGATTGCTTCAGGTATAACTGACATCTTAAAAACACTAAATCTTCCTATCCAGGAACACAGGATGTCTTGCCATTTATTTATGTCTTCTTTATTTTCTTTCAGCAATGTTTTGCAGTTTTCAGTGTGCAACTCCTTTACCTCCAAGGATAAATTTATTCTTAGGTATTTTATTCTTTTATAGTTGTGACTGTAAATGGAATTGTTTTTTAAATTTCCCTTTAGGAACATTCTTTGCTGGTGTATAGAAACACAAGTGATTTCTGCATGTTAATCTTGGAGTCTGCAACTTTGCTAAGTTTGTTTATTAGCTCTATTGGTTTTCTTGTGGATTATTTGGGATTTTCTGTATAAAAGATCATGTCACTTCCAAATAGAGGAAGTTTTACTTCTTCCATTCCAGTTTGGACGCCTCTTATTTCTTTTTCTTACCTAATTGCTCTGGCTAGAACTTCCAGCAAAATGATGAACAGCAGTTTGTTCAGCTGAGAGTGCGCACCCCTGTCTTATTCCTAATTTGGGGGAAAGGTTTTCAGTCTTTCACCACTGAGGATACTGTTCACTGGGGTTTTTCATATGTGCCTTTTATCAAATCAAGGAATTTGCCTTCTATTTCTAGTTTTCTGGGTATTTTTATCATGAAAGGGTGTCAGATTTTGTCAAATGTCTTTTCTGTATCCATTCAGATTATCACGTGGTTTTTCTCCCTTCACTGTGCTAATAATGTGGTGTGTAACATTAATTGATTTTCTTATGATGAACCAACCTTGCACACCAGAGATAAACCCCACTTGATCATGGTGTATAATCCTTTTAATATGCTATAGGATTCAATATGCTAGTATTTTGTTGAGGATTTTTACATCTATACTCATAAAGGAAAGTGGTATGTAATATTCTTTTCTTGTGACATCTTTATCTGGCTGTTCGGGTTTGCTAAGGCTGCTGAAATGCAAAATACCAGAAATGGATTGGCTTTTATAAATGGGGTTTATTAGGTTACAAATTTATAGTTCTAAGACCATAAAAGTGTCCAAACTAAGACATCAACAAGAGGACACCTTCAATGAAGCAAGGTCAATGGCATCCGGGGTTCCTCTGTCACATGGGGAGGCACATTGCAATGTCTGCTGGTCCTTCTCTCCCAGGCTCCGTTTTCAAAATGGCTTTCTCCAACATGTCCTGGGCTTCTGTATTAGCTTTTCTGGGCCCTTCTGCTTGTTTCTCCCAGGGCACTCTGTCTCAGTGTCTGAGTCTGTGTCAGCTCTCTTAAGGACTCCAGTGAACTAATTAAGATCCACCCTGAATGGACGGGGTCACATCTCCATGGAAATAATCTAATCAACAGGTGCTACCCACAGTTGGGTGGGTCACATCTCCATGGAAACAACCTAATCAAAAGATCTCACTCACAAACATCTTCTTGACCAAAGGGGGAAGTGAAATGAAACAAAATAAAGTTTCAGTAGCTGAGAGATTTCAAACGGAGTCAAGAGGTCACTCTGGTAGGCATTCTTATGCACTATATAGATATCCCTTTTTAGGTTTTAGTGTGTTGAAATAGCTAGAAGTAAATACCTGAAACTATCATACTGCAACCCAGTAGCCTTGACTCTTTAAGACTAGTGTATAACTACGTAGCTTACAAGGGGTGACAGTGTGATTGTGAAAACCTTGTGGATCACACTCCCTTTATCCAGTGTATGGATGGATGAGTAGAAAAAGGGGGAGAGAAACTGGAAAATAGGGTGGGATGGGGGGATGATTTGGGTGTTCTTTTTTAATTTTGTTTTTTATTTTATTCTTATTTTTATTCTTTCTGGTATAAGGAAAATGTTCAAAAATAGATTGGAGTGATGAATGCATAATTATATGATGGTACTGTGAACAGCTGATTGTACACCATGGATAACTGTATGGTACGTGAATATATCTCAATAAAACTGAATTTAAAAAAAAAGATCTCACCCACAATAAGTCTGTACCCACAAAATTGGATTAAAAGAACATGGCTTTTGTGGGGTACATAACAGATTAAAATCAGCACACTGGCTTTGGTCCCAAAGTAATGCTAACCTCATAAAATGAGTTAGGAAGAGTTCCTTCCTCTGTGATTTTCTGCCACTTTCTTTTAATGCAGCTATTAAAAATAGTACTTTTCTACTCCATTTTTTTTTTTTACCCTATTTTGATTCAGAAAGTCTACATAAGAGCCATTCAAATATCACTGTATTTTACCTAAATTTTGTTATTAAACCTAATTGTTTGGATATATCTGAGAAAAAAAAAAGGATGAAATTTTTTAAACTCGACTTTCCTATTTTTCCCTTTATACAAGGACTTAACAAAGACACATCCATAGGAGCTCTCCTTCTTCAGAGATAGCTCTGGATCACAAGATAAAATAAGTTTATGGGACTCAATATTTCATCTTTAGTTCTTCTGTACAACTGTAGCATCAGATGCCCGGATTATTTTGGTTTATAACATGCCTTAATTGGAGCCACATGACAAACTGCAAAATATCCTCACATAACATCTGTTTGTAACTGTGACTCTGCTTTGAGCAACTGTCATTTCTTTGTCTCTCTAAGCAATAAATTCAAAATTACTCACTGAGACCATCAAGCCCTGTCAAGTCCTCTTTTGCAACTTCCCTCACATTCAATCCCTTCCTTCCTATTGCCCCTCCCACAATGTCAACTATAATGGTTAGACTATAGCTATAGTCCCCTAGCTGTTCCTACATCTAATATTGCCAAAACAAATCAACCCTTCATGTGACTCTCTATCTGCCAAATAAATTTTTGTCTCATATTTAAGACCTTTCACAATCTGACTCAAGTCTAGCTTCCCCACTGTAACTGCTGTGTTCCCTTTCACTTTGCCAAATTAGCCTATTCACTAACCCTTTCACTCCCTGAATCCCCCACCCACCCACCCCCGTACACACACCTATCTTCTCTTTCTGCTTCCAAGGCTCTGCTCACTCTGTTCATCTGCCTGGAATGCTCCCTTTACCTATTCAAATTACTACTTGACCTTCAAAGCCAAATTCAAACTCCTCCCTCCACTGTCTACCAAAGCTAGGAATCCTCTCTTTGGCCTCTATATATCTAGTACTTCACAAATAACTCACTTGGCATTTCTTTGATACCCGGTATTGTCAGCTAGTTTTGTCTGTGTTTGTTCCATAGATTGTACCTGATGGTACTAACCGGACTATCTGGTGATCTGCTAATTCCTTATCCTATGGCTCAGTGCACAACAATCAATGCATATTTGACTGATAATTTGTTAAAGATATTATTTATTTGCTCATTCAACAAATATTTATTGAGTACTTTTGGAGACTGAATCACTTCCCCATGAAGACAGTTCTAGTTTCTAACCTCCTGCCCTGTAGCCGTGAATCCATTTGTAAATCTACGACCTTTGAAGACGTTATTAGTTAAGATGCAGCCAAACTAATGGGCCTTCATCCAATATGGCTGAAGTTCTTATAAGCAAAGGAAACTGGACACAGAAGTAGAAACCAGACAAGGAGACAGAAAGAGACAGATCACCATGTGATGGAGGCAGAGACTGAACCACCACCAGAACGCTAAAAACATCAGGGAAACATGGCCCCAATACCTTGATGTTGGACTTCTAGCTCCAAAAGTGTCAGACAATATATTCCTGTTGTTTAAGCTAATCAGTGTGTGGTTATTTGTCATGAAAGCTCTGGAAACGAAGACAATTACCTAATGTGCTAGGTACAGTTACAGGCACTGATAAAATATTAGTGAACCATGCAGATAAAAAATTTCTGCCTTCATGGGACACACATTCCAGTGAAAGAGAAACTCAATTTTTTTTTTTAAGTAAGCGATACATAGTAGAAGATGCTAAGTGCTGTGGAGAAAAATAAAGCAGGGAATGAGGATAGGGAATGTAGGATGGGCTAGAAGTTGCAATTTTAAGTAGAATGATCAAGGTCAGTTTCCTTGAGAAAGTGACATTTGAGCAAAGACTTGAACGAGGTAAGAGAGCAATGTATGCAGATACCTAGAAGAAGAACATTTGAGGCAGAGGGAGGAACAAATGCTAAGACCCTGAGGCAGGAATATGCCAGTATTATCAGGGAAGAGCAAAGAGGACAGTGTGGGGTGGTGACAAGGCGAGTGGAAAGAGTGAGGGTAGAGCAGCTGGACTATCGAAAGCCTCATAAGCCATTAAGGTGCGTTGGCTTTTACCACTCCTGTGATGAGGAGGTGTGAAGCACTATGAGGAGAAGAATGACATGATCTGACTAACATTTGAAAGGACCAATTCAGATGCTCTCTGAGAAAAGACTGAGGGGACAAGGGCAGAGGCAAGAAAACAAGTAAAGGGGTGTAATAATTAACTAGGTAATAGATAATGGGGATATCTGGACTAGGGTGGTAGCAGTAGAGGTAGTAAGAAGTGGTCTGATTCTGGACATATTTTGAAGGTAGATCTCCTAGGGTTTGCTGACGGATTAGAAGCAGGGTATAAGAGAAAGAAAAATCAAGGAGGACTCCAAGGTTGGATGGAGCTGCCATTGCCTAGGATGGATGCACCTGGAGGGAGCAGGTTGTAGGTGGGGGGGAAAAGGATTTCAGGTATTGGCAATGTCAAGTTAGAGAAATAAATGGGAAAATTTACTAAGCAGTAAGACATAGGAGTCTGGAGTTAAGGGAGAAGAAAAGACTGAAAATAAAATTCGGAAGTTGTTAATGTACAGATGGTATGTAAAGTCATAGGGCTGAATGAAACCAAGGGAGTGAGTGTAGCCTGGGATGAGGTCCAAGGACTAAGCCCTGGGACACCCCAAAAGATGAGGAGGAACCAGCCAAGGAGACTGTAAAAGAGCGGCCAATGAGACAGAAGGAAAGCATTAATGTTGGTATGTTGAGAACAGACAGTGTGCTTGAGAGAACAACTCAAGTTTGTGATGTTCCTGGCACTGATTTATCTTCAACTATGGAAGGCTAAGGCAGGGATTTAATTTTCCCCACTTGTTACGGCAGCTATGGTTAGGTGAACTTTAGGCAGAGGATACTAAGGATACAACACAGTTTTTCACAGAAAGTAAAATTGTAATAACACAATATTTAATGAATTCTATTTTCCACAAAAATTAAAAATGAAGGAAGCTGAGTGATTATCAAGTTAGACCAGGGTTTCTCAGCCTCAGCAATACAGACATCAGGGGTTGGAAAATTTCTCTGTTGTGGGGGCTGTCCTATGTGTTATATGTCCACAAGATGCCAGCAGCACCCTACCCCTGCACTCCATTGTGACAATCAGAAAAGTCTCCAGATATTGCCAAATGTCCCCTGGGGGACAAAATCAATCCCAGTTGAGAACCACCATGTTAGAGCAAGCTGTCAACAAAAACCAGTTCCAAATATAACAGAAGGCATCCTTGCTGCCAAATGCAACTGCTAATTTCTGCTGATTTTCTCTAGTTACACCTGTCCCCTCTCTAGCTCAGGCTTATTACCAGCCACCTGACTTGGAAAATTCTAACTATATTCACTTCTCAGAATGAGGAAAACAATTAGCTCAACCTGCCATAGAAAATGTACTTCTAATTATTCAATATAAAAGATACATCCAAGTCTACCCAATTCAAAATGGTCATTTCTGATGATAAATGCACTTTACTAAGTGAGCATCATTAAATTTAATATAAAATTATCTTTTCGCTCAAAAATAGGTCCTCTCCTGTGAGTTTATCATATCACTTATTTTAAAGATGCAGACCCTTTTTTGTACTTTTAAACTTTTTTAAAATTTAAAAACGTGTGTGTCTGTGTGTGTGTGTGTACACACACACATATATTTTCTCCTAAAATGATCAATAATCCATTCTGTATGTTACTCTATTTATAAAAAGGTTTTTCTTTCATTATTGATTTTAGCAGTTGCTTGCAGAGTCCCACAATGTCTGTAATTTGGATTCTCATTTATTTCCTTCCTTACATATCTACTCAAAATGATACCTAATTTTAATAGCTGCATTTCAGTTAAAGACAAATTACAACCGCTCAGTTAAAGCAAGAGAATGTGAATAAAAGAAAACGTACTGTCCACTTTCTGTGACAAGTAAGAAGTATAACAAAGATTACATTCTTAGCTTTCAAAGACAAGGTCACTAATCATCACGACAAAAAAGCTTACTCATTCAATAAGAATCAAATCCAAAGAACAAAGTAAGCGCTGAGGGCAGGTGGGATTATGCATTGCCTAACCTGCATGGCATTAATCTTCACCGAGCGTTCAAAGCACTCCACACATTCTTTAAACTCCTTGTTTCGAAGATGCAGGAGGCCTTTGGAGCGCTGCGCACGAGCACTGCGGTGCCGGGACAGCTCCCAGGCCTTGTCATAGCAGGAGTGGTCTTGAAGGACATCTCCAAGCAGGCAGTATAAACTCGGTGTTTCTTTTTTCTCCAGCTCTTGCCTAAGGATTTCTTCTGCCTAGATAGAACAATAGAAATAACAATAACATATTCCACAATTTGGATTCACCTGATCACCCAAGCTAATCCTCTATCCCTTCCCCACCATGTCATCTACCAAGTTTCTGATAGATTTCAGTAGAGAGGAAGAAGTGTTGTAGTAACTCTACTTTCTGTTTTCACACACACACATATATACCTTCATATAAACAGGAGTGGTGTAGCCAAAGATATTAAGATAGCCATGGACAAAATGGATAGAGACATCTTTAAAAAGTCATCCTTGAGCAGCTAAAACAAGACCTTAAGACTGCAGTTGGCAGTCTGGAAGTCTGTATATTTCATTTTCTTCAGGTTGGATATATGGATAATTCTTAAGCAGTCTTATTCTTGTGAAATATTTTAAAAGAGGGTTGTGCTTCTAAAAGCGTCTTTGGATGTTGGCTACTTTGCATTTCTGGTACATGATGGGTTATGTAGGCTTCTTAGGCCTAGTCTGAAAAGAGAATCAGAATTTATAAAACTGTTTCTAAGGGAAAATAACTCTAAATCCTAAATAGCCAAAACAAACATGAAGTTTTAGAATCTATATAATGCCCCTGTTCACAGAAAATACGGTAGCCATTAATATAACTGGCTATAACTCTGTAAGGTCATCTACACAGAGATGAATACAGCCAAAAAGAATGCATGGTGGACTAAAGCAGCAGCAGTATTTTTGCTGAAATGATCTTATAGTATGGTTGAAAGTATATCTCTCGGCAGCTTAGCACTGAAACTTGATACCCACACCTTCTCATAAATTCTGAGGGCTAATTCCCTTAATAAACTCCTTTCCACTTTAACCAGTTAGAGTGGATTCTGTAGTCTGCAACTAAACAATGACCATCATAATAGACAGCTACATAAATGATTGCAGGTACACATTCCTTGAGGAAATGGAAATTTGTAACTGGTTATCTGATCTGGTTGGGTTTGAGGACAGTGAGGATACAGTGATCATCAAGAGGTGAAACAGGCAGTCCATGACAGGCAGTGATGGATGAATTTCTAAAGTTATCACCTGTGGTAACTTAGAATAAAATACCTCTCTAGTGCAAGGTTTTATGGACGGAGTGATAAAACATTAAGAGGAACACGAAGACTGTGGCTGTTCCTAATCTTACTGGACAGCTCAAAGAAAGAAAAGGATATACTCAGCGTTTTAAATCCTATAGGTCAGAGGACCAGGAAATTTCTATGACTACCAAAAAGAATTTATTTTCCCTTGTAGCTGATACAGGCAAAAATCAAATGTAGATACTGCTCCCGCAGGAGTGTTGGATTACAACGTATGATGATTCAGTTTCACTAGTTCTCCTATGTGAAATTTAGGGCATTTGACTAGGTTAATCAAATATGTTTTAGTCTTCAGTTTTACTTTCTCTACAGGCTTTTAGCTATACATCATTTTATTACTTTTCGGTGGTTGCTCTAGAGCTAACCATATGCATCCTCAATTTACCAAAACTCATTAACACTGTGTCGCCTCACTTTTCCCACTTCAAAAACGTTATAACCTCACAACAGTATAATGCCATTTGTGCTACTGTTGCCATACATTTTGCTTTTGCATAGACAATGATATTTTTGCTTCAGTCAGTTTTATTTTAAACAAATTAAAAGAGGAAAAAGAATAGTCTTTTAAATATTTACCCAAATAGTTACAATTTCCATAAGCCTTCATTCCTTCCAATAGATCCTAGTTTCCATCTGGTATCATTTCCCTGATAGCCTGAAAACCTTTACTTTAGCAGGTCTGCTGGAAACAAATGCTCTACGTTTTCATTTACCGGAAAATATCATTACATTATTTTTCTTTTGGAAGGATATTTTCACCGAATATAAAGTCCTAGGTTGGCAAGGTTTTGTTTGTTTGTTTTAGTACTTTACAGATGTCATTCCAGTGAGTTCTGGCATCCACTGTATCTGAAGAGAAGGTAACCATCAGCCATTTTGTTGTTCCTTTGTATGTAATGTGCCCCCACCCCCAGCTCTGCCACTTTCAAGATTTTCTCTTGACTACAGATCACATTTACCTATTTCTTTGTATATCTAGTAATTTTGTATTGAATTCTGGATATTGTGAATAATATGTTTCATGACTCTGTATTCTGTTATCTTCTCTGGTGAGTGCTGAATTTAGTTTTAGCAGGCAAATTCAATTACTGGCTAATAATTCGGACTTCAAGTAGGTTTGGTTTTATGATTTTTTAAGGCAGGTATGTAGAAACCCCCAACTTTTACCATGCTCTTCTAACTTGGTGACACTTGAATTCCAAACTCTGTCTTCTCAACAGATATTGTTGAAGTGTAGTTTTAGGCTTTGTTAGGGTGACTCTGGAATATTCAGGCCTTACCCTAAGGCAGAGGTCAGCAAACATTTTCTGTAAAAGGCCAGGAAGTAAATATCGCAGAATTGGTGGGCCATGCAGTTTTTGTCACAATTACTCAACTCTGCTACTGTGGTGCAAAAGCAGACACAGACAATACGTAAATGAATGGGCAGGGTTGTGTTGCAATAAAACTTTATTTACAAAGCAATAAAGCATGCAGCTCCTGCTCCCCAATGACTTTTCCCATGGTTCTTCAGTAGCCACAAATGCTGCTGTTTCTTAGCTTAGTGAGAGTACCATGCTCTATGCTTAGGATTCACATCTGTGCTAGAAAAATTTCCAGTTGGGAAATCATCTCAAGCCAGAGAGCCAGGATATATGTGGTGGGCCTTATCTCATGGGTTTCTCTTCTCTCAGGGATCCCAGGCTTTCACTGCCTAATGTTCAATGCCTAAAAACAGTTGCCTCGTATTCTGTCCAGTTTTATGGTTGTACGACATTATACCTCCAAAGACAACCACAACAATATTTCCCATCCCACCTTCTTACAATGTGAATCTATACTCCTCATGTCAAGAGGTAGGGGGCAATGTTCCCTACCTGTGAACTGAGGGGGTTTGTAACTGTGGTAAAAGTGACAACTCTGTGCTTTTCAAGGCTGGGTCATAAAAGGCCATACAGCTTCTGCCTGGTTCTCCTGGGACACTTGCTTGGAGCCTGAAGCCACCATGAAAGGAGCCCAACTGCCCTGAAGTTGCCATATAGTAACCACCCAAGCTAATTTGTGTGGAGAAATGAAGAGGACCTGAGACTTACATGAAGACAGAATTGCCAAGCAAGTGCTCAGTTGCTCCTGCCCCCTGCTGTGCCAGCTCCAGCCACCACTTGACTGCAACTGCATGACAGACCCCAAGCCCGAACTGCCCAGTCAAGCATCCCTGAATTCCTGTCCCACAGAAACCATCAGAGATAAACAACTGCTATTGTTTCAAGCCACTAAGTTTTGAGGCGGTTTGCCACACAGCAATCAATAGCAACTATAACAAGTTGTTTAAAGTGGGAGGGCTAGTCTATTACCAGTTAATTCATCATGGCAGGAGCAGAAGAGGGCATTCAAGAACCATACCATTGAGCCTAAACAAGGGACAGAACTGTGAGAAATAATGAAGGGCTGCTGTTTTAATCTGCTAAATTTGAGGTGGCTTATTACTCAGCATTTTACAACTGAAAAAACTTCCAAATAATGTTATAGTTTTGAACTAAGATTCTGCAAAATAATGAAGCCTATTCAATCACACTGCTGTTTCTAAAAAGATAATAACCATTGTGCTGATTTGGATCTATTAAGCCCCCCAAAAGCCATATTCTTTAATGCAATCTCACAGGGGCAGAGTTATTAATCCTTTTGATTAGGGTGATTTGAATGTTTCCATGGAGATATGGGCCCCATCCATTCAGGGTGAGTCTTTATTAAATCACCGTAGTCCTTTAAAGAGAGCTTATACAGAGAGCAGAGAGACAAAAACACTCCATAATGTGCTAAGCCAGGAGACCCAGACACTGCTGATGCTTTGAGATGCTAGCCCAGAGTTTGTTCCAGAGAAGCTAAGAGAGGAAAAAACGCCCCAAGAGATGCTTGCTGACTCTTAGAGATTCTTGGAGATGCAGACAGAAGGATGTTTGGAGATGCTAAGCTAAGAGAAACCCAGAGACATTTTGGAGAAAGCCTTTTCGAAACCAGAACCCTGGAGCAAAGAATCAGAAGGCGCCAGCCATATGTCTACCCAGCTAACAGGTTTTCCGGATGCCATCAGCCTTTATTCGGTGACGGTATACTCATGTTGATGTCTTAATTTGGACATTTTCATGGCCTTCAGACTATAAATTTGTAACCAAATAAACCCCCTTTATAAAAGCCAATCCATTTCTGGTATTTTGCATAATGGCAGCATTGGCAAACCAGAACAACCATTTTTAAATGAAAGTTAATTTTTACTATTAGTGAATAAGGGTATATTGCTTATGAAAGAGCGGCCCAAAAATTTAAATGGGAGCTGTATTAGATAGGGTTCTCTAGGGAAACAGAATCAACAAGAGATATCTATAAATATGAGATTTTATAAGTGTCTCATGCAACTGTGGGTATGCACAAGTCCAAATTCCGTAGGGCAGGCAGCAAACTGGCAACTCCAATGAAGATGTTCAATGAACTCCTCAGGAAACAAATTGACAACTTCCATGAACTCCTCAGGAAACGTTTCGCTGGTTAGCCAAAAAAGTGAAGGGTCCTCTACCTGTCTTGCTTAAAAGTCTTCAAATGTTTAGATTAAATGCAGCTGATTGAATTCTCTCATTGTGGAAGACACACCCTTCTGTTGATGTAATCAGTTACAGCTACAGCCAATTGACTGATGATCTAATACACCAGCCTTTTGGTTTATTAACCAGGCAAAAGTATCCTTGCAGTAACCGTTCGGCCAGTGCTTGCTTGACCAGACACCTGGGTACCATCACCTGGCCAAGCTGACACATGAACCTAACCATCACAGGGGCATTTGGGATGATTCAGACAACTGCATGTCACAGATCCCTAAACCCTACTGGATGTCCTATAGCAGCAGAGGCAGCCCTCCACTATCTCATCAGCCTAGCGCTCCCTTGCTTAAAGATACTGTAATGACTGTACCTTAGGTAGTTGCCTTGCAAGAGTACATGCTTGACCTCACTGCCTCCAGTCATATAAATAGACTCACACATGAGGACTGCAACAATTGACTAATTTAGAGAGGGAAAATCTTGGGACCATGTGGAAAAAACAGATTCTAAGCATCCTAGGCCATAATTTTAAATCAGGCTGAATTTAAAGAAATTAATCAGAAATTCTTGACTCACAGTGCTAACTCAAGCAGCTGGGGACGGTTCCAAATTATTTGCTCAATTGCTTGACCGAAACCTGGACTCAAATGTGGCCAAAACTAAACAGAGTTGTAATGCCAGAAATTCCTTGGTATAATAAGGAGGAAGGAATCCAAAACTTACAAAGAAAAGGCTGTTGTCAATTTATCATTTGTAACCTGTTCACCTACCCTATGTCCCCCAAGAGGGCCCAGGGGATACTCCCTCCATGTTGGCTTTGAGGAATTCATAGTGGATGGGATACCAGCATCCCTGAAAAGTGAAATGGTGAAAGTCCTGTATAAGCTGAGGATAAAGCTTCAAGATTCTTGTATTAAAGTAGGCTTCTTGACTTCAAAGAGTGTGATTAGAACCCAGGGTGGCAGAGACTTGGTAACAGCCCGTAACCCCTGGAGGCAAGATGGACATAGTTACTTGCAACAGGCAGGGCCAGAGTGGTAATCAGAATGGTGTGGATCTTAGGTGGTGGCTGATTGATCATAAAGCCTTAGTACCAAATTAAATGGACAGCCAACTAAGTTCATACTTGATCTATATCACCTTAAAAATAAACAAATAAATAAAAATCTGGGTTTGGAGACCAGATGGCTGACCTGAGTTACCATGCTACATTGGTTCTCACCCAATTCCTATCCTTGAGTCACTGTATAGACTCAGAGCCTCTTAAATAAAAATAAAGGAAAAGCCAAGTACCTTTGAGAAATAATCCTGCAATAATTTAACAGATATGTGCCATAATTCTTCTTCCCTATTCTTCCCCAAAGAAGCAAGTGCAGCTATTTACCTGGGTAACTATATCCTGAGGAAAGAGAAATATCTAGTCTTTTCAGAACTGATTGACTCTTAGCTAATGCTAATCCCTTGGGACCTAGAATATCACCATGATAAGTCAGTGTGATGGTTAGGTTCATGTGTCAACTTGGCCAGGTGACCCAGCTGTCTGATCAAGCAAACACTGGCCTAACAATTGCTGTGAGGACCTTTGAGGCTGGTTAATAAACCAACAGGCTGGTTTATTAAATCATCAGTCAATTGACTGCAGCTGTGACTGATGACTCACCAAAGGGCATGCCTTCCACAATGAGAGAATGCAACTGGCTGGATTTAATCCAATTAATCAGTTGAAGACTTATGAGCAAGACAGATAGAGGACCTTCACTTCTTCTTCGGCTGCCCAGTGAAGCACTTCCTGAGGAGTTTGTCAAAGTTGCCGGTTCGTTTCCTGAGGAGTTCATCGAACACGTTCGTTGAAGATCCCAGTTCATTTCCTAAGGAGTTCGTCAAAGTTGCTGGTTGTTTCCCAAGGAGTTCATCGGACATCTTCCTTGGAGTTGACAGTTTGTTGACGGCTCTACAGAATTTGGACTCGTGCATACCCACAGTTGCATGAGTCACTTTTACAATTTGATAATCAGAGACACCTCTCACTGATTCTGTTTCCCTAGAGAACCCTAACTAATACAGTCAGTGAGGTTTCATGAGAGTCAGCCCATCACACAGTTAGTCTAGTAAGTCTGAACTTGTCAAGTGGTTACTTCCCTAGTTCCTGAATTCACAGTTGAATTATCTATATTCCCAGTGAGGGCTATTGTACTTTAAAGGGTTGAGTGGAAACCTCTGAGGCTTTCCCTCCCTATTAAAAGTGTAAACCCAAAGCAACACTGTATACCCATGTGAGTCAAAGAGATTCGTGCCATTGTGAAAAACTTGAAAGACACTGGGAAGTGGGCTGTGTGTGTATGTGTGTGTGTGATTCCTCTCCCATTGCCCACTTAGACAAACCAGAACTCACATGAGTTCTGGAAAATGCCATGGATTATTTTAAACTTAAAACAGTGGTGACTTCAAATGTGGCTACTCTTCTAGACGTGATGTCTTTACAGAAGTAAATCATCACAGCCCTTGGTAAGCAGGTACTGATACTGCAAATACGTTCTCCTTTACCCAATAAACAGATAACATCAGAAGCAGTGGGCTTTCACCACACAAAGAGAGAGGAACACTTTTCCTGTCTTGGCTCAGATTACATAGACATTATGTTATACTTCAGTCTGCAGGAACCTCTCACCATCCCATTACACATCTCAATGGTCTACAACCATGATAAAATCATGCTAATAAGACTCAAGAAACTAAGATTTTTTAAAAATGCTTACCAATGTCAACTGAAAACTAATTGGATATGATCATATAGCTAGTACTGTAATATGTTACTAGGAAAATGTTCAATTTACAAAAATTTCTTGGAAATATTACTGACAAAATTATCAAATAAAGTAAGGTATTCAAAATATTTATGTGCTTCTAGTTATCTGTGCTCTTATATGCACAAAGAATGCTTCAGTATCTTAACTCTTTTTGAAGAAGCTAGAAGTTTCCTAAAATCAGCAACTTTAACACTCTATAAAATACTCTGTACCTGCCAGCAGTTTGGCATTTTCCAAATAAGTCAACCATCAAGTTAAAGACCTAAATTCTTACATAATCATATCTGCTAGAAACAACAGTTCCTAGGATTCCTTTCCTTTCTGAGTTCACGTCAGAGATTTAGAAGGCTAAAGTGAAAAATCAGGCCTTCCTCTTTAATAGCTGTCATTGTCAAAAAAGGTATCAAATAAGATGCAGAAGGGCCTAGCAGGTCCCAGCTTGTCCTTCCTCTATGTATCCAGCTTGTCATTCCAATTCCTGGCCCCACTAACACTGACCCCAGGTCTGCCATTACACATTTGCTGGGACTTTCAGGGCTGGTAACTACATAGATAGAAGAGCTTTCCATAGATCTCTTCACAGGCTCCCCCTTCATGGTCCCATTTCAATAACTGCCAATGTTTGGCTTCTCAAGTTTCCCTGTAAACTCTGACTTGTTCACATGTACCAATGCTTCATAAGCACTGGCAAATGATTCTTTCCCTGATGGTCTAATGCATTCTTTCAGACTTTCATTTCACCAGCTTTTGCCATAGGCGAATCTGCAAAGACTGGGAAAGGCATTCTTTCTCTTTCTCTCCCTCTCCCTCTCCTTCTCTCCCTCTTCCCACCTCCCTCTTCGTTAGCTCCTGGCATTCAAAGAAACCTCTGTCATAACACCAGCTGGACACAAGCTTAAAGAACAGACACCTCAAGGACTAAATTCCAGACTTAACATATTAAAATATTAAAATTTCTAGTGTGCAACAAAAGATTACAAGACATATAAAGAAGTAAGAAATGGTGGACTATTCTGAGAAGTGAGATAAACATCAGAATGCAATAATGAGGAATCACAGACTTTGAACACATGAGACAAAGAATTTTAAAAGACTGTCATATACGGAACATATAATAACACCAGAAACAAAGGCAAACACTATAATGCCTCACCAATATGGACTAACTACAATGTGTAAACTCAGAACTGAACCTTAGAGCACAGCTTATCAGGGGAACGCTTATTGCAATGCTCCCTAGATTGTAAGCTCTTACAGCAGTCACATATATTCCTGAATTGTAATGGCTATTTCCAGATTCCGAGATGCTGATCCCTTTGTGTATAATGTGATCAATCCGTGGAACTCTGGGTATTTGTGTGACACCTGAAAGTCAGAGCTAGAACTCAGCATATATGAATGTCAGTATTAGAACATAAAGCAATTGTTAAAAAAGCTGAAAAAGAGTCCAGACTTCAACTATAGACATGAATGAAGAAGACATTGTTAGGACTAGGGCAAATCAGGCCAAAGGGTAAAGGACAATACTGACTGTGTTTTAAGACTTCAAATTCCATGTGAGACCAAGGGAAGAGATGCTTACTTAGTGCAAGATCTATATTTCCTAAACAATTCAACTCGTACAGTTTGTTCTAATACCATAATTACATGGAAACTTTAATAGGAACTGAGACCTGGTAGGTTTGCATAGGTTAGTGTGAAACAGCAACACATTCCAAGGTAATTTGGACAGAGAATAAAAATATATATGCAGGGCACCCCTGAGGAGCTGGGGGAAAATGCAGAGGTGTTGGACTTCCTCACCTGAATTGTTGCTGATGTTCTCACAAACATTGAGGACTGGTGGTTTGATGTGCCGAGCCCTCTGTTACGGGACTTGCCCTTATGAAGCTATTTACTGCAAAGAAGAGGCTAAACCTGCTTATAATTGTGCCTAAGAGTCTCCCCCTGAGTAACTCTTTGTTGCTCAGATGTGGCCCTCTCTCTCTAGCTAAGCTAACTCTGCAGGTGAACTCACTGCCCATCCTTCTACATGGGATCTGACTCCCATGGTTGTAAATCTCCCTGGCGACGCAGGATATGACTCCTGGGGATGAACCTGGACCTTGCATTGTAGGATTGAGAACATTTTCTTGACCAAAAGGGGGATGTGAAATGAAACAAAATGAAGTTTCAGTGGCTGAGAGATCCCAAATGGAGTTGAGAGGTCACTCTGGTGGGCATTTTTATGCACTATATAGATAACCCTTTTTAGGTTTTAATGCATCGGAATACCACTAGAAATACCTGAAACTATGAAACTGCAACTGTAGCTTACACAAGGGTTGACTGTGTAATTGTGAAAACCTTATGGATCACGCTCCCTTTATCCAGTGTATGAATGGATGAGTAGAAAAATGGGGACAAAAAACTAAATGAAAAATAGGGTGGAGGACATGATTTGAGTGTTCCTTTTTACTTTTATTTTTTATTCTTATTTTCACTTTTTCTGGTACAAGGAAAATGTTCAAAAAATAGACTGGGGTGATGAATGTACAACTATATGATGGTACTGTGAACAACTGCACACTTTGGATGATTGTACAGTATGTGAATATATATCAATAAAATTGAATTTTAAAAAAAAGACCGTCATAAATATGTCTAAGAGCTAAAGAAAAACACAAAGAACTAAAGGAATTAGGAAAATGGCAGATGAACAAAAAGAGAATTTCAATAGACAGAAATCATAAAAAGGAGTCAAATACTGGAGCTGAGGATTACAAAAAACGAAATTAAAAATTCTGTCAAAGGGTTCAACAACAGACTGGAGCAGGGAGAAGAAAAAATTAATGAAACTGAAAATAAGACAATCAAAATTATTCAATTGAAATTATCTCTGAGGAGAAGGAAGAAAAAAGAATGAAGAAAAATGAACAGAGCTTAAAGACCTGTTCATTTCAAAATGAACAAAATCAAGCACACCAATATACCCACTATAGTAGTCTCAGAAGGAAAAGAAAGAGTAAAGGTGCAAAAAGAACATTCAAACAAATAATGGCTAAAACATCCCAAATTTAATGAAATATATTAATAAACACATGCAAGAAGTTCAAAGAACTCCAAACAGGATAAACTCAAAAGATATCCACACTCATATACATTATAATCAAACCATCAGATGCCAAAGACAAAGAGAGAATCTTGAAAGCCACAAGAGAGAAGCAACATGCCATGTATAAGGGAGCCTCAATAAAATTAAGTGCCAATTTCTCAACAGAAATCATGGCAGCAAGAAGGCAGTGAAATGACATATTTGAAGGACTGAAAGGAAAAAAAAGCACCAACTAAGATTTCTGTATTGGGAAACTGGAAATGAGAGAGATTAAGACATTCTCTGATAAACAAAAGCTGAGGGAATTCATCACCACTAGACTGGCCCTATAAGAAATCCTAAAGGGAGTGCTTCAGGTTGAAAGGAAAGGACATTAGATAATAGATTGATGCCACATGAAGAAATCAATATCTCAGGTATTAGGTAAATATAAATGCCAGTACTACTGCATTTTTTGGTTTGAAACTCCACTTCGTTTTTCTGTCGTTTTAAGCTGCCTAGTTTGTGGTGCTTTGTTACAGCAGCCCTAGGAATCTAAGGAACCCTGTAGGGTCTTCAAAAAATGTTCGTTAATTGAATAGCAATAAGCATTGTTTAGATAGCTTACTAGATGCTAAGCCCTATCCTAAGAGCTTTACATATGTTAATGTTTTTGTCCCATAACCACCCCATAATGTGGGTGCAATTATTTTTTCTTATTATTTTTTTATTAGAGAAGTTGTAGATTTACAGAAAAATCATGCATAAAATAAGAGTTACCATAGATCCCCCTGTTATTAACATCCTACCTTAGGATGGTACATATGTTACAACTGAAGAAAGAACACTTTTTGTAATTGTACTATTAACTATAGTATATGGTCTACATTTGTGGAAGTCTACTTTTTACTTCCTTTGGGATCTAAAATGCAAATGCATAAAGGGTAATGATAAATTTATGGTTTTGGACACACAATGTGTAAAGATGTAATCTGTGACAAGAACAACATAAAAGTGGAGGGATGGAGAAGTACAGCAGCATAGTTTGTGTATGCTATTGAAGTTAGGTTGTTACCAATTCACATAAGATTGTTATAGATTTAGGGTGTTAAATTTAAGCCCCATGGTAATCACAAAGAAAATATCTTTAAAAATATGCACAGAAGGAATTGAGAAGGGATTCTAAATAGTCATCAGAAAAGAACAACTGTGATAGTTAAGCTCATATGTCAACTTGGCTAGGGTATGGTGTCTAGTTGTTAAGTCAAGCAAGCACTGGCCTGATTTTACTGTCAGGGTATTTCATGGATTTAAGTCATTAGTCAGTTGATTGCATCTATGGTTGATTACACTTACAATCAACAAAGCAGACTGCCTTCAGCAATGAGTGAAGTCTCATCCCATCAGCTGAAGGTCTGAAAGGAAGAACTGATGATTTCACCAGTCAGAAAGAAGAATTTCTATCTCTGCTTCTCTCCTGGGGAATTCATCAAAACCTTCATCAGTGTTCCCAACTTGCAGCCTGCCCTACGGATTTGGACTTGCCAATCACCATGGTCACATAAGCCAATTCCAATAATAAAGCTCATAATATTCATAGACATATAAATCCTGTCAGCTTTCCATTTCTCTGGAGAACCCTGGCTAATAATACATAACCAAACAAAAAAGAAGGCAGTAATGGAAGAAGAGAGGGGGGAAAATGCATACAACTTAGAAAAGTCTAAATGTAAATGGTTCAACTCTCCAGTCAAAAGGCAAAGATTAGCAGAATGACCCAATTATACACTGCTTACAAGAGACTCACTTAAATTCAAAGACATAGTAGGTTGAAAGTCAAAGAATGGAAAAAAAAATATTCCATGCAAATAGTAACCAAAAGAGAGCAGGGGTGGCTATATTAATGTCAGACAAAATAGACTTTAAGTAAAAAAAATATTACAAGGGACAAAGAAGAACACTATATTTTGATAAAAGGATCAATTTATGAAGAAGACGTAACACATATAAACATACATGCATTTAACCACAGAGCCCCCAAGTATGTGAAGTAAACGTTGACAGATCTGAAGAGAAATACAGACAGTTCTACATTAATAGAGACATCACTACACCACTTTCAATAATGGATAGAACATCTAGACAGAAGATCAGTAAGGAAATGGAGGACTTGAATAATACTATAAACTAATTAGACCTAACAGACTTGTACAGAACACTCCATCCAACAACAGAATACTTTTTCTTCTTCAGTGCACATCGATCATTCTCTAGGTTAGACCATATGTTAGGTCATAAAACAAGTCTCAATAAATTTAAAAAGACAGAGTATCTTCTCCAATCACAATGGAATGAAGCTAGAAATCAACAACAGAAAGAGAACTGGAAAATTCACACATATGTGGACATTAAATAATACACTCCAACAACAAATGGGTAAAAGAGGAAATCACAAGGGAAATTAGGGAATATCTTGAGGTGAATGAAAACAAAACGACAGCATACTAAAACTTAAAAGATGCAGTGAAAGCCATGCTTAGAGGAAAATTTATAACTGTAAAAGCCTATATATATTAAAAAAGATGAAAGATCTCAAGTAACCTAACCTTCCACCATAAGAAAAAAGAAAAACAAACTAAATCCAAAGCAAGCAGGAGGGAAATTATAAAGATTAGAGTGGAAATTAATGAAATAGAGAATAGAAAAACAACAGAGAGTATCAATGAAATAAGAAGTTGGTTCTTTGTAAAGATCCAAAAGATGGATAAACCTTTTCCAAGTGTATTTGGTTCCTAGGGCTGCCAGAACAGAGTACCACAAACTGAATGGCGTGAAACAATAACATTTATCTTCTCACAGTTCTGGAAGCTAGAAATCAGAAATCATGGTGTCAGCAGGGCCATGCTCTCTCTGAAGCCCCAGGAAAGGATATTTCCTTGTCTCTTACTAGCTCCTCGTTGATATCAACACCTTTGGCATTCCTTGGTTGGGGTAGCATAACTCCAGTCTCTTCCTGTGTCTTCAGATGGCTGTCTTCCTTCTGTGACTATCTCTGTCTCTGTGTCTCTTCTCTTGTTATAAGGACACCAGTCACATTGCATTACGGGTCCACCATACTCTAGTATGAGCTCACCTTAACTGGATTACATCTGCAAAGACTCTATTTCCAAATAAGGTCACATTAGCACAGTTCCCAGAAATTAGGACTTCAACATATCTTTTTTGGGAAACACAATTCAACCCAAAACAGCTAGACTGACCAAGAAAAACAGAGAAAAGACTCAAATTACTAAAATCATGAATACTAAATTTTAGGTTGCTAAAATTACTATCAACCTTACAGAAACAGAAAGAATTATAAGGGAGTATTATACTCCACACAGGTATCCTACTCTAAAAATAAGATCCAATGTTCAGAATATAAAGTCATATCCCCAGAGCACCTGCTAGGTCAAAAAACACCATTCTATAAATATTTATTTGTTCCAGTTTGCTAATGCTGCTATTATACAAAATACCAGAAATGGATTGGCTTTTATAAAGGGGGTTTATGAGATTACAAATTTACAATTCTAAGACCATAAGAAGTGTCCAGACTAAGGCATCAACAAGAGTATATCTTCACTGAAGGAAGGCCTATGGTGTCCAGAACACCTGTCAGCTGGGAAGGCACATGGCTGGTGTCTGCTGGTCCTTTGCTCCCGGGTTGTGTTTCAAAATGGCTTTCTCCAAAATGTCTCTGGGCTTCTGTCTCTCTTAGCTTCTCTCAGCTTTCTGCTTGGTTCTACTGGGAGTCCTCTCTTAGCTTCTCTGGGGCAAACTCTGGGTTTTATCTCTTTAGCTCCTGTGCATCTTTGCTTATTCTCCCAGGACAAACTCTCCATTACGTATTTTAGCTTCTCTCCCAAATGTCTCTCTCAGCTTTTCTTGGGGTGTCTTCTCTGCTCTCTCTGTGTGTGAGCTCTCTTTAAAGGACTCCAGCGATCTAATTAAGATCTACCCTGACTGGAAGGGGGTCACACCTCCATAGAAATAATCTAATCAAAAGGTCTCACCCACAGATGGGTGAGTCACATCTCCATGGAAACAATCAAAAGGTTCCACCCAACAAGATTGGATTAAAAGATCATGGCTATTCTGGGGTTCTTAACAGTTTCAAACTGGAATTATTCTACAACTAAATGCATTGTTTACTGGCTATAAAGATTCACTATAGTCCAAATAGTGTTGGCAACCTTTTCAAAGAAGACAAAATAAATATACAAATGGAATATTAAATAGTAATCAGGGAAACCTTCACATTTGGAAACCTTCATACTTGGAAAGGCTAAGGTATTTGGGCTTCACATTTGGAAAGGCTAAGGTATTTGGGATTTCAATACTTCTTCCACCAACTCATACCTGTAGAAGCTCTTGTAAGAATGAGGAATGTAGAGGGTGGGTGATATGTAACTTCTTGTTGCCAAACAATATCAATTCTGCGTATTTTATTCACAGGAAGATAGGTTTGGAAGACCAGGTTGCAGCAGTTTCCTACAGAAGGTGAGAAACACTAGAGCAGTGACCCTTCTCTAGACTGAACTCTTCTTTCCTCAAATTCCTATCCCACATTTTTATGTTAGAGAAGTTCATTCTTCCTCCTTGAGATCTTGCACCTCTTCTTCTTGCCAAAAGAATTATCTTTCCCAAGGGCAGTGCTTGCAGGAAATATATTTCCTTTCTTCAACTAGTTACATTGCATTCCTCAGCCTTCTTCACTCTCCAAATTTTTCTATTTTCTCCTCTTTCCACTCACCTAGTAAATTTATATAATTTATCACCAAAGAAAGAACTACAAAAGATGTGCCCAGTGAATATAAATAAAGTGTAAAGGCACTATGCATAGCCTTTGTAATATCAGTTTTGCAATATCAAAATATGGGTGGCTGGAAATCTTCATAGAATGCAAAAGCTTTGGTATTTCTGGCTATAGGTTGCTACTTCCCCCTGGGAAAATATAGATCTACATTCATATAGGATGAAAAATAATTTCCATCTCAACATCTACTGACAAGTAAAAAAAATATACCTCCAAACGTGCAAATATTTATATATCTAAATGGGCAACTGACTGCAATGAATCTGTAGCATACTTGCAATAATCTGGTCAGTTAAAGCCCCAAAGATCATTCCCCTACCCATACATGCATACATATCTAGGCTGTTTTAATAATCTATTTTATTTTCTAATTCCACATAACTAATTATTATTCTTAATATAATTTTTTGGCAATGACTAAGCATAAATAGTAAATCTCAGCATAAAATTAAGTCAGTCAACACCCAGGGGAGTGAATCTCCCTGGCAACGTGGAATATGACTCCCGGGGAGGAATGTAGACCTGGCATCGTGGGACGGAGAACATCTTCTTGACCAAAAGGGGGAGGTGAAAGGAAATGAAATAAGCTTCAGTGGCAGAGAGAATCCAAAAGGAGCCGAGAGGTCACTCTGGTGGGCACTCTTACGCACACTTTAGACAACCCTTTTTAGGTTCTAAAGAATTGGGGTAGCTGGTGGTGGATACCTGAAACTATCAAACTACAACCCAGAACCCATGAATCTCGAAGACAGTTATATAAAAATGTAGCTTATGAGGGGTGACAAGGGGATTGGGAAAGCCATAAGGACCACACTCCACTTTGTCTAGTTTATGGATGGATGAGTAGAAAAATAGGGGAAGGAAACAAACAGACAAAGGTACCCAGTGTTCTTTTTTACTTCAATTGCTCTTTTTCACTCTAATTATTATTCTTGTTATTCTTGTGTGTGTGCTAATGAAGGTGTCAGGGATTGATTTGGGTGATGAATGTACAACTATGTAATGGTACTGTGAACAATCGAAAGTACGATTTGTTTTGTATGACTGCGTGGTATATGAATATATCTCAATGAAATGAAGATTAAAAAAACAAAACAAAACAAAACAAAAAAAAGACATAATGCTGAGCAAAATAAGCCAGGCACAAAAAGAGAGATATTGTATGTTACCACTAATGTGAATTCTGTGAAAAATGTACAATGTTTTATACTGTAGAATGTAGGGGACCTAGAGATACCAATTAGTGGAGGGGGAATGATAATCTAATAAGAACAGATAAACTATGGAGGGTAATCTCAATGTTATGGGAATGCTCAGGAATGATTATGGTTTGTAAACTTTCTTGGATATAGTAAGATCATGTTGGAAGCAATAGAGTTATTTTAGGTTTTTTTTTTCTCTTATTCCTTTGTTTTCTTAGGGGTTGTTAATTTTCTTGGGGTATGGTAGGAACATGTTGGAAGCAATGTAGTTATTTTAGATTATTTGTTTTTCTTACTCCTCTGTTTGGACATGGTTTATTAATTTTCTTGGGGTATGGTAGGAACATATTGGAAGCAAAGTAGTTATTTTAGGTTATTTGTTTTCCTTAATCCATTGCTTTGTTTGAAATGTTGTGGGGTTTTTTTGGTTGTTGTCTGCCTGTTTGTTTTTAATTTTTTGATAAACAAAGTTAAAAAATTGAAAGAAAATCAGTAGAAAAATGGGAGTAAAAACTAAATGACAAATAGGGTGGGATGGGGGGATGGTTTGGGTATTCTCTTTTCACTTTTATTTTTTATTCTTGTTCTGATTCTTTCTGATGTAGGGAAAATGTTCAGAAATAGATTGTGGTGATGAACGCATAACTATATGATCATGCTGTGAACAGTTGATTGTATACCATGGATGACTGTATGGTTTGTGAATATATTTCAATAAAACTGAATTTAAAAAAAAAAAAAAAAAAAAAATTAAGTCAGTCAAGACTCAAGTCAAACCTACAATTGTAACTAGAAAAACATCTTTTTACTTTACCAGAGAAACCTGTACTGCTCAGAGCAAGGGTTGCACACTCATATGCCCATGTGTTTTTGGCAGTTATTGAGAATGAATGAAGGAGGCCAGTGAGAGAGCAGCCAAAGGAACCACTGCTCAGCTGTAGCCAGTTAACGCAACAATGTGGGAATCTGGCCCAGTACAGCCACATCTCTTGATTCTTTACGAGAGGCCCAGAAATCCAAACCTTTAGGTGAAATCTGAAAATGTTTGCTTAAGTTTTTTTCAAAACACTGGGTAGGCTCCAACATTTATAAGCTGCCAGTCTGCAGCTTCAGGTTTAGAGCATTACAAGTCCTGCCCTATGGTAGATATCAGTTCCTTTTTTTTCCTGCTCAGCTTCCCTTCCCTGGTCTTCTGCTAACAGAATCCCCCTAGCCTGAGGGGAACCCATTTCAAGAAGTTTGGCTGGAGCCTATCAGAGGAGATAGCACATGACTCAAGCCCTTCAGTCTTCAGTAGAATCTTTCCATTAGAGCTATGGAATTCACAGTGTTTTTCCACTGGGGTTACTAAGCTTGGGCTTCCTGTAGCCAAGTTGTCCACCTCATGGAGGGAGCTTGTGAGCTAGCTACAGCCACGATGACATCATCTGAGGCCCTGGATATAGCTATAAAACCAGGTCTACTAAAATTTTCAGTTGCAAGAAGCAACAAATTCCCTTTTTTTGCTCAAGCCAGTGTGAGTTCCCTTACAACCAAAAGAGTTCTAACATGTCTCTGAAAAAACTTTTTGCATGATCCATTGTGTACTTCCAACTATGAGAGAGAAATCTATGAGGATGTAGGTATCTTTAGGCAGAAAGACAGTTCAAATGCCAGATCTACTACTTAGTAAATGTATGACAGTGAAAGCTTGTTCTTCATCTGTACCTCACCTACCTCACGAAGAGACTGTAAGAATTAGATGTGAAATTTACCCAGCATTTTGTCAGGCACCCCGTAACTCCTAAACTGGTGGTTGTGCTCTTCCTCAACTTCCTCCATTGAAGAAGTAGACTGGAAAATAAGATACCTGACGTTTCACTACTAGGTAAAAGGCAGGAGACTTGAAACAGCTACTAGGAATATTAAAAATTTCCATAAACAATCATACTGGTTACCTTTGTACAGTGTCTCCAAGACAGAATAGCTGTTGTCAACTGTTAAGGAGGTGATTACATAACAGAGCCAACAAGAATGGAGAAAGTGAGGGCAAAGGAAAAACAACTATTGATATTAGAGGGTTAAACTTATTTTTTCCCCATAAGGCCAGTTTCCACCATATCAGTAATTTATGAAAGTGTGGAGAATCCCAGGAAAAGGTCCTAGAACTCTCAGAGAAGGATTCTATACAAGACACAAACTGAGGGGGCTGTTGCTTTAGAGAAGGACAGCAAAGTGAGGAAAACTTAATTGTAAATATGAGGGCCAAATGGCATCTGGACTCCACAGGAACCTCCACCTTAGCACCTCCCATATTATATTAAAATAATCCACACATGTGTGTCTTTACTATTAGACCATAAACTCCTAGCAGGTAAATCTTGTCTCTTACTCATCTTAGGATTACTACTGCCCAGCACATAGTAGGCACTCTATAAATGCTGGGTGAGTTCAAATGAAAATAAACAGCTAAAGTCACAAAGGGCCATTAGTAAACCCTAAAGATCTTCAGATTCTAAACAGAAACACAAGAGCCATCCCATTTGAGAACAAAGGGAGAACTCCTTTAAGGAACATGCTCTGGCTGACATTAATACTGATTATCACTATATGACTAAATTAGGAAAGTCTAATAAAAATTTAGTCCCAGCGAATAGAAAGGTCACATAGGAGAATTTGAATTTCGAAGGCCCTTCTAACCCAAGTGACTGAATCTAAGAAGTGACTCTTCTTAGGACTAAAAACACTGAGGATCAAAAGTGATGGCCCAACCCTCTCTCTAGCTAAGCCAACATGGCAGGTGAACTCACTGCCCTCCCCCTACCTGGAACCTGACTCCCAGGGGTGTAGATCTCCCTGGCAACGCAGGATATGACTCCCGGGGATGAATCTGGACCCGACATGGGATTGAGAACATCTTTTTGACCAAAAGGGGGATGCAAAATGAAACAAAATAAAGTTTCAGTGGCTGAGAGATTCCAAATGGAGTCAAGAGGTCACTCTGGTGGGCACTCTTACACACTATACAGATAACCCTTTTTAGGTTTTAATGCATTGGAATAGCTAGAAGTAAATACCTGAAACTATCAGCCTGCAACCCAGTAGCCTTGACTCTTGAAAACAATTGTTTAGCAATGTAGCTTACAAGGGGAGACAGTGTGATTGTGAAAGCCTTGTGGATCACAGTACCTTTATCCAGTGTATGGATGGATGGGTAAAAAAAATGGGGACAAAAAACTAAATGAAAAATTAGGGTGGGAGGGGGGATGATTTGGGTGTTCTTTTTTACTTTTTTTTTTATTCTTATTTTCACTTTTTCTGATACAAGGAAAATGTTCAAAAGATAGATTGGGGTGATGAATAAACAACCATATGATCGTACTGTACACTTTGGATGATTGTATGGTATATGAATATATCTCAATAAAATTGAATTAAAAAAAAAACTGATGGCCCGAAAAGAGGGTCTGGGTATCTTAGGGGTTCCATATCCTGGTGATTACTTTTTGATCAAATGGTCCAGTATTGAGGGATAACTGAGAACTTGAGATATGCTAGAGGCAAAGTGGGTTAATATATTGAAAAACACGCCATATTGGGACTAATTTACATTTATAGGGTATATTTTCCTGCAATTCGTTATATGGGAAACTTGAGATTTGAGTGATGGAAGAGCCTATCCCAAGTAGTATTAGGATTCCAGGAGGCACCCTTTCCAGGATAAGGCCCTGAGTTCTAGGTAAAGAATAGGGATAAAAGTTCAGTTCAATCTACAGTGAAAAGGGAAATAAAACATTCCATTTACAATTTACAAGAGTTATTCATATTTAAACAGAAGGAATTATAAAAACAAACTGTCCTTCTTGGCTATGATTTATGCCTTAATTTCACGTGTTGGTGGAAGGAATTAAAAATTCAAATGTGTGCTAACAGTGGCCCTCAACTGTCCTTCCCTCTGGTCTGTATATAGGGAAGGGGAACTGGGAGAACAAGTACAGGAAGTTCTGCTGGCAAAGAATGAAGGGGGGGAAATGAGCACTAAGACCAGGGATAGCACCAACTACCAAGAGTGTATCTGACCACTACAGAAATGATGGAATATAGGTTTAGCAGCTAGAGGTCTGCTCAGGGGCTGGGAGTGGGGGGCGGGAAGGGGGCAGCAGGAAGAAAGAAGAAGATAGGCTAAGAATTCGAAGTCACACTATTAGTCAGATTTGACCACCTAACTACAGTGTTAGGCTTTAAAAAGATGTTTGTATGTGAGTGTATGTACATGTGTGTGCACATAACTCACACAGCTTTGAGCATGGTCTAAATCCAGTTTTCTCCCTGAAGCAGAAAGCAAAGATGGCTGCTGATATTTACTGTTGTAGAGGCTGGTACTCAAAGACAGGGAGACTGACCAATGGAAAGGTGCTCTGCTGTCCTTTCTTTACACAGTGAATAAGGATGATCGGGACAGAGCTAAGAAGACAGCACCAAAGCACGTTCTACTCTTATAGCTGCCAGGGACAATCCTAGCAGTTTACTTCCAGTCTAAATTCTTGTTGTGTGAGCAGCAACTGAGAGGTGAAAAGTGCAAAGCACTTCATCCCACCCCAGCCAGTCACTCCCCGCTAGAGTTCTGTGTGTTGGTGCCTAGTTCTATCCATTCTCTCACTGAGCCAACTGTTCACTAATTGCCTTTTACATATATGTGTGTGACAACATCATGCTCTGGTTTGAATTTTCAAAGAGTCTTTGGCCAACATAAACACTCCAGGTCCAAGATAAAACAGAATAATTAAAAACAGGCCTAGTTCTCATCCAATTAGTTGATCATCTCCTTTTTGCATTACCAAGTTATACAGTATTTTCAATTATTTTACCTATTTTTCTCATTCAAATGAGGATAACTGATTTTAACCAACAAATCTAATATCCCATTCTTAAAGGCATTAGAGGAAAGGGAGGGCTGAGTCAAATTCCAAAATTTGCCAGTTACTAACCCTGATAAGTAAAGCGGTAAAGATAATTCATACCTGGTAGAGTTGTTATGATTATTATGTGACAATTACAAATAATTACATAAAGAATGTAGTATATAAAAGGTGCTCAAGAACTTGCATTACATTATGACAACATGCTCCACAGCGACTGCAGCATCTACTAAGCAAGAATCATAGCCTGTTTGTATTTCTAAATTGAACGGTTAAAATGGTGTGGGGGGAAGAATCTCATAATTTGTTTTTAGAGAGAGAATAATACGGTAGAAATTGGAGAGGTATTTTTCCCTGCATGTAAAGTACAAAGGTGTGTCCTGGAGATCTGCTTCAATTTAATAACTATTCAGTAAATTTCTGCTAGTTATTCATTCGACAAATATTTTTGAGTGCTTACTATACGTGCCAGGCCTCTACTAGGTGCTGGAGAGACAGCTGTAATAAGGTAGACACAAATCGCGTTCTTGAATAGCTTACAATTTAGTAGGTTAGATAATCAGCCAAAGGGGTATTAGAGTAGTGGCGGGTGCTACAGGAGCAATTGTGGGAGGGGAAGCATCAGGGAAGGCTTTTTACAGAAAGCAATTGCCAAGGAGACACCTGACAAATAAGGAAGAGATAACTAAAGGAGGACAGGTGTTCTATACAGACAAAGCATGAACAACGTTCCCAAAGTGAGACAATGCTGCAAATTCAAGAAATTTCAAGTAGTTTAATTCCCCTTGGAACTTCAGGTACAAACTGGATGAGAAGGATGAAGGGGTGGAAGCAGAGATAAAAAGGGGGGAGGAGGGAAGTGCTATTGGTGATTGTTCCGGTTTGCTAATGCTGCCATTACGCAAAATACCAGAAATGGATTGGCTTTTATAAAGGGGATTTATTAGGTTACAAATAACCTAAGTTCTAAGGCCATAAAAGTGTCCAAACTAAGGCAGCAACAAGAGGATACTTTCACTGAAGGAAGGCCAATGGCATCTGGAACACCTCTTTCAGCTTGGAAGGCACATGGCACGCATTTGCTGGTCCTTTGCTACCAGGTTGTGTTTCAAAATGGCTTTCTCCAAAATGTCTCTGGGCTTCTGGTCTTAGCTCCTCTGTCTCTCAGCCTACTGTGCAACCTTGCTTGTTCTCCCAGGGTGTTTCTCTTTAAGCATCTGGGGGTCTTCTCTTAGCTTCTCTGGGGCAAACTCTGGGCTTCATCTCTTAGCTTAGCATCTCCAAACATCCTTCTGTCTGCATCTCTCAGCTTCTGCAAGCATCTGTGTTTGTGATGGCTCTTAGCTTCTCTCCAAAATGTCTCTCTCAGCTTCTCTTGGGGTGTTTTGTCCACTCTGCTCTCTGTGTGAGCTCTCTCTAAAGGACTCCAGTGATCTAATTAAAGCCCACCCTGAATGGGTGGGGCCATATCTCCATGGAAATAATATAATCAGAGTTCTCACCCACAGTTGAGTGGGTCACATCTCCATGGAAACATTCAATCAAAAAGTCACACCCTAATCAAAAAGATTAATAAGTCTGCCCCTATAAGACTGCATTAAAGAACATGGCTTTTCTGGGGGACACAATATATCCAAACCAGCACAGTGATAGAAGCAGAAGGCAGATGATAAAGCCATTCATTAAAAAGAGCTTGGCTCGTTACTGCAAAGGAGAGGCTAAATCTGCTTATAATTGTGCCTAAGAGTCTCCCTCTGAGTACTTGTTTGTTGCTCAGATGTGGCCCTCTCTCTCTCTAACTGAGCCACCTCAACAGGTGAACTCGATGCCCTCCCCCCTAGATGCGACCTGACTCCCAGGGGTGTAAATCTCCCTGGCAACATGAGATATGACTCCTGGGGATGAACGTGGACCTGACATTGTGGGACTGAGAACATCTTCTTGACCAAAAGGGGGATGTGAAAGGAAATGAAATAAAGTTTCAGTGGCTAAGAGATTCCAAATGGAGTTGAGAGGTCACTCTGGTGGGCATTCTTATGCACTACATAGAGAACACTTTTTAGATTTTAATGCATTGGAATAGCTAGAAGTAAATACCTGAAACTATCATACGCAATCCAGTAGCCTTGACTCTTGAAGATGATTGTATAGCAAGGTAGCTTACAAGGGGTGACAGTGTGATTGTGAAAACCTTGTGGATCACACTCCCTTTATCCAGTATATGGATGGATGAGTAGAAAAATAGGGACAAAAAACTAAATGAAAAATGGGGGGGGGGGGTGATTTGGGTGTTCTTTTTTACTTTTATTTTTTATTCTTATTTTCACTTTTTCTGGTACAAGGAAAATGTTCAAAAAATAGATTGGGGTGATGAATGCACAACTATATGATGGTACTGTGAACAACTGATCGTACACTTTGGATGATTGTATGGTATGTGAATATATGTATCAATAAAATTGAATTTTAAAAAAAAGAGCCTGTACTTTATCTTAAAGACAGAGGGAAATCACTGAAGGGTGGGAATGACAGGAACAGATTTGTCTTTTAGGAAGGTAATTCCTGTGGTAGTGTAGGGAAAAGAACTTATGGGAAATCTTTCAAATCCTACAGAGAGACTCTATCTTAGAAGAAAGAAAAACAACTAGGGTAACACTGATCTGTAAACGTAGCATAGTAAAAGATAAGAAGAAATCTCAGGTAAGCAATGCAAGCCTTCTTCCTATGAAAACAAGAGTTTCTACCTCCTACCTCCCCATCCTCCTAGGCAGTTTACACCAGCTCAGTCTTTTCTAACAAAATTGAGAATTTGTCCACAGGCTTGGGGAAACAATTGTAAGTAGGCCAGATAACTTCAAAAATTAAATTAAATGCTAACAGATGAGAACCAGTTCTGATTGCAAGTTCAGGCAAAATTAATCTTAGCTATTTTGCCAATGGTAATTAAATAACAAGAATTTGAGCAGGTAGTTCCTAAATTAGGAAGTCTGAGACCCTACAATAGTGGGATACAAACATGAGCACCAAAATGCAATAATTAGAATGAGGTATTTCTCTGAATTTGTCTTTTAAAAATAAATTGTGCCATTAAGCATTAAATGCAAGGATTAAAATTTCACAAACTTCTAGTTAAACTAAAAGGTGGTGACAACTGCTGGCATTTGATCAAATGCTAAAAGTATCTCAGCTGTTTTAGAAATAAAACATTTGCTTCCAACTGGAAGCAAAACCTTTTAGAGCCTATAGTTAAACTGATCTGCAAATACAGCGTAAGAAAAACAGGTGAGGTGAACTCTTTAATGTGGCAAATAAAATGCTACAATTAATCTCTAAAATCAATCTTCTGGGGAGTGCATGACTGTAACTCACAAAAAGACCTAACACAAAAAGTAAATGAGTATATACATCCCTAAAAATTAAAATATGCACATTTCTAGAGTAATGAGAAACATGGGAGTTTACAGCCATTTCAAGACAATTCTTTTTAGGTCGTGTGTTAAGTTAAAAAAATAATAGTACCACAACTATCTGGGGGGGATATAGTCAAAGCCATTCTCTTAAGGGGAAAGATTCATTATATTTTTCTTCTATGAGTCAAAGTTTCTACTTCACATACTTTCTAAAAACAATGCAGCAAACTTAATATTTCAAATATGCTTTGAGTATTCATGATTCAACAACTTGCTTAAGTATTTTAAAAATTAGTATTTTAAAAATTACCATATTTTATATACAGTTATCATTTATTTAGTTATTTACTGACACTGTAAAAGACTCACACAGTGAAGGGGAATGATGCAACAGGAACTAGATCAGATTGGTGGTAAAGATATTCATTCATTGATTCATTCATTCCTTTGTTAAACAAGCATCTGAGGACTATTTTAGGTTCAGACAATGAGTATTTAAATATATATAAATCCCTGATTTTAAGGAGTTCTTCGAAGAAACATAATACCATATTTCATTGAACTTGAGAGGCCACCAGTTGTGAGATTGACTCCTGGCTAAGAAAGAAAAAAAATGCTTTCAATTAAACTATAATATAATGCCTTGAATGAAATATACCATCCTCTCATTACTTCAATATATTTTAAATCTATTCGGAAAGATTTGGCAATTCTTCCTGCCTTTGATATAGTGCTTGCCATTTTAAATGGCAATCCTTTTTTACACATCTCAGTATAAGACATAGCTTCATCTACTTTGGGGATCTTCTTTTCTTGACTCCCATAAAGCACTTAGTGTTGCTTTTAAAGAAAAATAAATGGAATTGTGAAGATTTCTCCAATGGCAAATGCTTTCTTCACTAATAACATCTCTCCACTTTGTTTCAGTCCCTTACTGTATATTCAATAACCTCTTATTTCAAGGCCAAATCACAATGGAATCTTTTTGAAGATGTTTTAAATGGCAATTAAACCAAATATAAGTAGCAATGACACCATGTATATAACTTAGTTGAAATGATGACACTAATACAGCTATGACTAAGCTTCCGCATGCACAGAAAATAACAACCTGGCAAGACAACCACTTGACTGATGGCAATTTGAAGACACCATTGATTATTAGATACATTCCAATTTCAGAGATATTAAAATGGGAAAAAATATGAGTCTTAGAAATGGAGCAGTAATAGCAGCAAATACTGATGTAACACTATACTGTAAGCAACCTTCTCTATACTTTATATATTTGATTTCAAAAAAGCCTATGAGGTAGATAAGACTATCTGCCTCTTGATGAGGAAACTGAGGCATGGGGAGGGGCAGGGACGGGGGGTGGTTAAGTAACTTGCCCAATATCACAAAGCTAGTATGCGGCAAGCCGAGCATTTGAATCCATGCAGCTTGGGTCCAGAGGCTACACTTTCAACCACTCTGCCACACTGCCTCCCAAGCAAATAATCAATAACTAGCTTTGTGATATGAGACAAATCATTAAGGACTCCATTCCTCATTTGGAAAAGTAGAAAGCTGGACTAGATAACTATGGCATTCTCTCCCAGTAATAAAATACTATAATTCTATAAACATCTACAGTAAAATTTTACTCCCATGCTGGTTTTGCTTTTATCCAATACATTTCAAAGACATTCATTTCAATTAATTGAGGAGTGAAAGGAATGCAAATTTTTGCTATTAGTCTAAAATAGATATACACAGGATGGTATTTAAGAAATAGACACATGTACACTTGTATCACTATTTTCCTTTTTTGGATGATGGCAAAAGGTTGACTGCAGGTATAAATGATTCAATTTGTGAAATTTAATCTGCTCTTGTATTATACTCATGACAGATATTCAGCCTTTTAAAATTTTAATCCAAAATTAAGATATGATTTCAATGTGTTGGTTTTAATGGCTACTTACAATGCTAAAATTCTGTTCATTTACAAGGGGGTAAACAACAGATTAATAACAGATGCAAATATTGCAAAATTATCTCTCTTGACCCAATTCAAAGGTGGAATTAAATGTGCATTACACATTTGAAAACTCTTCTGCCCCAAGGGGGATTGTCACACCCTTTGGATTTTCATATACAGGCCTGGCCAGCTGCTCTCCATCCTGGAAACCTCCCACCAGGCCCACAGCCTCTGATCAAGCAACCCGGTGACGCAGGAAATAATTCCTAATATTTCACTTTGAAGTTGTCCTACAAGTTAATAAAGGATATAGATCAAATGCAGTGTCTTCAAAGCTCTCATTATTCTTTGTTAAATGTCAAACATCTAACATAAACAATCACATCTCAATTTCAGCCTGCTTTTCTCTTGTATATACATACGCATATGAGTACATTCAAAATAGTCAGCCTGAACATAAATGAGAGAACACATTAAAAAGGTTTCTGAGGAAAGAAGTAGAAAAGAAAAAAAATGAATATAAAAGAATTGCTGGCAAAGTTGGGCTTTAAAACACACATACACACACAAAGCCATAAGATGTTCAATAAATAAAGGCTCTTGCCAGTGCACGGAATTTTGCTATTACATACCTTTCCATGCTGCCCAGCTCTCTCATAACAAATGACAACATCTTCCCACATTTCCAGCTTCTCAAATATCTGAAGGGATGAACTGGTGCATCCCAACTCAAAGAGTAAACTTGCAAGTTGGCGCTAGATAAATCAAGTTAAAATAATTAACATTTCTTGACAAAAAGAAAGATTCTTATTGTATTTACAGACATTTTTAGGGTCTGTTCAATGTATAAATACATCATTTCTAAAATTCAGTCTCTACTAATTAGGAATTTGTGATGATTCAATACTTAATTTTACCTTAGCAAACTTTTTTTAAGGGGGTGAAGAATTAAAAGACAATATGGAAACTGTTTAAATGAAAGCAAAATCAAGCAAAATGGGAGTAGGAAGTTTTGCAAATTGCTCCCTCCACCAAGAAAAAGAAAGAGCTTAAAAAAGAGACTGGAATTACCTAAGTAGTAACCCTGGAACCAGAATGGACATTTACAACAACTACAGGAGTGTCAGAGGAAGCAAGAGATGGTCAAGAGTTAGCTTTTGTAAGTGAAAACACAAACCAGTGACCAGCATTGCTCAGCTCCGTGGCAATGCTGCAGAAATGGCTGCAGTTGCAGCAACTTGGCCTGGATTCTGGAGCAGCCAGCTGGGGCCAGGGCTGGCAGAGGAAACTTCTTCCCCTGAAAGTGGGGCTGAGAGTTGAGGCTGGTCTGGAGGATCCAAGAGGAAACAGCACCCAACCAGGCCTGTTTTCGCCCTCTGGGCAGCAGCACTTCCAACCTCCCACCAGCATCCATTTGGATAAAGAGGTTTTTTTTTTCCTTCTGACTGTGGGCATTTCCTGGTGTGGCAGATCCCTGAAGGCACATTTTCATTGGCTCGGTTTCTTCTTTCTCATTCTCGTGTTGTTTAGTCTGGCAGCTCCCTGAGGGTCCAACACAGAAGGCAGCCTCAGTTTCTCTCAGAAGCAGTGCGTTGTGGCTTTAAACTAGTTTCTACAGGGACATAAAGAACCAGTGTACCTATTTCTTTTTTATTTATTTTTTTTTGGTTTGTTGGTTTTTTCTTTCTCTATTTTATATTTTTGGGTCAGGCAGATACCTGAGGAATAGGCAAGGATGCTTGCCTAGGTTTCAGCCTCAAAAGCAGCAGCTCCAGCCTCGCATTTGCATATAATAAGAGACTCAGAGAAGAAGTAACATTCATTTTCTCTTTTTTCCTTTTTTTTTTTATGGGTGTTTTGTCTGTTTATTAATATTTTTCCTCCCCCCTTCCTTCCTTTTTTCTTCCTGTTCTTAATCTAACAGACTGAAGACTGAGAAAACTAGATTTCCAGAGTGACTACAACATAATACTGAGAATCTACAGTTCTCAACAAAAAATTACAAAACATACAAGAAGACAGAAAAGTATGGCCCAATCACAGAGAAAAAAGAAGTACATGGAAAATATTCCAGAGGAAGCTCAGCATCTGGAATTGCTAAACAAAAATCTTTGAATAACTCTCATAAATAGGATCAATAAACTAAAGGAAAGCATGGCCTAAGACCCAAAGGAAATCAGGAAAACAATATATTAACAAATTGAGAATTTCAATAATGAGATTGAAATTATAAAAAAAAAACTAACGGAAATTCTGTAACTCAAGGGTACAATAACTAAAGTGAAAAATTTAATACGGGAGAACAAAAGCAGAGTGGGGGAGGCCCAGAACCACCCTGGGGGGATGGTGTTCATCTGTGACACAGCACAGTCATCCCTCAACATCTGGAGATGCACAGCCTGGAAGAGGGACCCACTTGCAAGTCTCAAGGGCCATAGCCAATACCAAGGACTTGTAGGTCAGCAGCAGAGACAAACTGTGGCAGGACTGAACTGAAGGATTAGACCTTTGCAGCAGCTTTAAATCTCCAGGATCACCAGGGAGATTCGACTGTTAGAGCTGACCCCCTCCCTGACCGCCCAGACACACACCCCGTATACAGGGCGGGCAACACCAACTACACATGCAAGCTTGGCACACCAATTGAACCCCACAAGACTCACATCCCCACTCACCACAAAGACAAAGTGGGGGAGAACTGGCAGATGCACCTGCTGGTTAGTTAGAGAAAGCGTACTCCACAAAGCTGTACATCTGACAAATTAGAGATAAGGGTTTTAATCAGTCTGCAAATCCTAAAAGAACCCTATCAAGTTAAGCAAACGCCAAGAGGTCAAAAACAACAGAAAATTTTAAAGCATATGAAAAAAACAGACGATATGGAGAACCCAAGCCCAAGCACCCAAATCAAAAGATCAGAGAAGACACAGTACTTGGAGCAATTAATCAAAGAACTAAAGATGAACAACGAGACCATGGCACAGGATATAAAAGACATGAAGAAGAGCACAGCACAGGATATAAAGGACATCAAGAAGACCCTAGAAGAGCATAAAGAAGACATTGCAAGAGTAAATAAAAAAAAAATAGACGATCTCATGGAAATTTAAAAAACTGTTGACCAAATTAAAAAGATTCTGGATACTCATAGCACAAGACTAGAGGAAGCTGAACAATGAATCAGTGACCTGGAAGACGACAGAACGGAAAATGAAAGAACAAAAGAAAGAATGGAGAAAAAAATTGAAAAAACAGAAACGGACCTCAGGGATATGACAGATAACATAAAACGTCCCAATTTAAGACTCATTGGTGTTCCAGAAGGGTAAGAGAAGGGTAAAGGTCAAGGATGAGTATTCAAAGAAATTGTTGGGGAAAACTTCCCAAATGTTCTAAACACCATAAATACACAAATCATAAATACCCAGCGAACTCCAAATAGAATAAATCCAAATAAGCCCACTCCGAGACATATTCTGATCAGACTGTCAAATACAGAAGAGAAGGAGCAAGTTCTGAAAGCAGCAAGAGAAAAGCAATTCACCACATACAAAGGAAACAGCATAAGACTAAGTAGTGACTACTCAGCGGCCACCATGGAGGCGAGAAGGCAGTGGAATGACATATTTAAAATTCTGACTGAGAAAAATCGCCAACCAAGAATTCTTTATCCAGCAAAGCTCTCCTTCAAATTTGAGAGAAAGCTTAAATTTTTCACAGAGAAACAAATGCTGAGAGAATTTGCTAACAAGAGACCTGCCCTACTGGAGATATTAAAGGGAGCCCTACTGACAGAAAAACAAAGAAAGGAGAGACAGAGATGGAGAAATGTTCAGTACTAAAGAGATTCAGTATGGGTATGTTAAAGGACATTAATAGAGAGAGGGAAAAAATATATGTGACAAACATAAACCAAAGGACAAGATGGCTGATACAAGAAATGCCTTCACGGTAATAACATTGAATGTAAATGAATTAAACTCCCCAATTAAAAGATATAGATTGGCAGAATGGATAAAAAAAAAATAAACCATTAATATGTTACATACAAGAGACTCATCTTAGACACAGGGACATGAAATTGAAAGTGAAGGGACAGAAAAAACTATTTCATGCAAGCTACAGCCAAAAGAAAGCAGGAGTAGCAATACTAATCTCAGATAAAATAGACTTTAAATGCAAGGATGTTAGGAGAGACAAAGAAGGCCACTACATACTAATAAAAGGGGCAATTCAACAAGAAGAAATAACAATCGTAAACGTTTATGCAACCAATCAAGGTGCCACAAAATACATGAGAGAAACACTGGCAAAACTAAAGGACACAATCGATGTTTCCACAGTAATTGTGAAAGACTTCAACACATCACTCTCTCCTATAGATAGATCAACCAGACAGAAGACCAATAAGGAAACTGAAAACCTAAACAATCTGATAAATGAATTGGATTTAACAGACATATATAGAACATTACATCCCAAAATACCAGGATACACATTCTTCTCTAGTGCTCACAGAACTTTCTCCAGAATAGATCATATGCTGGGGCACAAAACAAGCCTCAATAAATTTAAAAAAATTGAAATTATTCACAGCACATTCTCAGACCACAATGGAATACAATTATAAGTCAATAACCATCAGAGACTTAGAAAATTCACAAATACCTGGAGGTTAAACAACACACTCCTAAACAATCAGTGGGTTAAAGAAGAAATAGCAAGAGAAATTGCTAAATATATAGAGATGACTGAAAATGAGAACACAACATACCAAAACCTATGGGATGCAACAAAAGTGGTACTCAGGGAAATTTATAGCACTAAATGCATATATTAAAACGGAAGAAAGAGCCAAAATCAAAGAACTAATGGATCAACTGAAGAAGCTAGAAAATGAACAACAAAGCAATCCTAGTCCAAGCAGAAGAAAAGAAATAACAAGGATTAAAGCAGAAATAAATGACATAGAGAACAAAAAAATAATAGAGAGCATAAAATAACACCAAAAGTCGGTTCTTTGAGAAGATCAACAAGATTGACAAGCCCCTGGCTAGACTGACAAAATCAAAATGAGAGAAGACCCATATAAACAAAATAATGAATGAGGAAGGTGACATTACTGCGGATCCCAAAGAAATTAAAAAATTGTAACAGGATACTATGAACAATCGTATGGCAACAAACTGGATAATGCAGATGAAATGGACAATTTCCTGGAAACATATGAACAACCTAGACTGACCAGAGAAGAAATAGAAGACCTCAACCAACCAATCACAAGCAAAGAGATCCAATCAGTCATCAAAAAGCTTCCCACAAATAAATGCCCAGGGCCAGATGGCTTCACAGGGGGATTCTACCAAACTTTCCAAAAAGAACTGACACCAATCTTACTTAAACTCTTTCAAAACATTGAAGAAAATGGAACACTACCTAACTCATTTTATGAAGCTAACATCAATCTAATACCAAAACCAGGCAAAGATGCTACAAAAACAGAAAACTACTGGCCAATCTCCCTAATGAATATAGATGCAAAAATCCTCAACAAAATACTTGCAAATTGTATCCAAAGACACATTAAAAAAATCATACACCATGACCAAGTGGGGTTCATTCCAGGCAGGAAAGGATGGTTCAACATAAGAAAATCAATCAATGTATTACAACACACTAATAAATCAAAAGGGAAAAATCAAATGATCATATCAATAGATGCTGAAAAAGCATTCGACAAAACCCAACATCCCTTTTTGATAACAACACTTCAAAAGGTAGGAATTGAAGGAAACTTCCTCAATATGATAAAGAGCATATATGAAAAACCCACAGCCAGCATAGTACTCAATGGTGAGAGACTGAAAGCCTTCCCTCTAAGATCAGGAACAAGACAAGGAGGCCCGCTATCACCACTGTTATTCAACGTTGTGCTGGAAGTGCTAGCCAGGGCAATCCGGCAAGACAAAGAAATAAAAGGCATCCAAATTGGAAAGGAAGAAATAAAACTGTCATTGTTTGCAGATGACATGCTCTTATATCTGGAAAACCCTGAGAAATTGACGATACAGCTACTAGAGCTAATAAACAAATTTAGCAAAGCAGCAGGATACAAGATTAATGCACATAAGTCAGTCATGTTTCTGTATACAGAGATGAACAAACTGAAGAGACACTCAAGAAAAAGATACCATTTTCAATAGCAACTAAAAAAATCAAGTACCTAGGAATAAACTTAACCAAAGATGTAAAAGACCTACACAAAGAAAACTACATAACTCCACCAAAAGAAACAGAAGAGGACCTTAAAAGATGGAAAAATATTCCATGTTCATGGATAAGAGGGCTAAATATCATTAACATGTCAATTCTACCCAAACTCATCTATAGATTCAATGCTAAATGTTATTAACATGTCAATTCTACCCAAACTCATCTATAGATTCAATGCAATCCCAATCAAAATTCCAACAACCTATTTTGCAGACTTGGAAAAGCTAGTAATCAAATTTATTTGGAAAGGGAAGATGCCTCGAATTGGTAAAGACACTCTAAAAAAGAAAAACCAAGTGGGAGGACTTATACTCCCTGACTTTGAAGCTTATTATAAAGCCACAGTTGTCAAAACAGCATGGTACTGGCACAAAGACAGACATATTGATCAATGGAATCGAATTGAGAATTCGGAGATAAACTCCCAGATCTATGGCCTACTGATCTTTGATAAGGCCCCCAAAGTCACTCAACTGGGACATAGTCTTTTCAACAAATGGGGCTGGGAGAGTTGGATATCCACATCCAAAAGAATGAAAGGGGACCCCTACCTCATACCCTAAACAAAAATTAACTCAAAGTGGATCAAAGATCTCAATATAAAAAACAGTACCATAAAACTCCTACAAGATAATGTAGGAAAACATCTTCAAGACCTTGTATAGGTGGCCACTTCCTAGACTTTACACCCAGAGCACAAGCAACAAAAGAAAAAATAGATAAATGGGAACTCCTCAAGCTTAGAAGTTTCTGCACCTCAAAGGAGTCTGTCAAAAAGGTAAAGAGGCAGCCAACTCAATGGGAAAAAATTTTTGGAAAACATGTATCTGACAAAAGACTGATATCTTGCATATATAAAGAAATCCTACAACTCAATGATGATAGTACAGACAGCCCAATCATAAAATGGGCAAAAGATATGAAAAGACAGTTTTCTGAAGAGGAAATACAAATGGCCAAGAAACACATGAAAAAATGTTCAGCTTCACTAGCTATTAGAGAGATGCAAATTAAGACCACAATGAGACACCATCTCACACCAATTAGAATGGCTGCCATTAAACAAACAGGAAACTACAAATGCTGGAGAGGATGTGAAGAAACTGGAACTCTTATTCATTGTTGGTGGGACTGTATAATGGTTCAGCCACTCTGGAAGTCAGTCTGGCAGTTCCTTAGAAAACGAGATATAGAGTTACCCTTCAATCCAGTGATTGCACTTCTCAGTATATACCCTGAAGATCTGAAAGCAGTGACATAAACAGATATCTGCACGCTAATGTCCAGAGCAGCATTATTCACAATTGCCAAGAGATGGAAACAACCCAAATGTCCTTCAACAGATGAGTGGGCAAATAAGATGTGGTATATACACACGATGGAATACTATGTGGCAGTAAGAAGGAACGATGTTGTGAAACATATGACAACATGGATGAACCTTGAAGACATAATGTTCAGTGAAATAAGCCAGGCACAAAAAGAGAAATACTATATGCTACCACTAATGTGAACATTGAAAAATGTAAAACACATGGTTTATAATGTAGAATGTAGGGGAACTAGTGATAGAGAGCAATTAAGGAAGGGGGAATGATAATCCAATAAGAACAGATAAGCTACCGTGGGTAAATTTAATGTTCTGGGAATGACCAGGAATGACTATTGTCTGTTAATTTCTGATGGGTACAGAAGGAATGAGTTCACAGAAATGTTGCTATATTAGGTTACTTTCTTGGGGTAGAGTATGAACTTGTTGGAAGTAAAGTAGTTATCTTAGGTTAGTTGTCTTTTTCTTATTCCCTTGTTATGGTCTGTTTGAAATGTTTTTTATTACATGTTTTAAAATTTTTTTTTTATTTTTTATACAGATGATTAAAAAAAAATGTTAATTAAAAAAAAAAAAGAATGAAAAAAATTTGCAGAGCCCCCTTGAGGAGCTGGTGGAGAATGCAGGGATATTATTCCCCACCTCGATGGTTGGTGATGTGCTCGCAGACATGGGGGACTGGTGGTTTGATGGGCTGAGCCCTCTACCATAGGACTTGTCCTTAGAAAGATTGGTGCTGCAAAGGAGAGGCTAGGCCTCCCTATGGTTGTGCCTAAGAGCCTCCTTCCAAATACCTCTTTGTTGCTCAGATGTGGCCCTCTCTCTCTAGCTAAGCCAACTTGAAAGGTGAAATCACTGCCCTCCCCGCTACGTGGGATCAGACACCCAGGGGATTGAATCTCCCTGGCAATGTGGAATATGACTCCCGGGGAGGAATGTAGACCGGTATCATGGGATGGAGAACATCTTCTTGACCAAAAAAGGGATGTGAAAGGAAACAAAATAAGCTACAGTGGCAGAGAGATTCCAAAAGGAGCCGAGAGGTCACTCTGGTGGGCACTCTAACGCACAATATAAACAACCCTTTTTTAGGTTCTAATGAATTAGAGTATCTAGCAGTAAATACCTGGAACCGTCAAACTGCAACCCGGAACCCATGAATCTTGAAGACAATTGTATAAAAATGTAGCTCATGGGGGCGACAACGTGACTGGGAAAGCCATATGGACCACACTCCCCTTTGTCTAGTTTATGGAGGGATGAGTAGAAAAATGGGGGGAGGAAAAAAACAAACAAACAAAGGCACCCAGTGTTCTTTTTTACTTTAATTGCTCCTTTTCACTTTAATTACTATTCTTGTTATTTTTATGTGTGTGGTAACAAAGGTGTCAGGGATTGATTTTGGTGATGAATGCACAGCTATGTAATGGTACTGTGAACAATTTAATGTACGCTTTATTTTATATGACTGCATGGTATGTGAATATATCTCAATAAAATGAATTTTTAAAAAATGAGGAATAAATTAAGAAATTTCCAGACAAATAAAAATGAAGGGAGTTCATTACACTGGACCTGCTAAAGGGAGACCTCCATGTTGAAAGGAAAGGACTCTACACAGTGTTTCACTGCTGGATGAAGAAATAGAGATCTCCAATATAAGTAACAATATGGGTAAGTATATATGCCGGTATTTTTTCATTTTTATTTGTAATGCTGTTTTTTTACTTCTGACAAGGCTGCAAATTCAAATGAATAAAAAACAAGCATAAATCTGTGTTACTGAGCATATAAGGCAAAAAGATGTATTCGTCACATGAAAAACATAAAGAGGGAAGGATAGACATAAGGGTACTGTGTATGTGTACACACTTTCGAAGTTAAGTTGGTATTACATAAACTAAATTATAAAAGTTTTAGTACATTAAATGTAATCCCTATAGTAACCATAAAGATTAATACCAATCCTTCTCAAACTCTCCCAAAGAATTCAAGGGGAGGGAAAACATCCTAATTCATTCTATGAGATAGCATTATTCTGATACTAAAACCTGGTAAAGACATCACAAGATAAGAAAATTATAGACCAATTGCCCTTATGAGTATAGAGGCAAAAATCATTAAAGAAATACTAGCAAACTTAATCCAATGACATATTAAAAATATTATACACCATGACCAACTGGGGTGATCCCAAGAATACAAGGGTGGTTCAACCTATGAAAATTAATCAATGTAATACATTACATAAACAGAATGATGGGGGGGGAAACATGATCATCTCAATAGATGCCGAAAAGATTTTGATAAAATCCAATACATTTCTTAATGAAAACACTCAGAAAAGTAAGAATAAAGGAAACTGTCTCAGCATGACAAAGACCATTTATGAGAACCTACAGCTAAGGTCACATTCAACACTGAAAGATTAAAAGCTTTCCCCCTAAAATAAATGAGACAAGGATGCCTGCTTTCACCACTGCTATTCAGTACTAGAAATTCTTGTCAGAGCAGGTAGATAAATGAGTTAAAGGAATTCTAATTGGAAAGAAATATGTAAAACTATCTCTATTTACAGATGGCATGATCTCATATGCAGAAAAACTGAAAGAATCCACAAGAAAACTATTAGAGCTAATAAATGAACTCAGCAAAATGGCAGGGTACAGGGAGGAGCTAAGATAGTGGCATAGAGAGGAGAGGAAGACTGTGAGTCCCCCACTGGAACAATTCACAAATGACCAAAAAACTAGCAAATAACCTGGAATAACTGTGGGGAGACAAACGTGACTGTCCACTCATCATCCACCAACCTGAATTGGGAGAAATGCCTGAGATCGCAGCATAAAATCTGTAAGTAAAACTGCGGACCCACACTGAGAGCCAAGAGCCGAGAGCCCCTCCCTCACTGAAGCCTCACGGTGCTAGAGAGCAGCGCTCTCTCAGCCCAGCTCCAACTGGGGTTTTAATGTTAACTGCTCAATACAGACAGCGAAACCTCAACAAGCAGACAGAGGCTTTTGGTACAACTGACTTTGGGAGAGTCGGGGGACATATCTGTCTCAGGACAGGGAGCCCAGAGGATTGGGTGCTTTCTCTGGCTAACAGGTGAACCATAGGCACTTTAGAAGAATGTGTATCCTGGTGATTTGGGAAGTAATGCTCTATATATATCTGTTAAGTCACACAATACTTTTATATGCCATGAAATATTGGAGATTTGAGCTACTTAAAAATATCTGATTGGATATCTTAAAAAACTAGACACAGCATTTAGGAACAGGACTATATCTTGATTCTCATGCAATAAATAGTTTGATCTTTTCATTTAAAGATAGTGGCATCCAAGATAATATGGCTAGTTAGTGACAGAGCAAAAATTAAATACCTTTTTACTGAAAAAGCTATGCTATTATATTTGTATCTCTAAAATAAACAAAAATATGATTACTTCCGACAATGTAAAAAATAAAGTGATTTAACTTTTTTAATGAAAGAGAATTTTATTGAACTAAGGATCATAATATCTACAGCTTCCTAGGCCAATAAAACATTTAGCTTAAATTCTGTTTGAATAGTACTTAAATTTCTTAAAGCTCTTGTTCAGACCCAGATTAAAAGTTATACCCACAAGAGACATTTGTTATAATAATAGCTCAGAGTCTGAGATATTTATCCACCACAAACCACATGGTACAAAACACTTAATAAATTTCATAAATCAAAGTAAAAAACATGCCAAAAAATTCCAACTGTTACCACTTTCTTCATGAAAACGCTACTCCTTTTGAGATGAACTAGCAAAGCTTTTTATTTACCTATGTTTTCTTGAGTAGCCCTCAATATATAAAGTGAATACCATTGTATTATACACCGACTTTACCCTGTGCTTGAGAATGTAATCTACTCTAAGAAATCTTATAACAGGGAAAATGTGAGGCATTGAATGGTGGGTTGGTGTTTATAATTCTAAGTCACTATGTGCATAATCCACAAGAGAGAGAGGACAGAAAGCTGATTCAAGTGACAATAGTTACTAAATCATCCAGAAATCTCAGGCCGGCATCATGTGACTCTATGTCCTGAGGGGCTCTGAGAGTGCAGTAGTCACTTAATCTCTCGTTGCCTTAGTGTCCTAGTTTGCTAATGCTGCTAGAATGCAAAACACCAGAGATGGACTGGCTTTTATAAAAGGGGGTTCACATCTGGTTGCAGTCTTAAGGCCATAAAGTGTCCAAGGTAACACACCAGCAATCGGGTACCTTTACTGGACAATGGCCACTGGTGTCCAGAGAACCTCTGTTAGCTAGAAAGGCACGTGGCTGGCATTTGCGCCCAGTTCTGGTTTCAAAACGGTTTTTTTCCTGGACGTTCCTCTCTAGGCTGCAGCTTCTCTCCAAAATGTCACTCTCAATTGTTCTTGAGGCATTTATCCTCTCTCAGCTTCTCCATAGCAAAAGTCTGCTTTCAGAAGCCATCTCCAAAATGTCTCTGTAAGCTGCAGTTCCTCTCTCAGCTCCTGTGCATTCTTCAAAGTGTCCCTCTTGGCTGTAGCTCCTCTTCAAAATGTCACTCTCAGTTGCACTGAGTTCCTTCTGTTTGTCAGCTCATTTATATGGCTCCAGTAATTTAATTCAGACCTACCCTGAATGGGCGGGCCAACACCTCCATGGAAATTATCCAACCAGAGTTATCACCCACAGTTGGGTGGGGCACATCTCCACAGAAACACTCAAAGAATTACAATCTAATTAACACTGATAGGTCTGCCCACACAAGATTACGTCAAAGATAATGGCGTTTGGGGGGACATAATACATTCAAACCAGCACTTAGCTTCCCCATCTGTAAAACAGAGATACTTCACAAAGTTGTGGCAATAAAATAAGAGAACATGTATGAAATGCAGAACATAATGCAGGCAACATACTAAGTGTGCAGTAAAGGTTGGTTGGTGTTAGTTGGTATAATTACAACCCAATAAAGAGATAAGGAAAGGAGGCAAACTGAACTAAATACCAGCAAATCAGGGAACTGGTTCTTCAACAGCTGGAAAAGTATAGTTAATTGCACTGGACCTCAATTTTCTTCTGTAAAATTAAGAAACTGGACCAGATATCTAAGTTCCCTTCAGCGCTAAAATTTTACAAATTAGAGGCACCATGCATATAACACAGGTGGCCAGAATCCCCACTCCAACATGGGGCTTTGGAAGCTACAATAGATAGTCTCTTCCCCTAAGAAAGTAGATAAGGATATTTCACAACTCAGAGTATCTAACAAGTGTGTTTTAAAATTTTTTTCTGTAAACAACTTGGTTAAAAGGTTTATTTTTTGGCAGAAAGTCCTTAAAGGGGCTTTGAAATATAAAATGTTTTTTTGAAATTGAAAACTTGTATGGCTTTCTAATTAATTTCTAGGGTTCATTTTTAAGCTACTTTTAAATTCTTTTAATAAAATTTTTATACCTGATATCACTTTATTCAAAACAGCAATTTGTAATAATTGATAATCCCCAGTTAGATACTTGTATTCTTTTCACTGAAATATTTTAAAGTCCAAACATAAATTAAAAATCATCCTTGTCTAATGCATTCAGCTTTCTAATGCAGAGCATTTTCCATACCCAATGACAATAAAAAAAAAAAAAAAAATACCTGAATGGCCCAGTGTGGTGGTACTTGGCAGCAATAGAAAATCTTCAGACGTTCCAATACAGATGTAGTCTTATCTTCAAATTGGTCCGCAAGAGCCTAAGGACACATATTATAATCAGTATTTATGTATAATAACTTGTTATACACCTTATAAGAGTTGTATGAATGTACATATAAACAATATTGAACTCAAGTCATTTTGACAAGATGAAGGGATGCCTGAAATTTTTTCTTGATTTCTTTAAATGTTTAAAAACTTTAGAGTTAGTCAACATTTACAAAAACATGCACAAGAAAAACTCATCAGGAAAATAGTCTTTAAAATTAAGATTACCTATAATAGCTCTTTCAAAGAACAATTGTTTCGATCAACCTGTTTACTTTTCCTAAGAAAAACTATTCTTTAGCATATCTATTTCACATCTGTAATGCTAACTCTAAATACCACTTTGACAGTGTACTTTCTTTCACAAATCAGAGAAAAAACATAAAAACTTCATTTAGGACTATTTTCTCGGGAATAAAGCAAAAAAAAAAAAAAAAAAATAGATCTATTTGATCAAAGAGAGCAATTTCTCTCCTCTTCAGCAACAGAGCTATTACACTGGATACTCATTCCTGGAAGACCATGGTATGGTGCAGTCGGTAGCTGCACTCTTGAAGAATCCCCAATTCACTGAAATAACTACACTGGTAGTGAACAACTGAATTCTCACTAACAACATCAAGAAGCAGACCAACAAGACCAAGATGGCTGACTCTGAGGAAAGGTACTGGGACCAACTGCAGAAAGAGGCTGGCACTATCTGCTGGTGAGGAGTTCAGTCATTAAAAGATCTCACATATACAGCATCAAAGTGAATGCAGCACACTGAAATTCCTGGGCAAACACATGGACTGCAGGGCCATCACCAAGATATCCTTACCTGCCTCTTCATCTGTCATTCAGTTTATACCAAGTATAAAAAACTTTCTTGATATTATACACTTAGACTTCTCGACTGTGAATTCTCATGATCTTTTCTTGCATAATACAGTACTCAAATTTTCTTTTTTTGCCAGTTGACCTTATGCAGATTAGGTGACAGTAATATCTCAATGTTAATTTCTAATTTTAATGGATCTATTGTTGTTATGCAGGAGAATGTCGTTTTTGAGGATGATGAAGCATAATACTGGCAACTTACTCTCAGGATCTTACTCTCAGGATTTTGTATCTTCAGGATACAAAAGACACTTGTATTATACTGGCTACTTTTCTGTAAGTGTGAAATGGTTTTAAATTGTTACAAAATTAATTTAAAAATTTGAAGTTTAAAAAAAAAAAGTAAAAGGTTTTAAGTCCAGACTTCCTCAGACTAAAGAAAAGGACAGGAATCTAACATATCCCAGTAAAAGCCAAGACAAGATCAGTTTCTGAGCAGGGCCACTGGCCCTAAATTGGGGGTTCTCTATATTACATTAAGTGGAAGATACATTTGCTAATCTAAGAGCATCCTATAAAATACTGTTCATAGCTGAAGTGTGAGAAAACACTCAATACAGCACTTCTTTGGCAATCCAAGATATTATTCAATCAAGACAGTCAAAATAAACTGAGACATACAGACTCCTAAACCACCTTGGTCAAAATACCTTTAAAATTTTCTGGCTTTGATTCACAGAAATGTAATAGCAAACAGCTTGCACGCTTCTGTCCAAAGCTGTTGAGTTGTGGGAGAGGCTAGAAGAGAGTAACTTCTGGCTGAATACATATGGTTACAATACATAAACAAAGAGATCACTGAATTATTTCTTAAAAGGGGGGGGGGGTATTTTTTATCAATTTAGGGGGGGAAAGAATAAAATAACTAAAGCTCATTTAGTAATATTTTAAAAACAAGCAGCAAAGCAAAATTTACTTTCACTAAGACCTAATTACATACAAAAAAATATTTTCAATCAGAACTAATGTTGCTTGCTGTAATTACTGCATCTAGCTAAAACATATTAAATGTTCAGTATTAATACAGCACTGATTAATAAATAGATTATTATATTCAGATACTCTCAGATACTTTTGGATGTTCTCAGAATATCTAAGTGCCTCTGATACTCTCAGATACTCTCCCACATGGCAAGGACCAATGGATAGAGCCCTGGGAACCAACACTTATTTGAGCAGGGGATACTAAATAAGACCCTGTACAAGTTCAGTTGCTCTTTTTAAGAACCTTATTAGGTCACTGTGTGATTAAGATGAGATTAAAAACAGAACTCTAAGCTATTTTCACTCCTGCACAGGATAACTATCCTATACTTCTTACCTTAAGCAAGACAATCACCTAAATAAGATTCACCTACCAATAAAACTAGCAGGTAGATGTTACATAAATATCCAAAAGTAAGGAGGCTGGTGAATTTATTGCTATTTGCCTATACAAATACAGGAGTGTATTTACAGCAGATCTCTAGGTTTTTCAGGGTAGGATTATTTCTAGCAATCCATTCTGAAATAATTCCATTATATTCCAACAAACTGCAGTTCTTTATAGGCATGGTGAAATGGAAAAGACAGGGGCTGGTACGTGATGCGATTCAGATCCTGTTCCAGGTCTATCCCCAACAAGCAAGTCGCTTAATCACAATGGCACTCATCTATAAAGTGGTTCCTTAAATGACCCTCGAAGTTCCAACATTCTAAACCTCTATGAGGAGGTTTGTTGGTTATTGTAGGCACCATTAACTGAACATAAGTACAGTCTACATTCATTAAGGGCAAACCCAATATACAAATACTCTGGGAAGACAATAGAAGAATGTTAAATTCTAAGAGATTAACATTGAATGAAAGTGAAGCTTCAATGATTACGTTGTATACTTATGTGCATGTACATGACCAACTGCTCAGTGAGAAACTGCAATTTCACAAGTTTTCATGAACTCCAAAGCAGTGTGCCCTAACCCCTCACTTGCCATGTTCACATGTCAGTTTCTAAATTTCACAAGTTACACACTTGAAAGTCATGGGCATTTGGTTCTAAGTAAAAACTGGTATAATAAGGTGATTTTTTAAGGAAAATGGTCCTTAGGGGTAGAAAGATAGAGATAAGTGAATAGTCACTAAATAATACAAAGAGAGAGATAAGTGAACATTCACTAAATAAGTTATTAAGAGTGGATCAGACTCCTGGGACCATAAAATGAGAACTGAGAACAGCAGAGAGTCAGCTCTAGGAGGGTGCCTGAAGAGACATGGATAAATGGGAAAGGTGATGGATAGAGAGTGAAGAACATTCCGGGGCATGGTCCAGGGGTGTAAGGAGAACCAAGCCACAGGAAAGTCAGGCACAACTACTGGGATACACCAAAGACAATTTCATGATGCATGAACTATTGTGACATGAGTCTGTTTTCAAGTTTTAAGACCCCCTTTAATGTCATTTCCCCCTATAGTCTGCCTAAAAGCATTTAGTCTTCAAGTGCTCCTTGAGAATATGCATTTATTTATATGAATTCCTTAACTCCATGCACTAACAACTCCCAAACCTTCCTGGAGTCACAGTACCATGGGTCAGGGAATAGTTCCATGAAATGGGGAATAAATTAATAAAACCCAGGAAAGAAATTATGTGCCTTTCCTTTTCAATGCTCTGTTTCAGTAGACAAAGAGCTTTCTTGAAAAAACTACAGAAGATGCAGAATACATTTTTAAATTAGCACATGGAGAATGCTTATGCTACAAGGACAATTCTTAACAAGGTCTGGTATGATTTAGACTTTATTTATGTGCTCATATCTAAAAGTATGGCACACATATCTTCAAAAGAACAGAGCTAGTCCCTAAGGACCTACCCTTTCACTGAAGGCTATTCATTCTCACTAGCATGATATCAAAGTATTTATCAGCTTTCTGAAGTGCCAAGTAAAAATTAGCTGATAATCTAAAAAGCATTAGTGATTACATGCCAGATCACCTTATATACTTGCTTTATTGTGCAACCTACATGTATGTATGTGTGTAAGAGGGTGGAATTTATTATAAAAATATGTGCTTAATCAAATGTATCCAAGAGTTGGGCTGAACCACTTCCCCTGTCAGGAGTTTAGAGTCATGTAGCTGTGATTTACAAATAGAGCCATCATGCTAACTGCCACCTCAAATCCCTAAATCCAAGAAAATTTCCAATGAATATAAGGAAAACGAGAACCAAGATCTATTACATGACTGCTAAGTATCAACACCACCATTAAACCTACTGCTAACCCAGTTTTACCTCATGTATAGGAAAGTGCAGCTCAGAGAGATAAAAGTGACTTGCCCAATGTCACAAAGGTGTGAAACAGGTAAGTCAAAAATGGAGTCCAAAGATCAGAGGTGGCACTTCCATTAAAACCGCCTCATAACTAAAAGGAAAATTACCAGATCAGTGAAAATGAAAAGCAGCTTCTCATTGGAAAAATACTGCAAATTCTATTTAAATAAACTGTCTCTCCATCTAAGCCCTATGATATCAGTGTTAGGGAGTGGCCTTGTCAAGAAGATCATTAATTATTCTTTCCTACGCCAAAACAGAGAAATACTTTATTGTGTGGGCAGGTAAGACTAGCTCTACTAATGGTGACTGGGAGAACCCAGATCCCTTTTTTTGATTCCAGCATGAACAGATGAACATAAGAGTAAGCCCAGATAGCTACCTCAGAGCATTTTCCTTAAAAAGTCATACTGTAAGCCAGCAGTTCTTACAGTTTTCAGTCTCAGGACCCCTTTACACTTAGAAAATTATTGAGGACTCCCAAGAGCTTTTGTATATGTGGGTTATGATCTATCAATACTCATATTAGAAATTAAAACTGAGAAAATTTTAAATGTTTATTAATTCATTTAAAAATAACATAAACCCATTACATCAACGAAACATTTTTTTGTGAAAAAATTACTTTATTTTCCAAAATAAAAAAAATAGTAAGAAGAGTTGTACTGTTTTACATTTTGCAAATCTCTTTAATATTTGGCTTAATAAGACAGCTGAATTCTCTGCTGTGCAATCAGTCTCTTGCAATATATTTTGGTTGAAGTATATGAAGAACATATGAAGTATATGAAAACACAGAAATGTAATTGGAAAGGGGAGGAGTATGTTAATAGCCTTTTCAGATCATTGTAGATACTAGTCTTTGATACTACACCAAAATTCAACAAGTGGTGGTTTCTTAAAGGTTAGTTGCATAGCGAAATATGAAATCATATCAATGAAGTTTTCATACTCTGTTACATTAAAATACACTGGTCTAAAAACAAAAACTCCCACTTATCCATCTTATAGTTTGAATGGATTCTTTACTGATGCTTGATTTTGTAACATGATGCACTGGTCATTTAGACAATGAGCAGATCTTCCAAATGTTGACACATGAAACCTAATATCAAAAAAATCAGTCATTAATATCACCACCTACCTTATCAGAAAAGTCTTCAAGTATTGGTAAGCTGTCAAATTCACAGTGTCAGATGCAAGTTTCCCAAAACTCTTACCATTTCTTAAAAGCTCAACATTTTATCATTGGTAACAAATACTGTCAATTATTTTCTTTGAAGTCATGGACTCACTTCATTCATTTTTGAGAAAATTTCTGCCAAATATCCAAGTCTGATACCCATCGTTTGTCAGTTGTCCTTGCAAGTAAAAATGGTATTCCATGAAAAAAGCAGCCAGTTCAGTTTGCAACTGAAACAAGTACTTTATGTTGAGACAACCACTGTACTTTGGTGTGTGGCAGAAGTATTTTGTGAGTACTCACCACTTTGTCATACAGAATGTTAAAAAAGGCGCATTCTGAAGGGTATGATTTAACCAAATCATATATACTGCTTTACCAAGATATCTGTAAATATAACAATTTTTTTTCCCCTTTTACTACCAACGTGTGGCAGTGAAGCATACAATGACTACTAGCACAGTTTGGTGCCACTACCTTGATTCAGGCTAAGGAGTCAGCAGTTTGACCCAGCACTGCTTCTGCACCACTATGCAAATATCAACACAGTTAAAAAGGAAAATAATATTTCAGTGTTATTACGAAGACAGTTTTGACCTCATGGACACTCTGAAACCACAAACCACACTTTGAGAACTACTGCCGCAGGTATTAGTAGGAGTAGGTGCCCTCATGGCCTTCCCTATATGCCGGCCCCCTCCTGGTCTCTCCTAAAACTTCTCCAGGGGACTTTGCTTAGTGTTTAAGAAAGTACTTAAAATTTCTTTTTTATTATCTTAAAGAGAAGAGGAAATGATAGCACAAGACTGCCTGTTTACATTCTGCAAACGTAAGTGTGCCAAGAGTAACAAATATTTACTGATTAATAAAACCTGAGTGATGTTTTAAATTCCTAGGATTATCCTTTCCGAAAAAGTTCAAGTACTTGATTCTAATAATGATTAGACCCTACTTCCCTGAGGTGAAATGCAAAGCACCTGTTCTTAAGAGAACTCAATTTCAATTGGCCCCAGGTTCTGCTGCCCTCAACAACATTTACCTCAAAGGTTCCTCCCTGCCCTCAGCCCACTGTTAAATAACAGCACTGGCCTCCAGACCTTGGCAAATGCCCTTCCAGCCTTCCGTTCTGTATGTACTTGGGCATTTGACAGAAAAACATCTGTTGGTGCTAAGAATTAACAGGACGCTTCTGCTTGAGGCAGTCTTTCCTAAATGTGCCTGATTGTAGGAATCATCACCCCCACCCCAGAATTTCTGAGAACCAGACTGAAGATTCATACTTTTAACAAGCACCCCAGGAGATGGCTCACATAGTCAGGGAAGTTTAGGAAATGCTGCTCTAAGGATGTGAAGATACATGCAAGACATCAGTTCAAGCAACCTCATTTGACTCTGTCCAAAGAACTTAAATTTATCCCTCTCTGGAATCTGAAATTATCACTAGGTGCCTTTGGAAGTGTGCTTTAAGTGTGTATACCTTATCCCATTGATAAGTTCCTTTGCTATTACCTAATTTTCACTTTTCTTTAACTTTCTAGTTTTTGTATTATTTTTAACTATCAATAATTAAGTTTATTTTACGTTGCATACTGTATATTACTTTACCCCACCCTTTCATCCCACTCATCTATGAACTAATTACTGTACATTTTTTAGTTATCCATTACCAAGAAACTCACATCCTGGATCTGGCATATCAGCTGACGGCCTTCTTTGCCTTATCAGAAGGCAGTTTCACTCAGCCAGTTGCTGATTCTTCTCCCACACAGCACCATATCCTGATATTGTGTGGATTCCATTTCCCACTCCTCCCACCTGAACTGCAGGCCTTGGAACACTGAGTTCTGCAATCCAAGCCTTTCTCACAAAAAGCCTCAATTAACTTCCTGCCAATGCCCCCTCAACTCCTTCCCTTGGGATTATGCCAAGTCTTCTACTGAGCTCTTTTGCCTTTTTAAGCCAGTTCTCTTAGCTTCCTTAGAACAGTACAACATGGTCAATAAAAGCATGGACTTTGAAATCAGGTTGACTGGTTTGAATTCTAGCTCAGTTATAAGACCTTGGGTAAGTCACTTAAATTTTCTGTCCTTCAATTTCTTTATCAGTAAAACTGCAAACCATACCTACTACTAGGATTAAATAGCACCTGGCATATAATAATTGTTCAATAAATGGTAGTACTATAATTACTCCAACAAACCCCCATTCTATAAAAGCGCAGTTACAGCCACAGGACTGAATCCTAATATACTTTTCAATAACTTTCCAATGTTATACATGGTTATTAATCCTGAAGTACAAAGCCAGAATGGAAGATATTTTTTCATATCTCAAATATTTGAAAAACTGAATGGTATGGATCAGCTTACTAAACATGAAGCATTGTAATTATCCCAACGGTGTTTAGATTTCCCAGGCAGTGTGACTGCTTTTAATGAATCATGAAGGACTGGGCCATTTTATTTTTCTTGTACCCAAGTTTCTCCTCCTGTAAAGTGAGTATAATACTAACAGTCAACACTTATTGAGGGTTTACTGTGTGCCCAGCACCATTCCAAGCATTTTACAAGTATTGACTCATTTAATCCCTCAACATCTGTATGAAGTAGGCACTATGCTATCCCCATTTTAAAGGTAAGAAAATCTACAAGAGGCTAGGGAGCTTATACTTGGCCATAGCAAGTATGTGATCGCGCTTCCTCTTGGAAGCTGAGGTCTCTGGGCAATGCAATCTGGTGCTATTCTGACCAAAGCAGGCAGAGAAAAGCAGAAACATGAGAGTGAGACTGAGGAAAGAGAAAGAGAAAAGACCCGATGATTTGCTTAAGCCCCTGAATCAGTATCTCTGAGACTGGAATGCCCCCGGTATTTCCAGTTACAAAAGCCAATACATTTCCTTTCATCCTTCTGTTTGAATTGGGTTTCTGTCTCTTATAACTAAGATTCCTTATTCACACCTGTTCTTAAATTTTACTGAAGCAGCAGTGTTGAGTCTTGAAAAACTCTGAACTTCAATCTGTCCATTATAAGCACTTCATATTTACTTGGAAGAATGTTTTAAATAAGTTAAAAAAAAAAAAAAAAAGAATGTTTAAAATAATAGGGATATCAATGTACTTTCTCAGATTTTGAAGAGATAACCCACTCACTAAGCAAGCCAAATATAGTCAAAGGTAGCTTGAATTCCTAGATCCAGTGCTTCATGCTACCTCCTGATCCTTCTTCAGAAGCTCCATAGCAGCAGCAATACATTCTGTTCTGTTCTCCACTCACACAGTGACAGATCAAGGTCCACACCAAGTCTGCCAAGTATAACGCATGTGGATGTACTTTTGTGAAGAATGTGTGTGAAAATAAAATCGAGCACATGCATATTCTGAAACACTAAAACATGGCAAAAAGTCTTTAATATAGAACAAATGCAGTTTGTAATGAAGAAGAAAAGGTATGTTGAAAACTACAGGGTGAATATATTTCCATATAATTAAGGAGTTAATTCATGAACCCTAGACTCTTATCACTTCCTCCTATGACCTCAAAGGATAGTGATTTGTGCATGTTATTCATCATTTTTTAGGAAACCCAGTAAGAAAAAACTGACATTTCTTTATCTCTTTCCCCTCCCCTTAAAAAAATGCAGCCAACTAAGTAGTGAATTACCACCGTCTGGGAAACTGTTAACCTTGACGTGCTCACAGTGACTGCCTGCTCCTGTTAGCTTTGGCACTTGGGTGTGTTATTATACTGAAGATTTGGACTGGAACAATTTAGAAAGGCTGGTTTCTACAGCTTTCAGATTAATAAAATGCCACGTAAAAATAAAAACTTTAATTTCTCTAACTCTAAATTAGTCCTGCTAATAAATGGAAAACTCAAAATTCATTTTTTTAATTCAATATTCAACTATTCATTGAACACCCATTGTGAGAATACAAACATAAATAAAATATAGAACCTGACCCTTCAAAGTGCTCACTTTCTAGCTGTGGAGATAGAAAAGCTTCCAAATAATTTAGTAAATGCTAAAATAAAGCTATGAAAAACACAAAGAGAAGGTCAAAGTGAGGAAAAACACAAAGAGAAGGTCAAAGTGAGGAAGAGATCTAAAGACATATCTAAACATACATGTCTACAGATTTACAGAAAGGTAGAAAAGAATAGAGTCCAGAAACAGGACTCTAAAATGGGGAGATGGCAGTCAGTGGTAAGGAGAAAAAGTAAGCAGAGTTGCAACAGTCCATGTGAGAAATGATGAAGATCCTAAAGTAGCATATTCACATATTAGCTACAGCATAAAATTGAACTTCAGAGAACCTTCTTTCAGAAAGCTTAGACAGAAGCTAAGACAGGTCAGAAACCTGCATCTGTTGAGGGAAACTTACCCTCACGGTAAATGTTTGGCTGGGGAATGAGAGGTGTCACGTGACTTACACTATCCTTAGCCCAGTGAGAATGTCAAAGGGAAGCTTCTGGTACTAGCACTTTATAGGGTGGCATCTTCTAAAGCTGGATGTCTTCATGGGAGACTCTGGAGCCATGAGGAGCCCATACCCACTTGTGAGAACATACTGTGTTGCCTCCAGCATGTATAAATATTATATCCTATAGTTGTATCCACTAGTGTCCTTCTTGCAAACATATTCCATTCTTTGAGACTTACAAAATTCTCTCAAGTCAAAATGATACTCATAAGCTTGCTCTCTGTCCAAAGCTACTGAACTCCTGCCAAGTGTTCTTCTTTATGATCATATGCAGATGACAATTCTGTTATGATACCTTGACCTAAGGTCGGGCTCTGTTCTAGAGCATGAAAGGTGGCCTTGTGTCAATACATTTGATGGAGAGCTAATGTCAGTTTTGCATATCATCAACCTCAGTACCCATTATCTGGTCTGTAAGAGTCTTTTTTCTGACCCTACTATACTATCCTTTGAACACTAGTCATATTCTTGATGAACAGGTCCCTGTCCTAACCACTTTAAGCCTTCTGTATCTTTTGCAATCTCCCTGAGTTCAATAATCAAAGAATCTCTCATAATTTGTTTAGTTCATTGCTCTATGCCTGGCTCATCTGTTGGTTGGTCAGTCTGGTGAGGATGTCACAGTATACCAGGCTATGACTTCTGTGGCTCATCACTGGCTAATGGATCAGATACCCAATGAGAGGAGGTCCTCTTCATCACAGTCTCTATCCCTTGTTCCTGGCTCTTCACTTGGAATCTTGATCCCTGCCATCAACTCTACCTCCCAGGCTCAAGCACACTGCCTGCTTCCACCATCTAGGAGATACTGTCTTCTCAGACGGAAAAAAATAAGGGAATGAAGCACCAGGAGATATGGGGCCTATTTGAAAAGCACCTCTGTTTTAACAGCAGGAAGGCCCAGTGACCCTTGTAGCACCTTGGATCCAGGGTTCAGGGCCCTAGCAGAAGGTGCAGAGGAAAGATCCCTGCCCACCCTAAAGAAACTTGCTGGTAAAAATACCTTTCCAGGTATGCAAGAAGCCCTCCTGTTTAAGGGTATAGTAAGACCCAAATAATGGAGAGGAAACTCACACTAACCACCAATACAATCAACTTTGGTGATCGATATACATTTAAGAAAAAGCAATACCATGAAAAACAAGGGTCAAGATGGACATTTAAAACAATACACCCCTGAGGAGAGAGGATTCATGGAAAGAATTTTTAAAATTCTAATTACATTGTGCAAAGAAATTAAATGAGATGTTGCATCTATAAAACAAGAAAAGGCTATTATGAAAGAGAAACAGACTTCTTAGAAGGTAAAAATAACTGTCAAAATAAAAAATTACACAGATGGACTGAATATTATTAGGAATGAGGCTAATGATCAAAAAAGAGTGATATGGAAGAAAAGGTCAAAAAAAAAAAAATCCCATAACATCAAGCAAGTCATAGACTACAGATCCAGGAAGTCTCAAGTAAATAGTACCAAAATAAATAGGACAAAATAGTTCATTTAAAGAACCTGATTTTTAAAATGTGGAAATATTAAAACTTCCCCACTTGGGGAATTCCTGATATTCTTGCTAGCTTTAGGGACTCCCAATTTAATAAGTCAAGCCCTCAATCTCGGGAGTTGCCCTTATGAAACTTATTCCTGCAAAGGAGAAGCTAAGCCTGCTTATAATTGTGCCTCAGAGTCACCTCCAGAGAACCTCTTTTGTTGCTCAGATGTGGCCTCTCTAAGCCTACTTGGCATGTAAACTTACTGCCCTCCCTCCTACATGGGACATGACTCTTAGGGATGTAAGTCTCCTTGGCAACATGGGACATGATTCCCAGGGATGAGCCTGGCCCTGGTATTGTGGGATTGAGACTACCTTCTTGAACAAAAGCAGGGGAAGAAATGAAACAAAGTTTCAGTGGCTAGGAGATTTCAAATAATGTCAAGAAGTCATTCTGGAGGTTATTCTTACACCTTATATAGATATTCCTTTTTAGTTTCTAGTGTATTAGGATAGCTAGAAGGAAATACCTGAATCTGTTGAACTGTAATTCAGTACACTTGATTCTTGATGATGATGATTGTATAACTATATAGCTTTTATCATGTGACCATATGATTGTGAAAACCTTGTGACTGACACTCCCTTTATGCAGCGTAAGGGCAGATGACTAATAAAGACAAAAATATATATAAATAATAGGGGAGGATAAGGGGTATAGGATGGTTTAGATGTTCATTTTTATTTTTATTTTTATCTTTATTTGGGAGTAATGAAAATGTTCTAAAATTGATTGTGGCCATGAATGCACAATTATATGATACTGTGAGCCACTGATTATATACTTTGGATGGATTATATGGCATGCGAATATATCTCAATAAAATTGCATTTTAAAAAAAAGAACCCATTGTGGGACATGACGCCCAGGAATGAGCTGGGGCCTCGGAGAGAGTGATTGACAATGCCTACTTGACCAAAAGGGGGGAAAAAAAGAAAGGTAACAAGCTGAGGTCACAGTGGCTGAAAGATTCCAAATAGAGTCGAGAGGCTATCCTGGAGGTTCCTCTTATGCAAGCTCCAGCTAGACATCTCAAATGGCCACAGTATGCCATGCCCTTACCAAGTAGTCTCCAAATACCTAGGTCCCTACCCGAGATTCTATAAAATATTCAGTTGCTAAGTTTTATCTCTCAGAAACTTAAATCCACCAGAGTGTTCCTATGCCAGACAAGTCCTAAAACCCAGAGGTAACAGCCTCTTTAAGAACAACAATCAGATGCAGCCCTCTTCCCCACATTGTTGACACCCCCTTTCAATATGAACAAGTTAAGAGTGGTCACTGCCTAGACACCCCTGAAAATGGAGAAAGAGATCAAGTGAGAGAAAGGGGTAGCAAAAAACAAGATAAGATTTAACAAAAGTCTATGAATACTGAAACTTTATATAAATACATATATATTTAGATGCTGGGGGGCTGGAATAGCTGGAAGGAGGTAAATGACATGGTGGAACTGTAACCTATAACATCCTTTGAAATTTGCTCTACAGCTACTCACTGAATTGTGCTTTGAAAGTCCTCCCCTTTCTGTATATACCCTATATTGCATAAAAAGGAAAGAATTGAAACTGTGGAACTGTAACCCATAATAATTTTTGAAATTACCTATATAACTGCTTGTTGAGCTCTACATTGACAGTTAACACCTTTCTGTATGCATGTTATATTTTACAATAATGGAAATAACTGAAGTTCTGGAACTGTGACCCATGATATTCTTTGAAATTTGCTCTCTAACTATTTGTTGGATCATACTTTGAAAGTTATCACTGTTACGTATACATGTTAAAGTTCACAATTTAAGAATGCATTAAAAAAAGAACATGATAACTACTCAGACACAGGAGTAACAATAATTATGACAAATAACATTTACTAATAAGCACTTACCATCTGAGAGACACTGTTCTAAATACTCATTAACTCATATAATCCTCATAATAACTCCATTAGGCCATTTTACTGAAAAGGAAACTGAGGCACAGACAGGTTAAGTAACTTGTCCAAACTTCTAGTAATTTGGTAACCCTTTTACTGATTTGCCAAACAGAAGGTCTACAAAGAGAGATCCTGAATGGAACATGGTGGGGTTTTTGTTGTTTGTGTTTTTTTAAACAAAAATGTCATTTAATCTAGATAAATATCTGCTTTCACCTTGCAAATAATGATTTAATTTAAGTGAGCTATGTCTCAAAAAGTAAATTTTAAAAGCTCTTCAAGACAGATTTTTCTAAATTACTCAAGTCGTCAGCTTCCTATTTTCACTTAGTCTTTGAAAAAGAATCTGACTCTAAATATTTTCTGAGATATTTAAAGTTAAACAGCCATATGAAAAACTTTTTATGAGTTTTACTCCCTTTCACTTTAAACTCCTTTTGAAAATTAAGACTTGTCTACATTAGAACAAGGAACTAAGTAAATCATCTCTTAAATTTGTCTTTCCTTTCTATCCATACTGAATCTTCCACCCAGTATGTCTCTTAAGTAGCCCCCTAACTGAGGTCTCTGCTTCTATCATCAACAAGATATCCTGCATGGTACTCCAAAACTATCTTCAAACTTATGACTTTCATCACATTATCCATAGTTTCTTTTTCCAAGAAGAGAAAACCTAAATTCTTTAGCCTTTATATAAAGCTGGCACCAGAAATGGAGGAATCTGTCTTTCAACATTATCTTGCACTGCTCCTCAGGATGAACCAGACTGATATGAATTAGAATGAAGTACTCCTTATTCCCCTACATACACCAAATAGATTTCCCCTTTCAAAGTCAGTTCTTCAAGAGCTCCTTTCTACTACCTGACATTGCAGATTGTACCAAGTTATGCTTAATATGATTATTTAGTAAACCTGTACATACTTCATCCAGTATTGTTTTGGGTCTTGTTATTTATTTCCAATTCCTGAGTTAACGATCTAACTCAAGACACTTTAAAATAAGAAACATCTGGACCTAAGAGACGCATCATTTAGATGCTGGACAGGAGCTGGCTATACAACTAGAGATCAAACAAGGACCAGTGCTTGCAAGGATACACATTTTTAAACAAAGGTAACTTTTCTGTCTAATCAGAATATTGGTATGTACTCTTTTTTAAGATAAACTTTTTATTTTGGAATACTTTTAGAATTACAGAAAATTTGAAATTATGAGAGCTCCTACATACTCTTCATCCAGTTTCTCCTAATGTTAACATACTACCTAGCCATGACACACCTTTCAAAACTAAGAAATTAAATTGGTGTATTGCTATTAACAGTCTTTGTATTTCACTAGTTTTGTTTTTTTTTTTTTTTTTCACTAACATCCTTTATTTGTTCCAGAATCCCATCGAGGATCCCACATGTATTTTGTCATCATATCTCCTTAGTCTCTCCTGGGCTGTGAGTGTCTTCTTTCCTTTTACACAACCTTGACACTTTTGAAGAGTACTGGTCAGGTATATTGTAGGATATCTCTTAACTTGGATTTGTCTGATATTTTCCCACAGTTGGACTGGTTTTATGGGTTTGGGGGAAGAGTACCACAGAGGTAAAGTGCTCTTCTCATCACATTCTATTGTAGAGGCGGGTGGATGCTGGCCACAGGCTTTTATCACTGGAGATGTTAATCATGATAGCTTGGTTTGGTGTTTGCCAATTTTCTTCAATGTAAAATTACTAATTTTCCCTTCCCATACTCTATTCTTTGGAAGCAAACCACTAAGTACAGCCCACATTAAAGGGGGGAATTAAGCTCCACCTCCTAGAGGGGGAGTAACACATAAATTATTTGGAAATCTTCTATAAGGAAGATCTGTCCCTTCTCCCCATTTATTCTTGTATTCAATCATTTATTTATATCAGCCTGGACTCATGTATATTTATTTTTTACTCTGGGTCATAATTTTGTTTTCTTATATGATTTTTAACTGTGAGTTTGCATATCTTTTTTTATTGACTCTTTTATTATCTCTCTTAATGTTCACCATAAACCTATAATCTGAGTACTGTTGTGTTCTGGTTTGCTAAAGCTGCTGAAATGCAAAACACCAGAAATGGATTGACTTTTTCAATGAAGATTTATTAGTTCACAAATTTACAGTTCTAAGGCCATGAAAATATCCCAATTAAGGCATTAATAGAACAATACTTTCTCTGAAGAAAGGCTGATGGCATCTGGGGTTCCTCTGTTACATGGGAAGGCACATGGGTTAGCTTCTCATTTCCATCGCCTTCTCCAAAATATCTCTGGACTTCTATCTTAGTTTTTCTCTCTCAGCTCCTGTGCGTCCTTGCTTGTTTCTCCCAGGATTTTTCTCTCTAAGTGTCTTAGCTTCTCTGGGGTAAATTCTGAATTTTATCTCTTAGCTTCTCTCCTTGTTCTAGTTTCATGGCTCTCTCCAAAAATGTCTCTGGGTGTTTTCTCTCCAAGCCTCTCAATCTGTGCCTGCCCTCTTAAGGACTCCAGGAAACTAATTAAGACCCACCTTGAATGGGAGGGGTCACATCTTCAAGGAAATAAGCTAATCAAAAAGTCTCACCCACAGTTGGGTGGGTCACATCTCCACAGAAACAACCTAATCAAAAGACCCCATCCACAATAGGTCTGTCCCCATGAGAGTGGATTAAAAGAACACAGTCTTTTATAGGATATATAATAGATACAAACCAGCACATGTTGTTATTATCTTTTTTTATAGATGAGGAAAACGAGGTCACAGAGCTACTAAGTGACAGAGCTGGGCTTTGGAGCCAAGAAGTCAAATTGTAAAACCTACACTCTAAATAATAACTATCTGAGTAAAACCAAAACCATTCTTATTCTTTTATATTCATAGCATACATGTATGCATATTGATAGCAACAAAGAGTTGAAAGAAAAACAAAAATTGCCCCATTAATTCCTACCTGTGTCTGCCTCATTGCCCGTTCCACTCGGCGTGTGCTTCCTCTCTCAAGTTTTGTTCGGAGGATCAAGGCTGACGTCTGAATGGCCCAGAACTTTGGTTGCGAAAGCAAACACTAATGGAAGAGGAAAGAAAAAAAAAGACCACAGAAAGAAGGGATAAGCTGAGTTATCCAACACTGAATAAGACCACATTAATTCTTCCAAAAATACCAGAATACATCTGAATGCACATCTGAAAATCTTCTCAATAAAAGTAATAATACATATGCTTTCAAATATTTTTCTGAAGAACATGTTCATTTAAGTAGAGCCATTATTTAATCTAGCTGATCCAATTCTATTGAACAAATCACTTAAAGAAAAATTAACCAGGATCTCTATAACCAAACCAGTAAACTGAATTTATTATACCATAAACTAATAAATCCTTTTATCTCATGGGTTACAAAAATTGTGAGAAAATAAACTTTATAAAAATAAATACTCTGTTTCTCAAATTGGAAATAAACTTTAAAAATCATCCAAATTCACAAACAAAAACAATTAGGAATGTGAAAACTTTTCACTTTAAAAACATCCTAATTCATAAATGCAAATGCCAATCAAACCTCAAATACATAGAATGCCCAAGAAGTGAAGTTTTTATTCACTTAAAGGCAAAAGATCTTTTTTAGATTTTTATTATAGAAAACCAATTTAAAAATATATAAGGATGCTTTCTGGCCTAGTTAAGGGTAAGGAATCTCCAATTTTAGTTAAAATGCCTTCCTAGATGTGGAATCTTTAGGAACATGGCCCTATAACAGAACCTGAATAAGAACATACTGATACCTAACCCAGAAAAAGCTCTGACTGCCACCAGTTCAGAGAATGGAATAGAAATCATTGAATAAGGTCACAAATGTGGTGGGAAATAAAGGGTAAGTGAAAAAAGGGATAAATGTACTATGATACAATAAGGACTGCTTGGTATAATGAACACAATTAAAGCTTTCTTTGATGATGACTTGGAGTCCATTACTGTCTCTGAGTGAGCAGACACAAAAACAACTTTCAGTGAAAATAACTGCAAAGAAACAGAAAAGGCTTGTTTTTACTGAAAGTTGACTACATCCTTGTATGCTTCTTAATTGTTTGCTTATGGTTTCTCAAAGTAGGTGTGGAAAACATCCTAGTTAAGTAGCGTCCAATTAGTAATTCAAATCCAGCTGCACATGAGAAGCACCTGGGAAGCTTTTAGAGTATCAAGGCCTAATCAGCTCCCTGGGAGCACAATCTGGACATCAGTGTTTTTTAAAACCCTCCCCAGGTAATTTTAAAGTGCAACCAAGGCTAAGAACTACTAAGCTAGGAAAACACAAGGATTTGTCTTTGGTCAAATTTATTTATGATTCCAAATTCAAAGGTTAGCAAGAAGTCCTTCAGTGGAGCCTGGAAGAAGTTGATTCCAACCTTCATGGATGACTTTGAGGTGGGTGTTCAAGATTTCAGTGGAAGAAGTAACCACAGATGTGATGGAAACAGCAAGAGAACTAGAATTAGAAGTGGAGATGAATTACTATAATCTCATGATAAAACATTAACAGATGAGGAGTTGCTTCTTATGGAGGAACAAAGAAAGTGGTTCCCTGAGATAGAATATACTTCTGGAGAAGATGCAGTGAACATTGTTGAAATGACAACAAAGGATTTAGACTATTACATAAACTTAATTATAAAGCAATAGCAGAGTTTGAGAGGATTGACTCCAATACTGAAAGAAGTTCTACTGAAGGTAAAATGCTATCAAACAGCATCAAAGAGAAATCTTTTGTGAAAGAAAAGTGAATCGACACAACACACTTTATTGTTGTCTCATTCTAAGAAACTGCCATAGCCTCCCCAACCTTCAGCAACCACCACTCTGGTCAATCAGCAGCCATTAACATCGAGTCAAGACCCTCCATCAGCAAAAAAGATTATGACTCACTGAAGGCTCAGATGATGGATAATTAAAAAATAGTTTAATTAAGGTATGTACATTTTTTTTTTTTGACATAATGCTATTGCACACTTAATAGTCTATACTATAGTGTAAACATAATTTTATATGCACTAAGAAACCAAAAGATTTGTGGACTGGCTTTATTGCAATATTCACTTTACTGCAGTGGTGTGGAACCAAACCCACAATATCTCTAGGATACGTGTACATTTCTTGAACAAAACTATGAGTAAAGCTTTGATGCACAGTACAAGGTCATATAGAAGACCCAGAAAAGAACAGAGTTCAATCCCTAAAACTGGAAATTTATGATTTGGTGGGGGGAAGATAAGATATATACATTAATAATTGTAAGTCAAAACATGATTCATGCCAAAAGAGAAGTGAAGACAAAAGTACAAGAGTTCAGAAGTGGGGCAGCACCAAAAGCTTGTCTCAAATATTCTTTTGGAGCTACACAGGATAAAAAGAAAGTTTCTTTCTTCATTGAAACCAGGGGCCAGTTCTAAATCATCTTATTATCTTCTTCAGTATCATGCACAAAGAAGGCATAAGACTGATATGAAAAGAAGATAAGAGTTGACAAGGGAGGAGTTTATTTTTTTTTCTCTATATTTTATGCTTCACGTGGGACTCAAAAAGGGGAGGGAGAAATGCAGAAGTCCAAAGTTTGCAAGGGGGTCCTAAAAGCCCTCCTCACTCATAAGTTTCTTGCCCAGACCTCTTAGATTTACTTGGGATTAACAAACTCATCTCTTTAGAAAAGTTAGACCTGGCACTGTGAATCACCATAATCAAACACAGCTTTCTCCTGAAAAGAGATCAGTCCTCAGACCAGTTCTGATTTAAAAGAGAGCTAGAGGAGAAAAGAGAGCAGAATATTTATATAGCACAAAGACCTTGGGAAAAGGTTTGAAACTTGAATTTAATACCTTATTGAAAGCTAGGAGTGGTGAATTAATTACCATCAGAAATTAACCAAGTTAATTATTTCAGAAGTACCTCAGTATAGAGGAATATGAATAGTCTGAATAAAGGAGGAAGTTTAAAGAAAAGAAAGAAAAAATAATCCAACCTATATGAAATGCTAAAAAAATTAAATGTTTGAACATAAATAGAGTATTTTAGTACCTTCTTAAGAGTAAATGTGGATAGTATAATAATATAAACTATTTATGAGACCAATCCCAAGAAGATTTTACTACTGGTCATCTTCCCCATGGGAGACTGTGGAGACCCAGGACCCGGGCTCCCCCTCCATATTGAGCATAAGTTACTGCACGTGGCCGCCTGTGTGACCAAGTCAGAAGTTTCTTTCTCAGGGAAGAAAGCATGCACAGATGGTATTGTAAACAAAGCATTAAAACTCCCCTCCCCTGACCACTGTTGAAAACAAATCTCCAGAGCCCTGTGTCTCGAGACTCTACTGAAACTCTGTTCTCATACCCTATGGAATGTCTTTGTCCTAAACTCTTATAAGCTGCCCTTTGCACTCCCCACCCTTGTGGCACACTACTACCATTTCCCAAATGGCTGCCACTGGGAAGAATCTTCTCCCGTTCATAAGTCCTAATACACCCATGTCTGACTCTGTGCCTGGCGTGTTCTTTGGTCTTAGGGCTATGTCGACCTGAGCCCTTCAAGAGCTGGCTTGGAACAGAGACCAACAGGAACACTTCCTATATATTCTACATCCATTTACCTCAGTCATCATAAGAAACCCAGGCTTTCTAGATCACCCTTTATCATTGAGATACTTGCCCCATCCAGCTCTGTACTCCCCTGAGTACAATGGGAGGTCAAGCTCACAGCCATACTCAGATCTGTTCAAATGTCACCTTCCCACTGAGATCTTCTCTGACCATCTTGTCTAAAACAGCTCCACCAATCCCATTCTTATCGCCTTACCCTGTTTTCTATTTCTACTAAATATCTATTTCTATTAAATATCTATGTCTCTCTTTGTCTACCATATATTTCCCCCAATAGAATGTAAACCGCTATAAAACCCATGAGAGAAAAAACACTTTGTTTACTGCTATATTCCCAATGACTAACACAATGTCTTGTATATAATACATATTAAATAGATATTTGCTGAATAAGTGGGCAACTACATAATGAGTTTTTTTAATATCTTTTTTTAAAAACAAATTTTAACACATATGGCTTATCAATTTTTATGCCATTCGTAATAAATAAATAGAGATATTTCCACAGTTACCTAAAATACATGTGATATGACGATAAATACCAAAGATTTCTAAGAATACTGAAGTGGGAAAATAAAACAGCCATCCAGAGGACCCAAATGACTCATAAAAAACCAGTTCCAAGAAGGCATATAGGACACAATAATTTGCAAAATTTATATTACAGTACAACAAAAGCTATCTCTCCTTTTCACCAAAGGTAATCTTTTCACCTTATCTATAAAATAACAAAGGAAAAACACATCAGAATTCTAACTTGATTGCTAACTACAATAATAAAATGCCTTTGAAAACAATACATATTAAACAACTTGTGTTCATTAAAGAAAGTGTATATCTTCCTTTTATCCATAAAGCTAAAAAGATACTGACAACCTTCCTCTGATTTTTCTCTTCTTGAAAACCGATCTTTGACCTTACATCCACAACCATCTATTACTCTACCTTTCCTTTTCACTGCCATTCTTCTCCTATCAACTTTATTATACCCCATATGGTGGTTTGAAGCTGTGTGTACCTCAGAAAAACATCTTCTTAAATTTAATCCATTCCTGTGGGTGTGAACCCATTGTAAGTAGGACCTTTTGATGAGGTTACTTCAGTTAAGAGCCTTTATAAGTTGAGTTCTTTGTAAGTGGAGTTAAAATTCAGACATCGAGAAAGCGACAGGAAGCAAGAGGCTTAGCATCCATGGAACCCAGAAGAGAAGGGAGAGACCAGGAGACACTCTCATGTACCTTGCTCTGTGAGAGGGGAGCCAAGGACTACTGGCAGCCAACCCCAGAATGTCACTGTCTTCAGGGAGAAAGCATCACCTTGATGATGCCTGGATCTGGACTTTCTTCTAGCCTCAAAACTATAAGCAAACAACTTCCCATTGTTTAACTCAACCCATTTCATGGTATTTGCTTGAATAATCTAGGAAACTAAAACACCCCATTCCTTCTTAAGTCTCTGTAATGAGGTAACTATCCAGGTATTTCACTGACACTGTCCTAGAGATAAGCAATGCACTCCTGAGCTTCAAACCCAACGATTAGGATTTGCATGCTACAGTGACTCTGGAGTGAAATTCAAGCCCTAGCTCTGTCACTTCACTTACATCATTCAACAAATAGTTACTGAGTACCTGGTATGTACAGGATACAGTACAAGAACTGGACTAGGCACTGAGAAAAAATAATGAATAAGAAATATTTGGCCACTACCTTCAAAACCAAGAAAGTGCAAACAAAAACAGTTATGTTTAATTCAGCAAATGTGTGTAGCTTGGAAACTAAAATGATGAGGGTTTTTTCTCCCTTAATTTCCTTAAGTGGCAGTGTTTCAACATAAGCAATCTGAGGCAAGAATATTCCAGAAGTAAAATAATTTACAAGGAAAAAAAAAATGAAATGAAAAAAAAAAGACATTACTCACTGATGTAAATGCCAACAGCTCCTCTTCAGTTAACTTATGTACTGGGTTATTCTTTTGGAAGTTTGTGCTTTAAATTAAAAAAAAAAAAAAATTTAATCCTAAAATGTATGTTTATATAACGAAACCTAAATTTTAAAAAAAGTAAAGTAAAAGTCTCTATTTTATATATTTGAAAGGACATATTTTAATATTGTTGCATTATATATCCATGTACATATGAGTTGCTTAAAGTATGAAAATTAATTAATACTGACAAGCTAATGTGGTTGATATACTAAATGTCAATGTAATTTATCTTACTAGAAAAAAAAGAATCCAATCTTTGCCATTCCACAACGAACATGAAAATAATTAATATGGCACCAACTCCTTATTTATTAAACTCATGCCAAAAAAATTAAAATATTACTATATCCATTAGACATGCAAAAATTATGAAGTTGTCAAAGAGGTAGAGCAATAATAATTCTTAGATCCTGCTGATCTTAGTATAATTTGGCATATAATTTGGCACTATCTTATAAATGAACAAGCAAACATCCATGACTCAGCAGTTCCACTCCTACATATAGCACCTTGGGTAATTGTTAAATGTGTGCACCAGGAATCATACACACAAATATCCACAGTAACACTGTATACAACGGCAAAAATTTGAAAACAATCCAAACGTCAAAAAGAGAATGAATAAACTGTGATATAACTCACCCAATGGAATACTGTAGTGCAAAGTAAACTGCACCTACATATAACATGAGTGAATCACGGAAATAACATATTGACAGAAAAAAAGCAAATCACGGAAGACTTCATTAAGATATCACTTTTATATAGCTCAAAAACAAGTAAAATGAAGCAATTTATGTAGAGGTATGATTAAATGTATATATATAATATATATTTTAAAAGTACATATTTTTAAAAGGCAAGAAAACATTAAACACAAAACTTAAGTTAGAGAAGGAGGAGGATGAGATAGGAAAGAAGCATACAGATTGAGCCAATGGCATTTGTAATTTTCTAGTCTTAAACTGAAGGAAGGGTTCACCAATGTTTACATTATTATTGCACTTTATAGCTTACATATACATGTATATACACAGAGACACACATATATCAATTCTTTTGTATTAAATATATCAAAAATTAAAAAGACATACCACCGCATAAAATAATACTACATCCTTGTAATTTGAGAATTTTAAAATGGTCATGAAATATTTATATAATTTTTAAACAACAAACTTAGTTTCATTAGTGGTAAGAAAGAATAAATAAATGGGGGGCAAAGAACTAAGAAATGATTTTGTTCAAAACACATACAACACACACAAATACATACACACTTTGACATTTTGAGTCTGATTCCACGAGGAATGTGTATCATGTAGCAAGCTGATCCAGTTAACCCTCAACATTCAGTTCTCTGATTATGATACTGATGAGTGAACACGAGCATAAAAGCTATTCTGAGTTTAAGAACCTCATCCAAAATGCCATCAATTCATTAGTCACCTGAGTCAGGGTCATGACTGTTTACCATAATTTACTGACTTAAAGGCTTAAAATATCTTACTATGCATACCTAAAAATCAAATAACTTATATATATGAATTAGTTTAGCCTCCTCTCTTGCAGTAATGAGCTTCATAAGAGGCAAGCCCAAGATAGAGGGCTCGGCATGGGTATCCTTTTTTTAACTTTTATTTTTACTCCTCCTTTTTTTTTGGAATAATGAAAATATTCAAAAATTGATTGTGGTGATGAATGCACAATTATACGATGGTATTGTGAACAATGATTGTACACTTTGGATGACTGTATGGTATGTGAATATATCTCAGTAAAATTGAATTAAAAAAACAGACAAACAAAACAAAAAAGAGTCTGAGATAGGGAGCATGAGGTCATCCCCACTGTTGTGTCAATCTACAATTGATAAGAATTTACCTTCTCCAAGTCTCCTTTCCAACCCAACAATGTCCAAGTCACCTCTTTATAGGGTTTAGTAGCCATAGGGATAAAACAAAACTCAGGCAGTGAAATAAAATCACTGTTTACACCTCCCATACTAGCCCAATTCATGAGAATCATCAGTCCATGGATATTATAACCAAGACGTTTTTAAGGCTGCATCATATGTTCAAAGATGCACAAAATAATCAAGTCATTTCTACTAAACAATGAAGATTTAAACTGCTGTGAAATCCATTTAGCACTTTTAACTGTTTTATATATGGAGATCCACCAAGGTTTTATTTGGGGAGAAAAAACAGTTTTTGAAGATGATAATTTTCTTGGTTGGTAGTCCTTTCCCAACTGAAATATAGGAAACTCAATATAATTCAATATACTATTTAACAATTGATGGAATGCCTGGAAATATATTATTTGGTTTGACTTAATTTTCTGAGGAGTTGACAAGTATGAATTTACCAAAATAATATTTCAAAAAATAGCATAAACAAAAGAACTCAGAATTTGGGGTCAGTAAATCCAGGATTCAAATCCTGCTTTTTACTTCTGGGCAAATCATTTAACCATTCAAACCCACTTTTCCCATCTGGAAAACAGAGAAAAGTAACAACTACTCCTAGGGCTGTTAGAATACTAATGAGGAATAATGTGAATGCAAACAGTGTAATGCCTAGCACAAAATATTGTACATACATGGCTGTTGTTCACATTATCATATACTAAGTATCAATATGAATTGAACAAATAATTTTCTCATAGTAAATGTAAATTCTGTTATTAGAATCAAATATTGTGGTATAAGAATTGATTTGGATTTAGAAACAGAACACTTATCAATATGGTCCCTTTTAAAGAAGTAAAAGGAGACCATAAAACTGAATTCAACTTTTGTATAAATGAAAACCTATTGTTTATATGTATGAGGTAAAAAGCTATTAAGTTAAAAGAACATATTTTTAAATGCTACCTTTCCTAAATTGCCTTTACTAATTTAAAGGGCTTCAGTGTTGTAACTCCGTGAGATAGTCTATTTTGCACGTTATTAAATCTCAGTGATACCACAGACATGACAATCACAAGACAATCAACTAGGAAGTCTGTGTTTTGCGCTTACAAACCAAAGCCTTAAGTACATCTTTCTTGATGCAGAACAACAGGATTCCCATGATTAATATGAGGTATGTCTTACAACACAAGGGAGAAAATTTCAGCATTAAAAGATTGAAGGTTCTGAATATTCACTGTGTCAACACAGTCTCCCTGGGCCAACAGTGACACAAGTTGTACTGAGTACCAAGGGAAAGATCTCTTGAAAGGGAAACAAAGAAGAGAAGGGCAGAGAAGGGGAAGAAAAAGAAAGTGATAAAAGGAAGGGAAGAGAGGAAAGAAAAAGTAGAGGAAGGAATTCCCTGAAGACCCCAGCTCAACAATATTTCTACTACTCTTCCTCTTCCTTTTTTCTCTTCCCTTTCTCCTTCTCTTCCCCAAGAATAGAGTCCAAAAGTAGGACCAAACAAGGTAAGCAGGGGTGAGGGCTGGCAATAATGACAGGTTGGTAACCTACAGGGGGAATGATCAAATAAGGAAATAAATAAAGGATAACAGGGTCTAAGATCTTCATTGTCAGAAAAGGGAAGCACAAATATGGGGGGGGGGAGGACCTAAGTGAACCCTGTGGTTTTGGAGTAGAATTAGAGATAGCGTGAACTCATGGTTTGCAATAAACATATTGATAGATACAAAAATAAATATAGATGTAAATGTGTATATATGTATGTCTATAGATATACACATCTATTTCTTAGCTCTGTCTGCTGAGAGGGCCTAGAAGCAATCATTACCAACAGCAATGAGTACACTGAGTACCCAAATCTTAGTTTCTAAACTCCTTTCTCCTCTCAAAGCAACCAGGGATCAGCAACAGCTGATCCCAGGGCTGGGGCAGCCTGGCACATCTTGTAGTAAAAAGTAAGGGCATGCTAACAGAGTGATGAGGATGTGTCAAAAGGACACAGAAAACATCCTGAAGGGGCTCACACTAACCAAATCTGGGACAATCCAAGCATCAAAAAAATAATAAGGACACATTATATCCCACTGAATAAAATAGAGCCATAAGTCCTTACTAATATAAATAAATGAATGAATAAATTTAAAGTTGGATGAAGAATGGGATATTTACACAATCTTAAAGTACCTACATACAAAATACTAATTACAAAGGGAAGAAGAATAACCCTACAGTGGAGACACCTGGCAGACACCACTTTAATTAAGTCATCAAAGTTAACTTCACCTTAGTACAACACATTCAATTTGTCCTCCACCTGCAAGGATGCACTGAGAACCACAAAGCTTCACTTCTCTGATACCCTGCTAAAGATAAATGACCTGAATTTAATCACTTAAAAAAAAAAAAACAGACAAATTCAAATTGAGAGAAAGTCTACTAAATAACTGCCACGTAAATTCAAAAGTGTCAAGATCATCAAAGTAAAGCAAAAATGAGTGAGTACTCCAAGTTGACAGAGCTAAAGAGACATGACAAATATATATACATATAAAACATATGTTCTAGGCTGGATCCTTTTGTTATAAAGGAGATTTGGGGGCAAACTGCAAAAACTTAAATGGGGTTTGAAAATTAAATGATAGCAAAGAATGAATGTTAATTTCTTGATTTTGAAAGCTGTATTATGGTTATATACAGAAATACCATTGTTTATTAGAAATGCACACTTAAGTATTCAAGGATGATGGGTACCTTGAAAGTTTTCTGCACTGCCCTTGCAACTATGAAACTGTTTCAAAATAGGAAGAAAAGAAAAAAAGGAAAAACTATTTTCATCACACATAAGGTTCAATAATATTAAAATAATTTTATCCTTTGAAATACAAAAACCTTCCAAATGTCAAAACAGTCATTCTCATCTACCTTTAAAACATTATAAAGAATCTATTCCTAGTTAAGGCTATCCGAAGAAATTTTATGAAGGAGAGAAGAATGAGTATAGCAACTCACAGGGGATTCCTGAAATTCTTACATTCTAACCCTTTAATTTCTGCCCAACAGTTCTCTTTTGATCTTTAATTTCTGCCCAACTGTTCTCCTTTGACCTTCACAAGCATTACAGGATTCCCTATTTATCCAGACCTCTTCATTGCTCCTAATAAAGATTTATTGCAAACACAAGAGAACCAACATGCAACGGGTTCAAAGTAACCAAGTGAGTAATTAACTTACCAGATTCCAAGGATAACAGCAAGCTCTTCAGCACATAGGTCAGGCATCTGAAACTGTTCACAATCTGCTAACTTTATCTCATTCAGAAGAGTATCATCATTGAGCTCAAGATTCTGATGAAACACAAACAAAATATTTGGACCAAAAGTTAAATTTGATTCATTCAACAGAGCAGAACATGACAGGTTTCCGGGGGGATAACAACTTTTTCTTTAAGTTTAGTAACCAAAAGGAGCTGGAGTGGCTATACAAATATCAGATAAAAGAGACTTTAAGTCAAAAACTATCACAAGGGATAAAGAAGGACACTATATATTGATAATATATAGTCTTCATCAAGAAGACATAACTTTCATAAACATACACGCACTTAACAGCAGAGCCCCAAAATACGTGAAGCAAATACTGGCAGATTTGAAGGGAGAAAAAGACAGTTTTACATTAATAGGAGGAGACTTCAGTAAACCACTTTCGATAATGGATAGAACATCTAGACAGATTATCAACAAGGAAATAAAAGACTTGAACAACACTATAAACAAACTAGACTTAAAAATATATAGAACATACATATAAACATATATAGAACACTTCACACAATAGCAGAAGACAGTCTTCTCAAATCACATGAATCATCTGATTGAAAGAGAATATGGTAGGTCATCAAACAAATCTCAATAAATTGAAAAATGATTGAAATCACACATTTTATCTTCTCTGACCATACTGGAATGAAGCTAGAAATCACTGTTAGAAGGAGAACTGAAAAATTCGCAAATATGTGGAAATTAAATCACACAGTCTTAAACAACCAATGGGTCAAAGAACAAATCACAAGGGACATTAGGAAAGCTCTTGAGGCAAATGAAAGCAAAGACACAATAAACCAAAACTCATGGGATGCAGCAGAGACAGTGATGAGATGGAAATGTATACCTCTAAATACTTAGATTACAAAAGAAGATTTCAAATCAGAGACCTAACCTCAAAACTGGAAAAACTAGAAAAAGAGCAAATTAAACCCAAAGCAAGAAGAAGAAAGGAAATAACAAAGACTGGAGCAGAAATACAGAATAAAAAAACAATAGAATCAACAAAACCAAAAGTTAGTTCTTTAAAAAAAACCAACAAAATTGACAAACCTTTAGCTAGACCAACAAAAAGAAAAAAGACAGAGGGGGATACAATCAAAATCAGAAATGAAAAGGGGGACATTACTACTGACCCCACAGAAATAAAAAGGACTACGAGAGGATAATATGAACAACTGTACACCAACAAATTAGGTAACCTAGACAAAATGGATAAATTCCTAGAAGCACACAAACTACCTACACTGATTCAAGAAGAAACAAAAGATCTAAACAAACCAATAACTAGTAAAGAGACTGAATCAATAATCAAAAACTTCCTAACGCAGAAAAGCCCTGGACTAGATGGTTTCACTGGTAGATTCTACCAAACTCTGCAGGAAGAATCCTCCTCAAACTCTTCAAAAAAACTGAAGAGGAGAGAACACTCCTTAATTCATTCTACAAGGACAACATCACCCTAATACCAAAGCCAGATAAAAGGAACCACAAGAAACTTACAGACCAATATCTCTTATAAATATAGATACAAAAATTCTCAACAAAATACTAGCAAACTGAATCCAACAGCACTTCAAAAAAATTATACACCATGATCAAGTGGCATTTTTTCCAGGTATGCATGAGTAAGGGGTCCTGAAAACCAAAATCATCTTGGAAAATAAATACAAAGTTGCAAGACTCACATTTCCTAATTTTAAAACTTATTACAAAGTACAATAATCAAAACAGCATAATATTGGCACAAGGACATCCATGTAAACCAATGGAGGTAAACTGAGACTTCAGAAATAAACTGTCACATCTATGGTCAACTGACTTTTGTCAAGGGAGCCAAGTCCACTCGATGGGGAAAGAATAGTATCTTCAACAAACTGTTCTGGGAAAACTGAAAACACATGCAAAAAAGGTGAAAGTGTGCCCACTACCTCAACTATATACAAAAATTAACTCAAAATGGATCGAAGACCTAAATGTAAGAATTAAATTATAAAACCCCTAGAAGAAAACATAGGGGAGTATCTTCAGGATCTTGTGTTAGGCAATAGACTCCTAGACTGTACACAGAAGCACACCAACAAAAGAAAAAACAGATAAATCGGACTTCATCAAAATTAAAATCTTTTGTGCATCAAAAGACTTTATCAAGAAAGTGAAAAGACAACCTACAGATTGGGTGAAAATATTTGGGGACCATAAATCTGACAAAGGTTTAATATCCAGAGTATATAAAGAACTTCTACAATTCAACAACATGTACTCAAAGAAAATATACAAATGGCAGTAAGCACAAGTAAAGATGCTCCTCATCATTAGCCATTAGAGAAATGCAAAGCGAAACAACAATGGGATATTATTTCACACCCACTAAAACGTCCATTGTGTAAATAGCAGAAAATAACAAGTGTTGATAAATATAGGTAGAAATAGGGAGCCTCATACATTGTTGGTGGGAATGTAAAATCTTGCAGTCACTGTGGAAAACAATTTGGCATTTCTTCAGAAAGTTAAGTAAAGAATTACCATATGCCCAATCAATCCTCTTCTAGGGGATTCAATAGAACTGAAAGAAGGAACTCGAACAGATATTTGTTCACCAATGTTCGTAGCAGCTATATTCACAAGAGCCAAAAAGGGAAAGCAACCCAGGTGTCCATCAACAGACAAATGGATAAACAAAATGTGGTATATACATACAAAATATTATTCAAATATAAAAAGGAATGACATTCTGACACATGCTATAACACAGATGAATCTTGAAGACCTCATGTTTGATAAAATAAGTCAGACACAAAAGAAGAAATATCATATAATCTTACTTATATGATATAAAAAGAAAATTCAAATTAATAGTGCCAGAAATTAGAATAAAGGTTACCAAGGGCAGGTGGAAGGGTGGAGAATGGGGAGTTAATACTTAACGGGTACAGTATTTCTGTTTGAAGTTTTGGAAAAGTTTTGTTAATGGATCATGGTGACGGTAGCACAACATTGTGAATGTGGTTAATACCAATGAATAAAACTCCTGAAAGTGGTTAAAATGGGAAATATGATGTTGTACATATGTTACTACCAAAATAAAAGTTAAAAAAAATAAACTCATAGAAGTGTACAACACAATGAGTGAACCCTAATGTAAACTATGGACTTTAGTTAATAATATAACTATAATAATATTGGCTCATTCATTGTAACAAATGTACCACACTAATGCAAAATATTATGGAAGGGAACATTGTGGGATGAGAGTGGGGGTGGTATATGGGTAAATTCTGCATGAATTTTTTATAAACTTACAACTACTTTAAATAGAAAATTTTAAATATATATTAGTCAGCTATAGAGATATTAAAAAGTTAAAAAAGAACCTCTACCTTTATCACATACTGTACACAGAAATTAAATAAAAATTGATCACAGATTTTAATGTAGAAAATAAAACTAAAAACCTTCTAGAAAAAAATCATAGGAGAAAAATCTTAGCAACTTGGGGTAGGCAGAGATTCCTTAATTAAGACCCAAAAAATATGATCCATAAAAGAAAAACTTGATAAACGGTACTTCATCAAAATTTAAAACTTCTGCTTTTTGAAAACAGTGCTAAGAAAATGAAAAACTACACTACAGACTAGGAGAATATATTCACAATTCAAATATCTGAGAAAGGGACTTCTATTCAGAATAGATGGAGAACTCTCACAACTCAATAATATGAAAAGAGAAACAACCCAATTAAAAACCAGGCAAAATATGTGAACAGATACTTCACAAAAGAATATATATAAATAGCCAACAAACACACGAAAAGATCAGGAAATAATAATTAAAATCAGAATGAACTGTCAGTACATATACATTATAATGGCCAAAATTAAAAAGAATGACAATACTACATGCTGGCAAGACTATGGAGCAAATGGAACTTTCATACATTGCTTGTGGAAACGCAAAATGGTAAATCCACTTGAAGCAGTTTGGTAGTTTTTTATAATACACACACACACACACACACACACACACTCACCATACTGACTCACTGATTTCACTCCTAAGTAGTTACCCGGAGAAATGAAAACATATGCCCTCACTAAAACATGTAGATACATACTCATAGCTACTTTATTGTAATCGCCAAAAACTGGAAACATCCCAAACATCCAATCAACACATAAACAAACAAATTATGCTACATCCAGTCAAGGGCTTTCTATTCAGCAAGAGAAAGGAACAAACTACTGACATGCAACCACACAGATGAATCTCAAAAACATTATGCTGTGCAAAAGAAGCCAGATACAAAAGAGGATAGATCAACAGCTGTCCAGCGCCATGCAGGTAGGGGGTTAACTGCAAAGGAACATGATGGAACTTTCTGAGGTGATAGAAATGTTCCATATCTTGACAGTAACTGTGGCTGGGTGCATATATATGTCAAATTTCATCAAACTACACGATTCAATTCTTCTCTACATAAGTTACACCTCAACCAATGTGATTTTTTTAAAAAATGCATCACCAAAAGGCAATAAAATTATAATGAGATCCCACTTATACACCCACTAAAAAGACTGAGAATACCAAGTGTTGGCAAGGGAGTAGAGGAATTGGCACTCTCATTCACTGAGGGTGGGAATGTAAAATAACAATCACTTTGGAAAACAGTTTGAAGGTTTCTCATACAGTTAAAAATACACTTACCATTGCTTCTCATACTATTTCACACCCATTAGAATGGCTCTATTTAAAAAATGGAAAATGACAAGTGTTGGAGAGGATGCAAGGAAATAGGAACACTCATTCACTGCTAGTGGCAACGTAAAATGGTGCAGCCACTGTGGGAGACAGTTTGGCAGTTCCTCAGAAAGCCAAGTATAGAATTATCATATGACCCAGCAACCCAACTACTTGATCTATATGCAAAAGAATTAAAAGCAGGGACTCAAACAGATATTTGTACACCAATATTCATAGTGGCATTATTCACAATTATTTGTACACCAATATTTGTACACCAATATTTGTACACCAACATTGTACACCAATATTTATAGTGGCATAGTACACCAATATTGTACACCAATATTCATAGTGGCATTATTCACAATTATTCACAATATTCATAGTGGTATTATTCACAATTGCCACCCATGTCCGTGTCCATCAACCAATGAACGGATAAATAAAATGTGGAGTATGTATACAATGGAATATTTTTCAGCCATAAAAAGGAACGAAGTACTGATACATGCGACACATGAATGCACCTTAAAGACATCATGTTGAGTGAAATAAGACAGAAACAAGAGGACAAATATTGTATTATCTCACTAATTTGAAATAATTAGAATAAGCAAACTCATAGTCAGAATATAGAATAAAGGTTACCAGGGCACAGGATGAGAATAGGGAAATGGAAGTTAAGGCTTAAAGTGCACAGCGTTCCTGCTTGGAATGACGGAAATGTTCTGATAATGGATGGTGGTGATGGCAGCACACCACTGTAAACACAATTAACAGCAATGAAATATATATTTGAATGTGATTAAAAGGGGAAATGTTAGATTGTATATATGGTAACAGAATACAAATTTTTTTAAATCCATGGCACTACACTACACCACACAGTGAACCCTACGTTAAGCCATGGACTACAGCTAATAGGACAATTACATCATGTGCTTCCACAACAACACAAGGTGTTGGTAGTGGGGTGGCATATGAGAATCCTGTGGTTTATGCATGATTGTTCTGTAAACCCACAACTTCTCTAATAAAGAAAAAAACAAACAAATGCCCTACAACCTAGCCATTTCATTCCTGGGCATTTAACCAAGAGAATGAAAAATACATTCACACAAAGATTTATACATGAATGTTCCATGCAGCTTTATTCAGAACAGCCAAAGGGTAGAAACAACTCAAATGTCCACCAACAGGTGACTGAATAAACACATCATCACTAATCTACATTATGCTAAGAGAAAGAAACCAGGAACAAAATAGTGTATACCATGTGATTCCATTTACGTGAAATTCCAGAAAAGCAAATCTAATCTGCAACAGAAAGCAGATCAGAAGGAGGGAAGGGGACTGATGGCAATGCGGCACGAGGAGACTTTTTGAAATGATGGAAATGGTTCAATATTTTGATTATGGTGCTGGTTACATGAATCAACCCAATAGCCCAAACTCATCAAACTGAACATTTAAAATGGGTGCCTTTTATTTTCTGCAAATTATTCCTCAATAGAGTTGATTTAGATGTTTTTTTCCTAATTCAACAAAAGTGTAACTAAAACAAGAGAGACTTTAAGCATCAAATGGAGCTAGACAGAGTCCCTTGGTTTTACAATGCTGAAAATAGTCTACAGCTAAGAGGTCAACCTGTGGAAATGGGAGTTAGCGTAAGCAGTTAAATCTGTATAAGTCACTGGCCAAAGGAATAGCCTTCCTTGTCTATCCTTGAATTCACCCTAACTATCTGCAGGGTTACAAGAGAATAGCGCAGCAACCCCTAACAACTGCTGACTGGGAGGAACATAGAACTTGAGGCAGCTCCTCAGGCTCCACAGAAAAAGCGGCTCTTCCAGAAGGAGCACTCTTCCAAAGGCAGAGCCGATAGATGTACAGCACACTCTGGTGGCCATTCATTTTTACCACAGGCCTTTCATAATTTTTTAAATAGAGCTACATATGTAATTCAAAAATTTTTAATAGCCACATTTTTAAAAAGTAAAACTAAAAAGATGAAATTGTTTAACCTAATTTATTAAAAATATTATGATTTTAACATGTATCACTAGAAAAATTATTAATGAGATACTATACGTTCTTTTTTCTCATACTAAGTCTTCAAATTCTGATGTGTATTTCATGCATACAGCACATCTCAAATTTGGACTAATCACCTTTTAAGGGCTCAATAGCCACCTGTGGCTGGGGGCTACATACTGGACAGTGTAGCCACAGAGTCCCCCCAAACTCTCCCCATTATACATTCTTAAAGGGTTGTATCGAACTGTTTATTAATATCTAATATTTAATAACAAACTTGTATAGTAAATTTAAACATCTAATCTGATCCTTTAAAAAAGTATGTTGTGGGAAAACCTTCCTAAGTTCTTGCCTAGGCTAGATAGTCAGGATGTGACAGGAGTCTAAATCTTCTCTCGGCCCAGGACTCCTCCCTTCACCAGAGAAGGCCTGAGATGTCCGTGCCAGCAACAGGGGATTATTTCTTTGCCACACACAAACAGGAGCTCAAAATACTTTCAATCATCATTCAAGATTCTTCATATCCCTATACAGCTCCTTTGGAAATTAAAATGGGTCTTTTCATCTTGGGCACGCTCTCACATAGCAGGAACTGTGAGGCCAGGGAGGATCATGGGTGGAGCCTTCCACATCTCCAGGTCCCACTCCTTCCACATCGGAGCCCTTCTCTTAGTGTAAGAAATCAGGTGTAGACAAAGGATCCAAGATAGCGGATTAGGAGAGACAGGGTAAAATACTTCTCCATGAAAAATACTAGATAAAAGGCAGAAAGTGTTCCAGAACACCAGTTCCAGGAACGTACCGGCTGGACAAGGTCCGCTACATCCACAGTGACCACGCACTTGGTGAAACCAAAAGTCTGTGTTCGGAAACAAGTGAGTGAGGCTGCTGGGGAAACGGCAGCCATACCACAGTGGGGAGAAAACTGGGGGTGGTGTTTGGAGGTCTGTTAGTTTAAAAACCCCAAAAGTGGCTGTGGATCTGACAGCAAGAGCCATGCAGTAGAATGCGGTAGGAAGTGCCTTCTGTGCCCCAGGCACCCACCACAGTATCTGGCGTGGACAATAGCCTTTCGCACACCTGCAGCTAAACGTCCTGGAGCTACAAACAGCCAGCTGCATCAGGCAAAGGTCCACAGAAGTGGGAAGTTACCATGCCCGTACAGTCATCTTTTCAGTGGGCTAGGAATGCCCCTGCACAGGGCTGCAGCCAAGAGCTTCCCTTGGGGATTCCGCATACCTGTGACGTACAGACTTCCTCCACAGAGGCCCGCAGAGTGCATGGCTTGGAGGTGGGGTCCCACATGGAAGTCCCAAGGGCCCTACACCAATCCCAGGGACTTGGGGGCCGCAGCAGACAGAGACTATGGGGAATCTGAGTTGAAGGATTGGACTCAGGCAACAGCATTAAGACTCCGGGAATGGCTGGGAGATCTGAGTCTTAAAGCAGTCTTCCTTGCCTAACTGCACAGGGTACACACCCCCACCCTCAGAGCTGGCGGCCCCAATTGCACACAGAAATTTGGTGCACTGACTAAACCCCATAAGGTTTGGACCCCCACTCACAGCATAGGCGAAACTGGGGAGAACTGGCTTCAGGGAAATAGGTGGCTTAGAGGCGCCATCTGCTGGTAAGTCAGGGAACGTGCACTACACCAAGCTGTAGCTCTGACAAATTATAGATAATTGTTCAAATAAGCCTGCATATCCTAAAAGAACCCTAGTAGGATAAGCAAATGCCAAGAGGTCAAAAACAGAAAATTTTAAAGCATAAGAAGAAACCAGAAGATACAGATAACCCAAACCCAAACACCCAAATCAAAAAATCAGAGGAGACACAGTACTTGGAGCAATTAATCAACACATTAGCCAATCAAAATAAAAAAATCAAATGATCATCTCAATAGATGCTGAAAAGGCATCCGACAAAATCCAGCAGCCTTTTTTGATAAAAACACTTCAAAAGGTAAAAATTGAAGGAAACTTCCTCAATATAATAAAGAGCATATATGAAAAAACCCCAGCCAGCACAGCACTCAATGGTGAGAGACTGAAAGCCTTCCCTCTAAGATCAGGAATGAGACAAGGATGCCTGCTGTGACCACTGTTATTCAACACTGTGCTAGAAGTGTTAGCCAGAGCAATCCAGCAAGACAAAGAAATAAAAGGCATCCAGATTGGAAAGTGTTCTAGTTTGCTAATGCTGCTGGAATGCAAAACACCAGAGATGGACTGGCTTTTATAAAAGGGGGTTTATTTGGTTACATCCTCATGCTGGGCTGTAGCTTCTGGGGTTTCATGCCCTGGAAGCCTGGAATTTTCCAAACCATCAGTTTCTGGTTTCGTTGAACCCAAGAGTTCAGTTCTAAATTTCTCTCTCTCCACTTGCATTTTACTATAAGCCGCAAGGAGAAGCCAGGGTACATCCTCCACACATAGTCTGGAGATCTCCTCAGCTAAGTATTCCAGGTTGTCACTTTCAAATTCTTCCTTCCATCTGACACCAGGACTCAATTTTGCCAAATTCCCTGCCACTTTAAAACAAGGACCGCCTTTCTTCCACTTCACAAAAACACATTCATCGTTTCTCTTCAAGGCCTCATAAGAAGTATATTTCCACAAATAGTCTCTTCAAAGCAGTTTAGGCCTTTTCTATCAAGCTCTTCACAATCCTTCCAGAATCTTCCCCTATCCATTTAAAAAGCCATTCCAACATGTTTGGTATTTGCAAACTCATCAGCAAAAGCACCCCACTTCTGGTACCAAAATCTGTTCTAGTTTGCTAATGCTGCCGGAATGCAAAACACCAGGTATGGATTGGCTTTTATAAAAGGGGGTTTATTTGGTTACATAGTTACAGTCTTAAGGCCATAAAGTGTCCAAGGTAACACATCAGCAATCAGGTACCTTCACTGTAGGATGGCCAATGGTGTCCAGAAAACCTCTGTTAGCTGGGAAGTCACGTGGCTGGCATCTGCTCCAAAGTTCTGGTTTCAAAATGGCTTTCTCCCAGAACATTCCTCTCTAGGCTGCAGTCCCTCAAAAATGCCACTCTTAGTTGCACTTGGGATATTGGTCCTCTCTCAGCTCCCTGGAGCAAGAGTCTGCTTTCAACGGCCATCTTCAAAATGTCTCTCATCTGCAGCTCCTGTGCTTTCTTCAAAGTGTCCCTCTTGGCTGTAGCTCCTCTTCAAAACATTACTCACAGCTGCACTGAGTTCCCTCTGCCCATCAGCTCATTTATATGGCTCCACTGATCAAGCCCCACCCTGAATGGGTGGGGCCATGCCTCCATGGAAATACCTCATCAGAGTTAGCACCTACAGTTGGGTGGGGCACATTTCCATGCAAATCTAATCAGCACCAAAACATCTGCCCCACAAGACTGCATCAAAGAATATGGCCTTTTCTGGGGGACATAATACATTCAAACTGGCACAGAAAGGAAGAAGTAAAACTGTCATTATTTGCAGATGATATGATCTTATATCTGGAAAACCCTGAGAAATCAACGACATAGCTACTTGAGCTAATAAACAAATTTAGCAAAGTAGCGGAATACAAGATTAATGCACATAAGTCAGTAATGATCCTATACACTAGAAATGACCTAACTGAAGAGATACTCAAGAAAAACATTCCATTCTCAATAGAAACTAAAAAAATCAAGTACCTTGGAATAAACTTAACCAAGGATGTAAAAGACCTATACATAGAAAACTACGTAACTTTACTAAACAAAATAGAAGGGGACCGAAAAAGACGGAAAAATATTCCCTGTTCATGGACACAAAGGCTAAATGTCATTAAGATGTCAATTCTACCCAAACTTATCTACAGATTCAATGAATTCCTATCAAAATTTCAACAACCTACTTGGTAGACTTGGAAAAAACTAGTTATCAAATTTATTTGGAAGGAAAGATGCCTTGAAATGCTAAAAACATTCTAAAAAAGAAAACAAAGTGGGAGGACTTATACTCCCTGCCTTTCAAGCTTATTATAAAGCCACAGTAGTCAAAATAGCATGGTACTGGCACAAAGATAGACATATTGATCAATGGAATCAAATTGAGAATTTACAGATAAACACCCAGATCTATGGTTGGCTAATCTTTGATAAGGCCCCCAAAACCACTGAACTTGGACATAACAGTCTATTCAACAAATGAGGCTGGGAGAACTGGATAGCCATATCCAAAAGAATGAAAGAGGACCCTTACCCCACACCCTACACAAAAATTAACTCAAATGGATTAAAGACCTCAATATAAGAAACAGTACCATAAAAATCCTAGAAGATAACGTAGAGAAACACCTTCAAGACCCTGTATTAGGATGTCACTTCCTAGACCTTATACCCAAAGCACAAGCAACAAAAGGAAAATACAGATAAATGGAAACTCCTCAAACTTAAAAGCTTCTATGCCTCAAAGGAATTTTTCAAAAAGGTGAAGAAGCAGCCAACTCAATGGGAAAAAATATTAGGAAGCCACATATCTGACAAAAGACTGATATCTTGCATATATAAAGAAATCCTACAAGTCAATGACAATAGTACGGACAGCCCAATTATAAAATGGGCAAAAGATATGAAAAGACATTTCTCTGAAGAGGAAATACAAATGGCCAAAAAACAAATGAAAAAATGTTCTTCTTCACAAGCTATTAGGGAGATGCAAATTAAGACCACAATGAGATATCATCTTACACCAATTAGATTGGCTTCTGTGGAGAGCCGTCTCCCGGGACGGGCATAGCGCATGCGCTGTAAACCTGCTCCAAAGTCCCCCCGCCCATCGAATGAGCCAAGATGGCGCCCATATCCTGCTTCCGCTTATGACGTGCACACTCACTATTCCTATCTGCCAATTGAGTGCATATGCGCGGCGCTAGATCATTGGTTATGAGTAGAGTACTTAAGAGTTTGCCCAAGCGAACCTCGGGGAGACAGCCCACTAGGAGCCGTACCTGACGGCCACATCGAGGCTGCTCTCCCGCGAGGCACTCTGCCCCGCGTGGAAACCTGTAACAGAGAATGCTTATCTAGCTTCAGTAAAAGACTTGCTCTCGCAACCGCCGTGTGGCTCGAGTCGTGACTTCCAGCCAGGTCAGTTTGCGTGGTCTGCATCTCTCTCTCTCTCATCCCTTGTTTCTCCCCTCGCCGGCCGGGGAACAGGGGTCGAGCGGGGCGGCGCCGGACAAGTGGTGGCCCGTACGGGGAACGCTCCTCCTCCTGCCTCGCTCTCGACGGTCCCTCTGTGAGGAGAGCAGCGCTGCGCATCGAGCTTACGGCGGACTTCCCGCGCCTGATCAACGCGAGAAGGTGAGTGCGTCTTATTACATGATAGTTAGGGCCCGTGGGTTTTCAGGTGACCCCGGGGGACTCGGAAGAGCTCTCCGAGTGACTGAAGTATAGTGCCGACTGCAATCATGGGGCAGTCCGGAAGTTCACCTCTCTTAGCTCCCTTAAAGAACCTTTTGAAACAACGGGGTATCTCGGTCAGGAAAAGCTCCCTTCAGCGTTTTCTTGATGATGTTGATACTTTTGCCCCTTGGTTTGCCTGCACCGGCAGCCTTAGCCTACCCTCTTGGATGAAGCTCGGTCGCGACATAGACCGAGCGCGCCAGACGGGCGTGTGTATGGACCCGATTCTAGTACCCATATGGGAGACCGTCCGTGCGGTCCTTGAACTAGAATCGGCTGCCGGCCTAAGCCCGTCCTCTGCCTTGCAAGAAGCACGGTGCGCGCTCCAAGAAACCCAGTCAGTTTCGTCAGCGGACGGCTCCTATAAGGGCAAACCGCCGGAGTCCAGTGACTCTGACTCAGAGTCAGATAGCGATACTGGCGAGGAGGCGGAAGCATCCCCGCTACTTGAGTGGGAGGAGCCTCCCGCCACACCCGTGCGGCCTTCCGCCCCGCCAATGTCTACCGCTGCACCCCCAGGGACACCCCAGCTCCCAACTGACGCCTTGGGCGGTCCCACCAAAGGACCTCGCCGAGAGCTCCCTCTAGTGGCCATGCCCAGTAAATGTAATTATCCTTTGCTGCCAGACCCGGAAACCCCGATGGGCCGGTCAGGGGAGGGGCAACCTTTGCCGTACCCCCCGCCCGAGTACACAGGCCCTCAGGACCCTTTGCCATTAGGTAGTGGTGGGAGACATTTCTGGAGATGGAACCCTTTCACAACATTTAGACCTTTTGGCATGCTGGGTGGCTACCAGCCACTTGAGCCGCAGCCAGTCTCAGAAATGTACCCGGTTATTATCAATCCCCAAGGTGGCAATCAGCACGAATCATATGATTACAAACTATTGAGGGAATTGAGGCAGGCCGTCCATCAGTATGGCCCCAATGCCCCTTATACCTTGAACATGATCGAGAACCTCTCTGCTCTAAATCATACACCCGCAGATATTTTTCAGCTAGCCCGTGCTTGCTTGCCGTCAGGCCGATTCATAGATTGGAAAGCATGGTTTGAGGAGTTAGCTGAAGAGCAGGCCGCAAGGAATGCGGCGGGGAGACGTGGCGGGTGGAATGCTGACATGCTGTTGGGGAGAGGCGCCCATGCCCAGAACCAAACGGGTTTCCCACAAGAGGTCTACGCCCAGATCTTCCGCTGTTTTGTGGGTGCCTGGAAAAAGCTAACAGGTAAGGGAGAGGCTCAGGCCTCACTCAGCAATATACACCAAGGCCCCACAGAACCATTTGCGGATTTTGTAGCCAGGATGCAAACCGCAGCTGAGAGAATCTTCTCAGATCCAGGAGTAGCAGAGACTGTGGTTAAGCAAATGATTTTTGAGCAGTGCAACAAGGAGTGCAAAGTTATCCTGGCACAAAACAGAGCAAAAAATTTGACAGAGTGGGTCAGGCTCTGTAGAGATACTGGCAGCCCTTTAACTAATGCAGGTCTAGCTGCCATGCTAGCTAGCTCCCTACAGGTGGCTACAAAAGGCCCGAGAACCTTAGGGGCAAAGTCTAACGGGTGCTATGGCTGTGGCCAATCAGGGCACTTTAAGAGAGATTGTCCCAATAGACGTCAGCCCCCTGCCACTCAACGGTTTGGCGAACCAGGTGCAGTAACCAGGCCGTGTGGCCGTTGCCACAAAGGCCCTGACCCGGTGCTCAGCTGGGCCAGAGGCTCTGTTTGTGTTTTTCCCCAGGAACCAGGACGTCAACCAGTGTGGGTTCCGGAAAGACTGGTGAGAACCGTGACATCACCTGAAGAAGCCAAGGAACAGCTGTCAGAAACGCCAACGAATATACAACCTGAACCATTAGACCAAGCCTCCGACCCTGCTGATGATGGCGACGACCGACAAGACGATAATAGTAGGACTGACCACCCCGCGGTTGCCCAAAAAGAGGATCGGTAACTCTGTTCTTTGCTCTCCTATAGCAATCCTTCTAATCTGCCTTTTTCTTTTTTTAGTGGAACTGTGGTAGCGCAGGAGAGTGGTCTTTGGGGCCTGTGGCATCATCCCCCGACCCTGGCCCCATTCTCTGCTGGGTCTCCCGCCTCTCCTGTGTTTTTCACTCGTACCCTGTCTCTAGGTCTCCACCACCTGCCTTCTGACAGAAATATTTCCTCCACAAGCTTCAACGAGTCCTTCCCCCTCACCAATGACACACTGATCCTCTCTTTTGCTAACCTCTCTGTCAAGGTTGTCAACACCACAGTTGCGGCGAATGCTACTTGTGAAACTGGTAATGGCGAGTTAAGTAAGGGAGTCTTGCTTGAATTTCTTAACGTTACAGGGAAGAGCCGCCAGTCTTGTGAAGGGATCTTGAGTAAAAATGAGACTCAAAGGTGCCTTTTCCTTCCGGGGTTTGCTCCTACAGTCTGCAACCGTTCCAAAGACCCGGATGCCTCGCCGCCCCGCTATCCTAGTGTATCGCCCAAGTTATGTCTGGCTCCCCGTCAAGGCAACCGACTGGGTTGGCCCTGTTTCTCAAGTTGTTTCACTTAACAATATCCCCTTCTCTAAGTCTAGGCGTCCAAGAGGCATACCTTACCCGAGACGTGCTACGCCGCCACAATCAGATGCTGAACTTAAATTTCCAGGCCATTCAGAAACTCCTAGCGGAGATAGATGAACTTGGACTAGAAATAGATGGACTCTGGAGAGTTCTCCAGCAGACGTGTGATACCCGATGGTTATTCGGGAGGCTTTGTGTCACCCCGGTTAGGGTGAACTTGACAGAGGAGCAGCAAGATGTCGCCGAGTGGCTCAAGGACACTTATCTCCCCAACTTCACCAATCTCTCCGACCAAGTGAAATCCGACCTTCAGGGACTTGAGAACATTAGGAAATTGAAGCCTGTTAGTTTCGACCTTTCCACACTGGGCGAGACTGTAAAAAATCTGTGGGACCAAGTCACCTCTTGGTTCTCTTGGCCCAATTTGACTAATTGGATTCTCTTGATGGTGGGACCATTGGTGGGATTAGTCATTGTTAAATCTTTGCTAGAACGCCTGTTTCAAGCGCGGCAGTACCGTGTTACCACTATGATGGCTATGTCCTCCACCTTTGATACCCCCAACAGCGACCATTCTGATGGCCATACCCCATCCTGGCCGCCTCGGGCGGGGCACTCGGGAGCGAGGTTTGTAGCTAAGCGCGCAGCTGTGTCCCGGGTATAACGGGCGACGCCAGCAGTCATAATTTTTGTCTCAGGTAGGTCCCTAAGGCAGAGTCATAGTTGTGGCCAGACTTGACTCTAGCCAATGCATAGGGACGCCTAGTGACGCCTCCGACTCTGGTTAATGCTATCCCTGCCCCCGCCTTTGTCCCCCAGTTGCAAGGCAAAGCACTGCAGGGAGAGTCATGTTGTTTCCAGCTCACGGACTCTCCTGTCTCCATATGAGGTGAGCATTCTGGTCGGTGCTAGAGGCTCCGCCGCTAAATGGCTGAGACCTAGTCCAGACTCCCCAAAGCACCGGAACAAATTGTGAGCCATCTGGGTTCACGGGAGCACACTCATCACTGGGGACACTGGGTCGATATAAATAATAAAGGGGGAGATGTGGAGAGCCGTCTCCCGGGACGGGCATAGCGCATGCGCTGTAAACCTGCTCCAAAGTCCCCCCGCCCATCGAATGAGCCAAGATGGCGCCCATATCCTGCTTCCGCTTATGACGTGCACACTCACTATTCCTATCTGCCAATTGAGTGCATATGCGCGGCGCTAGATCATTGGTTATGAGTAGAGTACTTAAGAGTTTGCCCAAGCGAACCTCGGGGAGACAGCCCACTAGGAGCCGTACCTGACGGCCACATCGAGGCTGCTCTCCCGCGAGGCACTCTGCCCCGCGTGGAAACCTGTAACAGAGAATGCTTATCTAGCTTCAGTAAAAGACTTGCTCTCGCAACCGCCGTGTGGCTCGAGTCGTGACTTCCAGCCAGGTCAGTTTGCGTGGTCTGCATCTCTCTCTCTCTCATCCCTTGTTTCTCCCCTCGCCGGCCGGGGAACAGGGGTCGAGCGGGGCGGCGCCGGACAGGCTTCCATTAAACAAACAGGAAACTACAAATGCTGGAGAGGATGTGGAGAAATTGGAACTCTTATTCATTGTTGGTGGGACTGTTTAATGGTACAGCCACTCTGGAAGACGGCCTGGTGATTCCTTAGAAAGCTAGATATAGAGCTACCCTCCAATCCAGCAATTTCACTTCTTGGTATATACCTGGAAGATCTGAACGCAGTGACACAAACAAGATATTTGCACACCGATGTTCAAACAAGCATTATTCAAAATTCCCAAGGGATTGAAACAATCCAAATGTCTTTCAACAGATGAGTAGATAAATAAAATGTGGCATATACGTATGATGGAATGCTATGCAGCAGTAAGAAAGAACGAGGTCCTGGAATACTATGCAGCAGTAAGAACGAACGAGGTCCTGAAACATATGACAACATGGATGAACCCTGAAGACATAATGCTGAGTGAAATAAGCCAGACACAAAAGGAGAGAGATTGTATGTTACCATTAATGTGAACTTCATGAAAAATGTAAAATAAGTGCCTCTTAATGTAGATTACAGGGGACCTAGAGATAGACAGAAGTAAGTGAAGGGGGAACGATAATCTAATACATACAAATATGATAATGAGGATGAACTTACTGGTATGGGAATGGTCGGGTATGACTATGGTTTGTTAATGGGATTAGAAGTATCAGTGACGCACTAAAGGAGAACATGTTTGTATATGGTTGTTTAAAGGCATGTAACCCACAGAGTAGCACCACAACATAAATAAGTGTTAGCATGATATACTTACAAGGTATGACACTGGTGCAGAGGGTTAACAACAGAGCGGTATATGGAAAAACTACCCATTACATATTAAAGACTATATTTAATAGGAATATCTTAACAACATTACACTAATACTAGGGATGAATAATCAGTAGCTGATAAGAGCTCTGGGATGTATTATGTTATGATAATTGTTAAAAGTTCAGAGTGATGATGACTGCACAACTAAGTGAAGACAATGGAAGAAACTGGCTGTTTATCTTGGGGTAGAATATATATTAAAAGAAATTACGAACTCACTACTTAATAAATCAAGCCCTTGACTTGAGGCTTGCCCTTGTGAAATTTAAGGTTGTTAATTGGAGGCTGAGTCCTCCTATAATTTTTCCTAAGAGGCACCTCCAGGGAACCTCTTTTGTTGCTCAGATGTGGCCTTTCTCTTGCTAAGCCCAACTTGGCAAATAAATTCATTAACCTCCCCCCAAGAGGGACATGACTCCCAGTGGAATGAATCTCCCTGGCGACATGGGACATGATGCCCAGGAATGAGGTGGGCCCTGGAAGCAAGAGATTAAACATGCCTACTTGGACGTTTTATTTTATTTATCGTACCCCTGAGATCCATTTCGATTTTTTTTATTTTTTTCTCCATTCTTTCTTTTGTTCTTTCATTTTCTGTTCTGTGGACTTCTAGGACACTGAGATATTGTTCAACTTCCTCTAATCTTGTATTGTGAATATCCAGAGTCTTTTTAATTTGGCCAACAGTTTCTTTTATTTCCATAAGATCTTCTATTTTTTTTATTTACTCTTGCAATGTCTTCTTTGTGCTCTCCTAGGGTCTTCTTTAAGTTGCTTATATCCTGGACCATGGTCTTCTTGATGTCCTAAAGGACATGTTTTCATTCCTCGATTGTTTTCATTCCTCGATTGTAGTTCTTTGATTAATTCTGCCAAGTACTGAGTCTCTTCCAATATCTTGATTTGTGTGTTTGGAGTTGGATTCTCCATATCATCTGGTTTTATCATATGCATTAAAATTTTCTGTTGTTTTTGGCCTCTTGGCATTTGCTTTGCTTGGTAGGGTTTTTTCAAGTTGAAAAAAAGAAAAAGATACCAATCTAATTTTTCAGAAACACAGTTTGGGAATGTACACTTTCTCTAACTAACCAGCAGATGGCGTCTGTAAGTCACCTATACCCCTCAAGTCAGTTCTCAACCTTGTTTCTGCGGTGTGTGGGGAAATGAATCTTGTGGGTTTCAGTTGGAGAACTCAGTTTGGGTGTGTTGCTGGAGCTGTCCGCCCTGAATGTGGGGCATGTGTACGGGTGGCCACAGAGGAAGGGCAGCTTTAATATTCAAATCCCCCAGGTTCCCAGAGATTCAAGGCCGCTGCAAGAGTCTAAGCCTTCATTTCATTTCAGCCCCAGACCCTCTCTCTTGCTGTCCCACAAACCACCAGACTTGGCGTAGTGTCCCTAGGTTCTCCGAGCGGGTCCCCCCTCCTGGCCATGATCCTCCAGGAGCTCTGCCGAGGGAATGCCGTGCTACATCACCAGTGCGCGCCGTCCCTCAAGGGAAGCCCCAGGCCACCGGGCCGTGCAGGGGCGCTCTCAGCCTCATGCAAAGATGGCCAAATGGGGCGTCTCAACCCCCCCCTCCTTGCACAGTTTCTCCTGCCCAGCTCCAGGACAACTGGTGGGGCTCTGGGCTGTGGACACAGCCCCAGGCAGGAGTTTATCCAGCCCTCCAGGGAGCCAGCTGTGAGCCACGGGGTTTCTTTCAGCTTCCGGCTCTCCCCTCCGTTTCCCTGGCCCCGAGAGTATCTGCAGCGGACTATCCTCCAGGCCAGACACCGAGAGGCCGGCCCAGCCCCCTCTTGCTGTGTTTTACTGTGTGGTTCCCATTCCCGCAACTGCAGCCGCTCCTGGGTGTTTCCCTTTTTGTTTTTTTTAAAAGAGCCAGTCGGTCTCCAAATGCCAAGCCCTGGCTTCCCCAGACTGCCGCGCGGCTGCGGGTCTTCCAGCCAGCTTACTCACTCATTTCAGAATGCAGACTCCCGGTTTCACCAAGTATACGGCCCCTGTGATACTAGCAGACCTCGTCCAGCTGGCGGATCGCTGTAACCAGTATTCTGGGTCACTTTCTGGTTTTTATCTAGTGTTTTTCACAGAGGTGCTTTTTTGCCCTGTCTCACCTCCAAACTTAAGATTCATTGGTGTCCCAGAAGGGGAAGAGAAGGGTAAAGGTCTAGAAAGAGTATTCAAAGAAATTGTTGGGGAAAACTTCCCCAACCTTATACACAATATAAATACACAAAGCATAAATGCCCAGCAAACTCCAAATAGAATAAACCCAAATAAACCCACTCCAAGACATATTCTGATCAGACTGTCAAATACTGAAGAGAAGGAGCAAGTTCTGAAAGCAGCAAGAGAAAAGCAATCACCACAAACAAAGGAAACAACATAAGACTAAGATGTGACTACTCAGCAGCCACCATGGAGGCGAGAAGGCAGTGGCATGGCATATTTAAAATTCTGAGAGAGAAAACTTTCCAACCAAGAATACTTTATCCAGCAAAACTCTCCTTCAAATTTGAAGGAGAGCTTAAATTTTTCACAGACAAACAAATGCTGAGAGACTTTGCCAATAAAAGACCTGCCCTACTTCAGATTCTAAAGGGAGCCCTACCAACAGAGAAACAAAGAAAGGAGAAAGAGATATAGAGAACTTTAACAGATATATATAGTACCTTACATCCCAAATCACCAGAACACTCATTTTTCTCTAGTGATCATGGATCTTTCTCTAGAAGGGACCATAAGCTGGGACATAAAACAAGCCTCAAGAAATTAAAAAAAAAAAAAAATTGAATATACTCAAAGCACATTCTCCAACCACAATGGAATACAAATAGAAGTCAATAATTTTTGAACTGTAACTCCACTATTTACTTCCTACATGATATAAAATACACAAACTCTAATGACAAATCAGTGGTTTTGAACTCAATGTAAAATATGTAATTTTAGACAACTATATAAAGGTGGGGGAATGGAGGAGTATAGGAACATAGTTTATGTGTCCTATTGAAGTGAAGGTGGTATCAAAGAAAAACAAGATTGACATGGATTTAAGAGGTTAATTTTAAGCCCCACAGTAAACACAAAGAAACTATCAGAGAATATAACCATAGAGATGAAAAGTAGAGTATGGGTTAAGAGAAATAGGGGAAGGGGCAATGGGGAGTTAAGAAATGAGTGCAGGGTTGCTGTTTGAGGTGAAGGGAAATTTCTAGTAATGGATGGTGGGAAAGAGCATTACAACATTCTAAATGTGATTAATCCCATTAATGGAAGGCTAGGGAGGGAGTGGAATGGGAAGATTTAGGCTGAATATATGTTTCCACAATTGAAAAAAAAAAAAAAGAGAGTCTAAATAGATGACAATTGAATGCCAAGGATGAGCCTGGATGGGATTGGAGGATGGAGGACAGGAGGCTCAAAGGGACACAGTTGAGACATAAGGAAAAGGAAATATAGAATGTAAGCTTTGTATCATTGTTGAATCTCTTGTACTTCTTAGCTGCGCTTAATGGGATTGCATAAAAGAATATTCTTATTCACGGGAAGTGTATATGTGAATTATAGTGTTTGTTCAAGGGTGTGTGCAGCTAGCTCTCATATGTTCAGAAGACAGAGCAATAGATGATGGATGATAGATGGGGAGGGAGGGAAAGAAATAGCGATGTGACAGCATGTTAAAGTTGGTAGATTGGGCTATTGGGGGAGGGGGATTAGGGTATGATGGAATTCTGTGTATGGGGTTAGTATTGTTTTTGCAACTGTTCCTATAACTTTGAATTTATTTCAAAATTTTAAAAAATGTCTACTTGACCAAAAGCGAGAAAAAAGAAAGGTAACAAGCTGAGGTCACAGTGGCTGAGAGATCCCGAATAGAATCGAGAGGCTATCCTGGAGGTTTCTCTTATGCAAGCTCCAGCTAGATATCCCAAATGGCCACAGTATGCCATGCCCTTACCAAAAGTAGTCCCCAAATACCTACAACCTACGTCCCTACCTGAGATTCTAGAAAAGATTCACTCGCTAAGTTTTATCTCTCAGAAACTTAAATCCACCGAAGTGTTCCTATGCCAGACAAGTCCTAAAACCCAGAGGAAACAGCCTCTTTAAGAACAACAATCAGATGTGGCTCCCTTCCCCATACTGTCAACACCGTCTTTCAATATGAACAAGTTAGAGTGGTCACTGTCTAGACACCCCTGAAGATGGAGAAAGAGATTAAGTGAGAGGAAAGGGTAGTAAAAAACAAGATAAGACTTAACAAAGGTCTATGAATACTGAAACTTTATATAAATACATATATTTATTTCTAGATGTTAGGGTGTTGGAATAGCTGGGAGGAGGTAAATGACGTGGTGGAACTGAACCCCTTAGCATCCTTTGAAATCTGCTCTTTAGCTACTCATAGAATTGTGCTTTGACAGTCTTCACCTTTCTGTATATATCCTTTATTGCATAACAAGAAAAGACCTGAAACTGGAATTGCAACCCATAAAAATTTTTGAAATATCCTATATAACTGCTTGTTGAGCTATACATCCAAAGTTAACATCTTTCTGTATGTACGTTATATTTTACAATAATGGAAATAGCTGAAGTTGTGGAACTGTGACCCATGACATTCTTCGATATTTTTTCTCTAACTACTTGTTAAATCATACTTTGAAAGTTATCACTATTATGTATACATATATTATGTATATATGTTAAAGTTCACAGTAAAAAAATTCATTTAAAAAAAAAAAGCAAAGAATAAGAACACATTACTTGGAATAAGCCCAAGAGATTTACAATAGTACATCAAAGCCCTTCCTTGGGACTATCAGTGCTGCTACACTTCTTACCCACTCCGAACCCCTACCCTTGGTGTTACTCTCAGAAAAGAATTGAATTTTAGTGTTTAACGTAACCAAGGTAAATTTGCTTGCAGGCCCTGCAATGAAGAGTAACAAAGCACAGGCTTCAAGGACAGTAAATCAACCACAAGACAACCAAAACTGTTGGTGTGGGTGTCTTTGAGATAAGAGAATATAAATGTTATTGGCCTCTAGGGAAGCAACTGCTAAGGCCTGTAAGCATGTAAATTGAACAAGAGCCAGATTTTCAAGAAGTGAATTCATCAGTTAGGTCCAAAAAAACACCCTATGGCAGCAACCAGTCCATTAATGACAGGGTAAAAAAAGACACATCATAAAACCAATAAAAAGAAACTTGACCATCTGTTTATCTATTTAGAAGAAGTCCAAGAAATTCCATATCTCTTAATGTTCCAAAATATCCAAAGAAGGCAAAGTGGGCAAATACGGTAGCAGTTAGAAAAATTGGTCTCTACTCAGTCTACCCTGTGTATTTCTTCAAGGAGGGTAATACATAACTAACTGCATCAATTCGTATTTATTGTGCTCTACAAGAAAGGTACTATTTTATCTTTACTTAAGGGTTAAACAAAAGGCTTAAACACAGGTGCCTCCCGTTTCCGACCCCCTACCCTTCACCCCCAAGCAACCTTGAATAAGCTCAAGAAGGGACAAAATGAAGTTTCTTCTGACCCCATTCAGTGTTTCTACAGTACTCAACTACTGAAACTACTAGACTTGAATAATTTAATGAAATAACTTACACTCCTACTCACCTTGGTTAAATGTTCCTGAGGAGTGGGTGCTGGACTTAATTCACAACTTGAAAAGACATCCCCCTCCCTTCTTACATCCAGAATAAGTTGTGCCACATAATTTTCCTGAAATCGTGTCCTTTTTCCCAAAGCACCTGAAAAAAATATATAAATTTCTATCTACTGATCTGCCGATCAGATCTTCTGTACAATCATAAAGAGTTCATAAAGTATCTCCCCATTTTACAGAAGAGAAACCTGAGGCCCAGTGATGTTAAAATGATATAAGATTTTAAAGCCAATAAGCTGTGGTGCCAGGAGAACTCAAACCCAGAATTTCTGCCACTAGATTCCATGTACTTACTTTTACATCAAATGACCTACCTCCTCAAAGGAAACTAACTCATGAAGTATCATAGGTAGGAGAAATATTATTTATTCCCATATAATAAATGCATAAACAAGCACTGAGATACAATCACTTGCTCAATATTAGTATCAAGCCAGAGCTTTAAGCCATGGGTCTTCAGGTTCTACAGTCTTTCTGTTACACTATCCAAATTAATATGACACAAAATATTTTCATCATGCATTTGAAATATCTTGCTACAGAACAGCTGTTTTCAAACCACTTTAGAGAAGCAGAAGTTTCAACAACCATTCTTTGGCAAGGGTCAGATTACAAAAACCCTTGAATGTCAGTCTAAGAGGTCTGGATTTTATCCTGAGTCTGGCTCTAAACTATACATCAACTTTTAAACATGTTATGCTAAAAATAGCTACTGAGATGGTTTAATACAGTTTGTTTTTTTATAATAAGCCTACAATGGAATGGAAAAATATAATAATGTAGTTCTCATTTTATATTTTTGAGTACCACATTTGTACTTTTAAGTTCTTCATCCTTAACTTGGAAAAAACATAACAGATCTGGCTAGTAAAGACACCAACAGTTAAAGCTGAATATAGAGGGTACAGTGCCATTAAGTTTTTTTAAATAGTACCAAAAACTTGTCCTATGACCAAAATATTTTAAAACATGATTTCTGAAACTAACCTCACAAGTTTTATTATACATACCACACTTTGAAATAAAAACAACACTCCAACTAAAACATGGATATTGTTCCATGAATATTAAATAATTTTCTTCACACAATGTAATAAAAGGTATCTAAAATCCCAGATCACTCTACAAAGTCATATTTATTCATAAAATATCTGAAAGATTTTATCGATAGGACTAGCTCTATGAAAAGCCCAGAACTTGGGGGCTTGTGAATGGGCCTTAGAGATAATTTACTCTTAGCCCAGAGAGGACAAATAGGTCCCATCATTCCTAGTCTGAACCGAACGCCTACTACACGCCAGGCAGCTTTCTAAGGCACTGAAGAAACATTAAGTAAACAAAACATTCAAAATTTCTGCCCTTAAGGGACACAAAATGGAATAACCAAAAAAAAAAAAAAAAAGAAAAAGTAAAAGCTGGATGGAAACAATACCTTTACAAAACACTGCAAAGAAAAACTAAAATCGGGAGCCAGGAGAGGTCTCAGGAGGCCCACACCCAGAACCAAATGGTCAAAAGTTCATTTGGATGCAACCTGGCTGCTAATTATTAAAGTGTCTAGCTATATTAGAACAATAAAGGGACTCCAAGAATAAAGGCACGTATAAATTCAAGTTTGTTTTAACACAATGACTTCTTAAATAAAATCTTTAAAACCTATTTTTATAAAGCAAAGAATGGGACACAGAAAACCAAATACTGCCTTGCAATACAACCAAACTGCTAATGTGTATATTGGTTTTATCATAAAAATAAAATAAATTATCCAACAAAAGGTAAAAAAAGTCTTACCTGTCAAGTCAATTTGTAACTTGCTGATGTCTTTAGCAATGCTGAACTGATCTTTTGCCTTTTTATACTCATAATAATACAAAAATACATATGCACATTCCAGATGGAATTGAATAGCCAGATATCGACCTGAATCATCTACAAACAGATTCTCTAGTTTCATCACTGTAAGAAAAACAATAAAACATTTAAAAGTGTAATGAGAATAAAGATACATTCTTAATGAGAAAAATGTTGAGTGTCTAATATGTAAAGTATATATATTACATAGTCCTTGCTCTTCAAGAATTTTAAAGCTAGATGGTGAGGAACACACATGTAATACTATATATAGGCATTAGGCAGAAATACCTACACCTAAGAAATATATAATAAATACTTTTGTCTTATCCTGAACTGAAATTAAAATGGGTCTGAAAAAGAAAGGTAGTGTTTTTCCATATACTACCAGCCCTTAAAGAGATTCTCTAGACTCAAAGAGAAAAAGCTAAGATGTACATGTCTCACCCAAAAGAACCTCAAAAGGCAGACAGGCACCCAAACATGAACTTCTTCTTGCAAAAATTGTTCAGTGAATTTTCCCCAAGCAGACCAAACTCAACAAAAGCAGATCTGATGATACTCAATGTCCTTAATGAGTGTCTTTTTTTTCTTTTCCTTTGTCTGCCATTATTGCCAACTTCCTAGTCATTACTCTCAGAAATATAATAACCTCCTATAATATGAGTAAAATCACAGTGACACAATTTTGCTTTGGTTGTCAGTAACAGAAAAAAAATCTTCCCTACAGGTTCTGGGTTCAAACATACATCAAGAGATGTGAAGCCTGGCTGAGGTTTTTAAAAATTTATTTCACAAATACCAGAGAAAAGTCATTTCTGCATGTAGGTATACTTGTTAAACTACAGTAGCTCATATAGGTTCAGGGAAGACCATCAAATTTTTTTAAATTTTATTTTAAAATTACTTTATCAAATAAAAAAAAATTCCAAACAAAATAAATTAAAGCAATGGGAAATACAAATATCCTGAAATAACTTCATTCCTTCCAATATACTCCTACCATACCAAAAGATAATTAAAGTGTCCTAATAACATCTAAATTAATCACATAGATGCCCAAAGTTGGCCCAAAGTTGTCTGCCCATGCCTGCCTATACGCATGTATAAATTTTTCACTTTGGTAGGCTTTGATCTCATATGGCTGTGCTTTCTCTGCATCTCTCTTGTGTTCAGGGGACAAAGACAAATAAAAATAAATCGGGGGATAAATCCGATTATTTTGTTTTTAAAAACTAGCTTAATCTTCAGATTCCAGCAGTATGATAGAGTACCTCCCAATAAAAACACCTCAAGAGATGCATTTTTTAAAAATTAATATATTTTTATGTAAATGGTTGTGCTGAGAACAAAGCAAGGAGCCCTCAGAGAACAAGAACTGGAACCTTAGGAAGTAACAGTTCACTGAAGCCATATTTTGCCCTGGAGCTATCTACCAACTGCAAGGGACCTTGGGGTTCCATTCTGATGGCTGCAGGGAGTACCACACACAGAAGAAAAGACCTGGACCCAACCAAAGTAGGTAATGCAGCAGAAGACCACTGTATAAACCTGGAACGGAAAGAAGTATATCTCCAATGTAAGGGTGAAAAGGAGACAAGTCTTCAATGCAGAAGAGGACGGCAAGGAAAGTGGCAGTGGGTGAAGGGGAAAATTCAAGCCTGCCTTCACACTGGTTTGCCAACCAAATTCAGGCTAGGGAGTCAAAAAAAATCTCAAATCAAGAATTGAGGTCTCCAGGGAAGCAGAGAAAACAAACACAAATCCTCTTTTGAAGGTAATACAACTTCAATCAAGATTCAAAGAATTCCCACAGATAAATTTCCAAGAAAGATGAGCTCACAGCAAAACAACCAAACAACACAGAAAATAAGATACTAATGCCTGAAAGTTAGCAGAAACTACAAAGCCAGACTCTTAAAGCCTTCAAAGAAAGGAATTCCCAAACACAAGATATGAAACATTTAATAGGTTTCAAGAAATAAAAGACTAGAAAATATGAACAAGAAAGTATAAAAATTAACCAGCCCACAAACTCTCTAATTAAAAAAAAAAAAGAAAAATTAACCAGGCAAACTGGGAAAGAAACCAAAAGAATGTCTAGAAAATTTTTTAATTAAAATTAAATACTGAGCGGACAACTTAAATAACAGACTAGAGAACTAGAAGATAGATCCAAATAAAGCCATGCAGAATGCCACATAAGGAAAAAAAGTAATAGAAGATAAAGGAATTAAAGAATGTTAAGGATGCAGAAGAGAAGGAATGAACGTGTATAATTTAAGATCTAGAAGGAAAGAAAAGACAAGAAGAGCCACTATCTGAAGAAATAATGACTAAGAATTTTCCAAAAATGTAAAAGACACTAAATATCAGGGTCAGAAAGTAACAACAAATTCCCAGAAAGATTAAAAAAAAAAAAAGAAATTCATTACTACTCCCATCACAGGCAAACTAAATAACCTTGACTACAAAGAGAAAACCTTAAGAATAACAAAAGAAAAAAGGCAGACTAAGCACAAAAGAAGAGCAATTGGGTCAACAACTGATTTCTTAATACCAAAAAGGTGAAGAGGCAGCCAATGCAATGGAAGTAAATATCTGGAAACCATGTATCTGACAAGAGACTTATATCTTGCATATATAGAAATCCTACAACTCAACAACAATAGTACAAACAGCCCAATCATAAAATGGGCAAAAGATATGAAAAGACATTTCTCCGAAGAGGAAATACAAATGGTTAAAAAACATAAAAAAAGGTTCCTCTTCTCTAGCTATTAGGCAGATGCAAATCAAGACCACAATGAGATGTCATCTCACACCAATAAGAATGGCTGCCATCAAACAAACAGGAAACTACAAATGCTGGAGAGGATGTGGAGAAATTGGAACTCTTATTCATTGCTGGTGGGACTGTATAATAAGTACAGTCACTCTGGAAGACAGTTTGGCAATTTCTCAGAAAACTAGATAATGAATTACCCTATGATTCAGCAATTCCACTTCTTGGTATACACCTGGAAGATCTGAAAGCAGTGACATGAACAGATATTTGTACACTGATGTTCACAGCAGCATTGTTCACAATTGCCAAGAGATGGAAACAATCCAAGTGTCCTTCAACAGAGTAAATAAATAAAATATGGTATATACATATGATGGAATACTATGCAGCTGTAAGAAGTTTACGGCAACATAGACGAAACTTGAAGAAATAATTCTGAGTGAAATAAGTCAGGCACAAAAGAAGAGATATTGTATGTTACCACTTCTGTGAACTATCTGAACAACATAAAATCAATATCTTATAATACAGAATATTGGGGACCTAGTGAAAGGCAGTAGCTAGTGAGGGAGAATGATAATATGTTCAGATACATTAATGATGGTGAATTCAAATGTATGGGAATGGATAGGGGTGACAATTGTTTGTTAATAGGACTGTAACTGTGCCGGTTTGAATGTATTATGTCCCCCAGAAAAAGCCATATTCTTTGATGAAATCTTGTGGGGCAGACAGAATAGTAGGGATTAAGTTGGAACATTTGAATTAGGTTGTTTGCATGCAGATGCGCCCCACCCAACTGTAGATGATAACTGATGGGATATTTCTATGGAGGCATGGCCCCACCCATTCGGGGTGGGCCTTGATCAGTGGAGCCATATAAATGAGCTGGCTCAAGGAGAGAAAACTAGTGCAGCTGGGAGCGATGTTTTGAAGAGGAGCAAGCTTGCTAGAGAGGAACGTCCTGGGAGAAAGCCGTTTTGAGGCCGGAGCTTTGGAGCAGACGCCAGCTGCCTTCCTAGCTAACAGAGGTTTTCCGGACGCCATTGGCCATCCTCCGGTGAAGGTACCTGATTGCTGAGGTGTTACCTTGGACACTTTGTGGCCTTAAGACTGTAACTGTGTAGCGAAATAAACCCCCGTTTTATAAAAGCCTATCCATCTCTGGTGTTTTGCATTCTGCAGCATTAGCAAACTAGAACAGTAACTATCAGAGCTGTATTGAAGGTGAATAGGATTGAAAGGGGTTGTTTAAACGCATGTTTCCCACAGATCAATACCACAAATACAGATAGGTGCTTGCATGATATACTTTTAAGGTATGACACTAGCACAGAGAGTTGACAACAGAAGGGTATACGGGAAAAATCTACATAATGCATACCAGGAACTATAACTAATAGGAATACCATATTAGTATTACAGAAATACTAGGGACAAATAATCAAGGGCTGACAAGAGCTATGAGATGTTTTGGGTCATGAGAACTGTTTAAAATGGAGAGTGATGAGGATTGTACAACTAAGTGATGATAATGTGAGATATGGATGGATTATCATGGCCGTAACATATGCTATGTGAAATTAGGAACCTCCTGCTTTATAAATCAAGCCCTCAATCTTGAGGCTTGCCCAGGTAAAACTTATGGTTGTAAAGGGGAAGCTAAATCCACCTATAATCATGCCTAAGAGTCACCTCTAGAGAACCTCTTTTGTTACTCAAATGTGGACTTTCTCTCTCTAGGCCTAACTCTGCAAATAAATTCATCACCCACTGAGGTGGGACAGGACCCCTCAGATGAATGAGCCATCCTGGTGATGTGGGACATGGATTCCAGGAATGAGCCTGACCCTGGCATCAAGGGATTGAGAATGCCTTTTTGATCAAAAGGGGGAAAAGAAAGGCAATAAAATAAGGTTTTAGTGGCTAAAAGAAATCAAATAGAGACAAGAGGCTGTCTTGGAAGTTACTCCTATGCAAGCATCACCTAGATATGCCAAATGACCACAATATAAGCCCAAGTCAATAGTAGTTCAGTAAACCTTAAAGAATACCCAGATCCCCATCTGAGTCACTATAAAAATTTCACTAGGTTTATTCTTCAGAAACTTAAATCCTTCAGAGTGCTCCTATGCCAGCTAAGTCCCAAAACCCACAGGCAATAGCCTCTTCAAAAACATCAACTAGATGTGTCCTCTCTGCTCATAAAGTTGACACCCCTTTCCAACATGAACAGGTTAGGGTGGTCACTGCCTAGATATCCCTGAAGATCGGGAAAGTGATTAAACTAGAGGAAGGGGTAGCAACAGACAAGAAGGAATTTAACAAAGGATTATGAATATTGAATCTTTACATAATTTTCTTTTTTTACTTGCTACCGTATTAGAATAGCTAGAAGGAAAGAACTGAAATGGCAGAACTGTAACCCATAGCATCCTTTGAAATTTATTCTACAGCTACTTGTTAAATTGTAATTTGAAAGCTGTACCTTTTTGAATATGTTATATTTCAGCATAAGGAAATAACTGAAACTATGGTACTATAACTCATAACAACTTTAGAAATTTCCTATATATCTACTTGTAAAACCATACTTTGAAAGATATTACCTTTATATATATATATATATATATATATATATTATATTTCATAAGGAAATAACTGAAACTGTGGAACTGTAACCTATTATATTCTTTGAAATTTGCTAACTACTTGTTAAATTACACTTGGAAAGTTATCAATTCTATGTATATATGTTATATTCTTAAAAACTATGGTTACAAAATATTAATTGTGGTGATGAATGCACAACTATATAATAGTACTGTGAACAACTGATTGTACACTTTGGATGATTATATGGTGTGTGAATATATCAATAAAATTGAATTTAAAAAAACAAAGCAATGCAAAACAAAAATAAAAGCTATGATCAAGCTAAAAGAAATCAAGAAATAAATATAAATATATAAATTATCACAATAATTGTAAATAGAATAAATTCCCCCATTAAAACAAATATTAGGAGACTGGATTTTTAAAATAAGGAACACCCCTAAAAGGCAACAAGACAAAAAGGGTGAAAGTGTCTATTTAGAGTTATATATCTCACATACAACTAACCAAAGGGAAACAGATGGAACAATATTTTTCCAAATAGCAATATAAGAAATAAAGTAAAAGATCGTATTTATGGACAATGGTTAAAACAATAAAGAAAAGCAGGAGAATGATTAAAACAAAATTCAGGATTTGTTATCTTTATATCCACATCTCCATCTATATTTATATATCTGTATATATATATACGAATACATTTCACATATATTGTTTCAAATAATGCACATTGGAACCTTATTTATCTATGCTGTGGCACCATGAAACAAAAACTAAACATAATAACAACTTAATTTAGAAGAAATCCAGAACATAACCCAAATAAAACCAAATTCTGCTTCACAGCAAACAGAATTAAATAGCAAATTTCCAGGTGGGTCATGAAGTACTGTCTGACATACAGACATAATAAATTTAAATGGAGTGAGAGAGGCAAAGGTGGGACGGGTATGAATTCATACCTTTTTGTAAGAATGGTGTCTAGTACAGTTGAGAGTCAACTAAGACATACATATTTTGGCAAACATTATTAAGCAACAGAAGAATTTCTTGAGAAATGCTCAGAAAAGTATTATGTCCAGGGTAGGTAGCATGTTTTACAAAGGAAAATTTTTCAGTAGTAATAACTAAAAACTTGTACTCTGTTCTAGTTTGCTAATGCTGCAGAATGCAAAACACCAGAGATGGATAGGCTTTTATAAAATGGGGGTTTATTTCACTACACAGTTACAGTCTTAAGGCCACAAAGCGTCCAAGGTAACACCTCAGCAATCGGGTACCTTCACCGGAGGATGGCTAATGGCGTCCAGAAAACCTCTGCTAGCTAGGAAGGCAGCCGGCATCTGCTCCAAAGCTCCGGCCTCAAAACGGCTTTCTCCCAGGACGCTCCTCTCTAGCAAGCTTGCTTCTCTTCAAAACATCACTCCCAGCTGCACTCCGTTTCCTCCCCCCGAGTCAGCTCATTTATATAGCTCCACCGATCAGGGCCCACCCCAAATGGGCGGGGCAATGCCTCCATGGGAACATCTCATCAGAATTATCTCCCACAGCTGGGCGGGGCACATTCCAAGCAAATCTAACCAGCACCCAAGCATCTGCCCCACACAAGACCACAAAGATACTGGCATTTGGGGGATACAATACGTTCAAACCGGCAGATACTCCAAACATGGTACCTAAAAACAAAAAACTAGAAACAATCTAAATGTCCATTAATAGAGAACTGGTTGAGTAAATAGAACACCCCACAATGCAGCCAGTAAAAAAATTAGATAGATCTATATGTACACATATGAGAAAAGGTCTCAGATTTATTGTTAGAGAAAGCAAAGATCATGGAGAACAATGGCAACGTTCCATTTTTCCTTTTATATTCATTTATGTTTAAAACCTTTTACAATATGCATGTGTTTCTCTTTTAGTTTTTAAAATTCAATAAAGATTTAGGTTTGTAATAACATGGGGAAATGGTTATTATATTGGTAAATGGAGAAAAAAGAATTACAAATAAAATGTATTTTCAATTATGGGTTTAAAAAAAAAAAAAAAGAATCAATGGATGAAAGAATATCAAAATGTTACCAAAGACAGTTATTTCATGGTAGTAAAACACTGGTGATTTTTTCCTTTTATAAACTTTTCAACACTTTCCAAATTTCATTAAAGGAGCTTGAATTTCTTTTATAAGAAAAATGTAAAATACACTCTTAAAATAATTGCACCTTATTTTGAAAATATGCTTAAATAAGGTTCAAGAACATTACAAGCACATTCCAGATCTTCAATCAGGAATAAACAGAATTATTATAGCTGATGTCCGTTGGTATGTTTCCATGATATACAGAGCCTTATCTTAAAAATACAAAGAACACAGAAATTAATACTGATTAAATATCCACAATTATTATAAATCCATTATTATACTTAAAAGATAATCCTCACTTCAACACTTTCATCGAAAAATGCGTGAAAGTTTGAAATTTACATTCTCACTATTCAATTTTGCTGAAACATAATTTGAAAAGTAAGAAAGACAAAACATTTTTCCTTTACATATGTTATTACTACCAAAGAGAAAGGTTTCTTTTAGATTTTCTACTTGTTTTCTCTTTTTTCCTAAACTTTTTCTTTTGAAATACTTTCAAACCTATGGAAGAGTTATAAAACTAATGCAAACCCCATACAGAGAAACCCAACATACCCCCATCCCCAGATACACAGATCCACCAATTTTTAAATTCTGCCACATATGCCATATCATCCCACCTATCCATCAATCCATCTATCTACCCATCTACTATCTATTTGCCTATCATTCACATCATGCTTCTTGAACACTTAATACTTCCATATACACCTCTCAAGAATAAGGGTACCAACTTATGTATCCACATTAAGTGCAGTTATCAAGTTCAAGAAATTTAACATTGATACAAAGCTTACAGATACGTTCTAATTTTTTCATATGTCCCAGTGATGCCCTTAGGAGCCTTCTTTCTTGTCAGAGCCTGTCCAAGTTCATGTATTTCCTTTCACTGTGATTGTCTCTTTAGTTGCTCTTTATTTTTTTTTTTTAAATTGTGGGAACATATATACACCATAAACTTTCCCATTTCAACCAATACCAATCATACTACTCAGTAGGATTAATCACATTCACTGTATTGTGGTACCTTCACCACTGTCCATTACTAAAACATTACCATCTCCCCAAACAGAAACCCTACATCCATTTTTATTTAACTACTACCCTTGCCCAACCACTCCAATCCCTGGCAACTGTACTCTAATTTCTGTCTCTATGAGCTTGCATATACTCTGATATTTTCTTCATGGTTACCATGGGGCTTAAATTAACTATCCTAAATCTATAACAATCTCATTTGCTTTGATACCAACTTAACTATAATAGTATACAAAAACTATGTTCTTATACCTCTCCGTCCCCCCACATTTATGTAGTTCTTGTCACAAATTATATGCTTATACATTACAAATCCAAGCCACTGATTTCTCATTACATTTTAGGTATGCATTTGCCTTTTAGTTCTTGTAGAAAGTAAAAAGTACAGTTACAAACCAAAATTACAATAATACCGGCATTTATATTTTCTCATGTTGTTACCCTTACTGGAGATCTTTATTTCTTCATGCAGTTTCAAACTGTTGTCTAGTGTCCTCTCCTTTCAACCCACAGAACTCCCTTTAGCATCTCCTGTGGTCTAGTGTGATAAACTCCCTCAGCTTTTCTTTACTGGGCATGTCTTAATCTCTCCCTCATTTCTGAAAGACAGATTTGCTGGATACAGAATTCTTGGTTAAAACTTTTTTGCTTTCAACACTTCAAATGTCATCCCACTGCATTCTTGCCTCCATGGTTTCCGAGGAGAAATCAGTCCTTAATCTTACTGAGGCTCCCTGTGCATGATACGTTTCTTCTCCCTTGCTGCTTTCAGAATTCTCCCTTTATTTTTGGCATGCAAGTTTTATTATAACATGGTGTGGCATGGTGTGGGCCTGGATCTATTTGGGTTTATCCTGTTTGGAGATCATTGAGCATTTAGACTTGTATATTTCATTAAATTTGGAAAGTTTTCAGCCATTATTCCTTTAAATATTCTCTATGCCCCCCTCTCTTCTCTCTTTTCCTTCTGAGAATCCCACAATACGTATATTGCTATGTTTGATGGTGTCCCACAGGGGAGGGATATGGGATTCTTGGTAATGTGTTGTTTTCTGTCCTTACTAATATGTTGTATTGTATGACACTTTATTTTTATTTGTCTTATCTTTTTTATTATTCACCAAAAAAAAGACTTTTTCATAATAATGAGTATGTTCAAGTGCTAACTGTGGTGATAAATGCATAACTATATGATACTGTGAACAACTGACTGTACACTATGGATAATTTTTTTCTTTTTAATAAATATTTAAAAAAAAAAACTCTAGGGAATTTTTTATTTCTGTTACTGTGGTCTTCAAATCTGTTTGGTTCCTTTTCATAATTTCCATCTCTTTTGCTTTTTCTTCTCGTTTGGCTCAGTTATCCCCCACTATGTCCTCAAAACTCTGTGTCCTTCTGAAAGGGTCACCCCAGAGAACCTCTTTTGTTGCTCAAATGTGGTCTCTCTCTCTTTAAGCCAAACTCTACAAATAAACTCATTACCTTCCCCCCTACTTGGGACATGACTTCCAAGGATGTAAGTCTCCCTAGCAACATGAAACATGGCTCCTGTATTAGTTAGGGTTCTCCTTGGAAACAGAATCAATGGGAGATGTCTCTGATTATCAAATTGTAAAAGTGACTCACGCAACTGCGGGAACGCACGAGTCCAAATTCTGCAGAGCCATCAACAAGCTGTCAACTCTAAGGAAGACGTCCGACGAACTCCTCGGGAAACGAACCGACAACTTTGACGAACTCCTCAGGAAACGAACCAGCAACTTCGACGAGCTCCCCAGGAAATGCTTCACTGAGCAGCCGAAGAAGAAATGAAGGTTCTCTAACCGTCCAGCTTATAAGCCTCCAACTGATCACCCGGACCAAATCCAGCCAACTGCATTCTCTCATTGTGGAAGGCACGCCCCTTGATGAGTCATCAGTCAGCCGCAGTCAATTGACTGATGATCCAACAAACCAGCTGATCACCCGGACCAAATCCAGCCAACTGCATTCTCTCACTGTGGAAGCACGCCCATTGATGAGTCATCAGTCAGCTGCAGTCAATTGACTGATGATCCGACAAACCAGCCCGTTGGTTTATTAACCAGCCTCAAACAGCCTCACAGCAATCGTCAGGCCAGTGCCCGCTTGACCAGACAGCTAGGCCACCTAGCCAAGTTGACACATGAACCCAACCATCACAACTCCCAAAGAAGAGCCTGGACTTCGCACCGTAGAATTAGTTAACCAAAAAAAGGAAAATAAAATTTCAACGGCTAAGAAGTTTCAAATTGAGTCAAGAAGTACTCTTATGCAAATTTTAGTCAGATACTGCAACTGCCAGTTTGCCAAGCCACAACCAACAGCATTCCTAAAAACTCTAAAGAATACCCTGTGCTCCATCTTGCCCCTGCTTCAGTTCAGACTATGTATACAATTTCTCACTCAGTTTGTTTCTTCCAGAGTAGAAGTCTTTCACAACAAACTTCTCCACACCAGAGGCAATGCTCACATTCCCCACGCTCAACCAGCCACCTTCAATAGCATAGTCGGAGACTTCTGTGCTCCCACAAGCAGGGCCTGAGACCCACTGTCAGCCTGAAGCAGCAAAAGACAGATATCAGCCCAAACTCCCTTAAGATTAAGGGAGTCAGAAATCTGAGGGGGTGGAATGTGCCGGTTTGTATATATTATGTTCCCCAGAAAAAGCCATAAACTTTGATGCAGTCTTGTGGGGGCAGATGTATTAGTGTTGATTAAGTTGGAACCATCAGATTAGGTTGTTTCCATGGAGATGTGACCCATCCAACTGTAGGTGGTAAATTATCCAATTTCCATAGAGGTGTGGCCCCACCCATTCAGCTTGGGCCTTGATTGGTTCACTGGAGCCCTATAAAAGTTCAGACGGAAAGAGATCATAGCTAGATGGAGCTGAGACAGAAATTTTGAAGACGGCCGTTTGAAGCTGATGCAGACATTTTGGAACGCAACCTGGGAGCAAGGAGACACCAGCCACGTGCCTTCCCAGCTAACAGAGATTTTCCGGATGCCAAGGCCTTTCTCCGGTGAAGGTACCCTTTGTTGATGGACACTTTATGGCCTTAAGACTGTAACTTTGTAACCAAATAAACCCCCTTAATAAAAAGCCAATCCATTTCTGGTGTTTTGCATTCTGGAAGCATTAGCAAACTAGAACAGGGTGGAATGAGGTAGGATTAGGGTGGTGGCTGCACAAGCAAGGGCAAATTCTAAGACATGGTCAGGCCTCAAGGAAAAAAGATATCTCTTGAGAAGAACAGCAGTAAACAGCACCTGGGGGCCAAATGACCCCACCTCAGTGAGTCATCTACCATCAAGCATCAACAAAGGAAGGAAAAGGGAAGGTAGGAAAATAGTTAATAAAAATTACAAAAGGAAAAAACATCTATAAAAGCAGATTGTCTCACAGTGTTGGGGCCTCTTGCCTCTCACCTCTCTTCTTTGTGAGAGTGCCCATATGTTCCTTTCATGTGTTAATAGATTTTCTATGCGCTTTCTCAAAAAAAAAGTGATCCACATGTGTCTCATTCACTACTCAATCCTAGCACCTATTGGTACATAGCCTTCTGTGAACCTCTCAGGTTTAGATTAATCACACTCTCCCCTTCATTCCTTAAACTTCATGCCTTTTTTTTTTTCCTATCTGCCCCAGAGTTCACTGATATCTCCAGCTCATAGCACAGTGTCTGGAGCATAGCAAGCCTTCAAAAAACGTCTTTTAAGTAAAATATTAGTTGAATAGGAAATAGAAGGTCAAAGATAAAACTGGAGTTCCAGTTTGCTAAAGCTGCCAAATATACCAGAAATGGATTGGCTTTTACAATAGGGGTTTATTAATTCACAAATTTACAGTTCTAAGGCCATTAAAATGTCTCAATTAAGGCATCAACAGGATGATATCTTCTCTGAAGAAAGGCCAAGGGCATCCAGGGTTCCTCTGTCACATAGGAAAGCACATACCTAGCTTGGCTAGTCCTTCTCTGCTGGGCTCAGCTTCTGGTTTCCATGGCTTTCTCCAAAATGTGTCTGGGCTTCTGTCTCTAAGCATCTCTGGGCTTCTTCTCTTTGCTTAGCATCTCCAAGTGTCTTTCTGTCTGTATCTCCATGCGTCTGGGTCTATGTCAGCTCTGAGCTCTCTCTCTGCCTGAGCTCTCTTAAGGACTCCAGTGAACTAATTAAGACCCACTTTGAATGGGCGGGGTCACATCTCCGTGGAAACAACCTTATCAAAAAATCCCACCCAAAATAGGTCTGCCCCCACAAGAGTGGATTCAAAGAACATAGTATTTTATGGGTACATAACAGATTCAAACCAGCACAAATGGGAATAATTCAAAATTGTCCTTATCTAAAAAAAAAAAAAGTGGCATGATGAAACTGGCATTTAGGAAAATTAGGCCAGTACTAACATAAAGGGAGAAGGAAACAAGGCCAAGACAGAGGCTACAAGTCAACTGGCACCCTTCAGATATGAAGTAGACATGATGATAGTGGCCTTAAGTAACTGAAGGGCTGGCCACACAGGGAGGGATACACCCATCCTGTCATTCTCTGTTGCTTAACAGCAGTGCTGTCTCACAGAACTCTATATAATGATATAAATATTCTACAGTTGTGCTGTCCAAAATGGAAGCCACTAGCCACACGGGGCTTTTTGAGCACCTGAAATGTGACTAGTGAAACTGAGGAAATGTATTTTTAATTTAATTTATTTAACAGAGTCCACCACAATTATAATTTGGGTAATGGCTACAGTTTTGGACAGTGCAGCTGTAGTAACAATAGCTGTAAAGGACAGAATGACATATTTTTTTAATTAATAAAAGGAAGCACTTTGTGGCAATTACGACCTTAACAACGGAATGGGCTCTCTCTCAAAGTAATCTCTGAAAGTGCCCAAGAAAAAAGGAAATAACTTTTCTGGTCACAATCTTCCAAAAGTTCTGCATTTGGACTAGTGGGAAGCTGGACTACAAAGAATCACATTATTTTAAACCTGGAAAGGATTCAAAGACCATTTTACATGGGAGGAAACCTTGAGGACCCCCAGGGAGCCAGTGACAGAACAGGAACTAAAAGCCAGGTTTCAAAATGCTGTGTCCTGTTAACTGTCTTGATTGTAGAGATGATTTCACAGGGGTATACATATGTTAAAAAGTCATGAAATTGTACACTCTAGTTATGAGTCTTACTGTAGGTTAATTATACCCCAAAAAAGATATTACAAAAAAAGCATACTATATCCACTACGTCAACTCTTCAGCTCTATCTCACAGAACTATTTCAAAGAAAAAAGCCTTAGAACAGTGCCTGGTATGGAGTGAGCATGACAGAAATGTTAACGGCATCATCATTACTAAAATACTAGAATTCTGGCCCAATGACCAACTTGGAGAAATGTTATGGAAAGGTGAGCAGTATTTGGGGTTAGAAACTCTGGTTCCTGGGCAACTTCTCTGAGTCTCAGTTCTTTGTAAAAGAGTCAACTGGGCCACATGATCTCTAAAGGGCCTTTCCAAACTAAATATTTCAGACATGATTAGGATAAGAGTAGGAATGGAAAAGATATGGGACCCTTAGGGAAGAACTAATAAGATTTAAGAACTGGCTAGATATGCAGAATGATAGAAAACAATGAGTCAACTATGAGCACCAAGTTTTGAGCCTGGGATGACTAATGGTTTAAATTTTAAAAAAAGAATTTTGATTCAGTAGATGAATATTTATTATTTTAATAAATCAGAAGGTTCTCCTTGGAAATGAATATTCATGACCTTCTGGATCAAAATGTCAACCAGCACACTTAAAACATATGTTAAAACCAAATTGCTTCTCATGAGATGATTTTAATGCTATGTTAAAATGAAATCCCTATGGATAATTATAATTACAGATAACTGTATTTAATAACATTCACTCCAAAGTATTAAATTTATTTAAAAAATTAACATATACATTAGTCACCAAGGGACTAACCTCCTGAACAGCTCTTTCAATGTGGAAACAATCTAATGCTAGAGTCACAGTACTGCCTGCAGATGTCACAGCAGAACTCTCTGCCAAAGCATTTTAACCTGTTTTCTTTTAACTAAACCACAATATTACATCTCATGCAGTACATGGAACATGTTTTCAGTACCGGATCCTGCAATACGTGGTACTATGCATTTAAGTTAGTCTTTAGAGAATCGTGCTTTCATTTAGTGTGACATACAATGGAATGCCTTAGATCTTGGTGAGAAAGATACTTTTCAAGATTCTAATCTACTCCTTTCATAAGAGGTGATCAGTCTAGCAAATTGCATTGTGATGGACTCCATTCCAACACATTCTACTTATATAACATTCCTGGACAAAAATATAAAGATCACAGTTGTTAATAAAATCCTTTGCTTTTACTTCATAGACTGAACAAAAGTTCTGCAAGCTTTTTGATGACTCTTCAAGGGCAACATTTCAAATACAATATCCTTCTCTGGACACTGAACAGTGTTTCAGTTATAACTGACTGCTTGGCCAACATTTGGGTCAAATCCCAGGACAAAACATTTTTAAAATAAAATTGTTTATCAAATATTATTGTGTTATAGTTTAAGACTATCTGCAGACCTATTTAGACATAGCCAAAATGGACCAATTTATGACTAGATAAAATGAAAAATGTCATTGATTAGCCTAGAACAGCAACATAAAAAAATTTATTTGCAAGACAAAGCAAACAGACATGCTGAAATATATTGCAGAAAAGAATTAAGACCACTTAGGAAATGAATTACTTCATACTTTCCACATACTTAGTTAATCCTTTCTATTGTGGAACATAATTTTAACTCTTAGAATAGAACTCTTTCTAAGTGTTCCCTAATTAATGGTACATAAGGAAGGTATTTTTCTTCTTAATAATTAAGAGTCATCATAATGAATGTTAGTCACTGAAATGTGATAACAAGTGTAGCCATAAATGAAGATTTATATAATATGGGATAAAGGGAAGAAATGGGACTTTCCTTATAACAAGTGCATTAAAATTTATCTCCATTAAAAAAAAAATTCCCAGGATTTTTTTTTGTAGTTGTTCATTCACCAATTTTCCATAAAAGTATAATGATGCATATATTATCATATGCAATATAATGTAATTAGCTTTTTACAAAAATTAAGTAGTAGGCTAAAAATAAATATATGGGCTAATATGGATGCCATATTCTTCCAAATACTTTGTCCTCTGGAAAAAAATAAACTTTTCTGCCATACTATCAGTGACCTTCGACTAACCCCTGGCTTTCAAAACTTTACCAATTTCATGAATTAGAATCTTAAAATCATTTCTCCCTTGCACTAAGTTGGTTTGTGGGGTATGTATCATGCTTCATTTAAAAAACTTGTGATGGCATGTTATGAAAAAGAAATGTGTCCACTGAATGGGCCATCAATGGAATCCAAGTTTCACTTCATGTTTCAGTTTGAAGAGAACTCCACACCTAAGCAACACTATAACAAGAGGATTCAAAGTCCTATATAATACCTGTCTGAGATCAATTCTCTCATAACTTCTATTATACTTCACTTTTTTGAAAAACCCTTGTACAGAAGTTAACAAATAAACACTGCTATCAAGATGGAGGACAAAATAGTCCCAGCTACCAACACTGCTTCCTTAGAGGGAGTTCTACCACTTCTCCCCTAAAAATTGCTCATACCATTTTGCATAAAATTTCTGGGGTACACTTACACTAAGCCAAAAGCTAAAGGCCCCTACTCTAATAAAAGAACAACTTTACCCAGGTTAGAATAATAGTCTAAAAAGAAAACATTTCACTAAGTATAAACTTAATCAGAAAGCAACAGACCCAAACCTACTATTAGAGTGTCTGGAGGTGAGATTAGACACCAGTATTTCTGAAAGCTCCAAGGGAATTCCAAAGTACACTGAGAACTGAGGACTGATCTAATTTCCAATACTGAATCTTCTTAAATACATTTAAAGGAGGCAATATAGTATAGCGGTTAAGAGCATGAATTCTAGAATAAGACTACCGTATTAGAATTTGTACTCCAATACTTACAGCTGTGGAAACTTAAGGAACTTCAGTTATTCAACTTCTTTGTGCCTCAGTTTCCTCATCTGTAAAGTATAGATAAGAGTAGTGTCTATACCTTTGGGTTGTTGTGGGGATTAAATGGGATAATAAAATTAAAATGTTTAGCTATTGTGCCTAGCATGTAGCAAGGACTCAATAAATGTTGGCTATTGTTATTCAACAAATATGTGCTAAGTGTCTACTATCTTCTAGGCATTATGTTAAGTAGAAATAAGTAAAAAAAATTCAGCCCTCGAGGAACTCACAACCTAGAGAGGTGCTTCCAGTCTTTAGCGAAAATACAGATGGTTCAGTAAGCTAAATTTGCTCATAAAAATCTTTTGTAATCTAATAAGCATTAAACCAAAGATTTGCACAGGATCTAATATATTTCTAGAAAAAAAGAGATAAATTATTTTTTAGTTCTGTTACTTAAAAATATCATTGTATGGAAAAGTGGACTCCTTACATTTAAATAAAATTACTAATCTGCTATTATCTGTCAAGTATAAATCCAACAGCAGAATAAATATATTTTTTTCATATCAAAGTTGAAGCTCAAGTGGTCTAACAAGCCCTAGCTTGTTCCAAAGCCTTTCATTACTTGAAATCTTGAAAGAATATAAATTGTCTAAGTCCTGATACAAACATCACAAATGAATCATTATACTGCTTAAATAATATTTTCCTTACTTTCTCTTTTCAAATCATGTATAGATGTTCATTTTATCTAAGATTAACAGATGTTTATGCTAATATGTTTATTTCTATCCTGGACAAAAAATTGAGAAATACTAAACTACTACCTAGCTTAGGTAATATTTATTACTGCACAAGATATAGCAATCTCTATTGTGTTTTTGGCTAACTTGTTACTGTTAGGTCGGAGTCCTTCAAGAATCCACACAGTTATACTCTGTTGCATTCATAAAGAAAGACTTTTTTGACATTTGATAGAAAAGACATTTTACTGAGGATTACAACTGGTAGGGAGGCATTTTTACATTTTGTTTTATTATTTTTTATTGTAATAAATAATGCACATACAGAAAAAAGCCTAAAACATAAACAAAAAGTTTACCAAATAATTATAAATATCCATGTAAATGCCACTACTACCTTTGTACTTGTCAAAGAATAAACTAAAAAGGAATGTCTCAGCCGAGAAATCAGAATGGAGCTATATGCCCATGTCAAGCAAAAGTCTGTTACATACCTTGATCAATACAGTATTCAGCTACAGCAAAAAGCTGAGGTGAGCGTTCCTCAAGCAACTGCTGATGAATATTCACACATCTCAAAGTCCACCATGGCAAGCTCTAAAATAGAAAGTATCAGGTAAGCCAAAATTAAAGAATACTTCAGAAAAGAAAATTACATTACATTATACTTATGTTTACATTAATGAAAATTAATTTTTGGAATTATTTTTACATACATAAAATAAATTTATTCCTCAGTAAGCTTACCCATCCACTGCTATATACTCAATAATAATAATACCCAAAGAATATACACCTGTATCTTTGACAAGAATACTACTATATCTTCCACAAGTTATCTTCCACAAACATAACCTTGCCCTTGTTCTCTCAAAGCCTGTATTTTTAGCCACTTGGGATTCCTGATACCACTTTGAATTTACCATCTCCTCCTTAAAATGTCTGGGTAATTTTCCACTCCATGGAAAATCAATAATCCAAGTATCAACTCCTCTAGGAGGCCTCCTCAAGAGCCTCCTGGGGAGGTGATTTTCCCTCATCTGAATTTCCTGAACATTAATTGTACCTCCCTTTGCAAATACATTCCACTGTATTTCTGTCTGTTATCCCAAGGTTTCAGTGTTGTTCATCTCATCTATCCAGTAAGATGAAAAATCATATCTTATTCATGTCTTTATCTTCCTCAAAGCAACGTATTTTGCACAAAATAAATAGTAAGAAGTATCTTGGATTCAGATACTCCCCCAAACTGGGAAGATCCCTTCCACTCTCTCTCTCTGTCTTTCATGCGAAACCTCTTCCAAAATGAAACATCCTCCTCCTAATGTGGCAGACACTCATCTCTCTTCCCTGAACCTCGACACGGTTCTTAGACATTAGCACCACATCACATAACTTTTTTTTACCAAGTGTATAAATCTACCAAGACCATAAATTTTTCAGGGTACAGATTGCATTTTATACATTGCCTTGATTAATGAATAGACTGAGAATATAGTTTTTTTTATTCTTCAATGATTTTTCTTTTACTTAACCAATAAATATATTCTTGTTAAAAAAAAAAAAGAAAAAAAAGAATAGAAAACGGGAAGTAAGCCAATATAGAACTGTATGAGTAGAGAGTGAAAACCACTCTTCCTCTACCCCAATGCCATCCTCCTCCCCCAGAAAAATCCCTGACAAAGGTTTATATTCTAGACCCTCTACTATGTGTTTGCTTATATATGTATGTTTGTGAGTTAAAATAGGTATTAAATATTTTAACAGACTGATTAAAATACCAAGTATTGTCATACACTGAATCATCAAAATTAGTAACTTTTACTTTGAATTACATTACATGAAGGTGTAAGATACTAATTTTCCTTTTTCAAAAAGCAATACCTGGAAGCGGGGCAAGATGGTGGCATAGGGAGGTGTGAAATTTAGTTAGTCCCTTACAGCAACTAGTAAACAGCCAGGAACAACAAGAAAATAGTCTGGAAGAACCGATGGGGGGACATCCATGACTGGAAACCAGTGAGGAATGGGTGGAACAGCTGAGATCACAGCAAAGAACTGTAAGTAAAACTCCCCAAACTATGGAGCTGGTGCCCCTCCCCCACCAGCACAGCATGCTGAGTTGCGAAACTTTGCTGTGGAAAAAAGCAGCAGTCCCTGCTGGGAGCAAGGGAATGTAGCTCAACCAAGCTCCAGCTCCAACTGTGGTTTTAATTACCAAATCTGTACTACTGAATATATGCTTTGAGTACAGATAAACCCAGGGCAAGCAGGAAGGGAACCCAGAAGTTTTATGGGGTAGAGGGGGAGAGATACGGGGTTCTTTTTTCACTATTTTTTTTTATTCTTATTAACACTTTTTCTGGTACAAGGAAAATGTTAAAAAAATAGATTGGGGTGATCAATGAATAACTACATGATGGTAATGTAACCAATTGATTGTATATTTTGGACAACTGTATGGTGGGTGAAAAAATCTTAATAAAAAAAAATATATTGACCCCCCCCCCCAAAAAAAAAAAAGAGTTAACTAGTGACTAATTGATATATCTGCCTGGAAATCATGAGTTTTCTCCACTAGCCAAACTATTCGTTTCTGTTCATGGCCTGTGCTTCCTTCAAAGAATACAAGGGGTGAAGACTTTTAATGGTCTGCAGTATATATCACAATGTATGGACAGCTGTGTAAACAAAATGCCACATTTCTAAGCTGTATAAAAATACATTTAAAAAAAAAAGAATGAGGATATTTTTAAAGTTCTTACTATGTTTGATAAAATCTACGATGCCATCTAAGGTGCATCCTCATTTCAGAGTTGGTAAAATGTGCATGTGTGTGTTACCCAAAACATTCTTTGACATTTTCTCTGTTAAATCACACTTTGAAAGTTATCACTGTTCTGTATATATATTAAATTTCACAATAAAAAAAGAACAAGGGGGAAAAAACAAACAAAAAAAAAAACAATGTTTCCTAGGAGAAGACTATTCAAAAATCAAAAGATTAAAATTAATTTGAATGAGTATGTGATGCTTAACTTATCATTTTGCCCTCATTTATAAGGCATTTTTAGTATCACCATTAGGAATTATAAAGACCCAAAGGAAAAAAACTTTAACAGAAGAATAAGATTTCAATAGAAAAGCAAGATTTCCTCACAAAATGATATCTGCATGATGATGTACAACAAGAAAATAATATTTTAAGGAGAAGTCAAGAGTTCTTCAGGATCTGACACGGAATTAAGGTGCTGTGCTGGTTTGAATCTATTATGTCCCCCACAAAAGCCATGTTCTTTTAACCTAATCTTGTGGGTGCAGACTTGTTATGGGTGGGATCTTTTGATTAGATTGTTTCCATGGAGATGTGACCCACCCAACTGTGGGTGAGACCTTTTGATTAGATTATTTTCATTGAGGTGTGACTCCACCCATTCAAGGTAGGTCTTGATTAGTTTATTGGAGTCCTTAAGAGAGCTCAGGGGCTGACACAGACCCACACACTTGGAGATGGAGACAAAAGGACATCTGAAGATAGTAAGCTAAGAGATGAAAACCAGAGTTGTCACAGAGAAGCTAAGAGAGGACCCGTAAACTCTTAGAGAGAAATGCCCTGGGAAACAAGCAAGGATGCACAGGAGCTGAGAGACAGATGCTTAGAGAGAAAATGCCCAGAGACATTTAGGAAACAGCCAATGAAACGAGACATTTGGAGTTGCTAAGCTAAGAGATGAAGCCCAGAGTTTGCCCAGGAGAAGCTAAATGAAAATCCACAGACACTTAAGGAGAAGGCCACTGGAATCAAAAACTGAAAGCAAAGCAACCAGGAGCAAAGGACCAGCAGATGCCAGCCACATGCCTTCCCAGCTGACAGATGTGTTCCGGATGCCATCGGCCTTTCTTCAGTGAAGGTATCCTCTTGTTGATGCCTTAGTTTGGACACTTTTATGGCCTTAGAACTGTAAATTTGTAACCTAATAAATCCCCTTTATAAAAGCCAATCCACTTCTGGTATTTTGCCTTTCCGGCAGCTTTAGCAACCCAGAACAGATGCTTTTCTCTCCAACCTTACAAAGTGTGTCATCCACAACTAACAGTTCACATATTTACTTACTTTCCGAAGTTGCTGATAGTAATGTGTATCTTTTTTCAAACAATGCTTCACATGTTTGCTGATGAAGGTTTATTAACAACAAAACTTAAAACTGGTTCATTTACTCATTAATAACCATTAGTCTCACTAGACGTGCCAACTACCAGTCTATAAGACTAATTTAATTTGGGAATTTTTTTTTTTATTCAAGTTAATATCACTAAAAGATAAGATCATGTATCTGTTATAAAATTAAAAACCCTTTTAGTACAACTGATTCCAAATCCTCTGGGCCTCTGGTTCCACAAGAGGTGCTGACAGAGGCATCATTTCCCTTCTTCCCTATTATTTAAAACAAAGACAAGGTCTAAACTCATAATGCCTAAGAAAGTAAGCCCTTACACAGTTTAGACCAGAAGTCCACACTTTGCCCACAGAAATATTATGTTTTTTAAAAAGGTCAGTCAACACTTAAAAATTGGGAGATTTCACATTAAAAATTGGGATATTTTCTGTATGTGGCAATAAAGGGTTTGCATCTCCAAAACTATCAGAGCAGAGGTCTGCAAATTATAGCCTGTGGGCCAAATCCAGTCTGCCACCTGTTTTTGTACAACCCATGAGCTAAGAATGGTTTTTATAATTTTAAATCACTGAAAAAATCAAAAGAATATTTCGTGTCATTTGAATATTATATGAAATTCAAATTTCAGTGTCCAGAAAAATAAAACTTAATTGAAACACAGCCACGCCCATTCATTTTATTTTAATGGTGGATTTAACGGTGGATTTCTTAAATTTTCATGCAGTTAAATGTATTGATGTGCTCCCATATATTGCTGTGTTGTACTATGCTTGGAAAGGATTTTCACATTCCAAAATTCTTAATTATTCACCAATATCATCAAATGTAAAGGAATTTATTTTCATGTGAAGAGTGAAATAGGAATCCAGTTTTATTGTTTTCCAAATGGTTATTCTCTGTGGCTGCTTTTGTATTATAATAGCAGTTGATTAGTCGTGACAGAGACAAACAGCTGACACCCTAATACAGAAGCTCCTATTTTCTTAAGAGAGTAAAGTTTAACAGAGCATCAAATAAAGGCAAACCTGCATGTTTTTTGGGTATTCCAAACTCAGGAAGGCTAAAGTCACATTCATCACCCTTTCCCACTTTTATTACTGGTTTTAGCATAGTTCCAAGCTGGAAAACTATAGTTCATCTCTGACCTGTAGCCCGTATCTGATCAGTTTCCACCTCCTATCAATTATCCCTCTCCAATCCCTCTGGTCTCTTTTCTGGCTACCATCGCTCTTGTTAAGCTCCTTGTTACTTCTCCCCCTCATCCTATAATCCTCCTCTAATTGGTCTTCCAGTCTCCAACATTTCAATGTCAACATTTTACTGCCACCCAGGTACTCTTCCTGATATTAGCTGTGATCATTTCATATTTGTACTCAAAATTCTTCAAAGGCTTCCCACTTCTCACTGAATAGTTTTATCTTTTTACCAAGGCATGCAAGGTCCTCTATGGCCAAATATACTTTTCCAGCCTTGTTCTACACTAATTTGTTTCTTATATTTTATAACAAAACTAGTCTGTTCCTCATTCCCCATGCCTACAACTTATGCATTCCTGCTCACACTGTTTCCTCCCATTGAAATGCTTTCCTTTTTTTCAACCCACACTCCAATCCAGCAACCAGCCCTTTAAATGTTGCTCAAATACTACTCACTCTGAAGTTTTTCCAATTCTCCTATAAAACATGATCTCTCCCCCCACTAAATCTCCAAAGCACCTTTTTTGTATGTTCCTTGTGGTTTTTGTCACCTCCTACTGCATATTAGCTATCTGTTGAGTTTAAGTGGTTCTCGTGATTAGTTTATATGTGACCTGAAGAAACCCCATAAGATACCGAATCACATATTCAACAAATGCTCTACTAAATCCAACCCAAATAATGAAACAAGGTAGGATGTGAGCCAGCAAACAGTATTAAGATCCATTGCAAGAGCACTGTACCTCTGGCTATTGCTCATTATCCTTACATGAAATTCATGAAAGTCTACAAAGGATGTTTTTAAACCTACATTTAATATTCAAAGAGTATATGTGTGTGTACATATATATATATGCAATACTATAATAGAAGTTCAATATAATCTCATCTTATACTAGATAAGTCTCAGGAGAGAAGAAAGGATTTTGCTTATTTTCATCAGATTTTGAAGTTACTACCTAAAAGACTTAGAAAATGGAATACATAAAGCCACTGTGGGCATCACACCTACAGTCTGATGCTAATAAACACAAAAGTCATGCCTGGATATGAATCTCCATGGATCCTTTTCTTCCCTTACCTGAATAGCAGTCAATTTATGCCTTAGGTTCACTAGGATAACTCGAGCTAATAACAGCAGTATAGGCTTCAAGGTTAGATTGTAGATGGATTCACCATCTAGAATGAGCAGATTCAAAACAGCCACATCCAGTCCTCTAGCCTGGGGAGGGGGGAAAAACAAAACTGTAACCAAGATAATATAATTTAATGAGATATTAATCCTTATATGTCTTTAATATTAAATAGACTTCTTGGTTAATTCACACTGAATCAAAGATATTAACCTATTACACAGTAATTGCACTGAAGAGAACTTTAACATTGCAAATGTCCTAAGAGATCTACAAATCCAGTCTGCCCTAATAGACGGCCACCCATCTGCTTGAACTTTAGACAAACAAGGAGCTTAAGAAAATGTTATCATTGAAGGGTAATCATCACTTCCTAGGTTAATTTACAAAAACAACAAGATATTACCTCAACAAAAAGCATCCCTATGTTCAAGTATTTATATTAAACACCTACATTTCACTATGCTTCACTAGCTAGCAAATGTCATTAAAAAGCATGTCTGCACATCCAGGAGGCACTTGCCCTGTTAGCCAAGGCCTGGAGCTCAGACTGACAGTCTTTTCAGGTTGGGCAAAATGAATGGGCTTGGAGGGCTGACTTAGGCAGAGGCGAACAAATGCCAAGGGTTGGGCCTAGATCATGGAGGACACATGGCATGCAACTTGACCCAACTGTAGCCCACGCTCATAGCAGACGTCACCACCAACTGTGGCACTCCCCACATCAGATGAGGGATTTCTTCTCCAAGTCATACTGAGCGCTTAAAGTGTGGCTTGCCTGAATTGAGATGTGCTGTAAGTGTAAAAGACACACTGGATTTTGAAGACTTATTGTGAGAAAAGAACATATCTCACCAATACATTTTTAGACTGATTACATATTGAAATAATATTTTTAACATATTGATTAAATACCATATATTATAAAATTGAAGAAGAAAAAATAAAAGCGTGTCTGCCCCATGGTTCCTATCAAGCCAACCAAACAGCAAGGTCTTACACATTAAATGCTGAATAGTCATACAACCATGGACCACAGTGAACAGAAGGCCACACATACACACACACACACACACACACACACACACACAATGTCTTTGCTGAATAGAGATTTTCTCTGGAATGAACAATGTACCTGTGGACAAGGCACCTGTATTTCTCAAATGTAAACTGCATAATTCTGACAGCTGCCACAAAACAAAAAGTAGGAGAGAAGGACCATCAGGAAGATAAGCTTTAACACCACAGGCAAAGCACTGGGATCTCTGCCACTTACCATTTGTGGGCTTGGGTAAATTTTTAACTGAAGCCTCAGTTTCACCAACTATGAAGTGGAATAACAGAACCTACATCTTACAGGGTTCTTTGTAAGGATTAAATGAAATAATCCAAGTAACGCCAGTACTTGATTCAACACTTTGTTGAAATTACTCAATAATGGCAAGAAGGAAATAGCTGTTGGTTCATCCTCTATCCTACCTTCATCATCACTGGGAAACGTAATAGAGGAACAAAGATTTAACACAAATTATTGCCACTAAATCACAAATAAAGCCCACTGTTATCTCCACTAAGGGCAAAGGAATTTTGTTTTTAATTTCAATAATTAAGAAACTATTCTGAAGTTATTGTAAGTGCCTCAATGGTGGAAGTAAGGAAACAGGTCCAGAAAAGTTAAATGAAGCCCAACATCACACAAAAGTTAGCATCTAAACAGAGAGTGTAGCCCAGGTTTTCCTACTTCCAAACCAATGTTCTTCCCACCACCCCATGCTGCCTTCCCCACAGACCTCTCTTCTCATCTCTGCCCCTCCACAAGGCCCAGGGTTATGCTAAGTATTAGGAGGGCCTCAGGGCCAGTCACAAGGAAAACAAAGGAAGATGTGTCAGTACCAAAAAATGACAACTAGAAAATACTGATGTGCTGCAACCCAGTTTAAAAACTTCAAATGATTCCCTCCATCTTCCAAAGAAATGCTCACCTCCTCAGCTAGCCCAAACGAGTATAAATTGGTACAATTCTTTTGAAGAACAATCAGGCATTACCAAAAAAAACTGAATATGCATATACTGTACTCTAGGACACAGCAACTCCACTCCTAGATACATATCCTGCAGCAGAACTTCCCAACTCCATGCTGTGAAGGGTTTAGAGGTGTGCTGAAACACGGATTCCCTCAGCCCTCAGGGTGGCCCAGAATAGCCTGGGGGTCAGTAAAAACAGCCTCGTCTATTTAGCACATTGCACCAAACAAAGACTATCATTTTCTAAACACAATATGCTTTGAAACTCTTGCAAATGATTTCCTGAAGGAGTGTTCATAGCAACACTGTACGTAATAGCAAAAAATGGAAATGATACATAGGGCCATCAAGAATAGAACTGATATATAAACTGTGGTATATTCATACAATTGGAATACTATACAACAGTAAAACTGAAATCATGAAGTAATTTCAAAAACATAACATTAAGCAAATGAAGAAAGTCACAGAAGAATAGAAAGAGTATGTTTTCATTTATATGAAGTTCAAAAACTGTTTGAACTTATGTTGTCTAGAAAAACATACATAGGTGCTAAAACTATGAAGAAAAGCAACGGAATGATAAAACACAAAACTCATTAGCATGATTCATTAGAGAAGGGGACTGGGGATAAACAGGGACTGTGTACAGGGGGCCTTCTAAAACAGTATTTCCCAGCCTTTTCCAAGTCCGACTCACACTATTATTTGTAGTACACACAAGGGTAAGGGGAGAGGTTGCTCAAAGCCAGGAGAGAAAATCCCTAGGGCTCTCACCAGGCCCCACAAAGCCTCTGTGATGGCAGAGGGGAAGCAACATTTGGGGAACAGGAGTTGGGAAGCTCTGTTCTATGAGACTGGTAATATTCTCTCTCTCTCTCTCTCAAGCTGGATGGTGGATACACAGTAGTTTCATTATCTACATTTCATATGCCTCTTCTGAATGCATGAGGTAGCTTTAATTAAAAAATTAAAATCAAGATGTTAGTCCAAGTTTCCGACAGTCCTTACCTGATCCTATCAAGTCTGATCTTCTACTGCTACTCCAGTAGGCTCAGAGCTCGTCCTTTACCACAAAACACCATGCTCTTCTCTCCCCCTAAATTTTTTGACTACACCTAGAAATCCATTTCTACTTATCCATTTCCTAATCACCCTTCAGGTTATCAGAAGCTCCAATAATCAAAAGGTCTTCTCTGGGGTGGGGGTTGGAGGGAAAAGAGGGAGTTTACTGCCTAATGGTTGCAGAGTTCCTGTTTGAGAAGATAAAAAAGTTGGGGTAACGGATATTGGTGATGGTAGCACAATATTGGAAATGTAATTAATACTACTGTATTGTACCCTTGAAATGGTTAAAATGGGGAATTTTGAGTGGTATATCATTTACTACAATAAAAAGTTAAGGTAAAAAAAGGAAAGAAAAAAACTGGTCTTCTCTGACAAAAATACTGTTTCCATGTAACCGCTTTGTAGTACTTTGAATTGTTATCTGACTTTACAGGTGCTTCTATACTAGTAAAAGAGAAAAAGTACTGGCTTTGGAACCAGAAAATATGAATTCAAATTCCCCCAGCTACAAGACCTCTGACAAGTTCTCTGACAAGTTTTTCACCACTCTGAGCTTCAGTCTTCTCATCCACAGAATACTTCAAATCTATAAGGACCAACTTGATATAACACATGTGAATTAAGCACTATATGAGCCACACAGTCAGCACTCTGTAAATATTTATGACTTTGAATGTTTGGTGAATTTCTAACCCACATAATAGGGCGGTAGAAGCCAGAAACTGTTTCTTATATACTAAGAGAAGGAAGAAATGTTCCATATTACTTTTTGGATGGAAACTTTTTTAAGGTACATACTATAAATTCCCTTCTTAGACATAAGATACAGAAGATCTTTCAACCTTTCAATAATGACTTAGGGTCAACATTATGAATATTAATTATTCTATTGCAATATAATACAGTAACTCTCTAAGCTGATGCATAGAAAACACGTTATTGGGGCTTTCACATTTATGCCTAGTTATATATTTTTTCTTTCTGCCCCCATCATCAAACTATTGACACCTACCTCTAGTAACTCCATCCACTTTCACTCACTACTTCTAATTTGCTGTTTTTTGAGATATCAGGTAACAATAAACAGGTCCCTTGTACTGCATAAGTTTTGAATACTAAGAGGCTAAGCCGATGACAGTTACGTTCCTGTCTCTGAGGTGACTGGATAAATGAAAGTTACCAAATTTTTTTTGTAAATCATCTCAGCATTCAGCCAGGCTATAGGTGCTCAAAAACTCCTGAGGAATTCAAAGTGTAAGCTCTACTGATGACCTACTGATGCAGGTCAACAATACTACCGTCATATATAGTTAATAATAATTGTTAGCACCCAGGTAGCACCTCTGTGCCAGCCACTTTAAGACACTATTTGTAATTTAAAGGAAACCACCCTGGGAACTGTTCTTAAGCACAGCAGCAGAACTTACCTGCAACAAGAACAAACAGATTTCCCAATTGGGTTTTGCCTGAAAAGATCTTTATGTAATGGTAGCAATATAAGTAACAGGATGACAGGTACAGTTGTCTGTGCTTTAAAAAGCAAAAAAAAAAAAAAAAAAAAAAAAAATGGGAGTATGGGAGTATCTAAAGAGCAGTTTGAGACCAACAATGGAACTTCTGGAGATACGTGAAAATCTGATCAATGAACAGGCATACTTAGTAGTTTGTGCAAGCAATGAAGTCCTCTTTCTTTTTTACCTACTATTAGCTCTAATTTATAAAGACCAGTGTAAAGAGAATAAGTCACACAATAACAACTATGTATTATGTTTCCAAGAAGCATACCTCATTGAACTGCTGGAACAAAACAGAAGGCAAAAAATCCTGAGGACGTAAATCAACAGGAGGTCCCGTCCAGTTACTCTGAACAAAAAGTTGCAAACTGCTCACACCAAGTAGGAATATCAGCTGTTGTCTGTATATAAGAATGAATAAAGAAATAAATATGAATCACTATCAGTGCATAGCCTCAAACACACTATTTCATTTGAGCTTCTTAAAGAAAGTGTAGGGTATCAACCAACATTTATCCTAGAGTATCACAAAAAAAAATTCTAAAACCAGAACAATCTGCACTGCCCAGTATGGTAACCATGAGCCACATGTGGCTCTTTAAGTTTAAATTTAAATTAAATACAATTTAAAATTCAGTCCCTCAATCACACTATCCACATTTCAAGTACTCAATAGCCATATGTGGCTAGTGGCTGCCATATTGGACAGCCCAGACACAGAACATTTCCATCACTGCAGAAAGTTCTCTTGGACAGAGCTGGTTTAGGACCTGATCAGGCACCTGTAACTTTTTCTTATATTCTACTTAACATCTCGGACATTGTGAGATGAGTGAAAAATTATTTTATATAAAAGACCACTGAAAACAGAAAGTGGTTCCTAACGTTTTATTAATCCTGTACTACCAACTGCTAGAAAGAAAAAAACCTAAGAATGACTATGGTCTGTTAATTTCTGATGGATATAGCAGGAGCAAGTTCACAGAAATGTTGCTATATTATGTAACTTTCTTGGGGTAAAGTAGGAACAGGTTGGAAGTAAAGCAGTTATCTTAGGTTAGTTGTCTTTTTCTTACTCCCTTGTTATGGTCTCTTTGAAATGTTCTTTTATTGTATGTTTTTCTTTTTTTTAATTTTTTTTTTCCATACAGTTGACTTAAAAAGGAAAAAAAGGTTAAAAAAAAAAAAAAAGAAAAAAGGAAAAAAATATGTAGTGCCCCCTTGAGGAGCCTGTGGAGAATGCAGGGGTATTGGCCTACCCACCTCAATGGTTGCTAACATGACCACAGACACAGGGAACTGGTGGTTTGATGGGCTGAGCCCTCTACCATAGGTTTTTACCCTTGGGAAGACGGTTGCTGCAAAGGAGAGGCTAGGCTTCCCTATAATTGTGCCTAAGAGCCTCCTCCCAAATGCCTCTTTGTTGCTCAGATGTGGCCCTCTCTCTCTTTAGCTAAGCCAACTTGAAGGGTGAAATCACTGCCCTCCCCTCTACGTGGGATCAGACACCCAGGGGAGTGAATCTCCCTGGCAACGTGGAATATGACTCCCGGGGAGGAATGTAGACCTGGCATCGTGGGACAGAGAACATCTTCTTGACCAAAAGGGGGATGTGAAAGGAAATGAAATAAGCTTCAGTAGCAGAGAGATTCCAAAAGGAGCCGAGAGGTCACTCTGGTGGGCACTCTTACGCACAATTTAGACAACCCTTTTTAGGTTCTAAAGAATTGGGGTAGCTGGTGGTGGATACCTGAAACTATCAAACTACAACCCAGAACCCATGAATCGCGAAGACAATTGTATAAAAATGTAGCTTAGGAGGGGTGACAATCGGATTGGGAAAGCCATAAGGACCACACTCCACTTTGTCTAGTTTATGGGTGGATGAGTAGAAAAATAGAGGAAGGAAACAAACAAACAGACAAAGGTACCCAGTGTTCTTTTTTACTTCAATTGCTCTTTTTCACTTTAATTATTATTCTTATTATTTTTGTGTGTGTGCTAATGAAGGTGTCAGGGATTGATTTAGGTGATGAATGTACAACTATGTAATGGTACTGTGAACAATCGAATGTACGATTTGTTTTGTATGACTGCGTGGTATGTGAATATATCTCAATAAAATGAAGATAAAAAAAATAATAGAGGGAGAAAAAAAAAATATACTACCTGGCATATTTTAAGTTGTAATTAAATGTTATTTATCATCATCCTTAAATATTAACTTGAAATGCCATCAGAAGCCATCATTTTGCCCTGAACATTTTATATCCATGCCAAAAATGTGCAAGCCAGGCGGCCAAAAGTACCTGTTACTTTCAGTATTGATACTTGACCATATATGAAACCAGATTTGATATGTTTGTACATTTTTTAAATTTCTGGGATTTTAATACTGATTTCAACTAACCAACTGTTAGGCATGCATTATTATTTTGCTTCTTTGGACCTCAGTTTTCTTACCTAAAAAAGGAGTCAGATTATGGATGACATGTTCTCTACAATCTCTTAGAGACTGGATTCTAAACTGTACTGTGATATATATCTGTTAGAAGATTATAGTCTTTTGTGTTGCTTAAAGAGGTAGGGGGACAGCAAAAATCACTCTTTGCTGGCATAAAATAAGGGAATCCCAATAAAGGCTTAAAGTCAAGGAAAAAAAAAAAAAAAAAACCTAAGCATTTTTATTGAACATTTTCTCAAATCTGTTTTGTTTAAAAGGAGATGGGCAAACTATTAAATATTTTAGGCTTTGTGAGTAACATACTCTCCGTTACATGTTTTTTTTTTTGTTTTCTTTTCTTTTTTTCCCAAACCCTTTAAGAATGTAAAAACCATTCTTAGTACTTCAAGAAAAAAATAAAATAAAATAAAACCCATAAGCTTATGGCAGCCAGAATGTAAAGCTCTTTATACAGCAGAAATGAGTTGCAAAAATAAGCAGCACCAGAAGAAAACAGATTACAAAACAATCAGATTGTTAGTTAGAAGTTAGAAAATTGGGAAAAACAAGCAAGATTGTAAAGCCTAAAGATAACTGCCCTAACTAAAAAAATCCTTAAGGTAAATTAAGAATACAGTTCAATTTTCAAATACCTCAAATGAGGCAACTGATATGTCTCTTCCCAGCTCTACATAATAAGTTGGAATTCTGGTCTACCAGAGAATAATGCATTTGTCTTTGCATGTGTGTTTTCATGTGCACAACAAAGGCTAGCTGCTATAACAGTGAACACACATCAGAGAACAAAATAAGAATCAGGAATGTCATTGCAAGAATATAAACTAGCAGTAAACCAGAAAAAAGAAAAAGAATGATAGTAATTTAAAACAACAGAATGAAAAGTCAATAGTAACATTCTAGTGTGAACCCCTTATGGATACAGATGTGTCTTATTTTCACCTCTGTATCTCGCACAGTGGTTGGTTCATTTGTTAAAAGACTGAATGAAGCTATTCTCTAGAAATAATGATGTACAGATACCCCAAATGGTGTTCTGTGCCCCCAAAAGATATGTTCAAGTTCTAGCCTTCCATACATGTGAAATGTTACTTATTTAGAAACAGGGTCTTTGCAGATGTAATCAAGATGAGGTTATGCTGGTTTAGAGTAGGCCCTAATCCTGTGACTGGAGTCCTTATAAGCAGAGGGAAATTTGGATGCAGCGACACACAGACACAAAAGGAGAACATCATGTTACAGAGATGGAGTGATCCATCTACAAGCCAAGAATGTAAGAACAGAAACTAAGGGCTCCATAATAAAAAGCATTAAGTTCTCTACTCTCTACAAAGATAACAATCCAAAACATGATAAAAGTAGTTATCATTCAGTAATCTATAAATAATTGATGGTGTACAATATCAAGTTAAAAGGAAATAAAATCTGAAGTCTTACCTGTGGCTAAAATCTATGGGATTTAAACATTTGGAAGCTTGCAAGTTATCAGTTTTGCCTCACAATTATACACCCATTCTCTTTGTGAAACCCTTGTAAGCTATATTACTTTAATTGTTTGTTCTGGATGGTCTTCTGGGCAAGAGTTCTTACCTAGATTACTTGGTACATTTTGAGTACTGACTAAAAGCAAAGAAAATTTTTTCAAAAAGCAAAGAAAATTTTTTCAACAACCACTACAATCAGAACCTTATTTGTCAAGGCGCTATGAAATATAATCAAAGTCTGTTTCTTTATGAAAACTTCAAATAAAATTCTACCTTTCCATGTTGTTCACGTCTGTTGAAAAATCCAGGAATGTTACTACCTGCTTTTCCAGATAGTTATCAATCTTTTCTTCAGGTATCTTTGTTGAATTAAAAATATTTTGAGTCACTGAATTTAAGAACATGGTCTCATAGCACCCTTCTAGCAGCAACTGTAGGAAAGATCTGCTGTCTGTAACATAAAAAATTAGTTCAAAAATACAAAAGAACATTGTTTTCATACTGTAAAGGATAGCATTATCAGGTGAATCTACCATTTTAGTATGCACAACATACATACACTTAGAATGTTTGATGTACATTAATCAAAAGCACTAAGCAAATTCCCATCGTTCTACAAGCATTCTAAAACTAGGTCCTCATCCATACTAATTTCAACCAGGAAGGGGGAAATCAGAGCCAGGCATAATATCCTTCATTGGTATTATCACCCTTCTGCTGAAAAATACATAGACTCCTACTGAGAACAGAAGTGTCCTTAGTCAGGGTTCTAAGACCTTTCACAATCTGGCTCCTCCTATCCCCACTATTCCCCTTAAAAAAAGTCGCTCCAAGCATGCTGGTTCACTCACTGTTTCCATAACACTGCAAGCACACATCTGCACGTGAGATTTGCACATGCACACACATGCACACAAACGGCACTTATAGGCCACCCTAAATTGTTACTCTTCTTCTGAGTCCAACCTAAATTCAACAACAAGATGTGCTTATATCCTACTAGGAAATACGCCTTTTAACTATCTTTTTAACTTAAAAATTTTTGTGCTAGCATATATGCAATATAAGACTTCCCATAACCTTTTAACTCTACATCTACAGTAAATGTATGTCGCTCTCAAGAAATATATCTTCCCAGCTTTTCTGCTTACCGGCTGTGCGACCTTGCATAAATTACTTTACCAATCTGTACATAAACATCTTCATCTACAAAATGGGGATTAAAAGCAGTACCTACTTCACATAGCTATTATGAGGATTGAATAACGGTGAGAAAAGTAACTGACGTTGCTATTGTTATTATTACTGAACCTGGGAAATCAAAAATTGGAGGTAAAGCCACCCACCAAGCCTGACTACCACGCCCACCATGTCAAGGACGCAACATCCCAAAGCCTTAAGGATTCAGCAAAGTTTGTTTGATAGCAAAAACAGGGAGGGACGAGAACCAGTCGCTGCCATCCCTTCTGGCCTAGGCCCCTGGCAAGTGCGCCTCTCTCACCTGCACCGGCGATCCTCTCCTGCTTCCACTGCTGTCGCTCAGCCTCAGTGGGGAAGCCCCTCAGAACTGCCAGCTCCGGAGCCCACATCTCACCGGACACTGCTGCAGACAAAACGGGCTTCCACAAGGGTCACACCGGAGTCAGCAAAAGTGAAAGGAGGAAGGTCCAAAGACGCTGAAGTCTAGTAGCCACTGGGACTGTAGTCACATCCACAGCCCTAGAACCACAGACGCGGATACCAGCACGAGGAGGCGGCCATGACAGAGCGCGGGGCACCCTGGGAAAAAACACGCGCACTTGCCTTCGGGTTCAGCTTCGGCTTGGCGGATGAACCCGAGCCCTGCCTACTGCGTGGGAAGCCCCGCCCCCAAGCGGGGAATGGGCCGAGTAGTGGGGGGCGCGGCCGAGCGCAGCCCCGACCCTAAGGGGGTCATTGATAGAGCGTGTGAAGGGAGTGGAAAGGGCTGTTTGGGTTTAAATGCAATTCAAAACCGAGATTTGGCCCGGCGGTTTAATTGGAGGATTTAGAACTGTGATTCTGAAATCTTTTGGGATCAGAACCCTCTCACTGCCTGATGAAAGCCATAGTGGTTCTTCCCGCAAAATGCACTTACTAGTACTTGGGAACTATTTCAGGAAGTTAGAGACCCTCAGAAGTGGAGTCCCTGAACCCTAGGTAACGAACCCCATCAGTATAGGTCGTTATTCTTTGAATGAATTAAAGTATAAAAAAAGTATCTGGCTGTGCCTCTGCCACGACATAAATCAAGACAGTGGGAAATATGGCGCGACTGCTAGTGCAGGAAAGTTTTTGGAGGACAGTCTCTGAACTCCTGAGAAAAGTGAGTCCAGAGGTTTCCACATTTTGGCTATCGTGAATAATGCGCTGTGGATATTGGTGTAAAAGTATCTGTTTGAGTCCCTACCTTCAATTTTGGGGGATAATATACCCAGGACTGAAACTGTCTGGTCATCTAGTAATGTTTAACTTTCTGAAGAACTGCAAAACTCATCTACAGGGCGGCACCATTTTGCATTTCCACCAGCAATTTAGGAGTGGTCCAGTTTCTCCACATGCTCACCAACACTTATTTTCTGTTTTGTGTGTGTGTGTGTTTTAATAATAGCCATCCTAGTGGGTATAAAGTGATAAATTGTATTTTAAATGAAACCTTTCTCCAAGTAGCCTCAGGTTTGATACACTTACATGTTTTAACTAACATAACCTCTATCTTTTTAAGTGGTAAAGGACAACCAGGATTTTTTCATTAGCTCAAACACTAAGTCACCATTGCACGACCCTTCAATCCCCTTTCATATTCATTAAGAAATCTCACATCTAATAATAATCTTAAATGTGTTTGCAAAATGTTTGTAGCAGCTTTATTTGCAATATTCAAAACCTGGAAACAACCCAAATGTCCATCAACAGATGAATGGATAAACCAATTTGATATATCCATACAATAGATAATATTCATCTATAAAAAGGAATGAATTATTGATACACACAACTTGCATGAATCTCAAAATAATTATGCCAACTGAAAAAAGCCTAACAAAATAAAAAAAAAAGAGTACATACTGTACAATTTCATTTATATAAATCTAGGAAATATGAGCTAATCAATAATGGCAAAAAGCAGATCAGCAGTTGCTCAATGATGGGGGAATGAGGAAGGCAGGAGGGACGGATTACAAAGAGGAACAAGGAAACTTTGGGGGGATGGATATGTTCACTGTCTTGATTGTGGCAATGGTTTCATGGGTGTATAAATACATATGTCAAATCTTATCAAGTTGTACACTTAATGTGCAGTATATTCTGACAATTATACCTTAATGAAGCTGATTTTTAAAAGTTGTTGCATTATGCTTAAAATCCACCCTCCCAAAAGCAATTTTCCCCAGAAGCCTTATCCTGATGTAACGATTTTGTTTCTTCTCATCCCACCTCTGATCCTCTGCCTTTCCCAGGCACTGTGACACTCAGAACAATGGCTCCACCACTGCTCCTTACCTTCAGAGACTCAGCCAACCCCTTGCCCCATAGCTCAATCCAGTCAATGATGCCAAACAGATCTGGCCTCCTCCTTACCCTTCTAAAACTCCTGTGTGCTGATTTTTCTCCATCTTCCTGACTTCTCCCAATCCTTATTAAATTTACATTCCTGGCCATGCCCCTTCCTCCTGTTTTTCTCTGGTGAAAAGGCACGATGCCAAACTTCCTGTCTATAGAATACAGTATTTTTATTAGAGGTATAGAATTGAATTATTAGACATTTTGTTTTGGAGGTATACCATTCGATAAATATATTTGTCATACCATGCTTGAATCTTATCTATTGTGTAGAACAAATCAACACAAAACTTAGCAGCTTAAAACAACAAATGTTTATTATCTCACAATTTCTGAGGGTCAGGAATCTGGCTTCAGGTTTAGCTGTGTGTCTCAGGCTCGCTCACAAGGATGTTATTATACCCAAGGTTTGAAGAGAAGAGGAGCCTCTTCCAAGCAAAATTTAGGTCCTTACTAGCTGTTGGACAGAAAAAACAAACAAAAACACAAATTTTTTTTAACACAGAATGACCAGGGTCATTATGGGAAGCTTTTGACATGTTGGAAACAATAAATCAATATATTTAAGAGGCACTATAAAAAATTAGGAAACAATACACCAACTAAACAATAGTCAGCTTCTTTAATTAGTAAGGTGAGGTCTCAAAACAATATTCTAACTCCAAAATAGTCTCTCCCAACAACTTTGAAAACTTCAGTTCAGTGCTTCTTAAGTTTCTCTTTCTTTTTATTCCACTTTAATTGGCCTCCAGAATGAGCTGCATTCTGTTTTTCAGGATTGTCACAGGAAAAATAAAAAACACTGTAGTAGATACAGTGAAGTCTGTGAATGACAGGAAATGAAATGTTCCAGTTTACTAATGCTGCCATTATGCAAAATACAAGAAATGGATTGGCTTTTTTAAAGGAGGTTTATTTGGTTCCAAAATTACAGTCTTAAGGCCATGAGTGTCCAAGGTAAGGCATCAACACGAGTACACCTTCAGTGAAGGAAGGCCAGTGGCATTCGGAAAACCTCTGTTAGCTGGGAACGAATGTGGCTGGTGTCTGCTTTGGATTTCTGGTTTCAAAATGGCTTTCTCCCAGGATGTTTCTCTCTAGGCATCTAGGGGTGTTCTCTAAGTTTCTCCCAGGCACACTCTGGACTAGCAAAAGTCTACTTTCAATGGCCATCTTCAAAATGTCTCTCTTGTTGTTCTGAGTTCCTTCTGTTTGTCAGCTCTTTTATATAGCTCCAGTGATTTAATTCAGATCCACCCTGAATGGGTGGGGTAACACCTCCATGGAAATTATCCAATAGAAGGTCTTGCCCACAGTTGACTGAGTCACATCTCCATGGAGACAATAAATAGGTTCCAATCCAATCAACACTAATATGTCTGCCCCCACAAGATTGCATCAAAGAACATGGCATTTTGGGGGACATAATACATCCAAACCAGCACACCAAATAAAGATTCCTGCCATTAATATCCTTATAATATGGATACAGAGGCAGATATATCACAAAGCAAATGAAACGTAAGCTTCAGGACTCCTCCCTCCCATGACCACTCCCGAGCACCTGAGAGGGGGCCTAATAATGTGTTCAACTTGCAATAAGATTTTGTAAATTTTGCAAAGTAAAATATTTTAGCATCAATCCATAAAGTCCATCCCACTTTCCATTCAGACACAGTTCCCCTCCTATAAGGTGACATTGGAGGGGCTGCAGACATTTTGGGGATCCAGAAAGTTGAATCAGGGAGGTAGTTAACATAGGTTTAGTGGGATAAAATTATGTACTCTGCACTCACTTCCACAGATAATTAAATTATTGCTAACTATTGCTGTGTAGAATTAACTTCCAGGATTACCTTTATTGCATTCTGTACTGACCTACAAAACCAAGATGCAGGCCTAGAGGTCTTAGGATGAAATAAATGAATGGTCCTGTGGTGCTATACACCAGAGGAAGGTGGGTAATGGACAGAAAACAATGTCTGAGATGCACAGAGCCAGAAGTTACCCTATGCAAAATTCTTCCAATAATCAGACATCTAAAATTGTAAGCAGAAGATTGAATCAACAAACAAAAACTGGCAGAGGAGAGTGATGTCATCAAGACGGTGACATAAGACATCTCCAGGAAAGCTTTCCCTCAGAGACAATTAAATCTCACTTGTTTGGAACTCTGGAGGACAACAGAGACTGGAGAAAGACTCCAGTACTGCTGAATGGAATAAAAAAAAAAAAACACCAAAAACTCATCAACATTTCTAAGGCCTCATTGGAAGTAACTTTAGCATCCATATTTCTACCAAAGTCTCTTCAAAATAATCTAGCTCTATTCTATCAAGTGCCTCACAATCCTTCCAGCCTCTATACATTATCCAATTCCAAAGCTGTTTCCACATTTTTGGTATTTGCAATAGCAGCACCTCACTCTCCTGGTACCAAAATCTGTTTTAGTCTCCTAGGCTGCTTAAAGCAAATACCATGAAATGGGTCAGGTTTAAACTATGGGAGTTTATTTCCTTACAACTTTGAGGCCAAGAAAATGTTCAAATCAAGACATTATCAAGGTGATGCTTTCTTCCTGAAAATAAGAGTTATTGGTGACCCTCAGCTCCATTGCCACATGGCCAGGCACATGGCAGCATCTGCTGGGCTCTCCCTTCTCTTCCAAGTATCACTGGTTTCAGCTTCTTGCTTCCATGGTTAGTTCTCTCTCTCTCTCTCTCTCTCTCTCTCTCTCTCTCTCTCTCTGTCTCTCTCACTCACTCTCTCTCTCCATTCTGTTTATAAAGGACTCCAGGAAAAGGATTAAGACCCATCCTGGGCCATACCTTATATGAAGTAACCTCATCAAAAGGTCCTATGTACAATAGGTTTACACCCATAGGAATGGATTAGCTTTAAGAACATGATTTTCTGAAGTACATACAGTTCCAAACCACCACACAGTCAAAAGAAGAGATAGAGAAAAGAATAGGGGAAAAAAAAAAAAGTGAGCAGAGTCCAAGGAACTGTGGGGCAGCATGAAGTATACCAAGATTTGCATCATGGGAGTTCCAGAAGAACAGAAGGGAAAAGGGGTAGAAAGAACATTTGAGGAAATAATGGCTGAAAATTTCCCAACTCTTATGAAAGACATAAATATACATGACTAAGATGTATAAGATATCCCAAACAGGATAAACCCTAAGAGACATACACCAAGACATATACTAATCAAGATGTCAAATGCCAACGATAAAGAAAGAATTCTGAAAGCAGCAAGAGAAAAGCAATTCATCACATACAAGGGATCTTCAATAAGTCTAAGTCCTGATTTCTCATCAGAAACCATGGAGGCAAGAAGGCACATACTGAAAGAGAAAAACTGCCAGCCAAAATACTTTATGCAGCAAAAATATCCTTGAAAAATGAGGGAGAGCTTAAGACATTCACAAATTAACAGAAACTGAGAGAGTCCCTCACCAAAAGACTTGCCCTACAAGAAATGCTAAACGGAGTTCTTCAGATTGAAAGGAGAGGAAAGAGATGGCTTGGAGAAGTATGAATAAATGAAATCTTCAGTAAAGGTAACAAATTGGGTAAGTGGGTAAATGCAACACCGAATACTCCTATATACTCAGTATATACTTCTACTCTTCCTAAGTTTTGATCTTTTTGTTGTTAACCTTCATGGTATCACTTTAAAGTTTCACTCTGTAATTGTTTGTTGCTAGCATACAGAAATACAATTGATAATGCTATCTTGACCTTGACTCCAGTGACCTTGTTAAATTCTTTTAAATTTTCTTCATAGTTCATATTTAGATTCTCTGTGTCCATATTTAGATTCTTTTTTATTTTCCAGATACACAGTGATATCATTTGAGAATAATGATGGTTTTATTTCTTATTTTCCAATCCTTATATCTCATTTCTTTTTCTTGTTTTATTGCAGTGGCTAGAACTTTTAGGACAGGGTTGAATAGAAGTTGAGATAACCAACATCTTTGTCTCACTTCTGATCTCAAGGTGAAAACTTTCAGTATTTCAACCATTAATTATGATATTTTTGTTAGTTCTTTAAAAAAAACCTTTTATTCTGAAATAATTGTAGATTCACAGGAGGCTGCAAAAAAATATACAAGGATACCCTGTGTACTATTCCCCTACTCTCACTCATTGTTAAGATCTTAAATATATATTACAATATTAAAACCAAGAAATGGACAATGGTAGACTCCATAGAGCTTATTTTTATGTTTCTTAAGTTTCACCAGCTAAACATGCACTTATTTATGTGTGTGTGTGTGTAGACTCTATTCAATTAAACAATACACTCTTAAACAACCATGATTAAGAAGCTGTCATATTTAAGAAGGTAAATTATGATATGCAATGAAGTGAATAAAATACAAAAATACAACATACCAAAATGTATATAATGCAGCAAAGACAGTGCTTACAGGGAAATTTATGAAATTTATAGTCATAAAAGCTTACATTAAAAAAGAAGTAAGATTAAACAAGTAATATATCCTCACACCTGGAAAACCAGAAAAAGAAGAGGATATTAAATCCAGAGAAAGAAGACAGAAAGAAATAACAAAGATTACAGCAGAGAAAAATGAAATATAGAATAGAAGAACAACAGAGAGACTCAACAAATCAAAAGTTGGTTCTTTGAGAAGATTGACGAAATTAACAAACCTTTAGCTAGACTGACAATGAAAAAAAGAGAAGGGGATACAAATAACTAAAATCAGAAATGAATGGGAGGAATTACTACCAACTCCACAGACATAAAAAGGATTATAAGAGGACACCATGAACAATTGTACACAAACAAATTAGATAACCTAGATGAAATTCACTAATTCCTTGAAACACCCAGTTTACCTATACTAACTCAAGAATAAATAAAAGACCTGAACAGACCAATATCAGGAAAGACATTTGTATTAGTTAGGGTTTTCTAGGGAGTCAGAACCAACAGGAGATATTGGTAAATATGAGATTTTATAAAGGTGATCTCACGCAACTGTGGGGATACACAGGTCCAAATTCTGTAAGGCAGGATGCACGAGTCCAAATTCTGTAGGGCAATCTGCAAAATGGCAACTCCGATGAAGGTCTTCGATGAACTCCCCAGAAGAGGCTGGATGGCTGAATTAAAAATAAAAGTTTTCTCTTCTCCCTTAAAAGTCTTCAACTGATAGGATTAAATCCAACTGATTGGATTATCTCCTTGCGGAAGACACTCCTTTAGTTGAATGTAGATGTGATCAGCCACAGATGCAATCAACTGACTGATGATGTAATAAACCAGCATTCTGGTTTATTAACCAGCCACAAATGTCCTTGCAGTATGGTTAGGCCAATGCTTGCTTGACCAGACAACTAGGCACCATCACCTGGCCAAGCTGACACATGAACCTAACCATCACAACATTGAATCAGTGATCAAAAACATCCCAACAAAGAAAAGTCCAGGACCAGATGGCATGACTGTTGAGTTTTACCAAACACTCAAAGAAGAATTGACACTAACTCTGCTCAAATTATTGCAAAAAACTTGAAGGGAAGGGAATACTTTTTAACTCATTGTATGAGGCCAAACCAATACTAAAGCCAGATAATGATACAAAAAGAAAAGAAAATTACTTCTATAAATATAGATGCAAAAATCTTCAACAAAATACTAGTGAACTGAATCCAAGAGCACATTAAAGATTTATATATGATGACCAAATGGAATTTATCCCAGGAATACAACAGTTGTTCAATGTAAGATATCAATCACTGCAAACACCAAATTACTAGAATGAAGAATAAAAAACACATGATCATCTCGATTCACTCACAAACGGCATTCGACAAAATCTAGCAACCCTTTTTTTTTTTTAATAAATAACAGTAGCTTATTATTAAAGAAAGAACTTGTACTTTTAACTTTTCATTGGTCTGTTCTGGAATGCTTCAGTGATATCAGAATCACCTGGAGCAAGGAAAGCCAGTTGTTTCAGTTTGCTAGTGCTGCCATTATGCAAAATACCAGAAATGGATTGGCTTTTATAAAGCGGTTTATTTGGTTACAAATTTACAGCCTGAAGGCCATGAAAATGTCCAAATTAAAGCATAAGTACAAGTATACCTTCACCAAAGGAGGGCCAATTGTGTCTGGAAAACTTCTGTTATCTGGGAAGGCACATGGCTGGCATCTGCCGATCCCAGGTTGTGTTCCAGCTTCTCTCTCAACTCCTGTTCATTCTTCAAAATGTTGCTCTTGGGGTGTTTGTCCTCTCTTAGCTTTTCCGGAGCAAACTGTCAGCAAAAGTCTGCTTTTATGGGCCATCTCCAAAATGTCTCTCTAAGCTGCAGCTAACAACAGGGGTCTGCAACTCCAAGTATGTCTAAGCATCAGCATCAGCAAGCGTCTGGGCCTGTGTGTCTCTCTTTAAAGTACTCCAGTGATTAAATCAAGACCTACATTGAATGGGCGGGGCCACACCTCCATGGAAATAATCTAATCAAAGGTGTTACCCAAGCTGGGTGGGTCACATCTCCATGGAAACAACCTAATCCAGAGATTCCAACCTAATCAACACTATTACATCTGCCCCCAAAAGATTGCATTAAAGAACATGGTGTTTTGGGGGACATAATATATCCAAACCAGCACACCAGTGCACATGCACTCTAGTACTTTCCACAGCTGTACCAACTGAGCTACCACCATCATGGTACTCCCTGATCTTAGCAAAGAAATCATAGTACTCACTTTAATTTTTTTACAGCAGGGCAGTTGTTGGCAAGTTGATTGATTTAACTTGGCCTTGTCTAATCATTTTCAATGTCTGCTTGTGTTCCAGCACATATTTGCTGCTTTTCATAATCAACTGGAGTCCAGAATTCAGAGGGTTCCAGGAATTTTTCATCTGCTTCCTGGCCACCATTTCCCACTTGGCCCTTTGCAAAACAAACATGATACCATACATATGAGGGAAGAAAGTGGCATGGGGGCAGAAGAAGAAGCTGAAAAAGTGGAACAGAGGGCGAGTAGCCCCAGGCTGGAGCCCAAAATGGTTGTTGGGGTGCTGGGATACCAAGACACCTCACATAAAGGAGTGCTGAGGATCTCCCAGCACCTTTTCTTGATAAAAACAGCCAGAAAACTAAGAATAAAGGGTATTTCCTCAACATGATAAAGGGCATATATAAAAAATCCACAGCTAATATCATACTCGACAGTGAAAGACCAAAAGCTTTCCCTGTTAGATCAAGAACAAGACAAGGATCTTTACTTTCATCACTGCTATTTAACATTGTACTGGAAATTCTATCCAGAGCACTCGGGCAAGAAAATGAAACAAAAGCATCAAAACTAGTAAGGAAGAAGTAAAACTTTCCATATTTGTAGATGACATGATCTTATATGTAGAAAATCCAGAAGAATCTACAGTAAAACCTCTAGAACTAATAAACAAATTCGACAAAGTGGTGAGCTACAAGATAATACATTAAAAAATGGGTGTTTCTATACATTAGCAATGTACAGTCCAAGAAGGAAATGAAAAAAGCAATTCCATTTACAATAGCAACTAAAAGAATCAAATATCTAGGAATAAATTTGACCAAGGAAGTAAAGGACTTGTGCACAGAATACTACAAACTATTGCTGAAAGAAATTAAAGAAGTACTATATAAATGGAGAAGCATTATGTGTTCATGGATTGGAAGGTCAATTCCATCCAAAACAATTCACAAATTTAACACAATCTCAATAAATATACCAAAGCCTTCTTTGCAGAAATGGAAAAATCAATTATCAAATACATATGGAGTTTTTCCAGTCCCAGGTGCCCCAGGAGCTGCGAGTGAGGGTGCAGACATGGCCAAGTCCAAGGACACATCACAACCAGTCCCAGAAACACCACAGAAATGGCATCATAGGGTTTTCATATTCAAAGATATGCACCTTGTTCTAGTTTGCTAATGCTGCTAGAATGCAAAACACCAGAAATGGATTGGCTTTTATAAAAGGGGGTTTATTTGGTTACAAAGTTACAGTCTTAAGGCCATAAAGTGTCCATCAACAAAGGGTACCTTCACTGGAGGATGGCCAATGGTGTCTGGAAAAATCTCTGTTACCTGGCTGGCGTCTGCTCCAAAGTTCTGGTTTCAAAATGGCTTTCTCTCAGGATGTTCCTCTCTAGGCTGCAGTTCCTCAAAAATGTCACTCTTAGTTGCTCTTGGGGCATTTGTCCTCTCTTAGCTTCTCTGGAGCAAGAGCCTGCTTTCAATGGCCATCTTCAAACTGCCTCTCATCTGCAGCTACTCTCTCAGCTTCTATGCATTCTTCAAAGTGTCCCTCTTGGCTGTAGCAAGCTCGCTCCTTCTGTCTGAGCTTATATAGTGCTCCAGTAAACTAATCAAGGTCCACACTGAATGGGTGGGGCCACACATCCATGGAAACTATCCAATAAGAGTCATCACCCACAGTTGGGTGGGGTGCATTTCCATGGTAACAACCTAATCCAAATGTTCCAACTTAATCCCCACTAATACGTCTGCCCCCACAAGACTGCATCAAAGAACATGGCTTTTTTCTGGGGAAAAATATATACAAACCAGTACAAACCTCTTAAAGGGTAGACCCCAAGTTCTTGAGGAACATGAGCTTTGCCAAGAAGCATAACAAGAGCCTTAAGAAGTTGCAGGCCAACAATGCCAAGGCCATGAGAACACGGGTAGAGGCCATCAAGGCCCTTGTAAAGCCCAAGAAGGTCAAGCCCGAGATCCCAAAGAGCATTAGCCACAAGCTCAATTGCCTTGCCTATATTGCCCACCCCAAGCTCGGGAAGCGTGCTTGTGTGCACACAGCCAAGGCTCTCAGACTCTACTGACCAAAGTCAGTCCAAGGCTAAGAATCAAACCAAGGGTTCAGGATCTGGCTCCAGCTTAGGTTACTGCTCCTGGTCAGGCTCCCAAAGGTACCCAGGCCCCCACAAAGGCTCTTGAGTAGAGCTCTCCAAGGATGGAAGGAATTGTGTGACCCCTGGGCTGCCATGTGCCTGGTGCTGGGTCCTCCCGTGCTATTTGTACAAATAAACCTGAGGCAGGATCTGTTAAAAAAAAAAAATCCATATGGAAGGGCCTTGGGCCAGAATAGCTGAAAACATATTGAAAAAGAACAAAGTTGGAGGACTTATACCTCCCAATTTAAAACACTAACAACAAAGCTACAGTAATCAAAACTTAAGTGCTATTACTTGCATAAGGACAGACATACAGACCACTGTTATAGAACTGAGAGTTCAGAAATAAACCCTCACATCTATGGCCAATTGTTTCGGATCAAGGTGCCAAGTTCACTCACTAGGGACAGAATAGTCTCCTCAACAGATGATGCTGGGAAAACTCGATACTACCATGCAAAAGAATTAAAGTGGCCCCTACCTCACACCACACCCAAAAATTAATTCAATGACCTAAATAAAAGAGCTAAAATTATAAAATACTTACAACAAAACATAGGCAAATATCTTCAGGACTTTTTTATTAGGTAGTGGATTGTTTGGCTTTACACCAAAAGCACAAGGAACAAAGAACAAATAGATAAATTAGAATTCATCAAAAGTTAAAACTTTAGTGCATCAAAGTACTTTATCAAGAAAGTGAAGAGACAACCTACAGAATGGGAGAAAATATTTGAAAAACATATATTTGACAAGGGTTTAATATCCAGAATATATAAAGAATTCTTATAAATCAACAACAAAAAGACAACGAACCCAATTAAACAATGGACAAAGAACTCAGACATTTCTCTAATGATGATGTACAAATGGCCAGTAAAAACATGAAAAGATGCTCAATATCATTAACCAATAGGGAAATATAAATCAAAATCATAATTAGATACCACTTCACAATCATTAGAAAAGCTATTATTTTTTAAATGAAAATAACAAGTATTGGCGAGGATGAGGAGAAATAAGAACTCTGTGCATTATTGGTGGGGGTATAAAATGATGTGGACGCTGTGGAAAACAGCTTGGCTGTGTTTCTGTTTGCGAAAGCTGCCGACATGTGATATACCCTAAATGGGTAAGCTTTTAACAATGGGGATTTATTAACTTATAAATTCTTAGGCAATGAAAATGTCCAAATCAAGGCATCAATAGGATGATACCTGTACTCTGAAGACAGGCTGCCAGTATCTGGGACACCTCTGTCACGTGGCAAGGCACATGGCGATGTCTGCTGGTCTTTCTCTCCTGGGTTCTGTTGCTTTCAAGCTTCTGGCTTCAGTGGGCTCCCTTTCTTAGCTTCTATGATGCTCTTCTCTGTGAGCTTCTCTTAATTTCATTTCTTAGCTTCATGTGTTTTATTCTCTTATAAAGGGCTCCAGCAAGAGGATCAAGACCCACCCTGAATGAGGCAGGACACATCTCCATTGAAATAACTTAATCAAAAAGTCCCACCTATAATAGGTCTGCACCCACAGGGATGGATTTAAAGAACATGACCTTTTCTGTGGTACATAACAGCTCAAAGTACCACAGGCTGTTTCTCAGAAAGTGAATAGAACTGCCATATGACCCACCAATCCCACTTCCAGGTATACACCCGAAGAACTAAAAGCAGGGACTTGAACAGCTATTTGTTCATCAATGTTCATAACAGCATTATTCACAATAGCCACAAAGTGGGAGCAACTCAAGGGTCTATCAACCAAAGAAAGGTTAATAGATGATTTCATGATAATTTAAAACTTCTATGAGAAAATGAAACAAAAATATTTACAAGTATGACAAAAATTAGTATTATAGAATCTCATACATATTAAAATACCATAATAAAAATAGGGGATAGGTATAAATTATAATTGATAGAGCAGAAATTCAAATGGTGAATAAACATAACTGATGTTAATTTTATTGCTGAAGAAATGAGGATGAAAACATGTTTGATAATGATAGGTAAAAATGACAGATTAAAAAATTATAATCCCCAATGTTGGCCAGGACACAGCAACATCAATTGATACTTGATGTGTGAACGACTATAACCTCTCTGGACAGCAATCTGTCATTATGTATCAAAACCTTGGACCTGGTAATTCTACTTCCAGGATTTATTATTAGAAAATAACCAAGATATGAACCATGTTCATCATAGCATTATTTATAATTAGGAAAACATAAACAACCTAAATGTCCAGCAGTACAGGATTCAGTAAATCCATATGATGGAACCATTAATTTTTTAATGATAAAAAGAAATATACAGAATATATTAAGTTAAAAAGTTGATAAAATACAAAGTACACCAATTATATAGAAAACAGATTAGAAAGAAACTACAAATAAATGCTTAATTTTTAATTTATACTTTTCTTTTTTCCCAGTTTCCATAGTGAGCTAATATAACAAAAATTTAAATATTGTTGAAACCAAATGAGCCTGAACCAAGTCCTGCCATGCTTTGCTATCCTCCCCAAGACTGAAGCAGCAGAACAAGAGCTTGAGTCAGGCTCCTTACTCTAGACCTCTTTCCCAGCTGCCTGCTCCCAGTTTCAAGTCTTATCCCCATAAAGTCCACAGTTGGGTCTGTGCCCTCGTGTCTAGGGTCACTGAGTGGCATGTGTTTTCCAAGCCTTAGCATGTTTTGGTGTAAGCAGTCTCATTACCCCTCAAGATCTGAAGCTTGTGCTTGAACAAACTTATTATTCCAGCATCACCTACACAAGGACATACCACAATATTAGCTTTTTATTCTAGAAAAGTATACACTATAGTGAAACCATGCAACTGTAGAAATTTATCTGCTTAATAATTAGCTTTTTAGGTTAGGGAATGACCAGTTAGTAATGCCTGGCTAGGAACTCAACTGAGTTCTTTAGCACAGCACTACTCAAACCTTGATGCAGACTGTACCAGCCTGCAATGAGCTCAGTATAGAAAGTGAGGGTAAACAATTTGACATTGCTGCAATGTTTTTATTGTATTTTACAAGGTATTGGCCTCTAATAGAAAGGGGTGGGGACAAAAACCCTGGCCCTTCATCACAGAGTCTGAGACACACTAACTAGAACATCTTACCCCAGAGCATCCTTCCCTCATAAGCCAACTTTTAAGAGACAAAGAAAAAAAAATGTTTACATTGCTTTCTACATTTGTCCAGTGAGTTTCTCATCTTAATCCTAAAATGGTATTTAAGCAACTTTTCTGCTTTTCTTTAAGACAATTTTATAGCATTAGTTCTATGAATAGACTAGTTAGCTGTACTGGTTTCTGCATTTCTTCAAGTTCTCCACATGTGCTCTTGGGCCCAGGCCACCCTTCTTCAAGGCCTTCACCTTCCCCTCCTTCCCTGGCTCCTCAGCCTGTAAACATGCTGAAGTTATTCTCAGAGAAAAATATATTTCATTGTTCTAGCTTATGATCTACCACTTGGACTCTAGAATGGGTTATTAACTGATCTCCTTGTCTACCAACAGGTGGCAGAACAAACTTACTGAAACACGACCTGATCGCAGTGTTTCCCTAATTACAGCTAATCAAGAGTTGTCCATTACCTACAGGATATGCCAACATTCCTTAATAGGGCAAAAGGTCTTCCAGGACCTGGCCTGCTATCGTTCCCTCACAGCCTGCCATCTCATTCAATTATCCCCACTTTGCCTTTAAAATTCAGTAATATCTACCATGGCACCATTAACCTGAGCTCTCGTTTTACTCATTCTGTGTCCAGAATAACATCTTTCCAGCCTGGTGAACTTCGTTTTCCTCAACCGTCAAGACTCAGGATGTCTCGCTGGCAGCTTTTCCTGACCATATCACCTTAGTGTCCACCAACATTTTGCCTGTGGTCTGTGATCCCAACAGTACTGTAAGAATACTTACCATATTGCACCGACATTATCCTTTTGTGTCTGTCATTCACTCCTGAAGAGCAGAAACCAGTACTACTCCACAGTGAGCAAACTAATGTTTGTTGGAATGAAGTCTGGATCCTTTTAAGGTAAAAGGTTTCAAATTTAGATTTTTAGGTCCTGGTTTTTACAAAAACAGGAATGGACCAAATGGTACTGGCATTGTTATTTTCCTTTCATAAGGCTTTCTGAAGACTAACGGTGAGAGCTGGGGAAAATAACCCAACCTTCATAAATTAACTCTATCCCCATGTTGCCATTCTCAGTGAAGCTCACTAATCACCAGACCTAATATCATGTGTTTGAGAATCTTTGGTTTCCTGATCACGTACTGTGTGTCCCTCCCTTATCCACGGTCAATGGGCTCTGGAACTTGTACATGTAAGAGCATCTCACATAGGAGACTTCCCATTTCCTCTCTTTTCTTCAGAATACAGCTTCTTCTGATCGGCTTCAGATTCAGGGTTCCCACAGAGTACCACTTTATTTTATATAAATACTGCCAAGAATCACCTTAGCTTTTCCCTTGTGATAACTGGTCCCATGCTTAGGTATTAAAAGTATCCAAATCTTTGTAGAAATAGCAATTCACACCATGGCAAACTGTTTTAGAAATCAGACATACTAATACACCTAAGTCTTTATTTGGCTCTAGGAATAATTTGCATTAAAACGAGCCTATAAATGGAAGGTACAGAATGTACTGTAACAGCACCAGAGGGGTACATCCTCTCTGCTCTACAAGAGCCTCGATGTTTAATACATACATGTGACTTCAGTAATAAAATCAGAAAGTCCAGAAAAAAAAGAGCCCTTTAGGAAAAAAATAATAATAAAGAAAAATCAGTTTAGAGTGACTTTTCAAATTGACCATTCCTTTTCATTTACTCAAATTCAAATAACGGATACATTCAGAGGCTCAAATGTTGGCATAGAATAAAATCATGTTCATTTATTTTTCTGCATTTCTGAATTAGAAGGCATAAAATTAAATATGTTAAATGTAATAAATTCATCCATACAAGTGCAAATCTCGAGCTATAATGCATTTTATGGCAAAATTATTATTTAAAAAATGTACCAGTAAATCAAAAAAGAAGGAGTATGTCCTTTTAATTTTTATTGAAGTGTATGTTGGAGGTCTTCAGAAATCAAATATGAGCATGAAGATATGGCCAAACATAGAATTTATCAAATTCAATGAAAAGTTGCTGACTTTAAATAGTAGTTGTAAGAATGACCAATATATATTCTTTATCAACAACCCCTCACTCTACAGTAAAAAAAAAAAATAAAATAAAAATAAACATTCAGTAAACATTCTTTCCTAAGGTAGTTCCCTTATATATCAGTGATTTATCCATTTCTTTGTATACACAAATTTGTTGAACATACCAGTCAGTGGTTCTCACAATTGAAAAATAAAAGCACAAAAAAGTTTACACTCTTGTACAGGTAAATAAAAAGATCACCTTGAATTAAACTGGATCTCCTTAAGGGCATAGTATAACTTCAGTTTCATTACCTATTACATAATTAGTTTCTTACATACAAATATTGACATATTTGGCTTGTGCTTCAAAGCCTTTGTGTCTATGAAGTCCATGTCAACGCAGCTCATAATTTGAAGTCAGTGGGGAGTTCTTTACTGCTGCTGGGTTTGACCTGATCGTGCACTGGAGTCTCCTCTGCATCTGCGGTGGCACTGCACACCTCTGCAGTATCATCCGCATCAGGGTCCAAGTCTTCAGGGCAAGGAAGTTTTAGCAGCTCTTCTCGGAGCTGAGCAGTGTGACGCTGTACAAGGGAAAAAGATGACTGCTATTAGAACCGGAATCCTTGGGATTCTAACACATTTGAGGGAGGAATCAGGTTTATAAAATTTTTTTTAAAAGACCCCTAAGCATTAAGCCTACAAATATTGCTTGGGCACCTTCTTGTGCTAACAATTGTTGTAGGCACAAGATACAGCAGTGCACAAAAGTGGCAAAAATCTCTAAACTCAAAATAGTTGATGTTACTGACAAATCCTGAGCAACACGTCTGCCAACTCTCCCATCCCCAACTCCTGCAACAAAAATGGCATCACTGATGACCTACCTATAAGACAACCTTAATTTGATACATAAACTCTTTCAAATTAAAGACAATAACTCCTTGACTTGTCATATATGTTGCATCTGGCTAAATATTTTTCAGAGACAGAAAGACGATAAATTGAAATAAACTGGTATAATGTCAATTTGCTATTTTAATGAATGAAAGCAAGTATTTTATCAGGTACTGGGCCCTAGGCAAAATGTTTGCATAATGTTTCACACAAATCATCTCAATCTTCAGAACCATACTTTTAGTATCAGTTTGTTTCTTTTTTAAACAAATGATAAAGAATATCAAGGGATTAAATAACTTGTATTACCCCATATTTGCATTTAGGGAAGGATGGAGAGATGTTAAGAGAGAGTGGCTAGTTGTCTACACGTTAAGTTTTGTTTAATGTTTTTCTGGTGGGAGAGATATGACCTTAAATATCACATGCAGAAGTCTGAAATGTAGTTATGTCAATAGCTGACTTTGAAAACTAACTAATCCAACACTTACAGAATATTTTTTATGTAAGAGGCAGTGTGTTAAGCACTGATAATAAAAAGGCAATGAGTAGAATAAAGAAGATATATAGACTATGACCTGTGGATGGAGACAGAAGACATACAAATAGGATAAGACAACTGCAGCCATTTTTAAGTTTTCAAAGTATATTTTACATGCTGGTAAAATAAAAAACTCAAAAACTCACTTATCTAGCCTTGATTTCCCTTTCAATATGGAAAACAGGAGAAAACACTAACAAGAAAAGGACAGAGAAAAATCTGGTAACTGTAAGAGCCCAGTTGAGGTGGGGGATACCATGTCTTTACAGTGGGATTACACTGAATAGCTGCAAACCTTTCCTTCAGAAGCAAAGGTATCATTAAAATGGCATATAAATTTGGATTGATTCAGGGATGGAGATTTCCAGGTCAAGGTATCACAGAAACAACAGAGTAAAGGAACTTGGGATGTAAGCAAGACACTGACTGAAATAACAAAGCTGTAAGAAACTGGACTTTAGCCACCAGTCAAAGAGACTAAGGTTTTCAAACACAATAGAAATGGGGTGGGGAGAGGGAGCTGAGGCACCCCCTTAGGAAGGCAACACTGACAGGACCTAGTGGCTGATCAGGTGCAGTGGGTGAAGGAGAAATTAAATATCTGAGGATTTTAAGAAACAGAAAAATGGTTTAAAATTAAGAGATTACAGAAAGCTAGAAAACCTGATTTGAGGGAAGAGAAGTTCCAATTTAAACTTTTAAAGAGATGATGACAGGGTATCCAAGTAAAAAAAAAAAGTCAGTGACATAGGTCAGAGAAAGCTCAGAGTAGACAATAGTTTGAGGATACATTTTGAAAGAGTAAATGGGCAAAGTCAGAGGTATATATATATATATGTATAATGACAAAGAAAAAAGAGAGAATAGCCAACGGTCAAAAACTAGGCCTTCAGGTATATAATCACTTAAGAAAAGAAAAAGAAAGAAAAACATAATGAAGAATTAGAATTAAGAATGTAAGAAGACCCAGGATCATCTAACAGATGAAAAATGTAGTAGAAAAGGCAACATTAATTAGACGAGTGTTAACAAGTGTTTCGACAGCACCTAATGGTTGAACAGTCAAGGCAGGCTGCCATGAAGTGAAATTTAAGATCACAATTGAAATTTAAGATCAGAATTGAATGGAGGTGAGCCAGTGGAGCAGGTAAAAGTGGAGAGAAAAGTTAAGTATGTAAAGGCCTGAAAGAGAGAAGACAAGTGAATAGAGAGGTGAGCAGGGTCACTAGCTTTGAGAACTAGAAAGCAGGTTGCTTTAGCAGAATGGAAGTCAAACTGCAAAAGATTCATTAGTGAGAGGGCGCTTTAAAATGGAGGCAAGAAAAGTGTTAATTCCTATTAAGAAATCTGACATTGAGAGAAGAGAAACAGTTTTATAATAATAGGGCAAACTAGAACTATCTTAGGGGAGATGCAAGTGTTAAAGAGAAAAATATATTTTTTTCTTTTTTTAAAGTTTTTATTATGGAAAATTTCAAATATAAACAAAAGTGGACAGAATACTAAAACAAACTCCCATGTACCCAACACCGAGCTTCAACAATTATTACCCATGTTTAGTCTTGTTTCATCTTACATTCCCAATTCCTCATTTTCATATTATTATTTTTTAAAATTTTTATTGGGATTGTTCAGATACCATACAATTATCCAAAGATCCAAAGTGTACAATCAGTTGACCCTGGTACCCTTACACAGCTGTGCACCCATCACCACACTTAATTTTTTTGTTCAATTTTTTGAACCTTTTCATTACTCCAGACAAGAAATAGAAGTGAAAGATGGGGGAAAAAAAAAGGAAAGAAAAAGAAAAGGAAACTTGAATCCTCCTGTCCTAGTTTGCTAATGCTGCAGAATGCAAAACACCAGAGATGGATTGACTTTTATAAAAAGGGGGTTTATTTCACTACACAGTTACAGTCTTAAGGCCATAAAGTGTCCAAGGTAACACATCAGTAATCAGGTACCTTCACTGGAGGATGGCAAATGGTGTCCGGAAAACCTCTGTTAGCTGGGAAGGCACGTGGCTGGCGTCTGCTCCAAAGTTCTGGTTTCAAAATGGCTTTCTCCCAGGACATTCCTGTCTAGCAAGCTTGCTCTTCTTCAAAACATCACTCACAGCTGCACTTCATTCTGTCTCTTTGAGTCAGCATGTTTTATATGGCTCCACTGATCAAGGCCCACCCTGAATGGGTGGGGTCACACCTCCATAGGAGTATCCCACCGAAGTCACCACCCACAGCTGGGTGGGGCACATCTCCATGCAAACAATCTAATTCAAACGTTCCAACTTAATCCCCACTATTCTGTCTGCCCCACAAGATTGCATCAAAGAATATGGCTTTTTCTGGGGGACATAATACATTCAAACCGGCACACCTCCCATATCCTTAACCAACCCCCCTCAATTGCTGACTCATAGTGTTGGTATAGTACATTTGTTACTGTTTATGAAAGAATGCTGAAATACTACAAACTGTAGTATATAGTTTGCAATAGGTATATATTTCTTCCCTATATGCCCCTCTATTATTAACTTCTAGTTATATTGTCATACATTTGTTCTGCTTCATGGAAGAGTTTTCTAATATTTGTACAGTTAATAATGGATACTGTCCACCACAGGATTCAGTTTTATACATTCCCATCTTTTGACCTCCAACTTTCCTTCTGGTGACATATATGACTCCGAGATTCCCGTTTCCACCTCATTCACATGCCATTTGGCACTGTTAGTTATTCTCACATCTTGCTACCGACACCTCTGTTTATTTCCAAACATTTAAGTTCATCCTAGTTGAACATTCTGCTCATACTAAGCAACCACTCCCCATTCTTAAGCCTCGTCCTATATCCTGGTACCTTATATTTCATGTCTATGAGTTCACATATTATAATTAGTTCTTATCAGTGAGACCCTGCAATATTTGTCCTTATGTGTCTGGCTTATTTTACTCAGTATATTGCTCTTGAGGTTTTGACATCAATCCCTTTTTTTTTTTAAGATGGTTTTGTTCACACCCCATACATTCCATCCTAAGTAAACAATTGATGGTTCTCTGTATGGTCACATATTTATGTGTTCACCACCTTCACCACTATCTATATAAGGGCATCTACATTTCTTCCACAAGGCAGGACGGCGAGTCGAAGGTAGAGAGGGAAAAGAAAGAGGAAAAAAATGACAGCTAGGAAGTAGCAAAAGGAAGAGTAATCTTAAATCAAGTAGGTTAAAGAGTCAGACAACACCACCAATGTCAAGTGTCTAACATGCCTCCCCTATCTCCCCTTCTTATCTGCATTTACCTTGGTATATCACCTTTGTTATATTAAAGGAAGCATAATACAATGATTCTGTTAGTTACAGTCTCTAGTTTACATTGATTGCATCCCTCCCCCAATGCCTCCCCATTTCTAACATCTTGCAAGGCTGACATTTGCTGGTTCTCCCTCGTAAAAGAACATATTTGTACACTTTATCACAATTGTTGAACACTCTAGATTTCACCAAGTTACACAGTCCCAGTCTTTATCTTTCCTCCTTTCTTCTGGTATCTCACATGCTCCCAACCATCCTCTCTCAACCGTATACATAGCTATCTTTGTTCAGTGTACTCACATTGCTGTGCTACCATCTCCCAAAACTGTATTCTGAACCACGCACTCCCATCTTCTCCTATCACTCTGCAGTGCTCCCTTTAGTATTTCCTGCAGGGTGGGTGTCTTGTTCACAAAGTCTCTCATTGTCTGTCTGTCAGAAAATATTTTGAGCTCTCCCTCATAATTTGAAGGACAGCTTTGCTGGATATAGGATTCTTGGTTGGAGGTTTATCTCTTTCAGTGTCTTAAATATATCACACCACTTCTTTCTTGCCTCCATGGTTTCTGCTGAGAGATCCGCACATAGTCTTATTAAGCTTCCTTTGTATGTGATGGATCGCTTTTCTCTTGCTGCTTTCAGGATTCTCTTTTTGTCTTTGACATTTGATAATCTGATTATTAAGTGTTTTGGTGTAGCCCTATTCAGATCTATTCTGTTTGGAGTACGCTGCACTTCTTGGACCTGTAATTTTATGTCTTTCATAAAAGATGGGAAATTTTCATTGATCATTTCCTCTATTATTGCCTCTGCCCCTTTTCCCTTCTCTTCTCCTTCTGGAACACCAATGATACGTAGATTCTTGTACTTTGTTTCATCTTTAAGCTCCCGGAGATATTGCTCACATTTTTTCATTCTTTTCTCCATCTGCTCCTTTGCGTGTAGGCTTTCAGGTGTTTTGTTCTCCAGTTCTTGAGTGTTTTCTTCTGCCTCCTGATGTCTGCTGTTGTATGTTTTCATTGTGTCTTTCATCTCTTGTGTTGTGCCTTTCATTTCCATAGATTCTACTAGTCGTTTTTTTGAACTTTCAATTTCTGCCTCATATATGCCCAGTGTTTCCTTTACAGCCTCTATCTCTTTTGTGAAATATTCTCTAAAGTTTCTGAATTGATTTAGCATTAGTTGTTTAAATTCCTGTATCTCAGTTGAAGTGTATGTTTGTTCCTTTGACTAGGTCATAGCTTTGTTTTTGTTAGTGTAGGTTGTAGTTTTCTGTTGTCTAGGCATCTGACCTCCTAGGCCACCCCAATCAGGTTTTCCCAGGCGAGAACAGGGTCAGGTCACAGAAGGAGGAAATATTCAGTATCTGGTTTCCCTGATGGTTTTTCTTAGAGGATTAATACACTTGCGCTTTTTTGTTCGGCAGGTGCAGGCTGTCACCGCCTGTGTAACGGGGTGTGGCCTGTGGCTCTCCTCCCCTAGGCTTTGGGGTCTAGTTCCGGAAAGTCGGGCAGTAGAGCTGGGCCCCTCCCTTTCCTCTTGGGAAGCTATGCCCCCTCCAGAGAGGTCACTGCCTATCAGGAAGTTCTTTGTTTCACTGACTCTGCTGATGAAAGTGTTTTGATTTTAAAATGGTTGAGGCTGTCTTTACTGCAAAGCGCTGCAGGCTGAAAGCAGCAGCGGTTTTCTTCACACAGAGAGAAAGGGACAGAAAAGCTTCCAGCTTCACCCGTCAGCCTCTGGGCTCCCCGTCCTGAGAAAGATATGTCCCCCGAGTCTCCCAAGGTCAGTTGTCTCCAAAAGCCTCTGTCTGCTTGTTGAGGACCCACTGTCTGTACTGAGCAGTTAACATTTGTGCCAGTTTGAATGTATTGTGTCCCCCAAACGCCATTATCTTTGATGTAGTTTTGTGGGGCAGACATTTTGGTGCTGATTAGATTTGCTTGGAATGTGCCCCACCCAGCTGTGGGTGATGACTCTGATGAGATATTCCCATGGAGGCATGGCCCCACCCATTCAGGGTGGGTCTTGATCAGTGGAGCCACATAAATGAGCTGACTCAAAGAGAAGGAACTCAGTGCAGCTGCGAGTGACATTTTGAAGAGGAGCAAGCTTGCTAGAGAGGAACGTCCTGGGAAAAAGCCATTTTGAAACTAGAACTTTGGAGCAGACGCCAGCCACGTGCCTTCCCAGCTAACAGAGGTTTTCCGGACATCACTGGCCATCCTCCAGTGAAGCATCAGCAAACTAGAACAACATTAAAACCCCAGTTGGAGCTGGGCTGTGGTACACTAGCTTGCTTGGAGAGTGCCGCTTTCTAGCACCGTGAGGCTTCCGTGAGGGAGGGGCTCTCGGCTCTCAGCGTGGGTCTGCAGTTTTACTTACAGATTCTACACTGCGATCTTGGGCATTCCTCCCAATTCAGGCTGGTGGATGATGAGTGGACACTCACGTTTGTCTCCCCGCATTTATTCCAGGTCATTCACTAGTTTTTTGGTCATTTATGAATTGTTCCCGGGGGGACTAACAGTCTTCCCCTCCTCTCCATGCCGCCATCTTTTCTCCCTCTCTTATATTATTTTGAAGCAAATCCCAGATACCATATGTTTGTTCATTCATAAATATTTCTGTACATATCCCACAATAAGGACCCAGTTTTAAAAATCACACCTAAAAAACTAATAAATCCTTATTATCATAATCCAGTCAGTTTAAGTGAAGATATTTTTAAAGTTAGAAGCAGAAGGGAAAGAGCCAGTGTGATAGAAAAATTGAAGGCAGGGAGACGGAAGATAATTGGTGGAGGAAGAAAGGAATAGAGGATAGATAAAGACAGACATTCTGAGGGAAGAGAAAAGGGTAGATATTACAAGAAATGATTCGTACACATGGAAAAAAAAACTCCAAAACTACCCATTTCTACACAGCCTATTCAAGAGACCTTCATTTTGTGAATGCCCAAATTAAATACAATTGCTCATTTTTTTCCAAAATAGGTTTATATCATAGATGTTGCCACCAATCAGCTGCTAGAGGCTCTGCAACTCACATCTTCCTCATTACAACCAGTAATACAATTTTGGAAGGTATGAAGCCTAGAGGAGGGCTAAAGGAATAAAAAAAAAGTCATTCATGGAATATGCTTTGCTGTCATTATCTTTAAAGAGTTCAACAAAAACCTACTGGCTCAGTTATCTGTACCCATTTTTAACTTAATAAACTGTCAATTAATAGTTAAAAGAAGTGTATCTTTTCTATGTATTTTTAGGTAGGAAGTTAGGCCTCTGAACTTAAATAAATTTTATGTTTACTTTTTCCTCAACTTACTTTCTGGTGGCCATGTTTCTGCCAACAAACACACAACTCAGTTTTAAAGCCCCAACAGGGCTCATGCTAGGGAGGTGACCTCACCTTGAGAGCTGCTGCGTGGTGGGACATGGTCCTGCCTACTCGCTTATCGCTGCTGTACTGCTGGATGTCTGCAATCCACTCCTCACACTGGGCCATGATCTCCACTCTTTTTAAGTAAAAATGTTTGTGAATAACCTGGAGAAAAAAATAAGTAATGAAAGAAATTTAAAAGATAATATGCAGCATTATCAAAAAAATGAAATTTAAGACATTGCATTGTTCTTTCTGCTCACAAAATTTTATTTAGTAAACTAAATATTATTAACAGGGAAAAATCAGGCTCATGACATCAGATGACGAGTATTGAAATACTCAATTCTGTATCAGAAAATAATGATAAATCCCGTTCAGACACTGAGTTAATCCTATCCAGAGAGCATGAGAAGCATGTAATATTGAAAAGATGAATGTAAAACAAATAACCAGGAAAAAAGATTAGAAAAGCACTGACAACAGAAAAATTTGTCACTAAAAGAGAACTCAAGGAAAAAAGATAAAGAGAGATAAAATTGCTGGAGAAAACATGTAGTGAGGGATAAAACTGCTGGAGAAAACATTGATGAGGAGGCAGAATGGTGTAGGCTTTCTGGAGGTCAGTGTGGTGGTTCCACAAGCTAAGTATGTGGGGGCCATAAGGTCCTGCAACCTCATTATGGGGTATGCACTTGGAAGATCTGAGAGCAGAGACTTGAATGGACATTTGCACACTGGTGTTTATGGAGGCAGTGTTCATGATTTGCAATGGGTGGAGGTGGCCTATGGGTACACTGACTGAGGATCAGAATGGTGAACTGTGGTGTATGCATGCAATGGAATATTGAGCAACTATGAGGAGGGAAGTTGTGAGGCACCCAATGAGGTGAATGGATCCTGAAGACAGCATTTTAAGTGAAGTATGCCAGAAACAAAGGTAAATACTGGATGCCTCCCCAATATGGACTAACTACAATGTGTAAACTCAGAATTGAATCTTAGAGCACAGCTTAACAGGGGAACGATTATTGCAATGGTCCCTAGACAGTAAACTCTTACAGCAGTCAAATCTATTCCTGAATTGCAATGGCTATCTCCAAACTCTGAGATGCTGATCCCTTTGTGTATAACCTGATCAGTCTCTGCAATGTTGGGTATCTGTGTGACACCTGAAACTCAGAGCTAGAGCTCAGTAGTTATGAATGTCAGTATTAGTGCATACCACACCTCTTAAAAAAAAAAAAAGCTGAAAAAGAGCCCAGACTTCAATTAGAGATAAGAATGAAGCAGATCTGGTTAAGACTAGGGCAAATCAGGCCAAAGGATAAAGGTCGAAACTGACTGTGTTTTAAAACTTCAATTTCCATGTGAGACCAAGGGAAGAGATGTTTATTTGGTGCATGATCTATATTTTCTAAACAATATAAATTCTACAGTTTGTTCAAACTCCACAATTACGTGGAACTTTGAATAGGAAGTGAGATATGGTATGTTTGTACAGGTTAGAGTGAAAAAGTGACACAACCCAAAGTAATTTGGACAGAGAATAAAAATACATATGCAGGGCCCCCGAGGAGCCAGGGGGAAATGTGGAAGTGTTGGACTTCCTCACCTGTATTGTTGCTGATGTTCTCACAAACATTGAGGACTGGCAGTTTGGTATGCCGAGCCCTCTATCCAGGGGCTTGCCCTTATGAAGCTCGCTGCTGCAAAGGAGAGACTAAACCTGCTTATAATTGTGCCTAAGAGTCTCCCCGAGTACCCCTTTGTTGCTCAGATGTGGCCCTCTCTCTCTCTCTAGCTAAGCCAACTTGGCAGGTGAACTCACTGCCCTCCCCACACATGGGACCCAACTCCCAGGGGTGTAAATCTCCCTGGCAACGCAGGATGTGACACCTGGGGATGAATCTGGACCTGACACCATGGGATTGAGAACATCTTCTTGACCAAAAGGGGGATGCGAGATGAAACAAAATAAAGTTTCAGTGGAGTTGAGAGGTCATTCTGGTGGGCATTCTTATACAGTATACAGATAACCCTTTTTAGGCTTTAATGCATTGGAATAGCTAGAAGCAAATACCTGAAACTATCAAACTGCAACCCAGTGGTCTTGACTCTTGAAGACCGACTGTATAGCAAAGTAGCTTACAAGGGGTGACAGTGTGATGGTGAACACCTTGTGGATCGCACTCCCTGTGTATGGATGGATGAGTAGAAAAATGGGGACAAAAACAAAATGAAAAACAGAGTGGGATGGGGGGATGATTTGGGTGTTCTTTTTTACTTTTATTTTTTTATTCTTGTTCTTATTTTTTCTGATGTAAGGAGGATGTTCAAAAATAGATTGGGGTGATGAATACCTAACTATCTGATGGCACTATGAATCGTTGAGTGTACACCATGGATAACTGTATGGTATGTGACTATATCTCAATGAAATTGAATTAAAAAAAAAAATTAAGGGAGCAATAAGAACATGACACAATACTTTAATAGTGTCACAGAGATAAGGAGCAGCCACATCCCTAAAATAAGTAGGGGAGGTTAACAATCAAGGAGGAAATAAAAGTCAGGAAGAGGGAGTTATGTTAAAGATTGAAGATTTAGGAAATGAAAAATAGAACTGTAGACTTTTTTTTAAAAATTGTAATTGTAGAAATAAAAATATAAAGAATGGACTCAATGGCATAATGGTAATTAATGAAGAGCAAATTAGCGAATTGGAATATTGAGTTACAGCATTTTTCTAAGGTACAGCAAAAAGAGATAAAGAGATGAAAATTTGTAACTGTATTTTATCTTTTTTCTTATGTTTTTCAAATTTCAAAAATGATTTGTTTCCATTTTGATATAGTAACATTTATCACTCCTATTTTTTATGGAATTTAAGTATAGTTAAGAAAGATTTCCTCATTTCTATGTTATACAAGAATTAATTTGTGTTTTTTTTAAAGTTCTTGTGTGGTTTTGATTTTGTATTTCAATCTTTGATCTATGTGGGACTTACCTGATACAGGGTATATGGAATTTATGGCTATCCAATTTTCCAAACATCACTTATTAAAACCTCCATCTCCCCCCCCCCAAAAAAAAAACTGATGTCCAACCTTTATCTAAAGAAAAATAAGTGTCATTTCTTTGATGTTCATGTACATACATTAGTATAACGCCGAATTTCTATTTGCAAGAAAACATTAGAAAGTATCTTGACCCTCATTAAAAATTTTTTTTGTAAGGATATTTTACTAATGCATTTAGAGAGTTTTCTAGTAAGACAGCAACTGTCAGAAATAAAGAATTAATAAAACTGCCCAAAAATATAGTCAGACTCCTTTTAGGATGTAGGTAGGCTTTTACATTCCTCTGCACTAAATATTAGTGACTTTTTAGGATTAATTCTTAGAAGCTACATTAATTTAGTTTACTAAAGTTTAGTATACCATATATACTCGAAATATAAAGGCAAGTATAATACTACAAACATATTTTACAATGTCTTTAAGTATTTTTCTAGTTTTATTCAATATACCTCTTTAAAGCATGGCGAAGGATTTCTGATTTGTTCTAACATTGCCCACTTAACCGTTGCTTGTCGAATGTTTCCATCATATTCTCGGGAACTCTGTGTGCCACTGGGAGTGCCTCTAGACCGTTCATAGCCTGGTTCATTAAAATAAGGTTCAGCTACTAATATAAGGGACTGAACGGACACCAACACCTGAGGAATAAGGGCAGTAAAAAAAAGTTATAATCGGACATTTTTACTATCAGTGAAGTATCTTGCTTCATCAATCAGGAGTCTCATATTTCCACGTATTACACATATTTCTAGCACCATAAAATCGATGTTAATAATTATGGCAGTGAAATACTTTATTATAAAAACAAAATTAAATTAGCTTTATATTACATTTATATCTTATGTTTTACTATTCAATTATTGAAAAATACGATGTGAAGATCCTATTTCCTGAAAAGGCTAAAAACTTTGTTTACAGACATCCCATACCAATTAAATTATTACTTGTTCCAACTGTTCTTACTCTTAAAGGGCATGAAAGTAGCCATGCACTAAAAAAAACTGTGGTAAATATATATATATGAAACAAAATTTGCCATTATAAGTAAATTTTTTGAATTTTATTTTAATTTTTACTAGAGAAGTTGTAGGTTTACAGAAAAATCATGCTGAAAATACAGAGTTCCCATTTACACCTGTTCACATAGTTTCCCACATTAACACTCTCCATTAGTGTGATTCCTTTGTTAAAAAAATGATGACAATATTTTTATAATTGTACTATTAACTATAGTCCATAGTTTACATAGGTTCATTGTATTGTATTGCCCTTTGGCTTTTTTTTTTTTTTTTTTTTAATTCTAGTAAGATATAAACAACCTAAAATTTCCCCTTTTAACTACAAATATATAATTCAATGGTGTTAATTACAATCATAATGTGCTACCATCACCACTGTCTACTACCAAACTGCCTCTATCATCCCAAACAGAAACTCTGTACCAATTAAGTAATTGTAACCATTTTTAAGTATACAATTCAGCGGCATTAATTACATTCACAGTGTTGTGCAACCATTAACCACTATCTTATTTCCAAAACTTTTTCATCACCCCAGTCAGAAACTCTGTATCCATTAAGCAATAATTTCTCACTCCAACCCCTCCCCTGCCTGGCCTCTAGCAATTTCTAATGGACTTTTCTGTTCATGAATTAGCACATTCTAGATATTTCATATAAAGATAGTCAAAAAATATTTTTCCTATGTGGCATATTTCTTTTTGTTTAACACTTGGCATTGTGCCAGCTTTTTTTTTTTTTTTTTTTTTTGGGTTTTAACTTTGTATTCTGAAATAATTTCAAATTCACAGGATGGTTACAAAAAGAACACAAACCCCATACTGAGAACTCCAACATACCTACCACCCAGAAACACAGATCCACCAATTTTAACATTTTATCATCTTTGCCTGCCAGCCAGCTATCCATCAATCCACCCACCTACCCACCTATCCAACCATACATCTTCTAAATATTTGAGAACAGGTTGCACATACCACACTCCTCGAACACATAATACTTCCATGTACATTTCCCATGTTTCCTATGAACAAGGATATTCACTTATCCAATTGTCTTAATGCAGTTTTCAAGTTCAAGAAACTTAATATTGATACAAAGCTTACATTCTATATCCCAATTTTTATGTCCCAATAATGTCCCTTTGGGCCTTTCCTCCTCCATTCTTAGATCCCACCCAGTATCATGTATTGCATTTAATTCTCATTGTTTTCTTAGCTTCTCTTTCTTTCCTTTTTTTTTTTAATTTAAATTATAGAAATATATATATAACATAAATCTTCCCATCCTGACCCTTCCCAAGCATACCAGTAATTCAGTGGAATTAATCACAGTCAAATGTTGCAGTACCCTCCCCACCACCCATTACTATACCCTTCCCTTTACCCTAAACAGAAAACCTACACTCATTTTGCATTAACTCCATTAACTCCCTGAGCCCCCAATACTGGAAACCTGTCTCTATGAGCTTGCATTTTCTCTCATATTTCTTTTGTGGTTACCAGGGGGGTTAAATTTAACATTCTAAATCTATAACAATCTCATCTACTTTGACAACTTAACAACTTGAATAATACACACAAACTATGTTCCTCTTCTTCTCCATCCCCACCTTTATGTTGTTTTTGTCACAAATACATATTTATACATTACGAGCCCCAATTTATTATTACATTTTAAGCATTTGCCTTTTAGATCCTGTAGGAAGTAAAATGTGGAGTTACAAATAACAAAAATAACAAAAAAAAATACTTGTATTTATATTTACCCATGCCATTATCTTTACCAGAGATCCTTATTCCTACATGTGGCTTAAGTCAATTGTCTAGTGTCCTTTTCTTTCAGCCTAGAGAACTCCTCCCTTTAGAATGAGACATCAGCATGTAATAACCTAATTGAGGCCTCCTTGTACGCAGCATGTTGCTTCTTTCTTGTGGCTTTTAAAATGCTCTCTTTATCTTTGGCATTTGATAGTTTGAATATAACATGCTGCGGCATGGGTCTATTTGGATTTATCCCTTTGGGAGTTCATTGAGCATCCTGAATGTATGAAATCATTTCTTCCTTTAAATTTGGGAAATTTTCAGCCATTGTTTCTTTTGACTATTCTCTCTCCCCATTTCTCTCTCCTTCTGAGACCCAGAAAACGCATATTATTTGTTTGCCTGATGGTGTCCCACAGGTTCCTCAGACTCTGTTCATTTTCCATTATTCATTCCTTTTTCTGTCCCCCAGGCTGGATGATTTCATGTTCACTGATTCTTTGTTCTGCCAGCTAAAATCTGCTATTGAACGTTTCTAAGGAAATTTAAATTTCTGTAACTGCTGTCTTCAGCTCTGTTTGGTTCCTTTTGGAAATCTCCATCTCTCTAGTGATATACTCTTTGTTTTCATCAATTCTTTGCCTGATATCCTTTAGTTCTTTTAACATGTTTTTCTTAAGTTCTTAGAGCATATTTAGGACCACTTAAAAAAAAAAAGTCCTGGTCTGGAATGTCCCAGGTCTGATCCTCCTCATTGATGGTTTGTAATGCTTTCATCATATCCTTTGCCTGGGCCATCAATTCCTGTTTCTTTGTATGTTTTGTAAACTTTTGTTGAAATCTGGATGCTTTGGTATTTTAATGTGTTACAGCTGGAGATTAGACTTTGAGGCCACTATTCCTTAGGTTTGTATCTTTCTAGTGTTATGGCAGAGCTTTCCACAAATACCAGGAGCTAACAAAAAAACCAACCAACCAACCAACCAACAAAAAAAAAAAAAAAGAGAGAGAGAAAGAAAACACCTTGTATGTATTTATGGCATTTTGATGAAAAATTGTACTTAAAATTTTCAAAAACCCACAAGACACTTTGAGAACACATTCTACATCACTTGCATATAAAAAACTAGAACTAGAAAAAGAAGTAGAAAAATTTTAAATTAAGATAAGAACCAGAAAAAGAGACTTAGAAGTTATACTTCAAACATTAATTTTAAAAGTTATAGTAGCTTGAAAGGTGAAATCACTGCCCTCCCCGCTACGTGGGATCAGACACCCAGGGGAGTGAATCTCCCTGGCAACGTGGAATATGACTCCCGGGGAGGAATGTAGACCTGGCATCGTGGGACGGAGAACATCTTCTTGACCAAAAGGGGGATGTGAAAGGAAATGAAATAAGCTTCACTGGCAGAGAGATTCCAAAAGGAGCCGAGAGGTCACTCTGGTGGGCACTCTTATGCACACTTTAGACAACCCTTTTTAGGTTCTAAAGAATTGGGGTAGCTGGTGGTGGATACCTGAAACTATCAAACTACAACCCAGAACCCATGAATCTTGAAGACGATTGTATAAAAATGTAGCTTATGAGGGGTGACAATGGGATTGGGAAAGCCATAAGGACCACACTCCACTTTGTCTAGTTTATGGATGGATGAGTAGAAAAATAGGGGAAGGAAACAAACAGACAAAGGTACCCAGTGTTCTTTTTTACTTCAATTGCTCTTTTTCACTCTAATTATTATTCTTGTTATTTTTGGGTGTGTGCTAATGAAGGTGTCAGGGATTGATTTGGGTGATGAATGTACCACTATGTAATGGTACTGTAAACAATCGAAAATACGATTTGTTTTGTATGACTGCGTGGTATGTGAATATATCTCAATAAAATGAAGATTAAAAAAAAAAAAAAAAAGAAAGAAAACACCTTCCCCAGTCTTTGCAGACTGACCTGTGTGAGTGCTCTCCTTCAGGGCCGATCCATACAATAAGTTTAGAGAACAGCTCCAGGCCAAACTATAGGGGACTCTCTGGTCCTTTCTGCACATGCATCATGTCTTCGGCATGCGCATTTGGCTCTTCGAATTCTGCCCACCCACGCACCCACCCAAGGATATGAATGTCCCTGTTCCCTAGGAAATGGTTTCCTCCTGGTCCCAGGCACTAGACTCCTATGTCCTAGTCAGCAATCCCCTGCCTCGGGCAGCCACTTGACTGCTCTCCCACAGTGTTCTGTGGGACAGTCCTGTGAGCTGCCTTCTACAAGCAGGGAAGTCCTGGGATGGTGAGTCCCTCAGGCCACCACCAGACAGAAGGGGCCAGACATAATGCTCCCAGTATGTGCAAAAGGGTTATTTTACTACCCCCCCCCCCAAACCAGGGTCCTTCACAGGGAGTGCAGGCTGGCACCCCACTGAGCTAGTGAGGAGTGAGGGAGGGGTTACCAGGGCACTACAAGATCCTACGGCTTTTAAATAGCCCTTTTCTTGATTAGGCTATAGTCATTTAACTGTTAGCTGGACTTTTGAGAAAGATGTTTCTGCCAGTTCTTGCTGACTGTTCAAAGCTTCTGTAGGAGAACAGAGCCCTAAGCGTCTCACTTGGCCATCTTGATCGGGGTGGGAGTCTCCCTGGTTTCTCTCACTTAGCATGTTTTGAAGGTTCATCCACAGTGTAGCATATATCAGAATTTCATTATTTTTTAAGGATATTATTCCACTGTATGTATGTACCAGATTTTTCTTTTTTACCCATTCTTCTATCGATGGAACATTTTGGTTGTTTCTACCTTTTGGTTATTGTGAAAAAATGCTGCTATGAACACTGGTGTTCAACCACCTGGTTAAGTCCCTGTTTTCAATTATTTTGTGTATAGCTAGGAGTGGAATTTCCAGGTCATATGGTACTCCCTCCCATGTCTAACTTTTTGATGAACTGTCAAACTGTTTTCCACAGTGGCTACACCATTTTGCCTTTATACCAGCAATGTGTGAGATTTCCAATTTCTCCACATCCTTGCCAACACTTGTTATTTCCATTTTACTTTTCTTAATTAAAAAAACAAAAACAAAAGCAAACAAACAAAAAAAACCAGCCATCCTTGTGAACGTGAAGGGCATTTCACTGTTGTTTTGATTTGTAATTCAAAATATTTCAGTATTTGTTGATCTTTTCATGCGCTTGCCTAACTAAGCTCTCTTAATAATATTCACTTGTAAGTAATATTATGCATAAGACAGTGAGATTTTTATTTTACAGAAAATTAACTGCCATAGTACTGCCAAAAGCTCTTACTGGCAAGGTGGTCTCAAAGCTTTAAGAGCAATTCAACTCCCCTCTTATTTATAAAGAGGCTTTTTTTCTCCAGATGCAGCACATGTTAGAGAGCTGACTCCTAGCTAATTTAACATTCCTAGCTAATATAGCTAAGTAACTAGCTAATATGTCTTTGGAGCCATGAAAACGTCAGATAATGAATACCACATCATAAAAGTAAAGATGCTTAACAGCAACAGAACTTTTATTAGGCAAGGTGATTAAACAATGTCATGGATATGCACCTTAGAAGTGAAGGGATATAGTTCCTTAGAAAAAATTTTAAAAGGCAACTTGTACCTAAAATATGTGAACTAAAAGTAGATACAGTTAAACATGACCTAGAGAAATATGTTATTGAGGCCAGGGTCAACTACAGAAAAACATTTAATATACGCAATTCTTAGACAAGGATCTCATGTTTTTGAAACTGAATGTATCATTAAAGGAAAGTTAGTTTTTCTCTGGCTATATGCTTTACCCTAATTCAAATCAGACACTTGTGAAATAACCTTCTAGGGCATAGTTGTTAGTTCCTTTCCATCTTCCCTTTTCAATTATATTCCTCTTCTATTAATATGGGATATATTATAATTAATTTTCGACTTCCTTTACTTTCATGTTTTATTTTGTTAGAGGATTTTATTGTTTGACTTGGTCTGATACATAAGAAATACAAATGAAAATGTTCTAAATTTGATCATGATGATGTTATTTTTAACTGAAGATTCTGATATATTACTTTTAACTGAGAGACTCTAGGATTCTATCTAAAAATTGTCAAAGAAGTTTATGCTCTCCCTGTACCATATATTTTCCGGGAGGTTAATGTATCTTTGGAACATTTTTTCATAACCTTTTTGCTTGGAATAAAACTTCAGTTCACTATAAATGAAGCAGTTCCTTAATAATCTACATGTCATCCATTATATACACAGGGCTTGGTACAGGAAAAGAGTATTGTATTAATGCTGGAAGACTAGTCATTTTTTAGATTACCTCGGGAATCTATCTTGTCATTTTATTCACAGTAGGCCATTCAAATGAAATCCCTTCCTGCATCCTGCCATTAACATAATTCCTGCTTTAGGTTCAGGTCCTCCACTACCTCTCACTATACAACTTCAATAATCTGGTTGGCTTCCCAGAATCCATTTCTTCCTGCATTTTCCATGTACCATGCACTTACATGCACCACCACACTAATGGTATTTTGACCTGAATAAAACTTTGACATGTTTCCCTTATAGAATCAAACAGAATCAAAACTCCTTATTGACACCAAAGACCTTATAGTACGTTCTCAAATTATTGTTTAGCCTTTCTCTCCCCATTATTTCTCACTGATAACACACTGCACGTGAACAAGTTAATTTGATGCTGCAAAGAAAGTAAAAGCTTATTTGTGCCTCGGCGGGTAAACTCACTGCCCTCCCGCCTACGTGGGACATGACTCCTGAGAATGAGCCTGGACCCGGCATCATGGGATTGAAAACCTTCTTGACCAAAAAGGGAAGAGAAAGGAAACAAAATAAAGTTTTAGTGACTGAGAGATTTCAAATGGAGATGAGAGGTCATTCTGGAGATTAGTCTTATGTATTATATAGATATCCCTTTTTAGTTTATAGCATACTGGAATAGCTAGAAGGAAATACCCAACTGTTGAACTACAACTCAGTAGCTCTGGTTCTTAAAAACGATTGTATAACTATATAGCTTACATTGTGTGACTGTGGGATTGTGAAAACCTTGTAGTTCACATTCCCTTTATCCAGTGTATAGACAGATGAGTAGAAAAATAGGGGCAAAAATTAAATGAATAATAGAGGAGGATAGAATGTTTTGGGTAGTCTTTTTTACTTTCTTTTTTTGAGTAATGAAAATGTTCAAAAATTGACTGTGGTGATGAATGCGTAACTATATGATGGTACTGTGAAGAACTGATTGTACAGTGTGGATGACTGCACGGTATGTGAATATACCAAAATTAAACTGAAATTAAAAAAAGGAAAAAAAAGCTTATTTGTGACTTAGAAAGATATAGGAATTTATTTTGAAATTGAATCCTTTAGCAATAAACACCAATAATGATGTTACACATTTTCTAACATAACTGTTTTAATTGTAACTGGCAGAATTATGTAAATTTGATTTGAAAACTATAAGAAAAATGTGAAGAACACTTTGGTGATAGTATACATTAAGAGTCGTTTTATAATTTATGCAATACCTCCTGAATTTGATGTTAAAATGTAATTAATGTAAGAGTGAGTTTACTCAACTTGGACATAGTTTTCAACCTGATATGCTTTTGGTTCTAAGTCAAATCATTTCTTCTAAAAAGATGAACCAGTCCTATCAATATGGATATGACTATTAAAAGAAATTTATTTTGATACTCAATTTGGTAATTGGAAAACTCTTAAATATGTTTGGAACAACTTGGGCTTGTGAATCTACTGTAAACTTTATGAAATCTAAACACAAACCAAGCATTTCCAATGAGAATTTAGGATCCAAATTATGATGTACTGCAAATATACACTACACACTAGATTTTGAAAATTTAATATGAAAAATTAATATTAAATATCTCATTGTTAATTTTTGAATATGGATTACATGTTAAATGATAATATTTTGAAGATATCTGATTAAATAAAATATATTATTAAAATAAGTTTCAAGTGCCTCTTTTTCTGATTTTAATGTGGCTACCAGAAAATTTAAAATTACATATGTGACTCACATTATATTTCTGCTGAACACTTCTACCCAAACTTGTTGCATATGACATGACCACACAACTAGACCACTAAAACTCACTTGGATCCAATTTAAGCTAGAGTCTCTTTCATAGGAATGTGAATTTGGGAAGTGCTACTCAGTTAGATGTGGGAAAGAGAATTGGAAGATGAAGTAGACTTGGAGATGGAAGCTTCTGTTTTTGAGATGGTCATGATGGAGCACTGTGAATGCTGATGTGTGAAGAAAAAAGCTGGTGGGCAAAGGCAAAGAATACCGATAAGCAAGATAGGTGTCAATTCCTATCCTGCTCGCTCTCTCTCACACACAAACACCCTATGTGCTTACTTGGCACCAGATGGCTACTTCCCAGGGTTATTCCCCCATCTAGCTTATACTTCTTAACTTTTGTGTACCAGAGGTCCCTTACATATTAGACCTCTTTAATCAGACCTTCTTAAGTCAGCTCCAATGGGTTTCCGTTTCTTCCAACCAAATGATTCCTACAATAATTATCATCATAATTTTACAATGTAGATATGAAATTTTATAGAATACATACATGACCAGACTTGACTCTTAAAATAAACTCACTAGGTATATAGATACCACCTCACTTCCATTGATAAAGGATTTTATAGTTTATGATTCTTAAAACAATGTTTATATTCTACATAGTACATAGTTCAATGAAGAGGGTACCATGGACATCGTGGACTTTTCTTAAATACCTTCAGAAAGTATCTAGCTAACCAAAAGCAGTGGAGAAAAATCCAAAGTTTGTTTAATTTTAAAAATATTTCTGTATTTCCTTGACAAATGATTGCAAAAATAATACAAGAACATTGCTGAGCAATATTAAATAGATGAGTGTCATCAAAACATAAAAACACTGAAATAAAGAGTTGAATGACTTTCTTAACCATTTTCACTTTTGAGTTGGGATTTTTTTCTAAAAGGATGGGAATTTAAAAGGTTACAGTGAGAGATGCTAAAAATACATAATCCTTTATTATCAAAATAGTTCATGATGACAAATACCACTTGATTAAATAATAGAAAGTAGTAAGGAGAAATGAAAACCTGGTAAGAGAAACAGAAAGAAACAGCCTCCCCCAGTACTTCCTCAAGTAAATCTTGTCCTGGACACAGGTATCTAGCCTCAGGAAACTCTCTAAAATATAGAAACAATATTATTTGTAAACTAAAAAAATTGAAAATAAATTGCTAAGTCAATATTGGGGAAATAGCATATGAATACTGTATGACCTCAAAAGTTTATTATATAGTAATTATAAGTTTAAAAAAATGGAAATGCTCTAATGTAAAGCAAAGAGAATGGTGCAACAATACTTTATGCACTACGTTAATTATGACTGCATGAAATATGTAAATATGCATACTACAAAAAACCTAACAGGGATATATAGAAAAGATAATTTTCATGTCTGGGTACTAAAATTCCAAACTTGTAAAATTTAACTCTTGAGTATCAGTTTAGTTCACAGGATTTTTTGGTATATATTAGATTTATAGCCAATATAAAAGTTAAAAACAAATCAAATTTTATACAAAAATGTGAAAATTGTACATTTATGAGAAAAACTACATAAACTCAGCAAAAATTTCAAAAATCTATTCCAATTCTAATGTAAATCTAATTTACTTCATCAAAAGTATGACATCTCTGAGTTTCCTTTCATAGTTAAACTCATCATAAGCTTAGATTATGTTTACAACAGTAACAAAACATGCAAATACAGAAAAAATGTTTTAAAGTGTTTGGATCAGAACTGATATATTCATCATTTCTAAAATAAAGAAGCAATTACTCTGAGAAATATTCTAAGTCTGTTAATTTCAACTTCCTTACGTTACTTCGCATAAACATGTAACCTCTTTTTTTCTTGGTTTCAGCATCAGCAAAAAAGAAAAACTGCATTGTAGTACTGATTTTTTAACTCATAAGGATACTAGGAGGTTGTTTTCAGAGAAACAAAAGAAGTGATAGCCTTAAGAATTATTTTCACATCTTCTGTCACCTAATTAAAAATAAGAATGCAGGAAAAGAATCTTTTCCAGGTAAGTCAACTTTAGTAGGCTTACCCGGGGGTAATTCATGATGTAAATGTGAGTTTAAACTACTATGTACCAACAATTGTTTCTGTTTCCCAAAAGAACAAGCAGCAAAGTTAATTCACATTATAAATATGCTTACCTTTCCATCACTTTGTTGGGATATTATGTGACATTTTTAATATGGGCTCAAGTGATTTTTTCAAATTAACCTAATACAAAGTTATAAAATCTGTGTATTGAAAACTTTGCAAAATAAGAACTACAGATCTCAAGTTTTATGAACTGCAGGATAGTACTTCTGAGATTCTCGGCTTCAGATGAGTCAGACTACTAACCACATTAAGAAGACCTATATCATCTCTGAAAAAATATGTAATATTAATAATGCATTAAGTTCTATTCACATTTCCATTCAGAATTCAAGTCTTATAGTGACTGGAAGATGGGAGAGACAAATTTGTGTTATTAAGCATTTTGCTGTGCCATGGTGTATTTTAAGGGCAATTCATGGATTTTTTAAAGGAAATTTTGACAATGTTCAATTTTTGCCATATGCCCTGACTTGAGAATCTAAATTTTAGATGAGAATTCGCTGTACTAACTGCATACCTATAAGCTATTTAATATGTATTTCCTGTCTATCAATTTTTAAAAAATATTTACTATGTTTTATTCCTGGACATTAAAAAATTTTTTAAAAAACATACATAGTTTTCTTATTTTGTAAGTAAAACTGTCAAAGAAATCTGTTTACTTGCAAAAAGCTTGAGGTCTGAGGGTTCCATTTTTCTTCTGGTCTTCCATGCCATGTATTCAAAATGCTTAAACACACCTGAGGAAGAAGAAGAAGAAAAAGAAGAAAAAAGCTTAAAATGAATTGAAAGAAATGTTTAAAAGCAAACTGTCACAAAACTAGTAAGTAAAAATGAAATGCTAATATGTCAAAGTACCTCATTTTATGCTCCTAAACAAAACCCTAAAGTTTGATCTATTAAAACAAATTGGCATTTTCAAATGTGATCTAAAATCTGTTTGGCATTAGAATTTCTTCACAATGGAAAATGAATGATAACCTATTACAGGTTAACATAAATAATATTTTTTATGAAAAAATAACTTTTCAAAACTATAAAAAATTTTAGTCGGAAGAATGGTACTGTTTTCCATTATTGTAAATCTCTTTCAAATTTTTGACAATATGATATAGCTTAATAGAAGACAGTCTGATTTTCGTAACTGCCTCTATATTCAATTTGTTGCAATATATTTCCACTTTTCTGTTCAGCTGCAAAATACCTGTTCTTTGCTCTCCCTCAAAGGAAGGAAAGTCTGCCCCTGGTTAAATCTTCTGCAATAAAACCAGAAAACTATGATTTCAACTAATGATGGGGATAAAATTATAGCTGGTAACCACAGACTTGAGGCAGGCTGTAACTTCTGAAATTAAGAAGACAAAACCAAGGGAAAACTTAGGGACATCTTTAATTAAAAAAAGAACAACTCCAAGCACTTGCTATTTTTACATCATCAAATAAGTGTCTGCTTATGAAGTCTATATATTTCTTCTCATCTTCCAGTGTTTTTTAAACATCGAATATTCTCAGCACAGAATTTATTGTTGAAATCCCAAAACTGTCCAAATTTACTTTGAGATCCTAATTTTCTTTTAAATCTAATTTTAAAAGGTTTACTGCAATGAGATGATTTTTATTATACCTTTTTGTCAGTTTTTTTTTGGGGGGGGGTGGGAATACAAGAAAAGGTGAAAACATTTTAACATAAACTTAAACCTTAAAAATAAGTTGCCAATTACATGCATCACAGAAAACAAGCAGTTATGATGGCAAGAAAAGTTATGATATGCAAAAAAGGGCATAGTAATAGGCTTATGCCATTCAACTACCTTCAGGTACTTGTAAAAAAATAAATGGGATTGGAGATGAGGAAAATAAAAAAAGGTGGGAGGCAGAAAGAGACACATGCCTCTACTGTATTCTGAGTGGGGGAAGCTGTCCATCAACCAAGGAATATGTTGTTGAAGTTAATCCCTTAGTAACTTCTTAAAACTAAGTGCTTCTTAACACTGTAGCATTTCTGCCCCTTTCAGCCGTCTTCTCTCCTTTTTCAGTCTAAACTGTTCACACAGGGAAGAGAAGATAACTAAAACAAAATTTCTATTCAAATCACAAAGAACCTCTGGATACAATATATTGGCACAAAATAATGCAGTTACATTACCTTGCCGTCGTTATAAAGGTTCGGATTGAATCGTACGCTATGACCACCAGTTGTCTCTAGATTCACAAGAGGGGGTGAACCAGGATAATCTTGAGGAAAATACACATCAAACTCAAAGCATCCATTTGCATAAGGAGTGTCTGCTGGGCCAGTTATCAGAACCTAGTATACATATATAAGAACACAAAAGCCTATGTTATATTCCTAAACACTGACATTTAAGAAAGAAAAAACAAACAAAAAAAACAATACAAAACCTGGCATGAAATAGGAACAATCCTCTTACATCCTATCTCTGTATACCTCCCAGAATGTGTTAAATATGAAATTTAAAATTAAAATTGAGATTCTAGCACTCGTTATTCTATCTCAAAGGTACGACCGTAGCTTTCTGCTTTAAATCTTCAGATAAGTTACTGCTTTAAGAAATAACTTACTTTTAAATATTTGTCTCTGGAGTAATGAGACAAATAGGTAACAGAAGAAAAGTGCACATGTAACATCTTATGACTAAAAGGTTTTGAGAAAACAGTAAGTATTTCCCTTAGGATTACTGGTAGTTCAAGAAACAGCAGAGAATCTGACAGTGAGTGCCAGAATGAGTTAATGAACTTCTTTTGAGCCATTCAGCAGGTATTTATTGTGCAATGCATGAGCAACAAAGCCTTTGGTGTGTGGAGGCAAATGGCACCAGAGACTCAATCAGACTCAAGTCTGATTTATGCTTTGAGCCTCTATGCTGGGATCCTTGAGGTAAAGCATAATGCTTAGGATAAAACTAACAAACTCACAATTTGAACTTGTGTGGTCCAGTTGGCGATAAAATGCTTCCCTAAGGGTTCTATTGTTTGTAAGAAGGAACAGATAAGAGTGTGGCTAAATAGCAAAAGTTTGAAATTTCTACTGAAAAAGTATTCAAATAAGTAAAATGAGCATACAAGCAAGTAAACAAACAAGAAAACAAAATCTCCCCAAATCCCAGGGTCAATAGTTTCAGCTCTGATCTAAGGAAGCCAAAACCCATGATTTAACTTAAATCATGAATGTTATAAAAGACTTTTTTCCCTTAGAATTTTTGATTCCAACAATCTCTTGGAATTTAAGCTATCACCGTGATGTCAAAACATAAAGGTGAAATTATGTATTACTGTGCTAATTTTACTTGATTCATAGTCATTATGTATTTTTAAATACATAAATTTCCAAGAAAAGAAAAAAGACTAATTTTTGAAGAGTGATAGTAGAAGACATGAGAGAAGTACCTTGGATGACAAGGAAGAAATCCTGCAACTTCTTTTCTATGGTTAGCATTAAATGCTTTGATAATATGCTGTAGAACTGTGATAGGCTATATATAAGGTTTGCTCAAGGAAGGTGGCTTTTTTGTTAGTTCTTCTAAATTTTATTTTTCTACATACTCAGAAACTAACATTAGAAAGGGACTTTCACTGAGGTTCAAAATGATCAATAAAATTTTTATTAAATTTATTAAAATTAATGCTATTTCTAGTATTTTGTATGAATCTTAGCATACTTTGATATGCTCGGGAAATAAGGAAAAAAGTTGCCTTTTCTACCTTCATGATGTCTAGTCGCTCCTCATCACAACGCACAAACACACTAGAGGACGATGAAAGAGGCAGGGATGTTGACAGTGTCACAGCTTCCTGGGCAAGACGGCGGGCTCTGGCAGCACTGTTTGCATCATTTGCGTTTTTCACCTGAGACATGTAGTGGTAATTTACTTTAAAACCCAATTTCCCATCTTCATCTTCAGAAACCATCTCAAATGTATCTTAAAAACAAAAACAAAAACAAAAAAACAAACAAAAGAAACAAACAAAAAAAAAACACTGAAAAAAATGGAACCGGAATAGAATATAGTTGTAATGACAAAAATCACAAACAAATCACTTGCCCTTCTTCCACCCAAAATGGAAAGACTGCAACATGGAAGAACAGCAAACTATAAGGTTTATTCAACAGATACATATCATATGTGTATAACATTGTTGGATGGATGGAATATGTAATGGAGGCAAAATCAATAACTGATTTTTAATCTACAGTGTAGATACACTAGTCAAGTAGCTAAATGACAATGCAAGGTAGTAGAAAATTTATTCTTAAAATAAGTGGTTTATAATAATTCAGAATACAAAATGACAGGAGGTATTCTCATATTTCATTTTAAAAAACAGAATAAGTAAACATTTGCATTGATTTGGAATCAGAATAAAAAGGCTAGGCTAAAATTTACTTGTGCATTATTTTTTCAATTTCAGCTAATAAAATAAAATAAGATTATTAGGGTAATATTCCGTGACTCAAGAGAAAGAAAAAAATTTCTAAGTACTTTGACAGAATATAATAATCAAGCTAATTTTAGATAATTTCTTTGGCCCTGAAGCTGTTCTTTACTTATAAACCATTGATACAATGAAAAGAAAAAAAGTGGATTTGAACTTTATTACTAATTCAGATTAACCCTACCCCCTTCAACAGTTTAAAACAGAGATATTTAAATAAATTATAATACTGAATTAAAACCCCCAGTTGCTGCCAATACCATCATTAGAAGCAATGGTAACTTTTGATCTTGTGTTCTATATAATCTGTAAACATATACACCTACAGAAAAAAATTAATGCTATATTAAAATTAGCATTAATTCAGTAAATGTTATCAAGAACTTACTAAGTGCAAGGTACTGGGCTGGGTTCTTTAGGTCAAATAATAAATAGGAAATTGTATCCGCTATCAAGGAGCTTACACAATCTAGAAAAAGGGAAGACCTATAAATAGTGTCACAGGTCTGCATTAGTGTTACATCTTAAAGATGTATAGTACATTCTTAACAATTTGCCAGTGAGGCTGGCTTGATGTGGAATAGGAGTGCCACAATCTTGTTCATGGTATTACTTTTTTAAAACAGATCTTTTATATAGAAAAAGGAAATGTCAATTCATTTCTTATAGAAACTATCACCAATCCTGTATAAGTAGAATCTAATTTAATTAGGTATTATTAAAGCACTTCAACCCATGGTACATACAAATGTTACTGGCCAAATGTACTGCATCTCAATAAGACTACAATGTTTTATCAATGAACTTGTAAAGGTAGTTATTTCATCTGCCCTACTTGGCTGCCTTACACATACTACAAGGACAAATTTCCTTTGAATTTTATAAACAGCAATTCACCAGACACAAAAATGGGCCAGATTCTATGGCTAGAGGAAAACTCTTATACTATTTATCTATAGGGAACAAGGCCTACTAATATAAAAAATTATTAAAGTATTCAATCAAAGATAATGGCTAGTTGCTAACAAGTGCATATCCCATGACTAAGCAATTCCTCTTGTGGTGATGTGTCCTAAGAAAATAATCCTGGATTTACACAAATATTTATATGCAATGATGGCCACTGAAATGTTGTACATGTTACTGAAAAAGTAGAAATGTCTACCTAAATGTCCAGTTATTGGTTAAGTAAATGAAAGTAATATTTTATGATGGGATATGAGGCAGTCATTAAATCTTCAAGTTTTAGAACAAACATGATATTGGAAAAGGTTTGACATAAGTAGAAAATGTGGTTTATAAAAAAACTACCAACAGAAAAAACAGGTATTTTTTCTGAATGATTCTAAAAGTCAGTAGGTAGTGAAAGTCTTTTAGGTTTAAGGTCAATCCAACTTTGAGAGTTTATGATTTAATGTTGTGTGAGAGAACCCTCTGGACTATATGACATCAATCAAGGGTCCTAGACATATAACTCTGAATTTCTTAGAGGTAATAATTGTAAGTCAGAATCTCTCATACATTTGGAACCATAAGCATGCACATATTGGTAAAATGAAACTTTCCAGATTGAAAGGATTAAAAAATACATAGAAATGGAATGTGGGTAAACACTTCCAACTACACGAACATTACAGTAGTTTTCAAGGCCATAGACAGACATTTGCGATGAACCAGTAACTGGACCAAAACCAATTCATTAAAATATTTAATCCCAACAAATACACATATTCCTAACAGATTTCAGGAAACTTTTCTTCTAAGAATGCTAGAACAAATTTGTTGCTTTACTAATAGAAGCTTGGTGTTGTAAAACACTTCCACAGGCTTTCTGACATTCTCTTCAAAAGATGGAAATCAATTCTCCTCCCCTTGAGTGTGGACATTTTTGTTACATTGTAATCATTTGTATCATTAATATACGATTGAATAAACATGACATTTATTTATTACATTCTCCTGAATTCAAGTATTATTAAACAAAATGGCCACAATCAATCAATGGCTAATCAATTACCCTAAAACACAGATTCCTTGGCTAAACTGTTACTTCTTTCTGAACATCAGTTTATACTCCTCTTCTATTCTTCCAATTTCAAGATGATGAACAAGATGTTTTCAAAGATCTACCTGAGTGTTAACTGTTTCCAAATCATTTTCATATCTATTATCTCATTTTATCTTTATTGCAAACCTGGCAGATAAGTAGAGCAAAAGTTAAATTTATACTGGTAACCTCAGTATGACAAAAATCTACATTTTTTTTTGACTCCTACTCTAGTGTTCTTTTTCTTACAGCCAAAATCTTTCGGGAAAAGAGGAACAAACAATAATAGTTAATAAGGGTTATCAAAATTTGGAATTCAAGTGTTTATTTATAGACTAACAACTTAGGAAGGGGTATTGATAAGACTCTCCCCGAGTTTTGGGAAGGGAAAGGCTAGAACTGAACTAGAGTGTAACTACATTCTCTCAAAAGGATCTCATGAAGTTTAAAATGGTAAGGGTAGCAGACTTAATTCAAAGCCCCAGATCTTAACTTCCTTCAGATCAGGCTATAAGAAATGGAGAGGTAGAGAAAGAACAACCCTTTCTGCCTCCTTCTTTGGACATCGTGTTTTTGTTTTTGTTTTTTTTTTTCCAGGTTTCTATAGTGATTCTACAGAATTCATGACTTCCAAATATAAATATGAATTCAAAAGAAATAAAAAGATGATAAAAATTTTCACCTATATAGAGGATAATCCATATTACAAGCAAATTTTTAAATCTTCAATTTATGATAAAGAAAAAATTTCAATAACAATGTTAAAGAAAAAGCAAACATCTGACAAAAGAAGGTTAAAATTTCAACTTACCAAACTGTAATTTCTTCATGACAGCCACGTATTTTTCTTCAAGTGATTTTAATACTGACAAAGGTTTGGGTTTCATTGCCGCCTTCTTTGAGTATTCACCTAGTTTTTTTTCTGTTATTTAACATTTCAAGATAAATAACATGAGAATACATTTTAGAAGATTAAAACTAAGAACAATTCACTTCTAGAGTATTTAGAATTCCAAAAATCTGCCAACCTCTTCACAATTTTTTCCTATTGTACTATTTTGAGAAGAAAATATTTCATTTTATTTCATACACATGACAAATAGGATTAAAAACCTTATCAACTTCAAAATGTTAAATTAGTTTTCAACCATTCAGGCAAAAACAATAGGTAATGCAGAATTAATGATATCTTCTGTTGCTAATATATGAAAATTTCAATTTAAATTAAATTCTCACACATAGGCTTAAAGTATTACTTTCTATCTAACACAATGGCATGCCACTGTATTATGATCTGTGGAAGGAAAAGAGACATTTATAATGCATGGTATCAGCCTACTAAATTTACTTTTAGTAATCACACATACTAGACATAAATATTTTGCAACTAGAGACTATTTTATAATTAACTTGAAAGTGAGATAGAGAACAAAAGTTTTAGGTAAATGAACTTGCTTGAAAACTATTAAAAACATATAAATGAACTTGCTTGAAAACCATTAAAAACATAAAGTGGCAAGGAAGTTTTCAGTGGAACATCTTTGGATCAAATGAAAAGCAGCTACTGTACCTTGATTTGCTTGTCGCAAACTGGTGGTGGCTGCATAAACTATCTCAGCAGTCTTTTGAATGTCTGGTACCAAAAGAGTAAGTCCTTCTGGTTCTTGATCAGATGCATCTGGTTTTACTCCTGTTTTAACATTTTCCCTTTTAGATCTGAATTTTTTTTTTAATATGAAAAGAAATGCAAAGAAAAATAAGTTTTAGGACTATAAGTCAATAATAGCAGTTAAAAATCAAAATAATAGTCTGCATTTCATTTGACATACAGCTGATATACACCAGAGGCATTAGATTCATTGTTGTTTTTCAACCTATAATGTGTAGGATAATAAACAAATGTTTGGCTATTTCCCTTCAAATATAAATACAGACGAGATAAATGTAGAAATATCATAACATAAAAAGCTCAGATGTCTGATATGTCCTTAAATCCACACCCTTAAAAACACACTTTGAGTAATTATAAATACTGGAGGTAGAGAAATCACCTCTATATCCAAAAATGATACATCTATCCTCTGTCTTATAAGAGTTGGCAATCAAAACCACACGTGGTTTTTAATTTTAATTCCACTTGTATTTCACTCAGAATATTTTAATTCTCCCCCCCCCCGCCCCCCACCAAAAAAAGAGGAATTAATTCAGAGTAATATATAGGTTCACTATTGGGTGTATCTTAATCCAATATGCTTCCATACACAGAACCTTTAATTAAACATTAAGTTTAACGGTATAATCCATTGGGCCATTAAAGATATTCTTGTGTTAGTTCCTATGCAGGATCTAAAATGTACCCAACCTTGTATCAAATTTCTTGTCATAATAATCAAGTTCTCAGTGTCTCAGTGTATAATGTGTCAAAATATTCCACTAAATTTTTATATGAGTGAAGTAGTAGTTGATGACATGATTCCCTGAAAATAACAACTAAACACACTCTTCTTTGTATTTCATCTCTCAGTACCTATTACTCAAATAAGTAAACATAAGGACATTACTGCATATTCATTTAAAATCTGTATCTTTTTCATTAAGTAGATAATTAAAAACAAACTGAAATCATACAAGGGTATTTAAAAGAGTTAAACTAAGATATTTATACCATGATCTAAACTCAACCACTCATTTTTCTAGTTTCATGTTTACCAACAAAAGGACTTGGCTATTACATTAAGGCAGTATTTCAAAAAGTGGTCATGGAGCCTTGGAGAACTATAAAAAGTATAACAGGAGGTAGAAAAATCCTTAACAAAACATGATTATATCAACTAAATACAAATGAACTATTCTTTATCACAGATAACAATCTGTACTTGGAAGCAATTCAGTGCTTAACTATAGGTAGATAAAAAACACATGGCCACTTTCCTTTGCCACTCAGGGAGTCACATGACAGATGTTATACCGTGTATCATTTCGACCATCGGTTTTTGCGTGCGTGTGTATGTACATGAAAACATGTGTTGCATGTTTGTGTAAGAAGAGTAAATGTTTTAAGATTGAAATATCAGATATTTTTACTACTAGTGTCAAGTAAGATATTGCATCTTTTATAACCATGAAATAACAATGGGACTGGAGTTCAATAGTGAGTCTGACCATTTTCTTAACAAAGATAGGATTCTAGTAGAGGAGCTCAAACAGATTTCCATTTCTCCATTATCAATAGCTAGAAACCACCAGTATCAAACACTGAGAGTCAAGAAAAATATGTAAGCTGCTTGATAGTACTCCCTTTGAATTTACAAAGAACTCTCTCTCTCCTCAATTGGAAATGATTCTCTCTCTAATGCCAGGGCTTAAAAAATATCCTTAAGTAACAGGGCCACTGAACCATGATAGGAAAACAACTGGAAGCTGTTTCAGAACAGAAGAGTTATGGTTATAACCATAGTAAAATATAGATGGTTCCCTAGAATTTATTAACAATCAGTTTGATCCATTGTACTCTCAAGTAAGATTTTACTTAAAGAAACATATCTTGTTAGGAAGAAAGGAAAGATATAGGAGAGAAGCTCATTATTTTTTCCACGATTAGGGTATTTTCTCTTTCAAGAAACAAGAACCTCTAGGATGGAGCGGGAACTCTATCAAAGCAATTTAGGGCCTTTCTCTATTCACACCCAAACATATAGGTAACCCTTATACTGATTCTAAATTTCAAGCCCTATTCACGAATACCAATTTCCTAATACCAGTTTTTAAAAGATGATCAGTAGGAGAAACTCCTATTATTAAAATCATGCAAGGATCCACAGAAATTTAAATAAATATTATTTTTCAGATCAAATGTGTGAAAGAAATGATCATATGCATCTCATATTGAAGACAATGGTTGATTCATAAAATAGATACATCATAGACCTTTACAGAAGGTCCTAACAAAAATCTTTTACTTGGTGCTTTTGACAAAAACATACAGAAAAATAAAGGGCTCATCTCTAAAAGGTGAGAGCACTTCAAATACATGAAAAACACACTACCCTGCCTAATGATGACTGCAACAGGTCATCATCTGATATTAAACTATAGCCAGTAGTTTCTTTTCTAAAAAGTTGCAGTTTTCTATCAACCCATATGTAGGCCCAGCTCATGAAAAAAGGCCATACCTTGGCTCACATCCTGAAGTCTGTGTGAAAAGCTATTTGAGTTCAAGGCACCTAGCTGGAAGTAGGTCTTTGAGACTGACAATGGATCCAACATGGTAAAAGCAATCAGCGACGGCAGCTACCATGGTATCCGCTGCTTTGTGCATACGTTGAATCTGGTTGTGATCACTGCCCTGAAGAAATACGAGGAAGCAACTGAAGTTTCTACTATTGCATAGAATTATCTGCAAACATTTTCCACTATGCTGTGAATTCCACTAACCAGCTAACAAATTAAGCAAATTTTGGCTCTGTGACAGATAATGTGAACAAGGATGTGAGCAAAATGGGCAAATCTTTCTTGTGAAAATAAACAAAAAAACCCATACCTCAATATTTAATTATATGAACTGCTTCTGCTAATACTATCACCCATATAAATTTAGATATTCGTAAGTCTACACATACCACATCAGAATTATGTTCTTTTATAATCGATAAACTGAAGACAGCTTAATAGAGCCATTTTCTTGGTAGAACAATAAAGACCACTTCAACCCTTTGCATTCCTAATTCTAAAAGCCAAAACTATCACACAGTTGAAATAAACATTTAAAAAGGTAAACCACTTTGAAAAACTAATCTGGAAGCTACATGCTGAAATGCCCAGATTAAGGACTATTAGGAATTAGTACCTTAAAGGAAGATTCTAAAACTACGAGAGAATGAAACTTCTATCTTTACCTATAAAACAATGCATTACATCATACTCCTCAGTTCCAAAGCTCTTTGCCAGGACTACAGTTTAAGAAAAATTATGATTAAAGCAGAAAGATTTTTAAGCCAATAATTATTTGCTTCTAATGTCTCCAGAAAGCATGAAAATAATCCTCAAAAGCACTAGTAAAGTGGGAAAAGACCTCTATTGGATGAATGCTTTATGTGATTAATTTAAAGCTTAGTTTTTAACTCTATGAGTCCTTTTCATTTTTACTTCAACCCTTTCTAAACTGAAGTACCACTTTTAGTTTTTAATATGATTTAAAATTAAAGTTGAAAAAATTATTGTCTTGGGAAGCATAAATGAGAAGTATGAGAGAAAGAAACAAAAGTATGAGAAACCTTTAAAAATACCCTCATTTCTAGATTATATATAAAAAAATTTCTTTTTTTTAAATCAGATTAAACTCCACAGGACACAATGAATGTACTGGGTGCTATGGTGGAATAGAGTTGCCATAAATACATGCTTCCCCAACCTACCAAGGGAAAACCCAACTAAAGCAATCAAAGAAGAGATGTTAAAATAAATGTTGGCATCTCTGTCTCCATCACCAAGTAAAATGTTGATGAACAACAGAACTTATTCAAAGTCTCTCACACACACACACAGAGAAACTATTTTTAAGAATATATAGAAACAACAAATGTTTCTTGGCTAAGAAATCAGGCCCTTTTCATTTTTGGAGTTTTGGGAGGTAGAGCTGAAAGAGAAGAAACTAGGAAATGTTTTTCCAACAGAAACAAAAGTAGGAGGTTAGAATTGAAATTCTTTCCTACCGATCGAAGTCCTAGAGGAACCAGGATAAGGGGATTCAAATATAAGAGTTTCATGGAAAATATGTCTTTCAGAAGTAGGTGAACTAATAGCTCAGCTTAAAAGGAAGCAGGGTATTTCTACAAGAGAATTAAGGTATTATAAAATAAGACAAACTTCCTTACACTAGGAAGAATTCTTTTGGTAGAAGCTTCAAGATAGCTAAGGAACATGACAATAATTGATGTATGCTTTATCGCTGTGAAAGAGAAGTTCAGGTACACTGAAGGCAGTCATTTGCATCAGGTCCTGACTAGCAATTAAGACTTTTTCACTGGAAGCAACCACTGCTTCCAAATTTTTGGTGAAACCTTGTCAAATGCCAAATATATTAAATATGAATATTTGCCTACTGGAGTCGGGCAGGAAAAGCCTGCATTGAAGATCAGAGACAAAATAATTACCTTTGTCCTTGGTCCAAGGAAGCTAAGAACTGCCTTGTTTATTCAAGAGTGAAAATAAATTGCTATAGCTGTACTTTGACTTCATTTTGAGGTGATACGGGTTGGCATGCCCCCAATTCCTTTATTAGTGGAGGTAACTGAGACTTGCTTTCATTCTTTTTTTCTATTTTTCTTTAGAGTGGTAAAAGAAAATGTGGATCAACAATTGGTCGTAAGTAGGTAGTGCTTTTTCTTTTTCTTTAAATATCATGTATTGCTCATAAACTTTGAATTTCTTCTCAACAAAGGAGTTAAAAACTTTAGAAATAAAAAGTATACTAAGATATCAATAAAATTCAGGAGACAGGAAAATAATAGCACATGTGTGTCCGTGTGTTGTGTGTATGAAAGAATGCGTGAAAGAGGACTTCTTTTAGAAACATTCAGGAAAATTTTTAGCACTACCACATTGTCCTAATTTAAGCAAGCAGAGATAGATACCAAATTAACTTGAAAAGACAGCAGAGGAAAAACACACATACAACTAAGAAATTTTCGGGAGTGGTTTTTATTAATTCATTTGCATAAGAAAAACACCAAATGGGTAAAACTGACTTACTTATTTAAGAAATAATCACATAAAGTTGCTACCTGCTCATTTACTAGGTAAGACTACAAAACACAGTGAAGGCTAGTCTATTGTAGTAATCTAGTAATTATTAATATTAACTAAGCACAATCAGAATGTTAAAGATTCCTAGTGAAATAAGCTGCCTTTTAATATCCAATCATAATGCTAATTTAAAGATTCTTTAGAGTAATGAAGCAAGTTTGTTTTTCCAATTAAAAGATATTTTTACTCCAGTGTCAGGAATTAAAAAGTTTTATACATCCTAAAGAAACAAGTCATCGTCCTGCACGTGCCCCCCAATCCCCCAGTTTTTAATTATTCCTTGATGTACACACCCAATTGTCTTTTGGAAATACGTATGACGAAGTAGATAAGGATACGCAAACGGGACATTAGGAGATCTGAATACTTACCATAGCTCTGCCTCTAAGCATCAGAGAACCCAGAACAAGTCACAGGCTCTATGAGCTTTGTGTTCCTCATTTTAAAAAAAAGGAGCATCTGAACGGCTGAACTCTTAAAAAGAATTCTTTACAGCTCTAAAAGTCTCTGTATAAAAAAGGATAGGTTATCGTGATGGTTAATTTCATGTGTGAACTTGGCTAAGTTATGATGTCCAGTTGTTTGGTCAAGCAAGTATTGGCCAGACTGTTACTATGAGGGCATTTTGTGGATTTAAATCATTAGTCAGTAGATTACATCTATGGCAATTAACAAAGAAGACTGCCTTCGGCATGAGAGAAGACTCCTCATTCTCAGGTGGAGTCCTTAAAGGGAGAAGTGATGATTTCGGTAGTCAGAAAGAATTTCTATCTCTACTCCAGATAGCCAGCTTCTCCTGGGGAATTCGTCACCTTCACTGAGTTTCCAACTTGCAGCCTGCCCTGTGGAATTCTGACATGCCAATCTCCACAGTCTTGTGAGCAATTCCTACAGTGAATCTCTTAATATTTACATATGTGTGTGTATGTGTGTGTGTGTGTGTGTGCGTGTGTATGATGTTGATTCTGTTTCTCTGGAGAACCCTGACTAATACAATTACTAATTGTGGGGGTGCCCAGAAAGATCACAATTATTCTTAGCAAGGAACTTCAAATTCAGTGATTAAGGCAGCATGGGATTTGGTATGAGAAGATAAAGACTCTACTGAGGTAGAAGTACTAAGTCAATTTATAATTTCTTTAAAAGAGGTTTATTGTAGCTGTTAATCACTTAAATAACAGAACAAGTTGTATTTTGGTATTTGATGAAAGTATAATTGTTTTTCAGGAACCAGCTTAAAGCTCAATTCTGGAAAATACAGTAAGGGTAAAACCTAAGTGATCAATGACCTATTTTGGTAGGAGATAGCAATGGCTTATAAAAATAGAAGTATGTGGACTATGGGTCAATCAACCTGTCTCTCTTCATAAATACTACTTTCCATAATGAATATCACAGAAAATTGGGGAGCTAATACCAGCTTTATTACCTAATAATCACACGATTAATAAGTTTTTAATGTTAAATTCTTATGACTAGTTTTGTTCTCCGTAAAACAAGAATAAATGTTTTGTCAACATTATTGAATAAATGTTATTTCAACATTCAACAAATAATATAGTTGAAAGTGTTTTTTTAACTGAAAATCTCAAAGAAAAGTTAAGGTTATATTATTAATATTTTTTTTCCTTAAAATTTAATCCAAAGAAAAATTCTAAGTAAACAACAGCATAGGTGATATATAAAAGTCTGATCTTTTTCATCAGTCGACTTCTGGCATGACAGTGTAAGGAGCTCCACTGAATAGCTCCCCATTAAAACTGGTGAAGGACATTTTAAAACACAACCTATAAAAGCCTTTGGAAATTGTCTTAGTGGCAAACAGCAAACAAAACATTCAAGAAAATCTATAAAATTTGGTAAGTAATGCCACAGTCTATGGTACCTGAAACCAAGACTGCTGCAGTCCTAAAGAATACAGGGTGCCCTCTCCCTTCAGCTCTGAAGGCGCTTTCTTCCTGGGAAGAGCAGGACTTCAGTATCTCTCATGTCTACTGCTGAGGCTGAGTTCAGAGTGCAGTTGAGAGGTGGATGTTCCCTTCCACAGAGCACTCAGCTCCTAGAGAGTAAGGGTGTAACAGACAGAAGCTTGCCACTCCCACCCCCAGCCCCAGCCCCAGCTCAGAGACTTTTTGCCTGGGTATAGAAACAGGCTACAAAACAGATAGCTCCTAATCTCTAACTAAAGGAAAAGAATTTATTTGCAATAGAATGTGGAGAAGTTTAAACCTAGGCGCACTCTCAAAAACAGTATAAATTGTGGTGAAGGAAACTGAGAGAAATAACCTGGGAGTAAGACATCTGGGAGAAGCCCTCCTGGGGACAGAAGAAACAGCAGACTCAGAAACTAGTACATTAAAGGACCACAATTTGACTTATTTGCAGAGAAATTTATGCCCTCCCCCTCCCCCCTACCCCTCTCCCATCACTGTTGTAAACAATAGAGCAACAGGGAGGTAACTAGTGAAAGTAAAAAGCTGGGTGCAATCAGGGAAAGAATGAGAGCTCTACCAATAATACCACTGTTATCCCGGGGTGCCTGAGGAGCAAAACCAAAGACTTCACACTGTGGGGAAAGGTGGGGAGAGGACAGACTTCAGTAAAATAAGCCAGCCAGTCACTAAACAAATAAATAAGCAAATAATAATAACAAGCCCAGGTGGGGGAAGGAAGAGCAGTATCCAGAGTTACCCAGTTTCCAACAAAAAATTACGATATGCAAAGAAACAAGAAAGGATGACCCATTCACCAGAAAAAACAAGCAAACAAACAAACAAAAAAGCAACAAAAAACCACCAGGCAACAGAAATGGTCTGTGAGAACAACCAAATGTTGGATTTAACAGAAAAAGATTTCAAAGTAGCAATTAGAAATGTGTTCACAGGTTAATTAAAGGAAACCATGATTAAAGAAGTAAAGGAAGGTATGATGACAATGTATATCAAATGGTGAATATCAATAAAGAGACAAAAAATTTTAAGAGCCTCAAATGGAAATTCCGCAGTTGAAAAGTACAATAACTGAAATAAAAATAAATTTCAAAGTAATTCAAAAGGCTCCAGAGAAATATTTTTAAAGCCTACTTACTGTTCCACAAACTTTCCACATCAAAACTTTGGGTGGATGACAGCTTTAAGGAAATAGTAGGGGCATGAATGAGCATGTATGTAGTCTTACCCTGTCATTTATGGACCTTAATATAAAAGACTTAAGATTCTATGCTAATGACTCTGAGCCTCTACTGAGCCAACAGATGGCAGTTTTCTGCCTTACTGGGTCCAACAACCAAGTTAGTAGGATCGGTTTTGGTAAACTTCTGCCTGAGGTTGTAGACTTCCCAGAACTATTTATATCATACCATTTCTTTTGAAGGAAATCCTTGGGAATAAATCTGCAGTTGCCAATATTGAGACACACAAGCAGAATAATGCAATTAGTAAGTGACTTAAAGCTTAAGTTATGTGATTCCTTTTTTAGGTCAAACACCTGCAACATAGAATGTACTTCTACCTAGGAACTACCCCATTCATAATATAAGAGTACAAGTGCTAATGAATCCCAAATTCTCAGTCCACAGAAATAGCAGTATGGGGAGAGGACACATACAGCTCTACCTGCTGAGATGGAAAGGTTGAAAATCTCTTTCATGGTGGTTTTGTCTTATTCTACTTCCCACTCCCAACATTTCAACTACACTGGCAAATCTAATCATATTACTGCTTAAACCTTCTCAATGGCTCATAACTATTTTTAAAGAGTAAATAACTCTCCAACACACCATTTTTTAGCACCTGCTTTCCTCTCCAGCTTCATCTTCCACCACTACCTCTCACCAGCACTATATCTCCTTAGAACATGTATTCTATTCCTAGAATATATGATGCTTTCTTTTACTGCTCACATTGTTTCCACAGTCTGGTACACTCACCCCCTGTCCTCCTTCATTTGACTAATTCCTACTTATTGTTTAGGCCTCCAAATCTGGACTAGTTCTCCTTTGTTGTCTTGTACTTCTAATATGTTACATACCATTATTGAGAATGCCTGGTTATTGTTTCCCCAAATTTCTCTATTAGCCACTGAGGAAATGGATCTAATTCTCCTGTTATGCTCCCATGAACATTCAATAAATGCCTATTAAGTGAATGAATCAGTGATGCTCTTGAGACCTCATTAGACCTCACCTATCTCAATATATTTTAGTACACAAATTAGTATAAAAACAAGGTATATGATCTGCTTTTTGAGCTTCTTACTGGTGTCTTTCCTTCTCCTTTAACAGAAGGTTTTAGGCTCCAGGGCACAAGGAGAGTCAACTGCCTTCTATGGTCTCCTTCATTCTTTGAATTATGTGATCAAAATTAAGTGGGTTTAGGTATTGGACTTAAAATAGGATAATCTCAGTTAGGTTATTCCCACCAGTAATAGTAAACTTTCTCTTTGTAGATGGCAAAATATTTAATTTCACTCATCCCCCCCAAAAAAAGACTAAAAATAATAAATATATAAAACTAATTTCAATGAAAATCATTATATGCAACTACAATCATCATCTAGGATTTACAGAGTGTATAATGAATCTATTTTTTTCTTTACCTAATATGACCAAAGACTTAAATACAATAAAACTTCATTCAAAGGGAAAAAAATTTGCATGCCTTTTTATATGCTTGGTAAAACACAAAAATAAACACAAAAAACATTCCAGAAGAGGAATAAGTTAATGAGAATAAAACTTAAGGCAATATAGGTATATAACAATAATTAGTAAACTAGTACTTGCTTCTATCTTACTTAATTTCATAAAACTTATACTAAAGAGATGCACTTTGTTCACCTTAAGATTTATTAGTAACAGAGCAGTGACAAATGTATTGTAAAAATTTTCTAAGCCATAGCACATATTCTTAAAATTGAACACAGGCCATTTTCTGTAGGTACAGGGTCAACAGATCAGATTATTTTATCCACTGTATTAGAGTCCCTTTATAATGAAATTATGGAAAGAAATACATGTTAAGTTTTAACAGGCTGGAAAAAAAAACAGATTTCACACTTTTTCTTTGTGAAAATATGAAGTGAATTCTTCATGTGCCAAAGTTTGAAAGGAAAGTAGGAATACCACATATATCTTCACCGGTTTCTTCTCCTAAGAGAGGCTGCATAGTTTAACAGAGACCAGGAAGGATCTTAGAAGCAGCATATAAACAAACTGGTAGTGTTTCTTCATAAGTAAAATGGGATTACTGAAAATAGGTACTGCACAGCATAACAGTAATGATAAAACTAAGTAACATATACGAAATAGCTCTGTGAAAAGTAATCACTACCTTAATATGCATGTTCTGTTGCTGTATAATTTAGAAGTCTGAAGTATGATTTTTTTTTCTGGTTAAAGTAAGAAGGAAAGAATTTGCAGAGTCAATCAAATAGAAATAAGAGTTCCAGCTATATGCAACTCAGCTATCTTTTTACTGAAATTAAATTTTCATAGCAAATCATTAATACATTTTGTACAGAAATTTACTTTTTAAAAAACTATCCTGCATGTTTTATCAACAGGAAATAGATGAATTTAAGAAAAGCAAACAGACCAAAGCAACACTCTAGGTGTTCAAACTTTATATAAACCATTCATTCCAAGGAGCATCTTCTATATAGTCTTAGAAGGCAGTCACTATAATGCCACTGTTATAGGATACAATGGAAATTACAGCCTAAGGAAATACCTAAGACAATGAAACCTATTCTTATTTTACTGATTTTGTTTTCACCTTTATGACAAAATCTATTTAGCCACACTATAATTATAACCTTGCAAATCATTACATAATTTTTCATCTAAGAAATAAAATGCCCGTAGGGAAAAAAATACTCAAAGTTTTACACATTTTCAAGCTTTAGTTTTAAGCTCATACAGTGCATGTGAAAATACAGAAATATAAGATAGGGGCAGGAAGATTCCCCCAATCTAGACAGGAGAGCAATTTCAAAGCTCTGTGTATATTATATTAACTGACTTGTCAAAACTACCTGCTAACTGTACAGGACTAGGGGACACAGATGACCAGGGCAGAGAATGGGGCAATTTTGACAATGCATTACTTTTATATAATTTTGTGACATCCTAGGTTCAAGTTAAAAGGATTTTAGGGGGCCATTATTATTTTATTCTCCTCTCTACAACAACAACAACAAATCATACTACCAAAGAGAAAATGTTTACATTTTCCTTCCCTTGTAATAGAATAGTATAAGCCAATAAAGCCAGGATTATCTAAAAAGTCAATTTCTCTGTCAAATGTAAAGATTGACAAAAGCTATTTCTCTATTGACAAGTTTTCTGCCATTATTTGATCTACACAGATTCTTTACTTTTAGATTCTTAAAAAATAAGAGGACAGAGCAAATATAATGAAAAATGGTAAACAACATTGACTCAAATTACCACTGACAAAACAAACTTCTGTTGGCAGTATGAGTCAAAAGTAAATACTGCTAATTTCATCTTTAATGTAAAAAATTTCAGATTTAGGCCTGCTAATTTCACCTCTGATGAAAGCTGATAACCACTGAATGGATTTCAAGAGAAAGGAAAAGGTTTTCTACGTTACTTAAAAGGAGTTTTGATAATGGAATTTATCCCCTGAATCTAGTGAGGTATAAACCTAATAAAACAAAAATTAATTTAAAAAATACTACACTCTGTGAAGATGTTCAACTTTATTGTTATTCCAAAATAAATACCAAATCTTCTAACTTCTAAAAAAGATTACGGAATGAAGTAGAATAGTAAGTTTCAAAATGAAATAGGAGTAATCCATAAACCCCCAAATCTCATGTCTATGAATCTACTCAGCAGAGACTTCTACCAGTCCTAAAAGATAAATATGAGGTTATTATAAACTGGAAATAACTTAAATGTTTGCTAATAGATGGTTATATAAAACACAGCATCTACATACAATGTCAGAGATATGTATTTATTGACACTGAAAGATGTCTTTGATATCAATTATTGACTAAACTAGAATCTATCCATATAACAGGTACAATGTAACATTTAAGAAACTCTGCTTAAGGAGATGTCTGATAATCCATGTGAATAAGTTTCTGGGTGTAGGATTTGGATGGGTAGGGTTTTTTTGGTATGTTCATATATTGTTTGTGTGTGTGTGTGTGTGTGTGTGTGTATGTGTTTAATCAGTGCATTTCATTATTGTAAAAATCCACAAAGCTATTTTTAAAACACTGCTAGAGATAAGGTCAAGAGACACGAACACAGTATAGTACCTTAAACGGTTGGTGTAGGTATCCACACAGGTCTTCATTTTGGCTAATAATGTACCAACAGAAGTTTGGGATTCTGCCTGTTCTTCTTCCTCTTCACCATTCTCTGCAGAAAGAGGCAACAATAGGGGCACCATGGATGTACAAGAAGCAATGGCCCGGAGCAATTCCAGCAGAGCCCGATAGAGTGGCACATGTCTTGCCATATCCAGAACTATAAGGGGAAGGGAAGAAAAGCAAGCAATGAGAACATGTGCAATATAAAAGTTAAGTCCACAGCAATGTAGCTTCTACCGAGATCTTAAGGTTAACTGGTTGGTTGGTAAATGGAGTAATGCAGATGTTTATGAAGCATCCATGTGCAAGATATAATAATGGGCAATTTGGAGTGACAAAAAATGAATAAGACATAGAGCTGTGGGGAGAATGAGAAATGCAATTAAATAACTATCTAGTTACACAGCACACAAAAATGATTAAATAGCCTGGATAGTACATTGGGGCAGTAAGCATATAGTATGAAGTGGAAATGTATTTTCTTAAATTAAACTGAAGTGACTAAAGTCATTATGTTACATAAAACATAATTTTATGATCACAGTTTATCAAAAGGCTAATTTGACCACCAATACTGCAGTCAAAATGTACAACAAAAAAACCCCCACCATTTCAAATACTGGTGGTAGAATATACTATAATATGAATCATCTCTACTCTGTATTTATTTATTACTAGACCTCAAACCACAGTCTTCTTTTTCCCCTTCCACCTTTCTTTGCCTGTAGGATCTACTGTATGTATGTAGTCATGCACTTTGTATTGATATATTCAAAATCTACAAATCTGTTTTTTACTTTTTATAACATTGGATACTTATAATCAAAACTTCTAGGGTATTGAATAAATTTAGTCTTATTAGAAAATAAAAGAAAAAAAGGCTAATTTGATATCAAATTTTTGTTTGCAAAGAAAATTACGTTGATCATGCTAACTTTAAATTACTTTAATGTCTAATGAAAATTTTATCAAAATAACATGTATCTAAGAAGGGATTTCCTACCCTAACAACAAATATTGCTTGCTTCTAAGCTTCATACAAGATAGAGCTATTTTTTCCAAACACCAGTTCTTGAATAGCCAGTCCATAAATACATACTGCTGCTGTATAGGACTGGGAATACAGCAGTAAAGAAAACTATAATCCTTCCCCTCATGTAGCTTATGTTCTAGGTAGAGGAGAGGAACAAATTAGTACATTTTGTTTCACATTAAGTGCTTTCTAAATGTGATATAGAAAAGTAAAACAGGGAAGAAGAATTGGGGAAGTACCAGTTGGTGGTGTGAGCTGCATCACTGCCCACAAGGGAATTAGAATATGGGGGAATGAGGCAAGGCATCACCTAGAAATCTTTGACTTTCTGTGTTAATGATAAAAAATAATACAGGGCTTAATAAAATCAGTTCTGATGGTCTGATGACAGATACTGATGGTATCTGCACAGCAATGAAGGAATAGGTTTTCTTTTTATACTTTCCCATGGTGAGTGAGAGGTCAAGGGGGGGAAAGTATGACTGCCCATTCTTTCCTCACTTGAACTTTTACCCTTCATCTTTACCAAGTACAAAATTTCCATCTATATTTGGGTATATTTGGCTTCTCCTTTAACCCATTATCTAACATCCCAACATTTGAACTGCTATAATATTATAGTGTAGCACAGTACAGTACATTACTCAGGAAATGCCAAATTAAACCAAAAAGATACTTATCAATAGGTACAAAACAAAGCATCAATAATTGTGAGGATATGGTGAAGCTAGACTCACAGAGAGAAGTATAAATTAGTATAAACATTAGATAATAATTAGTATTATCTATTAAAATTTAAAATTCCCATAATCTATGACTCAGCAATCCCACTTATTACCATCTACCCTATAAACAAGGAAGCTCAATGCAATACCATATTCAATGGTGAATGGTAGAAACAACCTAAGAGTAATAAATTAAAGGGTCAAATAAACAATAACTTTTCCAAACGATTCTATGCAGCAGTTAAAAAGAATAAAGCAGACCTATCTCCAATATCTGTATTTAAGTGACATAATTAAGTTGCAAAACCAATACATACATATGACATTTATGTAAACACAAAAATACTATTTTTTTATGATTGAACGATATAGGAATGTTTAGAGGAAAAACGTGAATTTCTAAAAATTAGTTTTACATACATGAGTAATATATCAAATTGATTATCCTTACAAAAAAGTAAAACATTCCTGATAAGGCTATAGACTCTTTTGGCTATCTTTCTCCTCCACTCTTTTATTAGATGTATTATTTGGTGTGTATCAGTCTAATCCCTTTTCTACATATTTCTGTGTATGGAGTATTTTATGGACTAGGGGTTATCATCTCTGTTGTGTGTATGAGAAACTACGATTTTGTGAGTTGCCCAAGCATTTAATTAGTGGCAAGACCAACACTGACACCTAGGTACATTTAACTTTACAGCTTTTTCCATTAAACTACAATGCTTCCCAAGTTGTCCATTATGATACCTACTAGCAACATGGCTATTTAAATTTAATCGAAATGTGAAAACATTAAAAATTCAGCTCTTCAGTTGCACTAGCCATATTTCAAATGCTCAAAAGCCATATGTGGCTGGTGGCTGCCATATTGGGTAGCACAAATATAGAAAGTTTCCATCATTGCAGTAAGTTCTTTTGAATAGCTCCACTTTAGGCATTTGTCACTTAAAGACACAAATGCTTTATATTCTGCTTTACAAATACAAATAATATAAAGTAGGTGGGTATGGTGATTCCAGACAGAAAGAGAAAGCAAACATAAAAAGCAGGAAAAAATTATTATTTTCAGAAAACTGACTCTCTACTTGAAAAATCAGGAGAATCCATGGAAATACTTTAGAACTAATATAATAATTCAGAAATTTGTGGATCTACAATGAACACACATAAATACTGCTTATTTTATATAATAATCAACTGGACAAAGTAAGAAAAAATATTTACAATAGCAAATCCAAAAAAACAGTACAAAACTTTATGAAGGAGAAAAACCAGGTTGGAGGACACAGACAACTTTAATAACTGGAAATTATGTTTCATAGATGGATACATTCAGCATTCTTTTATTCATGGTAGGGATTTGGACAGCTGAATTCCCAAAAAATCCTTAGCATATTAATATGACTAGAAACTATATGTTAGAAAGTAATCCATTTTTACTATGATGCTTTATGATATATATTTGATATTTTCAGTATTGATAATCAAAACTCTTAACTTTTACCAAAGGAATGACAATATATCCTGAAATCTTTTTCCATCTTGTCATGATTGCAAAAACTAAAAAAATACATAACCAAATAGAGATAATCAGATAAGAGTTCTCCACCTAGGTGTTATCCTGGGCCTTGGAAGCATTCTTTTTTGCCATCTAGTTTTTTACCAGTCCATTCCTTTATTTTAAAAAAATTCAACTTTATTGAGATAGTCACAAACCATACAATCATCCATGGTGTACAATCAATTGTTCACAGTACCATTATATAGTTGTGCATTCATCACCACAATCAATTTTTGAACATTTTCATTACCACACATAAAAAAGAACAAGAACACCCAAAACATCCCAAACCCCCCATCCCTCCCTATTATTCATTTACTTTTTGTCCTCATTTTTCTATTCATCTGTCTATACACTGTATAAAGGGACTAGGAGCCAAAAAATTTCCACAATCACACAATCACACAGTGTAAGCTATATAATTATATAATCGTCTTCAAGAATCAAGGCTACTGAGTTACAGTTCAACAGTTTCAGGTATTTCCTTCTAGCTATTCTGATATACTAAAAGCTAAAAAGGGATATCTATATAATATGTAAGAATAATCTCCAGAATGACCTCTTGACTCTATTTGAGATCTCTCAACCACTGAAACTTTGTTTCATTTCTCTTTCTCCTTTTGGTCCATTTCTCAATCCCATGATGCCACGGCCAATCTCATCATGTCCCAAGCTGCCAGGGAGATTTACACCCCCGAGAGTCATGTCCCGCACGGGGGGAAAGGCAATGAGTACCTGCAGACTTGGCTTAGAGAGAGAGGCCACATCTGAGCAACAAAAGAGGTTCTCTGGGGGTGACTCTTAGGCACAATTTTAAGTAGGCTTAGCCTCTCCTTTGTAGTAACAAACTTCATAAGGGCAAGCCCCAAGATTGAGGTAACCCCCAATGCTTGTGAAAATATCATTAATTTCCCAGGTGGGGAAATTTAATACTTCCACATTTTCCCATAGTCCCTCAAGGGGGCTTTGGAAACAAAATTTTTATTCTCTGCCCAAATTACTCTGGGATGTATTGGGGCGTCACACTAACCTGTACAAGCCAACCAGATTTCACTCCCTAATCAATGCTCCATGCAATTATGTTGTTTGAATAAACTGACCATACAAGTTAAATTATATAGTGCGTTACAAAAAATATAGATTTTGCACCTAATAAACATCTCTTCCTTTGGTCTCACAAAAAGAAGTTGAAGTTTTAAAAACACTGTCACTATCATCCTTTATCCTCTAGTCTGATTTATCTTAGCCCTCACCAAGTCCATTTTGTTCATATCTCTAATTGAAGTCTGATCTCTTTGTTTAGACTCCTTAACGTTTGCTGTATGGGGTAATGCTGACCATTCATAGCTGCAGAACTCTGGCTCTGTGTCTCAGATGTCACACAGGTACCCAAAGTTCCAGGGACCGACCAGGTTATACACAAAGAGCTCAGCATCTCAGAATTTAGAAATAGCCATTACAGCTCAGGAATGTAACTGCTGTAAGAGCTTACAATCTAGGAACCTTTACAATAAGCTTTCCCCTGGTAATCTACGCTCTCAGATTCAATTCTCAGAGCTTGCACATTATAGTTAGTCCATATTAATGAAGCATTATAATGTTCTTCTATTTCTGGTTTATTTCACTCAATATACTGTCCTCAAGGTCTTATCACCTTACAACTTCATTCCTTCTTGTAGCAGCTCGATACTCCATTGTATGCATACACCACAGTACACCATTCCATTCATCAGTCAAGGTACCCTCAGGCTACCTCCATCCACTGCAAATCATGAATACTAACAGCATAAATTTCACTGTGTAAATGTCCATTTGTGTCCTTCTTTTCAGTTCTTCCAAGTATATACCCAATAACTGAGTTGCAGGACCACATGGCAACCCCATGCTTAGCTTCCTATGGAACCATTACACTGCCCTCCAGATGGGTTGCCCCATTCTACTTCCCCACCAACGGTGATCAGGTACATCCTTTTCTCCACATTTTCTATAGCACTTGTATCCCTCTGTTTATTTTGCAAACAGTTTTATTCACAAACCATACAATCCATCCTAAGGAAACAATCAATGGTTTCCTATATAATCACACAGTTATGCATTCACCACCACTACCTATATAAGGACATTTCCATTTCTTCTACAAATAAAGAGGAAGAGGTGTAAAAAGTAAAAAGAAAAAAGAAAAAGAAAGAAAAAAAAATAACTAAAAAGCAACAAAAGAAACAATAAAATTAAAATAAAACACAATAAAGCTACAGCCAAAAGGGACACTTTGAAGAATGCACAGAAGCTGAGAGTAGCTGCAGAAGAGAGACACTTTAAAGACGGCCAATGAAAGCAGACTCTTGCTTCAGAGAAGCTAACAGAGCACAAACACCCCAAGAGCAACTGAGAGTGACATTTTGAAGAGGAGATGCGGCCTAGAGAGGAACGTCCTGGGAGAGCCATTCTGAAACCACAACTTGGAGCAGATGCTAGCCACATGCCTCCCCAGCTAACAGAGATTTTCCGGACGCCATCAGCCATCTTTCAGTGAGGATGGAGCTGCTGCCGGTCTGGACCGGAGGGGACAGACAAGGAACAAATTGAAGAAAAAATTTCTCCAAAGACAGAGCCATGGAAGCTGAGGCCTGGAGTCAAGAGGACTCAGACTGGGAGAGCAGAGTGGCCCACACACATAGAAAGGGTGAATTTGCCCTGGAGATCAAGGGTGGACATTTGGCTTAGATGCTCCGGAAGAGTTTTGCAAACCCAGGCCCCAAAGAGAGTGGAGCACATTCTCAGGGAATTGGGGAGAGCCTGACTGCCACCCCACTGTTCTGAAGGGGTTGAGCATGTGCCCCAGAGATGGAACGGAATCTGGGTGCTGCCCCGATGTTTGAGGAGGGTAGGGCCGAGAAGGTGGTCTCCCCAGTGTGTGGATATGTTGGAGCACTCGCCCCAGTGTTTGGAGAGGAAAGGGCTGGCCGCAAAGGCCCTTAGGAAGGGTAAGACTCCCACTCTCTCAAACCCCAAGGATGCAACGTCATTCTGTAAATGACTCTCAGACTTTGAAATCTAATGGAGTTTGCCTTGCGGGTTTTAGGAACTGTTTTGGTCCTGTCAACCCTGTTTTCCTTTCAGTTTCTCCTTATGGCAATGGGAATGTTTATCCTATGACTGTTCCTCCTTTGTATATTGGAAGCAAATAACTTGTTCTAAGTTTCACAAATCCACAGCTAAAGAAGAATTATGCCTCAGGACTGACGAAGCCTATAAATGATTTGATGGGATCTTGTACTTACTGTTACTGAAATGATTTAAGTTTTTGTGATACTGTGATGGGATGAATGCATTTTGTGTATGGAAAGATCATGTCATTTTGGGGTCCAGGGGATGGAATGTGCAAGTTTAAATGTATTATGTCCCCCTAAACACCATTATCTTTGATGTAATCTTGTGTGGGCAGATGTATCAGTATTGATTAGACTGTAATTCTTCAAGTGTTTCCATGGAGATGTAACCCACCCAACTGTGGGTAATGACTCTGACTGGATAGTTTCCATAGAGGTGTGGCCCTGCCCATTCAGCATGGGCCTTGATTAGTTTACTGGAGCACTATATAAACTCAAACAGAAGGACTGAGCTTGCTACAGTCAAGAGGGACACTTTGAAGACGGCCATTGAGAGCAGACTCTTGCTCCAGAGAAAGTAAGAGAGGACAAACGCCCCAAGAGCAACTGAGAGTGGCATTTTGAAGAGGAGCCGTGGCCTAGAGAGGAATGTCCTGGGAGAAAGCCATTTTGAAACCAGAACTTGGAGCAGATGCCAGCCACATTCCTTCCCAGCTAACAAAGGTTTTCTGGACACCATTGGCCATCCTTCAGTGAAGGTACCCAATTGTTGATGTGTTACCTTGGACACTTTATGGCCTTAAGACTGTAACTGTGTAACCAAATAAAGCCCCTTTATAAAAGCCAAAAAATAAAATAAAAAATAAAAAACTCAGACAAGAACATCAACACCAAGAATCCCATACCCCTCCTTTATATTCCCTTTCTTACATACATTTAACTTTAGTATATTGCCTTGTTACAATTAACAGAATCATTATTGCAATGTTATTGTTAACTATAGACTCTAGTTTGCATTTGTTGTATTTTTTTCCAAACATCACCCCATTTTTAACACCTTGAAAAGTTGACATTTTTTGTTGTCCCTCATGTAAGAACATATTTGTACATTTAATCACAATCACTAACCATTCAAGGTTTCTCTTTATCTTCTGTCTTACCTTCTGTTGTGTTGTGTGTCCCTAACCTTCTCTTTCAACTGTACTCACAGTCATCTTTGTTCAGTGTACTTATAATATTGTGCTACCATCATCCAGTACTGTGCTCCAAACCTCTCTTTCATCTTTTCCTGTCTATAGTGCTCCCCAGTCCATTTTTTAATTTCTTCATGAGTAAATTGTTCCGAGTGACTGTGCCATTTATAGATAGTAACTGCTTTTTTCCTTTTTGTCTATAAGAAGTAAAGTTGTATTTCTGAGAATGTATTTCATAAAAACTGTAGACATTATTTTTTTGACAGTTAGAAACTACCTTTTTGTTTTGAAATTGCTACTTAGCAAAGGTACTATGTAAATTTAACCATACATTAATTTAACAGAAAAACATAATTTGCATTATTCCTGACTTTAAAAATATTTGTATTGATCTAATAAATGCACTTTTACAACATTTGTAGAAACACTTGGCAGAACTGTAAAAACAAATGACAAATAAGCAGCAGATATGAACCAGTCTCATATTTATCATTTATAACTTGTGATAAGTTTAAATATATACAAATAGAAAAGAGCATGAGATCCTAGCATTCACTTAGTATTACCTGAATTACATATATTATTTTACTTTTTCACTTAACTCCATAGTCTCTGATTGATATAAAGATGGTTTGAGATTTTGATATTCATGAAATATCCACTGTGTTTCAGATTTGGGGTATGTGCCAGTTTGGATGTATTATGCCCCCCAAAACACCATTATCTTTGATGCAGTTTTGTGGTGGCAGAAGTATTAGTGTTGATTAGGTTGGAATCTTTTAGTGTTTCCATGGAGATGTGACTCAGTCAACTGGGTGAGACCTTTGATTGGACAATTTCCATGGAGGTGTTACCCCATCCATTCAGGGTGTGTCTTAATTAAATCCTTGGAGCCATATAAAACCACTGACAAACAGAAGGAACTCAGAGCTGAGAGTGACATTTTTTGAGGAGGTGCAGTCAACAGGGACACTTTGAAGAATGCACAGGAGCTGAGAACACAACCTGGGATCAGAAGACAACAGCCACTTGCCTTCTCAGCTAACAGAAGTTTTCCAGACGCCACTGGTATGGTGAAGGTATATTTGTTGATGCCTTTATGGCCTTAAGACTGTAACTTTGTAACCAGATGAACACCCTTTGTAAAAGTCAACCCATTTCTGGTATTTTTGCATTATGGCAGCATTAGCAAACTGGAACAGGGGGCAAAGGCGCTATGCAGGCCTAATCTTTAAAAAGGTGAAAGGCTTGCTTGCAGGGCTGGTCCTTGATTGGCATCTGGATACTTGGACTTTAAAACATTAAATATTAAATCTAAGTAGACTGTGAAAAGTTAGGCAAATATATGGTAATCCCTAGAACACCCACCCACCCCTCCAAAAAAAAATACAGAAAGAGAATAAAAAAGTGATTACATATATTAAAGTGAAATGCTGAATATCTGAATCCTTCTAAGGAAAGCAGGGAAGAGGAAAAGAGGACAAATACAAAGCAAATAATAAAATGGTAAGCCTAAATCTAGCCACATCAATAATGACATTAAATATAAATTGTTCAAATATATCAATTTTCATATTGGATAAAAAAAAACAAGACCCAACTATATGCTGTCTATGAGAAACCTTTGATGGTATAGACAGGTTAAGAGTGAAAGGATGGAGTCAATCCTTCATATTTTTCCATTCCAGCCTGGTAAATACCTCCTAAAGGAAGAGTGGTGAGAAGATGAAGGGTCACCCTGTCATCAGAGAAGGCGGTGATAGGGAGTACATCATCAAAATCCACGAGTACATCCATAGAGTGGGCTTCAAGACTGTGTGTCTCTCCAGCACTTAGAGAGATCTGGAAATTTACCATGAAGAAGATGGGAATGCCAGAAGACTAAAGGAAATATAATGACTGCATACAACTTGAATCCTGGGACAGGACTGTAATATCCTGAAAAGAATGTCAGTGGAAAAACTGGCGAAATCCAAATAAAGTCTGTAGCTTAGTACTGAGCCAATGTTAATTTATTAGTTTTGATAAAATATATGATGATAACACTGGGGGAAGATTGCTGATCAGCATACTTGAACTATGTACACTATATTTTTAAGTTTTTTATAAATCTAAAATAATTTCAAAATAAAAAAATCCTCTGAAAAAAAATTTTTTTTTTTTTTAAAGCAGGCACTAAATCAGCTCAGGTTGCAAGTTGTCCCTCATCTTCTATGGATTGTGGTGCCAATGTGAGTTCAATTTTCAAAGCCCTTGCTATGCTGTTTACGTCTGCCGTCAATGAGTCAGGAGTTAGACTGGAGCTTGGATTTATAACATAGTTAAATTCTCAAAACTTCCGCTATATTTCACTAGACCTCTTCTTTGCCTATGTTAAGATTTTATGATAGCTCATACACAAATTTGGTAGACTCCCTTCTCCAACTGTCTTTATGAGATTTCCTCCATACTCTCTGGCTCCCAACAGTCCCTGGCCAAAAACAGGTTTCTTCCAGGGTTTTAAATCATGTAGTTCCATAGGAGTTGGCTCACTCTCAAGACAAAGCAGCAAGAGAAAAGAGAAAGAAAAAAATAACAGGGAACCACTCTTCCCAACACTTTTCACACAAGAGGCCCTTTTTTCTAGTGCCTCTATCCTAAAAGATAGGTTTTTCTCTAGGGGTCATAGATGCTGCATGGCCACTGCCCTCGCAGCTGTGTCACTGGTTAAGACACATTACATGGAGCATGATATTTACCAAATTAAGGAGCTGATTTACATAATTTCTAAGGTGCCTTTCATCAAAAAGTTACAAACAAACAAAAATACAAAGGAATTAGAATATACAATATTTAAAATCTTAAGCCACAAAACAAAGTGAAAGTACAAAAAAATAAATGAAATATATAAAAAATGTTGAAACTACTTCATACCCACTAAAATGAGATTTAAAAAAAAAAAAAAAAAAGAAAACAAGTATTGGCAAGGAGGTGGTGAAATTGGAACCTTCATGCACTGCTGGTGGGAATGTAAAATGGCTCCACCACCGTAGAAAAGAACTACTAAAATTGACCATGAATTTCAATGTTCTTTGATATTTATATGGTGATATGTTTAACAAGTAATTGTTAGAAGAGATATTGCTTTCCTCAAATGCATATAGGAAATCTTTCATCATACAAACAAATTAAAATAATTTTCAAAACAATGGTGACTGTGTAAACAAAAAGAACTGCAAAAATTAGGAAGTACAGGCAACAAGCTGCTATTAAACAAACTTAAACACACATGCTGAAATAAACTTACTCTAGTACTTAACACTCACACTAGTTTTGTTGTTCATTCAAGTAACAACAGTCTATGAACTCAGAGCTATATCCTTTAACATTCTAAGATATTCAATCCAAGAACAGCCAGATCTATTTGATTTTATAGATTATTCTGGGCAGTATTACTTTTAATCCAAATCCTTTAATATAGTGACAACCTGGACACAAATGAAAACAATACTGGCCTTATCAATCTTCTAGCAGTCTTCTGCCCCTTCAGAAGAAGGTCACAATAGGCTTTAGACTTTCAATTCATGCTCTGGTGGTCAAAATGGAAGAAATAGCTCCTGTGGTTAATAGCAGTGAGAACTGGAGCATTCCTAGGTGAATTTAACCTAAAATAAAAGGTACTTTGAGATAATCAAAGGGATGGAATGCCTTTCTGCTGGGCTAGATGGGCAAAGTGATATAAATTATCAATTTAGCCACTCCCTAGAGTAATAATGGTTTTCACACTTTTATGTCTGTGATTCACAATAAGAAATTTCACAATGTAAGCCAGTACTTAAGGTGTGTGTGCTTGTGACCAGCTATACTGGTGATTTTATGACTCTCAACCCAGTTTGACACCTAGTACAAAGACCAAGCAGTTTAAAAAAGGAACAGGAATTAATCTAAACAGAACACTTTACTGGGAAGTAAATTACTAAATCCTGCTAATTTTTTCTTTTGAGGTATAACTTACATACAATAAAGCATGCAAATCTTGGGTGCACAGCATAATTTTTACTAATGTATGCACCCATATAACCACCATGAGAACATTTTCATCAAGCTTCAAGATTCCCTCGTGCCCCTTTCAAGTCAATTTCCTTTCTACCAGAGGCAAATACTATTCCAATTTATATTACCATAGATTCATCTTGCCTATTTTTGATCTTTTTATAAATGTAAACATACAGAATGCAGTCTTCTTCTTTTTTTGCTAAACCTATTATTTGGGAGATTTATCCACGGTATGTGTGTTAGTAATTTTTTTATTGTGGTATAGCATTCCATTGAATAAATATGCCACAATTTATCCATTTTCCTATTGATGAACTTTAAGCTATTTCCAGATTTTAGCTATTATGAACTATAGTTTGTACATGTCTTGTACATGTCTTTGTACATGTTACTTCTCTTGCATATATACTTAGGAATTGAATTGCTGGATCATAGTGTAGGAGTGTTAGTTATTAAAAACAATGTCTTTTTTCTCAGCTTGGTTTTGTGTTATTGCCTTAAAACTGAGTCACTGCAATATTACCACAACTATGATAAATGTAATACATACATATAAACTGCACTGGCCGAGACACCAAAAGGGACAATCCCTCTCCTGTCCCATTATGGTCAAACTTCTTGAAAGAGTTTTAAACTGTTTCTCCATTCCTCAATGATCTCAAAGTAGTTCAAGTATTCTATGGTAATTATGGGTTAAAAGTATCTGGTAACAGCCATTTGCTGAGTAATTAGCCCAACAATTCTACTTCTAAGAATTTACCATATATACACAAAGATCCCTTTACAAACATGTTCAAAACAAAACTGCTTGCAATAGAAGGCTAGAAAGAAACTGAAGTCTCTCAAGGGTTTGGTTAAATAAATGATATTGTACCAAATGAATAACCAGGTAGCACTGAAAGAAGAGTAAAATAAACCTTATGCTTGACAGAAACAATCTCTAGACTGTATTCAAAACAGTGTGGATACTTTGCTCCAGGTTTATTTAAAAAAATAAACATACTTGTGCACAATTAAACAGACCTCTGTTTAACAGGAAAATACTTAGCATTTTACACGGTGTGTTCATTAACAGCAGAATTTTGTTTTCCAATGCTACTAAATAATATACACGTATAGCCTTTCTTCAGAATTTCCTTTTTTTAGAGCTCTTTGAATGGAGTTCTATGACGGCATTTAGCACTCTAGATTACAATATTATCGCCACTCTAGATTACAATATTACCGCCACACAAACCATGCTCCACTGCACTGCAGCATTCTGTTAGAAAAACAGAACTCCAAACAGCAAAACATGACTCTTTGTAGGATAAATAGCATGTATTCTTGCCATTAGAAAACAGAATATTACATGCTAAATTACACTATATTAAGGAAATACAAACATTCAAGTGACAGGGGGTTAATAGGTACATGCAAAAATTGTCTTAAAGGTTAAATGGCAGACATTTTGGCAGCTTAACAATCAATAGGATTAAAATTGAATGCCAAATTCCGTTCTTCCATTAAAATAACTGAAGCAATATTATACTCTTATTCAAAGATAACAGCTCTGGAGATTTAAGCCTAAAATGTTCTGATGTATAAACTATAAGACGAAATAATTTGACAAAGAAAATTTTAAATAAAATGAAAACCAAGTCTCCAGACACCATCACATTAGCTTCCCACTGGTCAGTTTTTAAAGTTGAAGATATAATCACAGTACATTGATTATAAATCCCCAACTAGAAACAGCAACTAGAAACAGTGTGGTCTGTTTACTTGCTTAAATTGAAAGACAATTAAAACACCCAGGAAATGTCTCTTTGACAACAATATCAGCAATTCACTTAAGAAAGATACTAATCTTTCTAGAAGGAATCCTCATATAAATGTGGTTTCATGTAGGTAAAATGTGAATGATATGTGATATTAATTAACAACAATAATTGGTAGTACTATACAACTTTTAATAATGCCTTTAATCACAGGTAAGTAACAACAAAGTACTAAAATTAAAGTTCATTTCCTAGGCTCCCCGAGAAGGACTCAGAAGAGAAATGAAAGCTCTGGACTTCTAATCTATTTTTCTGTTGATTCTCCTTTACAAGAAAACAAATTCACATATCAAAGGACTAATAATGATGCTTTAAAAACAAAGATAACTAGACACATTTCTGAACATACTACTACTGTCTCAAAAACTAAATAATAATAGTGATTATGGTAAGAATAGCAGCTAACAAAGGAATGGAAGCACATTACCAAAAACTGCCCGAAGCATTGTACATATATTAACTAACAGCCCTCACAACAACCTATGAGCTAAGTGCTATTGAGAGTGGCTGGGATGGGAAGATTTGTGTGGTATGTATTTTCCCACAATTAAAACGAAGGGAAAAAAAAAAGAAAAGAAAGAAATAATGAAAATTAAATGTAATACATGATACTGGATGGGCTATAATATTAGAGGAAAAAAGGCTAAAAGGGACATTATTGGGCCATAAGAAAAAAACGGAATACAGAATGTACGCTTTGTATCATTGTTAAATTTCTTGCACTTGATAACTGCATTTAAAGTGATTACATAAGTGTATATTCTTGTTCATAGGAAATGTACATGTGTTCATTTTTATGTGTTCAAGGAGTCTGATGTGTGCAATCCGATCTTAAATGTTCAAAAGATAGACTGATGGACGGACAGACAGATGATAGATGGAATGGCATGGCAAACATGGCAAAACGTTAAAATTTGTGGATTTGAATATATAGGGGAGGATATGTTGGAGTTCTGTATGGGGTTTGTATTATTTTTGCAACTGTCCTTTAAGTATGAAACCATTTCAAAGTAAGGTAAAATTTTAGCTTATGTCTGGAACCTGCTGTGTATGGAATAACAGTTATTTTTATCTGACTTCAGATTATTAGTGCTTCATTTTGTTTTGTTTACGATTTCTGAATACTCCCAAAGGGAGGAATTTGGAAAACCAAGGGAGAGTTATTTTAATTTATAAGACATACACTTAACCTAACATGCATGAGTGGATGAACTGTGGAATAAACCCTTACTGTGTACAAAACACCAGATCAACTGTTTCAATCTTGAATTCAGATATGCCTTTGTTTCTGAATTATGCAACTGCTTGAAGAATACCTTGGAAGTATCATCAAAAGCTACAGAAGCAGGTGTGAGACATTATTATAATTATGTCAATAAAAGAAATTTTCTCCTTTTTAAAGTAGTAACTGATACAGGTAGAGAAAATTCTCACTTTCTGCATTTGGAACTAAAATATTTCAAAGGGGAAAAGGATTTTCAAATGACTAAAAAGACATAGAATAGTTTGATGGCTTACCAGACAGAAAATAACATGAGAAATAGCCAAAAACAGTAGCATTTTTTTTTTCTGTGAAACACATAACTCAGCATACATACAAGCTAAAAATAATTCTAATTCAAAAATGGAACACATTTACAGTTTGGCTTATTACTGGGAGAATCTACCAATTTATGGCAAACAGTTACAGGGAAATTTACCATGGTTTACTAATGGAGAAGTAACCATGGGAAATTTTTCTCCTTTAGGAGATACTGAAAGCATCTGCCATCTTTAATAAGAAACTTGTCCAGCTAAACAGAAGCTCTCCATGAAGATAAAAGGTCCATTCATCACTATTGTGGACTAAGTAGCATATCTGATAATGCTTTATAATGTAGGGTAAGGAATACTTTTAATTATTTTAAAACTTGAACATTTAGCAACTTCATTATTTTAGGCTGAGATGTGTTTCTATTTAACTTTTGAGGAAGTAAGTACTTTTTAAAAACTAAAAATTGGACAAATTCAGCTATGATTTTAAAGCTTCTGCAAATTGCTGACAAAATACATTTAATTTTAATACTAGAATTAATAGTCTAGAACTAATGACACAATGATCACCTAATTTCCAAGGATAAAATTATTTTAATTCCCACTCTGACTAACCTCCCCAAAAGATTATTTCTTTAAAGAAAATCCTGTGATTTCACATATCAGACAAAAACTGTGGTTCACATTAAATATGTCAGTCTAGTTAAATATATACGGAATCTTAAAATACATTAACAACTACTGAGTACAGTATCAATACATAAATGGTATAATCAAACACATGCCTTTTGGTATTTTCTATTATTCTGACAAAGTGTTAAAAAAAGATGATTTTAAATCTACAGAAAATACTCGTTTTTAATGTTACCAGACTAAACAGAACTATTTATTGAAAAATGATGCAAGAAGAGCCAAGTATAGTAAATATATTTAATATTTCTCTATATAGCTCAAAGCTACCTTTCTTAGAGGGATTTGTCTCACAATCATACCCTTTTCCTCTAGATGAAGAGATTTTCTGTGAAAATAAATACTGTCATTACTACAACAGAAGATGTAAAGAAGCAAGAAGAGAAAAAAGAAAAGGAAAAATCTATCTTGGCTATTTTAGGCATAACTGGCACAGTACTTAACCTCTTTGTGATTGTTTTGCCTACATCTACACCACACTCTGATGGCCTTTTTCAAGGGGCTGCATTCAGGGCAAGAATGATTTCTAAGACAACCCTTTAGAAGCATATTAGAAAATTATTACACATATTCAAGGGTAAGTGCCTTGGCTCTAAGTGCAACATCAATGACTATAAAACACTTCCAGTTTAAGGAATCAAATTATAACAAGACAAGTAGGCAAAATGTAACTTTTCACAAAGAAAAGACCAGGGAAAACGAAAGCAATGAATATGGACAATAAAGATTCACTACCAGAAAACATACAAGGACACAAAAGCAAAAGTGCCACAGACATTTTTTCTTTATATCCCTGATCTTTTACCTAAATTTAGGGCAGGGAAATTTAGTATGGGAAGAGACCAAACAAAATGACAAGGAAATGAGAGTTTAGTCAGCATTAATCAACACTGAATACCATTTATGTATTGATACTGTACTCAGTAGTTGTTAATGTATTTTAAGATTCCGTATATATTTAACTAGGCTGACATATTTAATGTGAACCACAGTTTTTGTCTGATATGTGAAATCATAGGATTTTCTTTAAAGAAATCATCTTTTGGGGAGGTTAGGCAGAGTGGGAATTAAAACCTCAACTCAATCTAATATTATTTCCATCTGTTACCTTAATTTTGAATGGACTCAAAAGCTAATGTGAAAACTAAATAAACTCATTATCCTGTATTTAACTTTCAATTTAAGAATCTATCCATTCTTACTTTGTTCCTTAACTTGAAATACAGTGATCATCACCCTACTGAATGCTATTTAAGGATTTTAAAAATCTTTAAATCATTTATCCAATACCAATCCTTGTTACAAATCCTCTGAAGTAATTAAATATTAAAATTTAATTCAAATTACTTACAATTAATGCCCTTAGATAAAAGGAACTAAATTTATTGATGAGCACCTATGTGCCAGACACTGCATAGCAACAAACATGCTCAAAATTCGGTTCCCAAAGATGAATTGGAATACAGACTCTGGCAGTTTCTTGTAATGTTAGTGAATGACATACAGAAATAAAAACATTAAGTGTAAGCAAATGCTCTTAATTTGTGTTCTCATTTCTATCTTTCTTTAATATATCATTTATTCATTTTTTTCCATATCAACAAAATCCATTTATATCTTGCTTTTGAATTTGAAAATAAGTCAGTTTAGTAATGGCCAGATCACTGCTAAATAGTTAAACGTGGGCGACTGAATACATTTCTGTGGATTTCATTTTTTTCCTTTGCTCCTTTCCAATCTGTAAATTGACTGGGACTCATTAGGATAACTTTAATTTCCTTTTAACTATGAAACAACAATTATCTCCATACTATGAAGATAAAATCTCTTCATTTTGTAAAAGATTTTGTCATGTATTTTGTAAGAGAGATTTTGTGAAGTATTCTTAGCATACCCCACTAAGTTTATGACAAACAATTTAATGTGCCCCGTGATACTGTTTGCTGAAAACAGGCACACACTATTTTCTAAAATGTGAGTGAAACGAGGTGAAGGTGAGGGGCTCTAAAAAGTAACATTCTCATTATCTGTAAACTCACATTCAAACATTGTAGCAATTCTTTCCAGCAATGAAACAAGATCTCCATCTAGTGGCTAGAGGAGTAAATGCAGGCTTTCTAAATAACGTATTGTGTAATCAACAAAGCCTAGAAAATGAACCTGGCTCGCAAAGCAGCTTTCAGAATAACCCGGCTATGACAGGTGGAAGTCAAAATGTTGACAGAGAGAGACACACACGAAAATGAACACATTAAAATAAAACCATCCTTTATGAGAGAATTTTTCTGCCTACCTAATTTTCTCATGAAAATTACTACTTCCTCTTCAGGGATTTTATCGTTCCTTTTGAGAATTATACTGGAGATAAAATATCCCAATACAAATGTTACCTTTGTATATACTTATTTGTTTAAATAACTTCTGTTTAAATGTGTTTAACTTCTTTTAATTGTTTAAGCACTTAATTGTTTAAACTTATTAAATGTTAACATTTCTTTCCATTACCTACCTGGAAGTTGAGGTTTCAAACTCACTTTCCAGTTTTTCATACCTACCAACTTTGTTTGTTATATATAGTTATATATAGTTAGCCAAAATAGAGTTATGATACTGATTTCATTTTAATCCAAAGTGCAAAATCCAAGTAGGAATATTAACATTACTTTACAGTTAGAGTAAAAGGACTATTACTTCAGCTCAAACTTAAAATCTATTTTAAATGACTGTTAAATACAATGGAACCATGCTGTAACCTTTGACAATTCCAATTAACATACTTAAAATATGAAGACTTTCATATTACTGCTATGATGTCACCAAAGAAATTTATCCATTTGGTTACATAAAACAGGCTTCAAAATTATTCTCTTCACCAATTTTCAGTCTTACAAAAAAAGAGTCCTATATATGAGAATGTCATAGTAGGAAAACTACTAAGTTATTAAAATTTCCTGCTCTTAAGAAATCTTTAAATAAAGTGCCCTAGTAAGACAAAAATTACTTGAAGACAATTTTATATCTGATTAGCCAAAAGCACAAGTAACAACATGAGTCATTCCAGTCAATTTTTTAAGAAATAAGCCTTTCAAATAGCCTCACCCTACCTGTCAGTTTCTAAATTCTGTACTAAAGCACTTGGATGAATTTTATATGCGAAAGAAACAAAACATCAGTGGGCTCCTACAATGACGAATGGGACTTCATTAAGAAGAAAGATAAAAGCACGTACTACTGTTACTACTGAGCAAGTTGATTTATAAATGTTTATGTAAGGATATTCAGAGATCCCCTAATTCAAATATCCTCTATTATAGATGGTCCAAAGAAGTTAGGTAAATTACCCCAAAATTACAAAAATAACTCTCCAGGTTAACCAATTTACATAAGGTCCAAAGAAGTAAAATGACTTAGGTCCCTTTGCCAATTAGCAGCAGAAAAAAAGTATCTTTATTAGCCAATTAACAGCAGAAATTGGTTCTCCTGATATACCTGTCAACTTTTTATTATACTATACTGCTCTGGCAATACAGTACTGAAAAGAATTTCCCACAGATGCAATTTTCTGATCAGGGCTTAACAACCAATGTTTAATATCAGAGGAAAAAATATTATGTATACAGTCCTGCCCTGAACATGGCAGCATTTGATATATACTTTTATTCTTATAATCTGTACTTTTTTTAATGGATAATAAGTTTCCTCTGCTACTTCACTATTAGATGACAACATTCTTAAGGTTAAGTACCTAGTTCTAGCTGACCAAGATGGTGGCATTAGACACTACAGGGTGCTGTTCCCCCACAGAGCCTTTGAACAAGTAGAGGGGGAAGAAAAGGGCAGAGCAAACTTCCTCAAACTCTGTAAAACAGTTAAAGGTTTGTAATAACTCCATGAATGCTGAATCAAGAAAATAGCTTTAAAATAGCTTTAAAAGGTAGGCAAAGCTTGTGTCAGCCTTCTTAGCCTATCCACCACCCCCTCCCCAATGAGGTTCGGAGCCAAACTGCGCTCCCACTGGGGATCCCTGGCCCTGATCCTGAGGGAGCAACCTAACCCCTATGTGCATAATGGGGTTCCTGTATGTCTGTGCCAATTTACTGGATGGTAGCTTGAAAAAATGAATCAGGAAACTCCTCTCTGGCTTGCCCTCCTAGAAAAAGTAGAAGCAGATTGGCAACAGCTAAAGCAGTATAAGGAACAAGGTCAAAGCGGTTGGGACAGAGGACTACCTGCTTCATGTGAAAATTAAACAGCCCATTCTTAAACCACCCATGCATGAAAGAAGAAATAACAAAGGAAATTAGGAAATATCTTGAGGTAAATGAAAAATGAAAACACAGTATATACTCAAGATCTGAAAGCAGGGATGTGAATAGACACTTGCACACTAATGTTCATGGCAGCATTATTCACAATTGCCAAAAGATGGGAACAGCCCAATTGTCCATCAACAGATGACTGAATAACAAAATGTGGTATATCCATAAAATTGAATATTATTCAGAGTTAGAAGGAATAAGAAGGAATAATAATAAAATAAGAAGGAATAAGGAAACACATGACAACATGGATGAACCTTGACATCTTCATGTTGAGTGAAACAAGTCGGACACAAAAGGACAAATATTGTATGACATCACTGATATGAACTAATTATATTACATAATCTCACACATAAAATATATAATATGGGTTACCAGGAGATCGAATGGGGCTAATGAATGGGGAGGAGTAGCTTAATAGGTGCAGAATTTATAAGTTGAATTTAAATCTTTGGAAATGTATAGAGGTGACAGTAGCATGTTATTGTGAGTATAATTAACAGTGCAGAATTGCATGTGAATGTGGTTGAAAGGGGAAGTTTAGAGTCATGTATGTCACCAGAAGGAAATCTAGAGGTTAAAACACGGTAAAGACCTGGAGACGGGACCATCAAGGAACATAAGCAGACTTGTTACCAAGACCATGCTTAAGAAACCCACCCACAGCTCTCCAAATAACTGGTGGAGATTTTATGAGGGGAAGTTATTGATATTTTTTTTGGTAGTCTTTTATTGTTAATGTGACTTTTTTGGTTCCCACAGTCTGACAAGGTCTGGCAACATTCTGATTGCATCTGATTTACGAAAAACAAAAAACAAAATAAAGACAACACCAGTTCCCAGTTTTACTTTCCATAGGTGTTCATCACTTTATAAAATAAATATTTTGGTAAAGTTGAAAAAAAAAAAAAAAAAAAAAAAAAAAACACGGTAAGGCAGGATAGAATAGGGCATCAAGGCTGTGGTCCCTGGCCTTCTATTCAGCTTCAAAAGAGTTGATGCAAAGCTTCACCTGCAGACTTCATGAAGTCAAAATTTCCCCTAGAGCTCTGAAGCCTCCACAAACCATTAATCATGGGCCCAAAGCAAATTCTCAGTTAATGACAAAACGCATGGGGTCATAAAAATTGTTAAACATCTGCCCAAAGACAAATTTGAGTTATGCAAGGGCTGGTCACAAGTAATGATCACCATCTCCTCCTAGCACAAAGGAGAGACCAGGTGTTCAAAGGTCGAGGTAAGGAGATCACAGTAAAGCTTTCCTATATAACAAGCCAACCCATTCCCACTCAGCGCATGCGTCTCCTTGAACATGCACACACTATCTCTTTAGCATGTCTTCTTTCTCTTTTTCTTTAATAAACTTTACTACTTATTTCTATCGGCCCCTCTCTTCTCTGTATTCTTTCCACACCGAGTACCGAACCTGGAACGGGGTTCTGTCTGGTACTACTGCCAGCAAGGTGCCAGTTACAATGGAACTATACCTAACAGTGAATCTTGTGGTGGATGATGACTGTGATTAATAGTGCAAATATACAAATATTCTTTCATGTACTAGAACAAATGTATGACACTATTACAGGGAGTTAATAATAGAGCAGTATATGGGAAAAAATGTACCTACTGGAAACTATGGACTATAGTTAGTAATATCTTAATACTCTTTCATCAACAGTAACAAATGTACCATACCAATACTATGGGGTCAATAATAGGGGGTGGGGGTCGGGATAGGGGGTATGGGATGTTTAGGGTTTCTTTCTTTTTTTCTTTTTTCTTTTTCTTTTAGAGTAATGAAAATGTTCTAAAACTGACTGTGTTGATGAATTCACAACTATGTTATGATACTGTGAGCCACTGATTGTACACTTTGGATGAACTGTACGGTGAGTGAATACTTTGGATGAATTGTATGGTGAGTGAATATATTTCAATAAAATTGCATTTAAAAAATGGGCAAAGGTACTCAATAGATATTTCTCCAAAGAAGATATACAAATGGCCAAAAAGCAATTTCTACATCATTAGCCATTTGGGAAATGCAAATCAAAGCAACAATGAAATAGCATTTCACACCCATTAGAAAGGCTACATATTGTGGCAAACAATCAAATGACCTAATACTTATCATTTTCTACTGTATCACTTTTAAATAATAATAGAGAAAAGAACACTATCATTTCAAAGGTGGAATATATAAAATTCCATGAACACAATATCCTGCCAATTTCTTAGGAATGGTATAAAGAGAAAAGAAAATGATAAAAATTTTGAATACATCATAAATAAAGATAACAGAAGCTAAAAAAAAAAATCCAAACAAACAAAAAAACAAAAGGCAAATACGACAAAGCTTAAAGGAAGTTTAGGCTTTTGCAGTGTCAAACGTTTAAAAACAACATTTTTAGTTGTAAAAATGACTGACAAAGCACTATTTGATCCTTAGTGACCTCTAATTTTGTTCTTGATTTTTCCTTTAGAGAAAAACAGAAATTGGAGGAGACATCTGAAAACCCTGTAGGCTAAGGATCAGGATATTAAGGCTGGGCAAAAAGAAGGAACAAAGCAAGCAAACAAAAAGACAAGGTAATAAATGAAAAAGAGGAAATAATAGAAAACAAGACCCCAGAACCAGATTTCCACAGAGGCCCCATTGATGTATCTCCCCCTGATGAGATAAGTTGCAAAACAAACAAAAATAAAAACAAAGCTTACATTTTCTTTGGATACACAGGTTAATGTACAGAATTTTACAGAAGATAAAAGCATTACCAGAGCTCTTTATAGAATACCCACCAAAACATCTTCTATGTTAGGAATACTTAAAATTGTAAACTAATTGAGGGCATAACTGTCTCCCTTCAAGTAAGCATATAAACACTAGGAAGATTGAAAATTGAGTACAGGAATATTTAAATAAAGACATAGTTTCCACATTTTTCTGTTGGGAAGAATCTATTTATATATGTTATTTTAAATACTTGTAATATTTTTCGGAATATCAGCCCTACTAATGTGATAGCTTTATAACCTCAATTTAAGTTTGCGTAATTGATTTAGACTTGTCATTTACTTTTTTCCTTTCTTTAATATTTTGAATTAGAGAAGTTATAGGTTTATGAAAAATTATGTAAAAATAATAATGTTCCCTTTACCCCAAGCCCCTATTATTATTTTTGCTACAACTGATGAAAGGATTTATAATTCTACTATTAACTATAGACCACAGTTTATATTAAGGTGTATTTTTTTTCCCAATATACCACCCTATTATTAACACCTTACATTAGTACAGAATATTCATAATTCATAGAAGTACATTTTTGTAACTGTAATATTAACTATAGTTTATCATGTTCAATAGGGCTCATTGTGTTGTATAGTCCTGTTTCATCTTCTAATTTTTATTCTAGTAACACATATTCGACCTAAAATTTCCCCCTTTTAATCACATTCACGTATATAAATCACGTATAAAAAAGTGCTGTAAATTACACCAACAATGTTGTGCTATCATCACCACCATCCATTTCCAAAACTTGATAATCAAGCTAAACAGAAAGTTCGTACAATTTAAGCATTAACTCTCCATTCCCTAACCCGAACCTAGCCCCTAGTAACCTATATTCTAGATTATAATTCTAACATAATTCTAATTATTTCTCATCAGTGAGATCATTTGTGTCTGGCTTATTTCACTCAACATCATGTCTTCAAAGTTCATCCCTGTTGTCACATGAATCAGAAATTTATTATTTTTAAATGCTGAATAATATTCCATTGTATGTAAAAATCACATTTTGTTTATTTATTCCTTGGTTGATGGACACTTAGGTTGTGTCCATCTTTTGGCAATTGTTAATAATGAAGCTGCTTCGATTTGCTAAAATTGCCAGAATGCAATATACCAGAAATGGGTTGGCTTTTACAATGTGGATTTATTAGCTTACAAATTTACAGTTCTAAGTCTGTGAAAATGTCCAAATTAAGGTGTCAACAGGATGATACCTTCTCTGAAGAAGGGCTGCTGGCATCTGGAACACCTCTGTCACATAGGACGGTACATCGTCTGCTGGTCCTTCTCTCCTGGGTTTTGGTACTTTCAGCTTGTGGCTTCAGTGGTTTCCTCTCAGCTTCTCTAGGGTATCTCTGAACTCTCTCAATTTCATCTCTTTGTGTCCTTCATCCTCTTATAAAGGACTCCAGTAAGGGGATTAAGGCCCACTTCAAAGGGGGTGAGTCACATCTCAATTGAAATAACCTAATGAAAAGGACCTACCCACGTAAGGGCTGCACTTCCAAGAATGGAATCAAAGAAACATGGCCTTCTCTGGGGTACAAAACAGCTTCAAACTAACATAGCCACTATGAACATTGGTGTGCAAATGTTTGATTCCCTGTGTTTTCATTTTCATTCATTTCAAGATATTTACTGATTTCCCTGGCAATTACTTCTTTGACCTGATTAAGAGTGTGTTTTTTAACTTCCCTATATTTGTTTATTTTCCATTTCTCTGTTATTGATTGCCAGCTTCTTTCCATTATGATTGTTATTTCTTCTTGGCAGATTGACTCATTTATTATTATATGGTGTCCTTTATCTTTTGTAACATCTTTTGACTTAAAGTGTATTGTGTCTGTTACTAGTATAGCTACCCCAGCTCTTTTGCGGTTACTATTTGCATGGAGAATCTTTTTCCATCCTTTCACTTTCAACTATTTTTGTCTTTGGGTCTCTTGTAAACAGCATATAGATGGATCATATTTTTAAAATTCATTCTGCCAATCTGTGTCTTTTGATTGAGGATTTAATCCATTAACATTCAATGTTATTACTGTAAAGGCAGTACTTCCTCCAGCTATTTTGTCCTTTGGTTTTTGTTAAGTCCTATCTTCTTTCTCTCTCTCTTTTCCTTTATTGCAACGTCCTTTTCTGTATGGTTGATCTTTGGGATGTATCTGACTGATACATTTCTCATTTCTGTTTCTGTATATTTTTTAAACACATTCCTTTGTGAGTCCCTGGGGTTTGTATCACACAACTTACATCTATAAGCTACAAATGTGAAAGATACCAACTTAGCTTCAATAGCATAAATGTTCTCTGTTCCTATATCCCTGTTGCCCCTCTTTTTGTCCCACATTGCCTCTTTATATTTTGCGTGTCCATTATCAGGAAATATACCTTCTCCTTGTCCGATTGTACTCTGACACTAATAGGAATTAAAGAGTAGAGTGGATACTGAAGATCTTCCCTTCTTCACACTACTCCCAGCCATTCTCTCCTGTCTTTTCCGTTCAACCTGCAGAACTCCCTTTAGTAGTTACTGCAGGGCATGTATCTTGTTCACAGACTGTCTGAGTTTCTGTTTATTTGTGAATATTTTAAAATCGCCTTTATTTTCGAAGATCAGTTTTGCCAGGATAAAGAATTTTTGGCTGACTGTTTTTTTCTCTCCTTACCTTAAATATATCATTCCACCGCCACCTTGCCTCCATGGTTTCTGATGCAAAACTGGCACTAAAGTCTTACTGAAGACCCCTTTTATGTGACAGATTGCCTTTCTCTTGCTGCTTTCAAAATTCTCTCTTCATCTTGGGTATCTGACATTCTGATTAGTGTTTCTCAGAGTAGGTCTATTACGGCTTTTTCTGTTTGGAATACGCTGTGCTTCTTGGGCATGTATATTTTTCATAAGAATTGGGAAATTTTTGGTCATTATGTCTTCAAATATTCTTTCTGCTCTTTTTCCTTTCTCTTCTCCTCCTGGAACACACCTCACACTTATTTTTGGACACTTCATGCTCTCACTCAAATCCCTGAGATCTTGCTTAATTTTTTTTATTCTTTTCTCTATCTGTTCTTCTGACTATGATTTTTGATTGCCTGGTCTTCTAGTTCACTGATTCTTTCTCCTGCCTGTTCAAATCTGCTGTTGTATGCTTCAGTGTATTTTTAATCTCCATCAATGTACCTTTCATCCTTACAATTTCTTTAAGTTTCCTTTTAAACTTTGAAATTCTTCTTTATGCTCACACATTATCTTCTTAATATCCTTTAGGTCTATACCAACCATTAGTTTATTTCTATCTATATGTTATTTCATCTCCTTCAACTGATTTTAGGAGATTTGTGTGAACTTTTTTGATTAGTTGTTCCGAATTGTACCTCCTCTGAAGTTTTAATTTTTTCCTTTGACTCCCTAAAATTTTAATTTTTTTCCTTTGACTGAGCCACATCGTCCTGGTTCTCATAATGGCTTCTAATTTTTTAACAATGTCTGGGCATCTGATTATTTTGATGTGTTAACTCTGAAGGTCAGTTTCTCCCTATGGTCTAGAGTTTACTATTGATTGGTTGGTGTTAAGGCTCTTCTCTGAGCTTATACTGTACAACTTATACTGTACCTTCAAAGTAGCCCATTATTTAACTGTTCAAATTTTCTAAGCTCTTCTTCATTTGTTTCTTTCCCTAGAACTGTGGTAGAATTTTTAAGATTGCATTTTTTGTGCAATAGTTTCACTACCAGGACAAAGCTTTCATTCCTCTGTTCCTTCTCCCAAAACTTTGATCTGTTCTGTTCATTTTTGTGAAGAATTTTCACTCCAGCTCTTACAATATGTTTAAATTCTCTTCCACACTTAGTGTCCGCTTGGCATTAAAGTTTTCAATTCTGGGGCCCATCTGGTCTCACAGCGGCTCACAACCACCCCCACCCAACCCTTTTTTTTCTGTGAGGCTTTTCTGTCTCTGGCGTCTTTGCCATTAGTGTATCCTGCTCCAGGTACCTAGATGCAATCAATCCCGAAAGGTGAGTCAATCTGGAAAGGTCTGCTTTCCATTTAGGTGGTACAGTGAAAAGAGACTCAATTAAGTGTACACACCTCTTGTCTTTTATTCTTCCCCCGTGGGCCCCTTTGGCACCCTTCAGCAGCTTGTGTTCTACACTAGGTCTCTGTGGACTTGATTCCCTGTGCCTGGATACATGTGGGTGCTGTGACTGGCTCTATAGTCCACATCCACGGCATGAGGTACCCAGGCCGCTGCCTCTGTGCAACTCCCAAGCTGCATGGGGACCAAGTGAGGGGGAGCATCTGGGCTGGGTGAGACCAGGAAGAAAATCGCCTAACTGATCCTGGAGATTATTTTCCTTTTTCTTTGATTCAGCATCTGTAGAGCCCCTCTCCTGTCCCTATCATCCTCTAGAGCTTTAATCAAGTGGTATTTGTTTTTTCATTTGATGATTCTGTGGGGAGACTTTTCCAGGGGATGTTTTATGTTGCCATGTTGATGATGTCACCCCTCTAGACTTCTGGTTTTAGGCTGACATTTCACTGGTATGGCAGTATTGGAGCATTAAAGAGAATTTTAGGTTTATTTTACCTAAAAGTTTCATTTACTGGAATTTTAGAGTATAAGGATCATAAGAAGATTTAACTTGTTAATTCAGATTACTGAAATACATTAGAAAGAAACCAAACGTAAATTAATAAATGCAGTTTGAAATGCTGAAGATGTTTAATTTGTAAATTGGAGCAAACATTATCAAAGCCTCTTAAATGTAACAATTTGCTACACTTAGAATAATAAATCTGTAAATAAAGAGGAAAAGATTGTAAATACTCTTGAAATCCTGAAATTCATATGTATACCATAATTTTACCTGCTTACTCTGATGGACAGATGTTTTAGGCTGTTTTGACTTTGTGATTTTGATATTTTGCTTCTTTTCATTAAGTATTTGTTTTTCTCTTGATCTCTCTTAAAAGCGCAAAAAGAAATTACATTTACATTACTTGTAATGAAAACGGGAAAAGCTAAATAGTTAAATTTTTTAAAAGAGTATAATTCAAATGAAGGCAATGCACAGACAACTGAAGTACAATGCTTAACATTAGTGTTTTCACCTTCCATATTAAACAAGCTGAAAGAGGGTAAAATTCAAAAAAATAAATAGTAACAAACTGTTAATTCTTTTGTGCTCCCCTTCAAACACTTAGCAATACTTTTCTACTCATTCTGATGGCAATAATTAAAATTTCCACATACATGACAGTATACAATATGAATGTTAATTACTGAACATTACTCATGTTATAATATAAACATTTTTAGGCTGAAGTTTTTATATGAGATTTATCTCAGAAATGAAAATTTAAATTATTCAATTTTTTACATTTAAGTAGCCCTTTATAACCTCCAATCAAGGGTTCTGAAAACCCTAATTATAAATGGAATTCCATTGGTGTAAAATTTTAGACCTCAGTTATGTAATTGTATTTATTAGCAAATGAACTGAGTTAGTGGGGCATCCAAAAATTGGATGTTAAGAAACATATGAAATTTTGTCTTGAATTCAAAATAAAATTCCAACTTTTAATCCAATGTTTTTATGTAAGATTTTTTCCTACCCTTGATTCTCTATATACACTGCATGCTAGTATTATGAGAAAGTATGTTAAAATAAAATTTTAAAAAAGTAGCACTAAATGGAAGGATGCTAGGAGGATTCTAAAATGAAAAAGGATAAAGAAATTTTAACCTGAAGGAGAAGCCCGTAGATGCTGATAACATTATCATGGGAAAAGGCCTTTCAGGTAATAAAAATACAAGAAATTTTAAAAAGCAAAAAATAAAAAGCAAATATTTGTTTGTTGAAAAAATATTTTGAAAAAGGAAGGGAATTCAATCTTGAGACGGAAATTACAAATAGATTGGCACTGTGTAGGATATCCAAATACAGTGTGAAAATTGATCTCTTCCATTTTTATTCTACTATTTTCTTTGGGGGGCAAACCATTTTGAATCATTATCAGAAAATCACAAATTAAGAAAATCACTTTTTAAAGTTTTAAAAAACTTACTTTTAGCAATTGTTAAATAATGGCATAGTCATTATGCTACAACTAAAGATTGTAGCATAATAAAGATTGTTAGATAATTATTTGATGACATATATGTCACTAAATTCAGTGTGATAGAATCTCAGTATCCCAGTTCCTGAATGGTTAGAAGTCAGTAATAGAAAATGTCCTTTCCCCCAAAGAACTTGTATGAAGTTTGGGGCCAATTTTTAAACTTCTGTCAAAATGAAATAGAATTAGGTAACCTGCTATAAAGTGAGCTCTCTATTATGAGAATTTGGGAGATTTTATTAAAAAAAATGAGAAGCAGACACTGGTATTCATATTTATCTTTAACAGTCATTAAGACCAAAAGTTCAAAGATTGCAAAGCATCTAACTTGTTCTTGGATGGAGTCAAAAAAAGAAAGGCAAAAAAAGCCAGAGGGTCAGGGTAGGATAAGCAACAAGAAAACACACTCAGCAGTTAAAAATTAATAGGACATCAATTTTTGCTGTGAAAAGCAGACACAAACTACTGTATGTTTCTCCATATTCTTGCTTTTCTCATGCATCATTTAAAAAGACATAATAAGTGGGAAATGTGCAATATTTAATTGTAGCTCTAAAAAGAGCCAACTACATTATTTTGCGGGATTCCAACATACCTTGTGTTTCAGTATATCATTTGTGAGCAATATAAGTAAACAATCCTTTGAATATAATGTCTCAAGTGCAATTATTAGCACCACTCTCACCTTAAGGACCAACTTGAGAGATATTTAATAATATGAATGTATTCCATTAAAATGTCAACATCAAGAAAGACAAAAAAAGCTGGGAATTTTCCAGAATATAGAGAGACAACTAAATAAAGTAAAAATCCTGGATTGGATCCTGTAATCCCAGTTCCAAAACCCCACAAGTGTACCATAAATAATATTACATAAAAGACAAATGACAAAATTGGAAAATGGACTTTAGATTACTTGTAGACTAATTTTCTAAAATAAAAATTTTACTACAATCCAGGAAGACACGTTAGATAATACATTCAGATTTAAAAATGCCACTTAAAAACTGATTAGTTCAATTTTAACCAAAATTGATAAACAATTATATCCATAACTTCTATATACTTATATATTATTTCAAAATAAATTTTTGTTACCACATTCATATATAAATGTATCAATTAAAATTACACCATTCAAGAAGATACCAGATTCACACACACACAAATCTAAAGCAAATAAATTTATTTTTTTCAAGGAAAATAATCCACAAAGAAAGGTCAAACTCCTATTTGTCACATTAAATAACTAAAATAGTTCCAAGAGTACTAAATATAATAGTTGAGTATTCACAATTCAATAATTTATAAAAATCATGGCTGACTTAGTAACATATATATGTACACACACTCTCTGTTATGAGTTGAAGTGTGTACACTCAAAAAGGTAAGTTCTAATTCCTGTCCTGAGAATGTGCTCTTATTTGGAAAAATGGTCTTTGATGACGTGAATAGTGAAGATGAGGCAAAACTAAGACACTCTATTTTCAGAATGTGCACCTACATGAATAGTGGTTGCTTTAAACAGCAAAAGTAAGTAATTTTGGATTTCCCTTTTTGACCAGAACCCTAAAAACATCTCTTCTGATCTCCAATAAACCAATTTTGAAGCAACCAAAGCTGCAACACCAAATTTTAATTTTACTAAATGGAAAAGATAAAGGTTTAGTGTGATACTAAGAGCGAATTTCAAAAAAAAGGCAGAAATTTTTAAACTTTTGGTAGGACATAGAACTTGATAGTATAAGGAAAATAAAAATAATATTTTAATGATGTGGAAGTGAGGTAAAGATTACCTTTAGCTTTACTGCATTCTACTCAATCTAAAATATAATTTTGGCACTGGAAATTGTAGTATTGTTGTCACCCCCAATATTATTTTTTAAAAAAATTTATAGTCTACATTTGACATCTATTTTTTAAAAAGACTAATCTGAATATATCAATCAGGTCAATCTAAAGAAAATCATATATCACCCAACATTCTTATGAAGGAGTTTGATGTAGATTGGGAAATGATGTTCTGAAGCACAATAAAGCTCCATGATGGTGGGGAATAGGGACAGTAACCCATTTTCCAATACAAGTACTGATTCTATCCATTCAAAGTACATCTTGTCCACTATCAAGCATCAAAACAGACTATTTGAAGATTTATTCTGATTGCTTTCCTTACCCTATTCTTCCTTAGTAAACTAACAAAATGCATAAATGTCTATTTTCATGAGTAAGAATAAAGGCAAACAGAAGTGGCACCAGAGGTATCAAATTAATGGCCCCAGAAACCAACTAAATATTGCCAGAATAACGCTGAGAAATCTATCAAACACATATATGATAATGAGATTAAGTTTAGCTTTCACACAGGACAGGTGTGCCTAGCAGGGTGGGGTAGTTAAGGAATTGGCAGGTTAAAAAGACAAACTGTAATCCACAGTCAGTCCCCCTGCTTATCCGCCCACTATCTACTATCCTTGCAGGGTGGAGCCTTGGAATAGAGGTTCTCAAAATAGCCTCATAACTTGTTACCAAACTAGCGCCGACTGGCTCTAAAGAGGCCTGGGCATAACCATTATAGTCAGGGGTGGGGATTTGTTCCAAGGGTTCCTAATGTTGCAAATTTGCATGGGAAACGTATTTCAAATGTTTCCAATTTGCGTGGGCTAGTTAGGCTTGTCAAATAGAATGTAACCTCTGGAGTATCCAGCCAATGGAGAAACAGGGGAGGGACTTGCGGTTAGGTTTAGGGAATAAATACTGATGAATCTATTGTTCTGGGCGCCAACCCCCCACATTTTGGTTGGGCGCCTGTTCCTGCAAGACCGTGAATAAATTCTTTTCTTCTCCACAATCGGATGAGTATTTATTCCTTTTTAGGAATAGTGCTTGTTTCTCACACATACATATATATTTTGGGGGAAAACTAACACCAAATATTATTTCATCTGACAATGGTAAGACAAGGAAACAAAAATGTTCATCCACAAATATACTTCAGAGGAATAATTACAATGGGACTTACCTGAATCATTTCGTAGGTAAGATGACATGGCTGGGATGAGGCAGGACTGACTGAGAAGTTCTAACAGCACAGAAGGAAGGGCATTACTGTTTTGTCCTCTACTCTCATGAGATGACTGAGTTTCCCCATTTACTGCACCACTCACAGGATTTATGTAACTTGCAAGAACCTGAAAATAAAATTTGTTGAATTCAAATTGGATTTTAGCTTCATATACTTTAAAAAGCCTGTATTTTATGTTAGAAAATCAATCTTACTGCTAAAAACATATATTTACAATTCAACTACTGTCTTTCACTTTACGTATATAAAATAAATTCGAATTTTTGTTTGAATTCTTCAGAAAAGAAGGATGTGCTTTACATGACGTTTTTACAAAGAAAGGTACAGTTTAAATTGCTAGACATATAATGCAAATAAGGAAAAAACTTAAAAACTTAGCAGCAACTCTGATGTTATTTAAAATATTTTATTGAAAAAATTCAGTTTGTAATTTGAAGGTGAAAGGATTTTAGGATTTCGTAAGACTTAAAATAACCTATTTTGAGCCTATCATTCTAGAACTGCAAAAAATAAAGCTTGAAACTGTTACGAACTTCAATTAGTTGATGCAGGAACTAAAGCTAATCTCTTCTTTAAACACCTCTCCAGTTTAACTTGCCTGATTTTAGAAAAGTTATGAAATAATGTGAGAAAAATGTAAATAAATAGATAATAAAAAGCAGAGTTCAGATACAGCACTGTCAGATGAAAGTATGACTGGAAGAAGGGAGATATAGAACATTTTCCAATTTTTGGATAATTTTGTCCTTGCCACTTTCCTCTCAGTGAAGAAGCTAATTGAAAAAGAAGATAGTTACAAGTGAGGAATAACAATCTTTGTAGCGATCTTTGTCCAGCAATATCTTAAACGCATTGGGAGCAGGGAGTACAACTGGGCATAAAAGCAGCTAAAGATAAGTTAGATAAGTCATCAATTCTTAAAAATCATGCAAATACAAAAAATAATTCAACTATTACCATTGACAACATCAACTTTACAAATATACCTGCAGAAGACAGGTAACATGTTCCTCTTCCAGCCTTTGTTTAGTTAAGGCTTGTTCCACATCCCATCCAGAAGCTGTAGAGCCTGTTCCAAAGCCTGTTCCTTTGGCCCAATATAGCTGCTGTTCTTCTGTTGCCGTAGGATTATGAGAACTTGATACCTGTGGCTTACAAGAACAAAAAATAAAAATTTGTTACTATTTAGTTCTATTTATCCTCAAAAATATTTAACAGGAAAGGATGAGGAAGAGGTAAATCAACTTAGGTCCTAAAGAGTCATTGATTAACATGTAAATAGAGAAAAAAACTGAAAGGAAAAAGAATATGGGCCAGGTTAATTTGGGATGAATCTAGTAAAAGGACATCTCATGAAAATTTCATCATGGTGTCATATATCTTCAATCACAGTAAACAAGACTGCTCCTGTTCCTACAACAGTGATTCTCAACCTGTTCCCTGGTCAGAATGTAAGGTACAGAAAAACTCTGGGGGCAGGAGGAGTAGAGGACATACTAAAAACATGAATGGTGTTGACACAGAAAAAAGTGACTGAGAAACACTGATTTATCTGAACAAACTTGACCCCAGTAAAGGTCAATTCTTTATTATTATTTTTGTAGAGTATGCAATTAATTCTGGAACAAGAATCAGTCTAAAAATGTTTTTTGTTAACTTACATACTATATACCCCCAAAACATTTAAAATTAAATGTTACTTTTGTGGGTGGCTTACAAGCAACACCTATGCTTTTTTGTCTTTTAATGAAAATATTTTCTAAGGAAGAATATTATGTAGAAACAACAGTTTTATGACTGAGTCCTATGATGAGGAATTCCATCTTTCACATTTTAAAGGTGAAAGTTATGTGAATCATTAAAACTTCACAACCATTTAAACATTTGCTAATAATCAAGTTAATTGGTAAAAACAGCAATTTATTTAAAAAAAAAAACAAAACACTTCTTACCGTGAAGCATAACACAAAGAAAGAGCACAAAACAAAAATATAAAGCTTAATGAATTATCACAAAGCAAACACCGATTTAACCATGCAAGCCAAGAGCTGGATCACTGTATTCCTGGAACTCCCCTCATTCCATCTCCTACTTATCACATCTTCACTCCCCTGTGCAGCAAACTATAACCCTGATTTTTATAATCATAACTTCCTTAATTTTCTACATAATTTTACCATCTAAGCATGATGCTCCAGTCAATACAGTCTAATTCTGCCTGATTTCTTTCTGCTCCTTGCTTTTACTTTGAATCTGCAGATTTTATTGAGATATATTCACATACCATATATTTTATCCCAAGTATACAATGTCCCACAGTATTATCACCTAACTGTGCAATCATCATCGCACTCAATTTTAGACCATTTTCACTGCTTAATTTTGTCTGATATTTGAACTTTAAATAAATGGAATCATGCTATTTACTTATTCCTTTAAGTTTACCTTTTTCAGTTGAGCTTGTGAAACTCATAGTGCAGTTGGCTGTAGTTCCTCACTTTCATTTCATTGTATTATTTCATAGCATTGTAGATCACCATTTATTTATCCATTCTACTGATGATGAACATTTCTAACTAAGCATTATTATAAATGATGACATTTATAAAATTTAAATTTTAAGACATTCTGATGGATATGTAGTGGTAACACATTGAAGTTTTTGATCTGTACTTTTCCAGTAACCACATTTTCAGGAGACCACCTTTACAGATTTACTGGACATTTCAATATTCTTTTTTATGAAGTGCCCTTCAAACCTTACATCTGTTTATTTTCTATTGGGTTGTCTGCCCTTTTCTTTCTTCTTTTTTAAAGCTCTATATTTAGGATATAAGTCTTTTAGCAGATATCTGTATGACAAATATCTTCCACCATTCTGTGGCTTGCCCTTTTACTCTCTAAATAGTGCTTCCTATAAAAAAAAGTTCTTAATTTTAACTCAGTCCTTTCTGATTCCAAATTTTTCTCCTTATGGGTCAGTGCATTTTATATCTGTGCTCCAAGATCAAAAAGGAATTCATCTATTTTTTTTTGTAAAAGCATTAATTTTTGCATATATCGATCAGTATTGTTTAAAGATTCATTTTTATTCTGTATGGATAATCAATCCAGCACCATTCATTGATAAGACCATACTTACTCCCATTACCTTTGTCATATATCAGGTGAATATATATGTGTGGGTTTGATTCTCTGTTCTGTTTGCTGGGCTAATACCATAGCTTTGCAAGTCACAATATATGGTAGTGTAAGTCTTCTAGATTAGTTACCAGTGATGGTTAAGTTCATGTGCTTGGCTAGATTAGAGTGTCCAACTGTTTGCTCAAGCAAACACTGGTGCGATTGTTACTGGAAGGATACTTCATGGATTTAAATTATTAGTCAGTTGACTGCATCTATAGCTGTAAATTACATCTACAACCAACAAAGAAGACTGCCTTCAGCAACGAGAGAAGTCTCATCCAATTAGTTGAAGGCCTTAAAGGGAGAACTGATGATTTCAGTAACAAGAAAGAATTTCTATCTCTACTTTAGTCAGAGAGCTTCTCCTGAGGAATACATTGAAACCTCTACTGGAGTTTCCAACTTGCAGTGTGGACATTCAGACTTGCCAATCCCCACAAGTGTGTGAGCCAATTACTACAACAGATCTCATGATATTTACATATACACACATATGTATGTATGTATGTCCGGTTGGTCCTGGAAAACCCTGATTTACACATCACTCTTCTTTTAAAGTGCCTTGGCTATTCTTGATTCTATATTTCCATATCCTGTTGGTTCTGGAAACCCCTAAAACATTGTTCTTTTAAACTGCCTTGGCTATCATTGACCCACTACATTTCAACTGGCTTGTCAACTTCCTCCAAATTAAAATCGCATCAAACCTAAAGGATCAATTTGGGAAGAAACATTATTTTTGTATGATTCTATCTTCCAATCTATGGCGTTAAACATGAGGAAAGATTATTTCCAGTTTGTTAAGGTCTTAAAAGTATTTCCAGAAAAAATTTCATCTATTTTATGCATAGAAGTCTTAACACATACTTTTTCAGATTTATTCCTAGGTAATTTCTATTTTTGATGCTATTCTAAAAGATATCGTTTAAAGGTTCAACTTATGTTTGTTGTTGTATAAAGAAATAATTGGTTTTTATATATGGACCATACATATTATAAACTTGCTAAACTCATTTATTCCATTAATTATCTTTTGGATTTTCAAATCATCCAGAAATAACGATGTTTCTTTTCTTCTTTTCCTTGTCTTAGTACATTGGTTAGAATCTCCCATTCGATATTTTGATTCTTGAAAGCTCAAGAAAAGAAAGGAAAAAGAATCAAATAGTATAAATTTGCTAGCACAGCATATCCTGAGAAAGCTTATCAAGCTAGTAAATCTCTTTTGTTTTTAAATTAGATGGGCTAATTTATAGCTTTCTGAAGGAACCTGGTAGAGTATCGAATAATTAATTCATGGTTTCCTCTTTAAAATATCCTTTAAGGGTGACAAAAGAACACAAAAGTCTCTCAAATATTAGCTACTACAGAAAAAACTTCATTCTGTACTCCACCAATTAATTCTAGTTTGCCATAATCTAAAGAATTATGATTGAACCTACCTCTGTCTGATTGAGGTTAGAGTTTGGAACTCGTGGGGCATGGTGGCTCAGAGCTGAGAGACAGACAAGAATAAGGTGTAGTGCTCCGATTTCCAATGCCATTCGCCTTAGTAGTACACCATCGTCGGTTGTCAAAGGTGTAGTGCTAAACAAGCTACGAAGGACATGGAAAGGAAGGGTTGGAAGCACATTGGCTGATGGAGATTGCAGAATATGACCTAGATTAAAAAGGGAAGAGTATTCAAAATTAAAAATATTTTAAAACATTGACAGTAAGGAGCTACATTTAGGGTTATAAATTTAAAACAATAATGCAATATAAAATTATATCACTAAATTTGTTATAAAACAACCCAAATACCACAAATAAGAGTATTATACTAAAATTTAATAAGATAGGAAATGCTCTGTAAGATATATAAACTCAACAGAAAGATGATATATATTCTCATAATTAATAGCCATGGATTATGTCAATATTATTACAAAGTAGAATTCAAATGTTTAAAACTTAATCATTAAAAAAAAAGCATTAGAAGTTTTTTAAGAACACTAAGAAAGTAACCGCTTGCCTTGGGAGTAATTTCAACTATGAACAGACAATAAAACACTGAAACTACTTTATTTTGTTTGTAATACATGCTTCTACTGTGTTCTAGCCAGAAAAGAGTGCTAAGTGCAAAGAAAATCACTGCTACATGGTGAGTGGATGAAGCAACTATTACAAAGGGAGGTATCAGAATTATGTTCTTTAATAAGTATTCATTGCATATTCATTAAAAATACTCTGAAATGGCATAAAGGCAATTCTTTCTCCTTTTCTGCTTAGGGTTATACCTACTGCCTTGTAATAGAGTTCTAAACTATAATGGATTCTATTCAAAATAAAAAATCAGATCAAGTATACATACTAGAAGAAGTATATATAATTTGTATATGTAACCAAAACATCTAAACTATATAGTGTGGAGAAGCTATAATTTAACAAAACTTATTACAAAAATATTTAAAATAATTTCGATATTTCTGAAGTATTCTATCAATGTAACAATAGAAATGAAAAAAAAACCATAATTTGAATATATGATAGCTTCAGAGTTTTAGAGATCCACAAATAAATTCATATATTTTATCAGACTGTATCTTGTGGTGCAGGGTTTTATCAGTTCTTCACTTTCTTTATAAATGGCACACAAGAGAGATCACCATTAATCAAAACCATATGATTTTAAAATAACATAAGTAAATACTAATTTTCAAATGGTCACTGAGTGAGCAATTAGAGGCAATCAAATGAAAATCTACTTGCTAGATTACCCTGTGATTTTTCTTTCTTTCTTTTCTTCTATTGAATAAAAATGTCAACCAAACAGAAACAACCAAGGCTTTCTAATATTATATTTTATGTTATGATATATCATCTCTATTAATCTAAATAAATATTGCTACCAGATTCACTTTCTTAAAAAATGATTTTCATCATATCAATACTTTGCTTAAACAAGTTTTATTAAATTCTCATTGCTACTTGAAATAAAACCTAAAGTCCTTAATGAGAGCCCTTTCCATGATCTGTTACCATTATCAGCTTTCAAACTAAACCCTCACTCCTTCCTTTTATGCAAATTTTCAGTTAACCTATCTCCTTCTCCCATATATTCTGAGCCTCCAAACACTGCTCAAAGAATCCTCTCCTTTCTGAAATGACTAATCTTAACCTAAATCTAATCTATTCTTCAAAGTCCCACTAAAAACTATGATGCCACTTCATTCACAATGCTGGTAGTAAAGAAATAATCTCGGACTTGCAAGCATCCATAATATTGTACCTCTTTCATGGCATTTATAACTTACTCATGAATTCATGTTTATATCCATTCTTCATTGCTATTACTGGAGGACATTAACTATTAGAGGGCAGGCTCTATATCTTCTTTAACTCCCTCCAATGATGTCCAGCATGGACAACATTCTGGTTAATTTTATACAGCCCATCTATGTATGTACTGATAAATTTAATTAATAATATGGTGACACCTATGTATCTATTGATAAATCTAATCAATATCAGCAAACACTTACTTCCTTCTCCATCATCTGTCACTCCTAATACCAATCGAAGAAGGCACTGGGCATGTTTTCTCTCTCTCAGTAGCACTTCAGCATAGCCCGGAAGACGCAGAAATAATCCAAAGGCAGCCAAAGAATGTGCAGGTATGGGAGACATGGTCTGGACTGCTGACTTAATAGGTGGAGGTTCAGCTGCAATAGTTTCTGGTGCTTCATAAACTAATTCCCCTGATTGTTCAATAGTCACCCATTCAAACTGATCACTATCCTTTGGCTTTTCCTGGGTGGTAGAGGTTACAACTGGAGCACTCACCTAAAGGTAAAAAAAGTGCATGTTTCAACATTAGATGCAAATGACAGGCTTGACTTCAAATGATCACTTTAGATATAGGAATACAAGGAAAAATAAAATGGCTTGTTATATAGACACAAAAAGAGCTACTGTACGTTACCACTGATGTGAACTCTGTGAAAAATGTAAAATAAATCTTTTATATTGTAAAATGTAGGGGGGCCTAGAGATAGACAGCAACTAGTGAAGGGGGATTGATAATCTAATAAGAACAGATAAGCTATTGAGGGTAATCACAATGTTATGGGAATGCTTAGGAATGATTAAGGTTTGCAAATTTTCTTGGGTATGGTAGGAACATGTTGAAGGCAATGTAGTTATTTTAGGTTATTTTTTTCTTAGTCCTTTGTTTTGTTAGGGTTTATTAATTTTCTTGGGGTATGGTAGGGACATGTTGGAAGCCATACAGTTATTTTAGGTTATTTGTTTTTCTTATTCTTTTGTTTTTTTAAATTTTTTGATAAAGTAAAAAACAAAACAAAACAAACAAAAAAACACCACACACACACAAACTATTGCATTTAAAAAAAAAAAGACTTGTTTTTAAAAAAAAACCTTCCAAACATCAGGAGGCCCACAATACCACGAGTAAGGTGATAGTGTGCCAAGAGTTTCTACATTAAAGGTTATTATTTTCCCCTTTGTAATTAGAAGGACTTGACCCATTGTTGCTGGCTTTGAAGAATGAGGAAGGATGTCACCAGCCAAGGCATGTGGGCAGCCTCTAGAAGCTGGAAAAGGCAAGGAAAGGGATTTTCTCCTACAGCCTCCGGAAGGAACACAGCCCTGCCTTCACCTTGATTTTAGTCCTGGGGGATCCATTTTAAACTTCTGACATGGGGAAATGTAAGATAAGAAATGTGTGTTGTTTTAAGCAACTAAGTTGGTGGCAATTTGTTATAGCAGCATTAGGAATCTAATACAACACTCAAGGATGGCACAACTTAAGTTGTAGTGACTAGAACAGTTGTTCTCAAACATGGCTGCATGTTGGTGTTACCTGAAGAGAATTTAAAAAATACTGATACCTGGCCCCTCTCTGCCTCCAGAAATTTTGATTTAATTGGTCTGGAGGGGTGGCCTGGACATTGGAATTTAATAAGCTCCCCAAACAATTCCAATACAGCCAGGGATGTAGAACACTGGTTTAGGACATAAACTCTGACTTTGATAAAATATCTGTCTGGCTTAATATCCAGCATCTGCCTCTTCCCAGCTGAGTGTGTGGGCAAGTTTTTCTCTTATATTCAGTTTCCCTGTCTGTAAAATAGGGAAAGGGTTCTGTGATCCCAAACAATGAAGGGGAATGGTAATTGCTCAATAAACTGTTAAGTACTGCTTTTACCTTTTACTGTTTAAAAAAAAAAAAAAATTAAAGTTTTTGAATAATAGGTAAGCAATAACCATGTTCCAAAAAGGCATATATATCCAAGTATATATTAGAGAGAATAATTCTCCTATGTCATTCAACAAAGTGCTTTGTATTTTCAACTCTTTATGAACCAGATCCCTCCCATTAATGAATGAAAATTTAAAAAAGCATGAAAAATACATAAATTGATGATAGCAAGATTAATGAACAGGTGAACAGATTAAAGTAGTATGTTTTTAAAAATTAATTTAATTGTGCACGGCACCTAAAATAGGAACAAAGTCAAGAAAAAAGACAAATACTTGGATAGTAGCATATATTACTATTTCTCTCTCCCATTTCCAGTAATACCCATAATTAATACCACATCTATAGAAGCACGGAAATGGCAATGCTACAGTGTGATGTGCTGCCAAATGTGCTCTCTCTTCAACATTTCTTTAGTACCAATTTATTCTTATGAAGCTCTGCACAGGCTGACCTCTTGAAAGATTCTGATAACACTCAAAGATGGTAAGGGAAAATGTACTTCTAGAATGTTAATGCAAGCTTTAAAAAAAAAGGATAAAGGGCTTCACTATGGAATAATATACTTCCATTAGGAATCTTATCTTACCTGTTGAATTACTTCTGGATATAGCATGGGTAGTCTTTCTGCAATAAGAGCTAATCCACCCATTCCTGCAAAAACTTGTAATGGTGACTGAATGGGACAGGTTTCAAGTAAAGATTCATCTAATATCCCTTCCATACACTCATCACTTGGAGTAAGAGCCTCATCTTCTGGACAGCTACCAAGTAAGTCTCCATGATCTGGAACACATTACAAATAATAATTTAATAGGTAATAAAGGATGTATTTTTACAAGACTCTCTCATTTATAAGAGTAGATACTATTACCAACTCTCTTCTCAAGAAAAGAACCTAAGTATCAAAATATTAATCAGCTATAATTGTATTAAGGCTAGATGCTACAGTAACCTTTATATGACTTCTGATGTTGCCTTCTATCGCCTTCCTACTCAAAGTGTGGACAATGGACCAGCATGACTGGCATCACTTGAGAGCTTGTAAGAAATGCAGAATCTCAAGTCCTACCCTAGACCTACCAAATAAGAAACTGCATTTTAACAAGGTTTTGTAGGTCATCTGTAAATACATTAAAGTTTGAGAAGCAATGTTCTTTAGGGTGTAATTGTAACATATTCTATGTTAAAGTTAGTACAAGTCCTTAGAAATAGAGATTCGCAGCAAATATTAGTATCTATACACTATGCTCTAAAATTTTCAATTAGGAAAAATATGAATAATGACAAAGACTTCTCATTATGGAAATTTACTAAAATTTACTAAAGAATACAAAATATCAGTAATTAAATACTGAACTTTAATCATGAGAACTTAATTTCCAACAGAAATAATAATTTTTTACAATCATCTTATTAAAGTTGATGTAGCAAAAACAAGGTAAGTTTAAGTCACTAGTTACACAAATCCTTGCCACCTTATATAAAATTCTGTAATTTTAATGGAATATCATGCACCTACCTTTTTCAGTGTGAAGTCTTTTAAAAGAATCTGTTTTTGACAGACTTGGGTCTGTGATAACTCTTGATCCCAATTTAACAGTCAGATCTATTGAGCGGTAACCTTGAGGAAGTTTCCGGTCATATAGGAGAGTTAAAAGCTGAGCCAGTGTCATTTCAGCTGGCAATGGCCGGCCTAAAAATGACATAACTAAATTAAACCTGGAATCCAATAAGGAGACATGCACTTGGTTCAATTTACTCAATTACTTACTGTCTTTACTAAATTTTGGGCAAAAGTTTGACTCCAACACCAATTTCAAAACAATTTAAAATCAGGCCAAGCTTCACAGAAATTAGATTTCTGATACGTGTAAACAATGTCTGTAAACAGTGTTAATTAGTTACTAACCAAATCCCACCAATATCTTTTGAATCACAGGTGAAAAAAGAAACAAAGGACCAGACATTCTTATAAATCTGGGGTTGGCAAATTTTTTCTGTAAAGGACCAAACAGAAATTATTTTGAGCTACATGGGCCATATGATCTTTGTTGCAAGTACTAACTCTATAGCAGCAGTAGACAATACATAAATGAATGGACATGGCTGCATCCTATTATAACTTTGATCATTTTATGGCACACTGACAGCAAAATTTAGGAAAAAATATTATTATTTATTAATACCTCAACTATAATGGCTTTAATAAGATAAGCTCATAATGCAATCTCAAAGTCAACAGTAATAAACAGGAAGAATATGGGAGAGGAGAAAAATATTCAACAGGAAGAACAGGATGGAATAAAGAAATACAGGGGTTCCAGAGAGCTTACAGAAAGGAATCTCATGTTTGGTAAAAATTTTAAACTAGATTAACTGATTCAACATATAGGTTGTCGATCTGCATGAATTTTTGATATTACATATGTCCAAATGTTTTCATGTAGCTCTAAAGACCTGATTAAAAATGACACTAGTGATTACACTTCTGATTTTTACAGTTGCAAGATAATTTAAATCTCTTAAATTTGTTTTCATTGTGAAGATTACCTGCCAAAAGTTTGTGAAATAAGTGAAACACTGGAACAGTTATTATTTTGTTGGCAGTCTCTGCTCCTGAGGAAGCACTTCCCATTTTATCAGGCATTGTCCTCCCTCTCCTTGATGGTGGCCGAGGTGGTGTAGCTGACACAGCACGTTTAGATTGAGATTTCAGCCCTAAAACAAATAAACAAACAAACAAAAAGAATCAAAAAGATTCTACATAGCGAACACACTATGTGAAGTAGGAATGTATGTGTTTAGGATATTTTAACATGAAGCACCACATTCCTAACTATGCCAAGAGTTAGAAATGCTTCTTCCAATCTAATATCTAATCTCTCAATTCTATTTGTCCTTCCTGACATAAATTTTGCTTTACATTTGTAATTATTTTTCAAGAAACTAAAAAATATTGCTAGCTGCTATAATGTCTGCGATACACACTACCATCCATTTACTATACCGTAGTTTGTACATGTAGGAGATTCTGTATTCTTAATTTTTCTCAGAGACAAAACATATTACACCAACACAGAGATCTCCTATTAGGTACCTAATTGGAGAATAAGGTTATCTATGGTGAGCCTTCTCTTTTGAACTAAAATCTCATGTTAAGAAAATGACCATTCAAAGTTATCAGTTATCCTTAACATTTTTTTCTTCTTCCCCCACTTAATGGCTAAAAACTCATTTCTAAACAATTTTTTTTGATTATTTGTATTTTCTAATTTATTGGAGGGACACAGTATAAAATAAAACTAATAGTGAATATTTTTTCATTTTGTTTTTGCTTTATTAAACAAAGAGTTTATATAAAAATCCCTTAACACTCAATGGACTTGTAAGATTTTATTTCTCTGTACACCATCAAGCTTAAATGGAATACCTAAAATATTCACACATGTTCAATACTGGATTAAATAAAGTAAATTTTAGTCATAAAATAAGTTTAGTAATTCCACTGCCAAATCATAATGGATTTCTGGTGTAATATATTTAGATCTAGTACTAAACCATCATTACAAATCATCTTATTACATGAAATTCTTTAGCTTATTATATTTTATAGAAATCAAACAAAATCAAGATTATAAAAAAAACAAAAAACAAACAAAAAACAGGAAACATACCAGAAGCAACAACAACACTGTAATTGTCCTGAAATCCATTTTCTGCCTTAACTTTTTCTTTCTCTTCATGGTTTTTCTTTTCTTTGTCATCTTTTTGTTCACTAATTAGTTTAGCAGTGATACTCGGAGTATCTGCAAGAAAACAGCATCTAAAATACATTGCTTTTCCAAAATTACTAAAACAGAACCAATAAACACTTCATAAGAAGATTATAGTAATACTAAAAGAGAGGCAATGTAAGTAGATTAAGAAGAAACAATATGAGATAATGCCTGATATTCCATTCTTGCTGATATAAATTAAGGGGACCCACCACTCTTGTTGAGTTGGGACAGGTAAGTTCCAATCCTGAGAATATTACATAATACAACAGTACTAGCTCTAGAGGCAATGAAAAATTATTACCACTAAAAACTTGCTGAATATTAGGGTTAGTTCAATGTGCCACATTTAATTTGGTCCTCATGATATGCTTTTCAAGAAAGAATATTATTTCAAAATGAGGCAACTGAGCCTTAGAGGGGCCACTGACAGAATCTGTAAATGGCAAATATAGGATTCAGGCTCTGGATTCATTCTCAAGCATTATACTGGACGACTCCTCCTACTACTACAAATGGGAATATGGAGGAACAAATTTAAGTAAGAACAATTTCTTGTTTTATTATTTTAATTCAGTTAGGTATCTTAGAAAACTTAGTAATGTGTTTTACTACAACTTTTAAAATGAATACAAGAGTATTTCACAGGCAGTTATTATTCCCTGAGTTAATATTTTTTCCATTATTTTGGCTTATAGCATGCTATTAAAAATGAAAAAAAAAATGGAGTAACCATTAAGAAATCCAAAAGGCTGGATGAAATGTTTTGATATGAGGAATTTTTTCACTATATGGATATGCTTGATACAGATTCTCTTTTCATTTTTATAACATTACACAATCATGATCCGAAGTTTTCCATAACATTAGAAAGTGAGACTACCAAATAATAAAACTTCTGTAATATCTCCTGTTATATTTTTGATTAGCTGAAAATACTCCAGTGATTTCAATTTCCAGAACTTCTTCCTAACCACATATTGTTTTTAGAGAGTTCCTGTTTTTGTGAAATTAAAAAAAAAAAAAAAATTGTAAACACTATCACCAATACACAATACAACAATACATTTTATTTTCTTAGAAAAACAACAAAGTACCCTAAAATGGAGAAAATATTTACACAAGCCAGTAAAATATTTAAGTACTAAAAATTTCACAATATTCATAGTGTTACTGGGGAGAGAAAGCACATAAAGATCATTGTGTGATAAAAATTTATATAATTTTTAATTATGGTGTGAGAATATAATTTTGTGATACTATAATTGTGTTATATTTTTAATTATTGTGTGATAACTTATATACAAATTTATATAATGCAATCAGAAATTCAACTGACTTCTACATTCATTCAATCTGTCATCTCAATAAATGCATTCAGACACCAAAAAATATAACTGAGAAAAAATTTTCTCAAATTTCTGTCTACAATTGCAATAGTTTATGACTTCCACTTTTGGTCAAGACAGAACAACAAGCACCACATTTACTCTCCCACCTGAAATAACTAAAAATTTGGGAAAATATATGAAACAATAGTTTTCAGACATCAGGTATCAGGCAGCACAAGGTCAGTGGTGCCTGAGAGCAAGGAAACAAATAGAGTGAGCCCTATGATTGCTCCAGTCTATTGCCTGGAGAGAGTTTCCCAGGCCTCAGCACACACAACCCCACAGGTCACCTTAGGGTGAGGATACAGAGCTGACAGTCCAGGGAGAAAAGAAGGCAGGCTAGAATTGCAAAGGAATAGAGATATACCCAGAGAGAAACAGCTCCAGAGAATCATAATGGGTCTTCTTTGAGCACACATATACATGTGAGAAAACCACCCAAGGCCAGGGAAAGTACTATGCAAAAGTAGCAAAGGGAACAATCCCAGAATCTCAGATAGTGCCTGGAATAGTTTGTGCTCCCAGTGCCCGGAATAGTTTGTGCTCCCAGTGCCCAGTGAATTTCTAACAGGGTACTCAGAAGGGCACTACACCTCAGTAATGGGGCAAAATTAGCCCAAGACCTGTGCTTTCCATACAGTATTCTATTCCTATTCTAATACAGTAGTTAGCTAAACTCATTAAAATTAAAACAGAAAATGCAGTTTGTCTCAGCAGCCACATTTCAACTGCCCGATAGGGAACATACTGGACAGTACATGTTTACAAAAAATTTCCATCACATACAAAGTGCTATGGACAGTCTTACCCTAGATTAAAACATATTCTGGTCCTCCCTAATAAAAGTTTAAAAGCAGGCCCTGGGCGGGGCAAGATGGTAGACTGGTGAGATGTATGTTTTAGTTACTACTCCAGGAAAGTAGGTAGAAAGCCAGGAACTGCATGGACTGGACACCACAGAGCAATCTGACTTTGGGCATACTTCATACAACACTCATGAAAACGTGGAACTGCTGAGATCAGCGAAATCTGTAAGTTTTTGCGGCCAGGGGACCCGCGCCCCTCCCTGCCAGGCTCAGTCCCGTGGGAGGAGGGGCTGTCATCTCCGGGAAAGAGAAGGGAGAACTGCAGTGGCAGCCCTTATCAGAAACTCATTCTACTGATCCAAACTCCAACCATAGATAGACTGAGACGAGACACCAGAGAATCTGAGAGCAGCCAGCCCAGCAGAGAGGAGACAGGCATAGAAAAAAAAACAACACGAAAAACTCCAAAATAAAAGCGGAGGATTTTTGGAGTTCTGGTGAACATAGAAAGGGGAAGGACAGAGCTCAGGCCCGAGCTCAGGCCCTGAGGTGCATATGCAAATCCCAAAGAAAAGCTGATCTCTCTGCCCTGTGGACCTTTCCTTAATGGCCCTGGTTGCTTTGTCTCTTAGCATTTCAATAACCCATTAGATCTCTGAGGAGGGCCCTTTTTTTTTTTTTCTTTTCTTAATCCTTTTTTCTTTTTCTACAACAATTACTCTAAGAAGCTCAATACAGAAAGCTTCAAAGACTTGCAATTTGGGCAGGTCAAGTCAAGAGCAGAACTAAGAGAGCTCTGAGACAAAACGCAATAATCCAGTGGCTGAGAAAATTCACTAAACACCACAACTTCCCAAGAAAAGGGGGGTGCCCGCTCACAGCCATCATCCTAGTGGACAGGAAACACTCCTGCCCATCGCCAGCCCCATAGCCCAGAGCTGCCCCAGACAACCCAGTGTGACAGAAGTGCTTCAAATAACAGGCACACTCCACAAAACTGGGCGTGGACATTAGCCTTCCCTGCAACCTCAGCTGATTGTCCCAGAGTTGGGAAGGTAGAGCAGTGCGAATTAACAAAGCCCCATTCAGCCATCATTTCAGCAGACTGGGAGCCTCCCTACACAGCCCAGCAGCCCAGAACTGCCCTGGGGGGACAGCACTCACCTACGACATAGCACAGTCATCCCTCAACAGAGGACCCTGGGTGCACGGCCTGGAAGAGGGGCCCACTTGCAAGTCTCAGGAGCCATACGCCAATACCAAGGACTTGTGGGTCAGTGGCAGAGACAAACTGTGGCAGGACTGAACTGAAGGATTAGACTATTGCAGCAGCTTTAAAACTCTAGGATCACCAGGGAGATTTGATTGTTAGAGCCATACCCCCTCCCTGACTGCCCAGAAACACGCCCCATATACAGGGCAGGCAACACCAACTACACACGCAAGCTTGGTACACCAATTGGACCCCACAAGACTCACTCCCCCCACTCACCAAAAAGGCTAAACAGGGGAGAACTGGCTTGTGGAGAACAGGTGGCTCGTGGACGCCACTTGCTGGTTAGTTAGAGAAAGTGTACTCCACGAAGCTGTAGATCGGATAAATTAGAGATAAGGACTTCAATTGGTCTACAAATCCTAAAAGAACCCTATCAAGTTCAGCAAATGCCACGAGGCCAAAAACAACAGAAAATTATAAAGCATATGAAAAACCAGACGATATGGGTAACCCAAGCCAAAGCACCCAAATCAAAAGATCCGAAGAGACACAACACCTAGAGCAGCTACTCAAAGAACTAAAGATGAACAATGAGACCATAGTAAGGGAGACAAAGGAAATCAAGAAGACCCTAGAAGAGCATAAAGAAGACATTGCAAGACTAAATAAAAAAATGGATGATCTTATGGAAATTAAAGAAACTGTTGACAAAATTAAAAACATTCTGGACACTCATAGTACAAGACTAGAGGAAGCTGAACAACGAATCAGTGACCTTGAAGATGACAGAATGGAAAATGAAAGCATAAAAGAAAGAATGGGGAAAAAAATTGAAAAAATCGAAATGGACCTCAGGGATATGAGAGATAATATGAAACATCAGAATATAAGACTCATTGGTGTCCCAGAAGGGGAAGAAAAGGGTAAAGGTCTAGGAAGAGTATTCAAAGAAATTGTTGGGGAAAACTTCCCAAATCTTCTAAACAACATAAATACACAAATCATAAATGCTCAGCGAACTCCAAATAGAATAAATCCAAATAAACCCACTCCGAGACATATACTGATCACACTGTCAAACACAGAAGAGAAGGAGCAAGTTCTGAAAGCAGCAAGAGAAAAGCAATTCACCACATACAAAGGAAACAGCATAAGACTAAGTAGTGACTACTCAGCAGCCACCATGGAGGCAAGAAAACAGTGGCATGATATACTTAAAATTCTGAGTGAGAAAAATTTCCAGCCAAGAATACTTTATCCAGCAAAGCTCTCCTTCAAATTTGAGGGAGAGCTTAAATTTTTCACAGACAAACAAATGCTGAGAGAATTTGCTAACAAGAGACCTGCCCTACTGGAGATACTAAAGGGAGCCCTACAGACAGAGAAACAAAGAAAGGACAGAGAGACTTGGAGAAAGGTTCAGTACTAAAGAGATTCGGTATGGGTACAATAAAGGATATTAATAGACAGAGGGGAAAAATATGACAAACATAAACCAAAGGATAAGATGGCTGATTCAAGAAATGCCTTCACGGTTATAACGTTGAATGTAAATGGATTAAACTCCCCAATTAAAAGATATAGATTCGCAGAATGGATCAAAAAAAATGAACCATCAATATGTTGCATACAAGAGACTCATCTTAGACACAGGGACACAAAGAAACTGAAAGTGAAAGGATGGAAAAAAATATTTCATGCAAGCTACAGCCAAAAGAAAGCAGGTGTAGCAATATTAATCTCAGATACAATAGACTTCAAATGAAGGGATGTTTTGAGAGACAAAGAAGGCCACTACATACTAATAAAAGGGGCAATTCAGCAAGAAGAAATAACAATCGTAAATGTCTATGCACCCAATCAAGGTGCCACAAAATACATGAGAGAAACAATGGCAAAACTAAAGGAAGCAATTGATGTTTCCACAATAATTGTGGGAGACTTCAACACATCACTCTCTCCTATAGATAGATCAACCAGACAGAAGACCAATAAGGAAATTGAAAACCTAAACAATCTGATAAATGAATTAGATTTAACAGACATATACAGGACATTACATCCCAAATCACCAGGATACACATACTTTTCTAGTGCTCACGGAACTTTCTCCAGAATAGATCATATGCTGGGACATAAAACAAGCCTCAATAAATTTAAAAAGATTGAAATTATTCAAAGCACATTCTCTGACCACAATGGAATACAATTAGAAGTCAATAACCATCAGAGACTTAGAAAATTCACAAATACCTGGAGGTTAAACAACACACTCCTAAATAATCAGTGGGTTAAAGAAGAAATAGCAAGAGAAATTGCTAAATATTTAGAGACAAATGAAAATGAGAACACAACATACCAAAACCTATGGGATGCAGCAAAAGCAGTGCTAAGGGGGAAATTTATAGCACTAAACGCATATATTAAAAAGGAAGAAAGAGCCAAAATCAAAGAACTAATGGATCAACTGAAGAAGCTAGAAAATGAACAGCAAACCAATCTTAAACCAAGTACAAGAAAAGAAATAACAAGGATTAAAGCAGAAATAAATGACATAGAGAACAAAAAAACAATAGAGAGGATAAATATCACCAAAAGTTGGTTCTTTGAGAAGATCAACAAGATTGACAAGCCCCTAGCTAGACTGACAAAATCAAAAAGAGAGAAGACCCATATAAACAAAATAATGAATGAAAAAGGTGACATAACTGCAGATCCTGAAGAAATTAAAAAAATTATAAGAGGATACTATGAACAACTGTATGGCAACAAACTGGATAATGTAGAGGAAATGGACAATTTCCTGGAAACATATGAACAACCTAGACTGACCAGAGAAGAAACAGAAGACCTCAACCAACCCATCACAAGCAAAGAGATCCAATCAGTCATCAAAAATCTTCCCACAAACAAATGCCCAGGGCCAGATGGCTTCACAGGGGAATTCTACCAAACTTTCCAGAAAGAACTGACACCAATCTTACTCAAACTCTTTCAAAACATTGAAGAAAATGGAACACTACCTAACTCATTTTATGAAGCTAACATGAGTCTAATACCAAAACCAGGCAAAGATGCTACAAAAAAGGAAAACTACAGGCCAATCTCCCTAATGAATATAGATGCAAAAATCCTCAACAAAATACTTGCAAATTGAATCCAAAGACACATTAAAAAAATCATACACCATGACCAAGTGGGGTTTATTCCAGGCATGCAAGGATGGTTCAACATAAGAAAATCAATCAATGTATTACAACACATTAACAAGTCACAAGGGAAAAATCAATTGATCATCTCAATAGATGCTGAAAAAGCATTTGACAAAATCCAACACCCCTTTTTGATAAAAACACTTCAAAAGGTAGGAATTGAAGGAAACTTCCTCAACATGATAAAGAGCATATATGAAAAACCCACAGCCAGCATAGTACTCAATGGTCAGAGACTGAAAGCCTTCCCTCTAAGATCAGGAACAAGACAAGGATGCCCGCTGTCACCACTGTTATTCAACATTGTGCTGGAAGTGCTAGCCAGGGCAATCCGGCAAGACAAAGAAATAAAAGGCATCCAAATTGGAAAAGAAGAAGTAAAACTGTCATTGTCTGCAGATGATATGATCTTATATCTAGAAAACCCTGAGAAATCGACGATACAGCTACTAGAGCTAATAAACTAATTTAGCAAAGTAGCGGGATACAAGATTAATGCACATGAGTCAGTAATGTTTCTATATGCTAGAAATGAACAAACTGAAGAGACACTCAAGAAAAAGATACCATTTTCAATAGCAACTAAAAAAATCAAGTACCTAGGAATCAACTTAACCAAAGATGTAAAAGACCTATACAAAGAAAACTACATAACTCTACTAAAAGAAATAGAAGGGGACCTTAAAAGATTGAAAAATATTCCATGTTCATGGATAGGAAGACTAAATGTCATTAAGATGTCAATTCTACCCAAACTCATCTACAGATTCAATGCAATCCCAATCAAAATTCCAACGACCTATTTTGCAGACTTCCAAAAGCTAGTTATCAAATTTATTTGGAAAGGGAAGATGCTTCGAATTGCTAAAGACACTCTAAAAAAGAAAAACGAAGTGGGAGGACTTACACTCCCTGACTTTGAAGCTTATTATAAAGCCACAGTTGCCAAAACAGCATGGTACTGGCACAAAGATAGACATATAGATCAATGGAATCGAATTGAGAATTCAGACATAGACCCTCAGATCTATGGCCGACTGATCTTTGATAAGGCCCCCGAAGTCACTGAACTGAGTCATAATGGTCTTTTCAACAAATGGGGCTGGGAGAGTTGGATATCCATATCCAAAAGAATGAAAGAGGACCCCTACCTCACACCCTACACAAAAATTAACTCAAAATGGACCAAAGATCTCAATATAAAAGAAAGTACCATAAAACTCCTAGAAGATAATGTAGGAAAACATCTTCAAGACCTTGTATTAGGCGGCCACTTCCTAGACTTTACACCCAAAGCACAAGCAACAAAAGAAAAAATAGATAAATGGGAACTCCTCAAGCTTAGAAGTTTCTGCACCTCAAAGGAATTTCTCAAAAAGGTAAAGAGGCAGCCAACTCAATGGGAAAAAATTTTTGGAAACCATGTATCTGACAAAAGACTGATATCTTGCATATATAAAGAAATCCTACAACTCAATGACAATAGTACAGACAGCCCAATTATAAAATGGGCAAAAGATATGAAAAGACAGTTCTCTGAAGAGGAAATACAAATGGCCAAGAAACACATGAAAAAATGTTCAGCTTCACTAGCTATTAGAGAGATGCAAATTAAGACCACAATGAGATACCATCTAACACCGGTTAGAATGGCTGCCATTAAACAAACAGGAAACTACAAATGCTGGAGGGGATGTGGAGAAACTGGAACTCTTATTCACTGTTGGTGGGACTGTATAATGGTTCAGCCACTCTGGAAGTCAGTCTGGCAGTTCCTTAGAAAACTAGATATAGAGTTACCCTTCAATCCGGCGATTGCACTTCTCGGTATATACCCGAAGATCGGACAGCAGTGACACAAACAGATATCTGCACGCCAATGTTCATAGCAGCATTATTCACAATTGTCAAGAGATGGAAACAACCCAAATGTCCTTCAACAGATGAGTGGATAAATAAAATGTGGTATATACACACGATGGAATACTACACGGCAGCAAGAAGGAACGATCTCGTGAAACATATGACAACATGGATGAACCTTGAAGACATAATGCTGAGCGAAATACGGCAGGCACAAAAAGAGAAATATTATATGCTACCACTAATGTGAACTTTGAAAAATGTAAAACAAATGGTTTATAATGTAGAATGTAGGGGAACTAGCAATAGAGAGCAATTAAGGAAGGGAGAACATTAATCCAAGAAGAACAGATAAGCTATTTAACGTTCTGGGGATGCCCAGGAATGACTATGGTCTGTTAATTTCTGATGGATATAGTAGGAGCAAGTTCACAGAAATGTTGCTATATTAGGTAACTTTCTTGGGGTAAAGTAGGAACATGTTGGAAGTTAAGCAGTTATCTTAGGTTAGTTGTCTTTTTCTTACTCCCTTGTTATGGTCTCTTTGAAATGTTCTTTTATTGTATGTTTGTTTTCTTTTTAACTTTTTTTTCATACAGTTGATTTAAAAAAGAAGGGAAAGTTAAAAAAAAAAAAAAAAAAGAAAAACAAGGAAAAAAAAAAAGACGTAGTGCCCCCTTGAGGAGCCTGTGGAGAATGCAGGGGTATTGGCCTACCCCACCTCCATGGTTGCTATCATGACCACAGACATAGGGTCTACCCTTGGGAAGACGGTTGCTGCAAAGGAGAGGCTAGGCCTCCCTATGATTGTGCCTAAGAGCCTCCTCCCGAATGCCTCTTTGTTGCTCAGATGTGGCCCTCTCTCTCTGGCTAAGCCAACTTGAAAGGTGAAATCACTGCCCTCCCCCCTACGTGGGATCAGACACCCAGGGGAGTGAATCTCCCTGGCAACGTGGAATATGACTCCCGGGGAGGAATGTAGACCTGGCATCATGGGACGGAGAACATCTTCTTGACCAAAAGGGGGATGTGAAAGGAAATGAAATAAGCTTCAGTGGCAGAGAGATTCCAAAAGGAGCCGAGAGGTCACTCTGGTGGGCACTCTTATGCACACTTTAGACAACCCTTTTTAGGTTCTAAAGAATTGGGGTAGCTGGTGGTGGATATCTGAAACTATCAAACTACAACCCAGAACCCATGAATCTCGAAGACAGTTGTATAAAAATGTAGCTTATGAGGGGTGACAATGGGATTGGGAAAGCCATAAGGACCACACTCCACTTTGTCTAGTTTATGGATGGATGAGTAGAAAAATAGGGGAAGGAAACAAACAGACAAAGGCACCCAGTGTTCTTTTTTACTTCAATTGCTCTTTTTCACTCTAGTTATTATTCTTGTTATTTTTGTGTGTGTGCTAATGAAGGTGTCAGGGATTGATTTGGGTGATGAATGTACCAGTATGTAATGGTACTGTAAACAATCGAAAGTACGATTTGTTTTGTATGACTGCGTGGTATGTGAATATATCTCAATAAAATGAAGATTAAAAAAAAAAATTGGAGGTTAAAGAGCAGAAGGAGGAATCTGGTTGTTTTTTTAAGTCCCTGAGAAAGTGAAAATGTCACTTTGGGCAGAGATAGATTTTTTTTTCTGGAGTGTGTCTTTCTTTATACTATAGACTATAGTGGGCCACTGAGACCTGCAAAAAAAAAAAGATTTCTTTTAATCCACCTTCCTTTTTGCAGGCAGCAGTAGAAGAGTCTTTAAATCAAATGCAATCAGCCGGCTTGTCTCTTGTACTTACTCCCCGCTTCGCTCCCTGGAATTTGGCATTTGATGGATTCTGGATCTGATTTAAGGCTTTTTGCAAATCCAAGACTCGGGGAATTTTGTTAACAGTGCAATAAAAATAACTTCATCGTGTTACAGGAGGCACATTAAAGATGTAATGTGTGTGTGCTGCTCTTTCTCTTTAAAATAAAAAAAAATAAAAAAAAAAATAGAAAAAAAAAAAAAAAAAAAAAAAAAAAAAAAAGCAGGCCCTGAAAGCAACAAACTATTTTCAAAAAATTTAACTACATCTTAGAACAAAGTAAAAAATATTTATTAGAATACAAAAAATATCTTGCACTCAAAAAAGTAAAATTCACTATGTCAGGCACCTAACAAAAAATTTCCAGGCAAATAAAGAAGGAAAACCCAAAAATCAGGAGAAAAATATTCAATACAAATAGACTCAAACATTTAAGAAGACAGAAGAAAAGTATGAACATTAAGTAATGACAGGAGACATTTTTAAAAACCAAACAGATATTCTAACAGTAGATAAAATAATTAGAGAAGGGCAGCTGAGTCTATTTAAAGACAGAGTAATAGAAATCACCCCAAATAAAAATACAGATAAAAAAGAAAAGTGGAAAAAAATCAAGACGTATTGACCTGTGAAATAACTTCAAGTGGCCTAATATACGTATAACTTGAATCCCTAATAGAGAGGAAAGAGGGAGAAAAAAATATAAAAAAATAATGGCCAAAAATATTCCAATGTATAAACCCCATGGGCTCAAGAAACTCAACAAACCCCAAGCATAAATAACACACACACACACAAAACCACACCAAGGCACATCATAAACAAACTGCTTAAAAGCAGAAATAGAAATTTTTACAATTATCCAGAAAAGAAAGACACATTCCACAAAAAAGCATTCCACAAAAGAGGAACAAACAGGACAGCATATGTAGTTTTTTCCTTATTATTTAAATTTCTTTAAAAGATAATCAACTGCTTAAGGAAAAATACTAATACATAAACTTTATTATTTGAAAGTAATATTGCCAAAAGCTATAGGAAGCAGGTAAAATTACTAACAAAACAATTTTGGATTACCTTGTTATTATACATGTTCATATATATATGCAACCATAAAAATATAACATAAAATACAAATAAAGATGATAAAAGTCTTAAAAATCCAAAGTATTGTTAAGGAGAAGTTAGATTAGGCACATATGACTTTTCAAAGATTGCTCAGGGTGACTTTTTTGTGAACACTTCACTAAGATGTAGTGTCCTTCCAAAGAAAACCAATTTATTTAAAATTTTTTTATGTAATAAAGGTAACTATTATGTAAAATATTCCAAATGAAATATGTAGTTTTAGAAAACAGCATTCATTTACAGTAAACATGAACAATAATGTTAACACTTCCAGTTACTTTATAATATATACTCATCTATCAAGTTAAATATATGAAACCTCAATAACTAAATTTCAGTTATTGTCTCCCACTTCCTTCCTTAATTTATTTAATTAGTTAATTCATTTTTTCTTAATCATGTAGATGAAGTGATTTCAGAGTTATGATGGAAAAAAGTCTCCAAAATCAAATTTCCAAAAGTTTTGCTGTTAACAGGTTACACTGTGATTTTTAAATTACAAAAAAAAATGCTTTTTACACAAGTATAATAGTGTTCTGACTTCTTATTGTGTAACTTGTAAAAGAGTAGGAAAGAATTACAATTTATTTGCACACACTTATGTTAGACGTAGTGACTATAAAACTAGAAAATAAGCTTTTCTACTTTATTTTCTCATAGCCATATTCATTCACATGGTTTCAGGGACCATCTATATAAGGTAACAACTCCCAAATCTCTCTAACCCAGTCTTATTTCAAACTTTAAATTTACTTTCCAAATAATAAATGGACATATACAGTTTTTTTATTTTATAAGATACTCCTATTCTTCCTTCAGATATCATCTTTGCTTTAAAACTTGGGTATCCCTTTTACGTGTACAATAGAAACCTACTTGTTCAACAAATATTCACAAATTGACTATGATCTCTGAGGGGGGAATAAACTCAAACTATCCACAGTCAATATACATTCTGCCATCAAAAACTTGTCTTTATTGATAACCTATATGTTATTTAAAGGCAATATCTTATTATATAAATAGGAAATCTAGGGGGAAAGTTCTCTTTGCTCTCTTCATTGCCTATAAACAGTAAGGTAACCAGTCAATTCCCCCTACTTAATTATCATCTCTTGACCATTCCTCATTTCTTTTCTAGATTTAATAAATGTTTATTAACCAGAATCCTGTCATCCAACCTAATAACCTGTAATCTATTTACTATAAAAACAGCCAGATGGTTTATGATGGGAAAATTCCATTAATAGCTCCCAATGGCTTGCCTACATTTCCAGACACCCATTTTTTTTTCAATCCTACATATAACACACAACACATTTCAACCACATCACACCAAAAGAACTCTAAGTGCTTGAATGTATCATACATTTTGTCCACTTGATTGGCTTCTTATGCTTCAGATTGTAAAGACATCTCGACATTTTCTAGTCATCAAATGGTTGCTGAGTGAGTTGATGCAATAATTTACAGTTACACAATACTAACATTAAAGAAAAATTAATACTTAAATCTGACTTGCCTGACACTCTGTCAAGAACTTCTGATAATGTTGTCGAAACTGGCAAATGAAGAGTACGGAACTTGTGGCCTGCTCCATACATTGGATGTTGGATGACATGGCTAGTAGCATTAATTCTACCTTTGTACAGCTGAAAATTAATTAAAAAGAAATCAATAAATAACTTTTGGGAATATACATCAATATGAAACAAGTTCAAAAGCATAAAGTAAAAATTCAATAAAAGCATACAAGTTAATTTAGTATATATAGTTTTTAACATTTTTTATTGTGAAACATAACAGAGATACAGAAAAGTGATAACTTTCAAAGTACAGTTTGGCAAGTAGTTATATAGCAAATTTCAAAGTACAGTATGGGTTACAGTTCCACAAGTTCAGTTATTTCCTTCTAGCAGTTCTAATACACTGGAGACTAAAAAGAAATATCTATGTAATGATTCAGTATTCATAATCCTGTGTTAAATCTTATCTTGTCTGTTGCTACTCCTCCCTCTCATTTGACCACAGTCTCAATCTTCAGGGGTATCTAGGCAATGACCACTCTAACATGTTAATATTGAAAAAGGGTCAGATATGTCCTCTCTCACTCTAAGCCCAACTCTGCAACTAAATATATTACCCCCCCCCCACCTCCGTGGGACATGACTCACAGGGTTGTGAATCTCCCTGGTGACATGGGACATGACTCCCAGTGATGAGCCTGCCCATGGCAATGGGACTGAGGATGCCTTGACGAAAGGGGGGAAAAGAAATGTAACATTACGGGGAAGGGGGATGCAGCTGGTTGATGTTCTTGAAGAGGCTGGTGCCTCTGGATTTCAGGACTCATCTGGCATAGAAACAATCTGGAGGTTTTAAGTTTCTGAAGAATAAACTTAGTGAGTGAAACTTTTATAGAGTCTCAGACAGGGACCTGGGTCTTCTTCAGAGTTTTTGGGAATACTATTGGTTGGGGATTGGTGTACTGTCGCAATTTGCAATATCGGCTGAAGCTTGCATAAGAGTAACTCCCAGAACAGCCTCTAGACTCTTTTTGAAATCTCTTAGCCACTGAAACCTTATTTTGTTACGTTTCTTTTCCCCCTTTTCGTCAAGGCATTCTCAATCCCACTGCCAGGGCTAGGCTCATCACTGGGAGTCATGTCCCATGTTGCCAGGGAGATTCACACCCATGAGTCATGTCACATGCGGGGGGAGGTTCATGAATTTAGTTGCAGAGTTGGGCTTAGAGAGAAAGAGAGGACATATCTGATTAAGAAATGAAGTTCTCTGGAAGTGAATCATAGGCATAATTACAGGTAGGCTTAGCCTCCCTTTTATAGAAGTAACTTTCATAAGAGCAAGCCTCAAGATCAAGGGCTTGACTTACTAAGTAGTGGGCCCCTAATTTCACCTAGTATATCTTCTACCCTAAATAAATAATCAATGTCTCACACTATCATCACTTAGTCATACAATCATCACTCTTAATTATCATAACCCCAAACACTCCATAACACACACACACGCACCCCATTTTATATATATTTTTTGAATTTGGTATGTTTGTCATGCAATTCATTTGTTGGTCAATTTTTGCACTAGCACTGTTTTACCTTAAACTTTGCCACTTTTTTCCACAAATCAATTTATACCACTCAGGGTAAGACATATTTAGGCTATTCCCGGCAGAGCAGTTATCCTAAATTTTCAAGTCCTGTCATTAAGTACAAAGGTTGCTGTAGTTTCAGTTTGCTATATTAGAAATAAGAAGAACTTAGAAATAACTGCAAACTCTGATATGAAATTATAAAATATCTTCACGTGTAACTAATCATTTAGATTTAAATGTAAGCATTATTTTACTCAACTGGACAGGGAGACTGAAGAAACATGGTTACTTTCTCATCCTCCAGCATCAACTGCAAAAATAATCTTCTTATAAACCCTGAAATGTTCCCAGACGTTGGAAGGTTCCCTCTTTGAGGGGATATCTGGAACAGTTCACACAGAACCTGGCAAGGCAAGAGATTTAAAAAGTTAAATACAATCTTTATTTGCAGCTTTTTACTTTGTAGAGTGAACAGGGAATTAGGAATGGGGATCAACAAGTATATTTTAATACATCAAATCAGTAATTAAAGAACAGATTATTTCATCTTAAAATATATGAAATCAGAAGCAATTAAAAGTGCAAATAAATTTTCTGTGGCAAAGAGAAAAACTACTACTATGGGGTTTTCACCTAATGAATATCCAGAAAAACTAACTTATTTGTAACTCTAATCAATATCAAAAGTTATAATAAAAATTATGAAAAAGTCTATTAGAAAAAATAAAACAAAATCTTAGCAAGAAGCTGAGAGATAATAACTAGAAGCCAAAAGAGAATGGGATACAAAGTATTCAAGCCACTGAAAAGACATAAACCAAATTTTCAAATACCCATACTCATGCCCTTGGTTAAAGTTGGTAATTTAAGCCTTTCTACTTAATTATGCATATAAGCAGAGATATAAGTATATTTTCCCAATAATTAATTACTTGTAGGCAGTAATGTATTTTGCCCATCTTAATAAAGTCATTTAGCATTTTTTAAAATTATGATAATTATACTTCCAGATATTAATAGACATGAGTAAACATTATCCAAATAGGAATAAAAAAAGTAGGTAATTACTATTTACCTGCGTCTATTATGTTTCATATAGGCGCTATGTTAGTTACATCACACAATACTTAATCTTTTCAAGAAATTTCTGAGACTGGTATTGCTAACCTCATTTTATAGGTTAAACAACTTACCCAAGGTCACAACAGTTGGAAAGGTGCAGAATCTGGCAAAAAGCAACTAGAAATACTCTATATTATTATAAATTCCATCTTTCAAAATGTTTGTTCACATAGGCTTACCACAATAAATAAACTTTCACATTTTTATGTGATTTATCAGAAGTCTCCTATCTGAACCCTATCCTAGGGTCTGCTTCATTAGATCTGAACCATCATTACAGCAATCTGGTTACACCAAAATGCAATGCCTCAATGCAGATAAAAACACGGCTGTCCACTGTCAAGTGGTTCCAACAGCTGAAGTATTCCTCTTAGGGGCTTATTTTCATTTGAGGGAGTTTAGAAAAAAGGAGGAATGTAAGATTCATAACCAGATTACCCATGATGTGCCTGTCACCTCATCACAAAGAATAACTGACTTATGTGACACCATATTTTAATAAGAGGAGGGAGAAGATATCCAGTACATTTTAATTACAGTTTAAACTCAGATCCTTAAACACACCCACCCTCAAACTTTATAATTACCTTGCCTTAATTCATGGCCCTCCCTCAGCTAATACTGGTGTTATGTGACAGCATATAAAAATAATGAAAAGCCTTAAACATAAGCCAGTTTTTATTTTCTTACCTGTGCCATCAGCTTTTGATTATTAGGGTGGCATGAAATACACTGCAGAAAGAATGCAACAGTTGCATTCTCAATTGCAGTTCGCTGTTGAGTGGTCAATCCTGTTGTGGCAGCTGAAGAAAGAGAAGCTGATCTTGCATTGGTCTGTTGTGCACCTAAACTATGTCCTCCAGAAGTGGATGCAGAGTGACACAATAAAAACAGAAGTGCTGTCCATAGTGGATTGACTTCAGAACCACCGAGCCAATCTTTCATAATATGGCTACTGCCAACTTCCGTCAAAAACCTAAGAATAGGAGCAACCAGGTCTGCTGTGACAGGCATCTTATTGCATTGCTGTGGAACGTGATGCCGCCTGAGTTTGTCCTGGGAAATATCTACTGACTGAGCAGTGCTTTCTGAGTAAGAAATGTGGCTGAAGCAGAAACTAGCCAGACTCCTCACAAGAAGAGAAGGCAAACCTGAGTCTAATAATTGTTTGATAGCTTCTGGAGATTGAGAAGATGAAGCAAGGGTTGCCAAATGTGATTCAGTTAGTGTGAGAGGTGCTTGTGCATTTTTAGAATCATCGGTTAAAGATGAACTTAGATCCTGCTTTTTGCTGTCATCAGTCATAGACAGTCTGTGATGACACTGCAGTGGAGGAGGGGTAATTCCCATCCAGCCCATGAGTAAAGAAAAATAATTTGGGTGAATGTGACACATTGAGCAAAGCAGACTATCAACAGCTTTCTTCAAAACCATATTGCAGGGAAGAGACATGGACCAATTAAAAAGTAACCTAGGGAAATAAAAGATAACATGTTAATAATTATTAATAATGTAGTTCTTTTTAAAAAAAGAATTCATTGTTTCAAATATTTCTATTAGAGATCAATCCATACTCTGACAAAAATTGCAGTTTATTTGATGTTAAATAATATGACCTTGTAAAGTAAGATTTAAGGAAAACTGCTTATAATATACATTATTTTAAGAATTTAGGTAGGTTGGGAATTAAACTTGTAAAATGAGTAAAGAGAATCAAGTGATCTGTATTTTAGCCTAGTTCTACCACTCTCTGGTTGACCTCTAAGAAATCAGGTAAAAAAAGAAACAAAAATTATACCAAAGAAATGTTTGAGTGTGACGTGATTAATGATTTAAATTCATGTTTGTAAATCACAAACCATTATTGAGTTTCACTACTAACTCATGGATTATGTCAACTGGTAGGGCCAGATATGAAGATTACAGACTAGAGGACAAAAGGCCCTGCCTACCATTTTATGAGTCAGGGAACTTTTCAGAATAAAAATAAAACTCTGCTACAGATTTGGCTGTTATTAATTAGGCAGTAAGTTCAGCAAAGCCTTAGCTGAGTATGGTGAAGAAATATAGCTAAGTGGAAACTACTTGTCTAAAGAACAGTACTTTTAAAAAAAAAAAAAGGATAATACTAAAAACTATCTAGAAAGTATTATCTCTTTCAAATCTTCTAGCTATTACTTAACTTCCAGAGTTGCACATTAAGGATAAAAGAATCTGGTGGGTAAATCTGCAAGTGAGGAGCACTTTAAATTGTACGAATATATACAGCAAGCATCACAATTTTAGGTAGGAAAATTAGAAATCGTAGACAGCATCACTAATATATTTTCTTAAAACATGGAGATAAATTAAACTTGTGACATAATTCAAAATTTTACCTGGTAATATTTAACTATTACTTTCAAAATATTGTTTTCATCCAAATAAGCATGTGAAATACTATGTTTCATCAAATGAAAACGTGAAGAGATCTAGTACTGAAAACAAAAAGGATTTCACAAATAATACTTACTCAAAGAGCTCTTGGTCCAGCAGTGCTGGTAAATCATATTCTACAAGCAGTTCATAACTATGCCAGAGAATTGCTGCTACACAGTGCAAATGAGAAGGAGACGGCATTAAAAGACCATACTCTATTGTTGAATTAGGACACATGTAGCTCATCCTGCCACTTCTCTTCATAGCAGCCACTCTCGCAGAATCATTGACCCATTTTAATAAGGCCTGAATTCTTAAAAGAAGGAAATGAGTTAAAAAAAAAAAAATTATACCATAACTGACATTTAGATGTACATAAATAACATCTCAGCATATAGGCAATATACCAATTTTAACCAAGCAAAAAATTAGAGATCACAAAAATATAACTCAGCAAATGAACAGACTACTTCTTACCTCATTTGTAACAATATAAAAATGTCTAGAATTACTGGATACATAGCTTACTCACTCTCTCCTCTAAAATTTCTCTCATCTTAAACAAATCTACACAATAAAGAGCAGTGATTTCGGGTTAGTTCTTCATTGTGCAGAGGCAGACTCATTACAGTGTGTTCCACCATTAAATACTAGTAACAGCAATCCACTATCATTCATTCTGACAACAGAATAAACCACCAACACATACACTTTTCCAAGTTGCACCCTTCCCCAAACCCCTGAAATGGTGAGCCTATAAAACAAATCCAACTTTGAACCACGAGTTGAGAGCAAAAGACCTGTTAAAGTAATAATGCTTTTGAATTGGTAAAAAAGCCAAATAAAAAAAAGGGGGGGGGGTGTAAGAATTTTCAAGTCCTTAAAATACTGTGTTTATATTTGTTTGATTTCCTTTCAAATTTCTAGTTTAGACCATAAGATTCTTTGTTTCATGATAAAGGAAATGGGGGTAGGGAGATACATCATGCTAGTTAATCTCTTTCTCTACTCTGAAGAACTGAAAGTTATGACTCTTAAAATTTCAGTTTTATATCATAGGGAAAAAAGACAAGTCAGAGAAAGAGAAGGGAGATAAGGAAATTAGGGGAAAGTTAACATTCTCATTCCATGGTATCTGAGTCCAAATTTGCTTAAATTATGTCCAAATGCAAGAAAATTAAGGTTTAATAAAATGAAAAATCTCTAACAGTTGCATCATGTGAAGCAGGAAGGTAATATCTATGATATACAACCAGTTTTAACTTCTATGAGATCTAAAGGAGAATACAAATAACATTCAGTACAGTGTGTGTGTGTGTGTGTGTGTGTGTGTGTACGAATGCTTTTAAATGAAAAATAGGATCATCAAATACCTTTCTTTTGTTCCAGAATCCTGGGTTGTTCCCAGCTGGTAAAGAATATCTATCGTAGAGTCAGAAGAGAGTCCATTCAGTCTTCCAAAAAGTAAAGGGCTATTCAAATCTTGCAGAAAAGAATCAAAAGAAAAAGTTTGCTAAATAAGCAAACAGGGTAGGAAGGTTTGCTCAATTTCATTTTTTTTAATTATTCCTTAAAAATAACTCTTCTGTAAATTCCAACAAAAAAACCTCCAAAAATTAATGAAGCCTTTAAGGGAAATTAATTTCAGAAACAGAATTAATCATAAAGCTCACATGGTCCAGTTGCCATTACTTTGCAGATATGTAAAAATTAAAATATCAAAGTTAATTGTCACCTGTAGGATCACTGCCTGATGCTGCACAATTTCTCAGAAGAATGTCTATAAGCTTCAGGCCAATTCTAGTGGACTGCAGTCCTATCTTTACAAGCACAACCTCAATGTTGGGTGAATGCATTCCACAGTATGGTGACATCAATAATGCAGCACAAGTCTGTAGCAGATTAGCAGTAGGTGCAGCCGCACTTGCCATCATTCCTTCCAGATCACTTATGTGAGTAAGACAATGATGTAATAACCGTAACCATCCAATACTGAAATACACAACACGACATGGCTTGTAGGGTAAATGTAAATAGCTTAAATTATTTCAGGGGTAAAACAGATCTTCTTAAAGATCAGCAGGTTGCATTTCACAAATGGCACCAATCTATCTTAATAAAATCATTTTCTGAATTACATAAAATCAATAATTAAGCATACAGTAGGTTTCCACTGTAACATCACAAATTTAAGTACTTACATGCCCACAGCATTTAGGAATTATTTGCTTGCTTGTTTTTTTAATTAACCAGGAAAGCAGTTTTTTGACATAACCATACCCGTATGTGTGAATACATAATGCATAGGATTACAGACTTATAAAACCATAAAGTCTTAGCAGCTTGAGAATAAAAAAGAAATCCCCAATTTTTTTAATCAGACAAAGCCTTCAATAAAATTAGTATACAAAATTTTTGACCATCAAATTTTATATGAATACTATTTATTAAAGGATACATTCGGGTTCCTGTTTGTTTGGTTAGCTGTATGGTTCAGATAGAATCCTTCTGGGGATAAGCATTTAGGAATTACCATATAAGATTAGGCCTTGTTTCATATGGTCAGCTTGTACGGTTCAGATGTAGTCCTGGTGTTAGACATTTGAGAATCCCCAAACTAGATTATGATTCGAAGAATTAGAATGAATATCTAGACACACCTTCACACGCGGTGTGGATCATCTTAAGGATTAAAGACACATAAATCTCAATTATAACCAGTATCAGAGGTTTGCATCTATAAAATTATTATCTCTTTAACACAGTAAAATTATATTATATAGATACATATGGAACAAAGAACTTCCCAAGAACTAAAAAAAGAAAGAAACCACAGAATAAATATTAAATTCATAGAAAGTTTTTTAAGACAACGAAAAATAAAACTTACCTTGTTTTGGATACCTGATCTTCTGATGGAAGAAAGGGATTATTAACTGTTGCTGAAGAAGTGGTACCAAAAGCTGTGAGGCCCAGTAATTTTATCTGTGAAAGGCCTAATGTACTGGCATCTCGTGGACGATGTAGTCTAAGGCACACAGCAGAAGCTACTTCAGCTTTTACAAGCTGAATTTTTATGTAGGTGAGACCACTTGTGACAACAGGAGTGGACAAAGGTAGCATATTTACCCCATCTGCACTTACTTCAACAGATACTGAGGATGGGCAGGCTGCAGGAAGAGAAAATCAGGCAACTAATAAAGAAAAAGTGAACTAGACTTCATAGTGGAAATCCTACTAAAACAGAAGCTTACACTTAGTCATTATGAACTTGAAATTCATAAGCCAAATCATATTTGCCACTGACTTTCACTATAATTAATATTTTGGAGCTATTTTCTAACATAAAATATATTTGATCCACAATACAATAAAAATCACACTTAAAATTTCTAACATTGAACTAACAAAAAAAAGAGTAACTGAAGATATGCAATCCAGATGTACTCAATTCTCCCCATGAAAAAAGCAATCAAATAGGCAAATAAATCAGTAATTCTATTTTACTATTCAGAATTATCACTAACAGTATGAGACTACATTTGATTAATTTGCTATGGGCAAATAATTCAGGTAACAGAAAATATAAGGATTTCACACCAACTCATCATTTCACTACCACCATATTGCAGTATTTGTTTATTTTTAAACTTTTTATTTTAGTAAAATATATACAGCTCAATTTCCCATTTTAACCACTTTCAAGTGTACAATTCAGTGGTATTTATCACAATACCAATATTGTTCTACCAACATTGTTGGAGGGAATATAAAATAATCTAGCCACTGTGGAAATCAGTTCAGCAGATCCTCAGAAAGTTAAATATAGAATTATCATCTGACCTTGGCAATCCTACTTTTGGTATCTACCCAAATAATAGAAAGCAGCAACTGGAACTGGTATTTATACATCAATGTTACTGCAATGTCTTCAAACACAGTCAAGTTGCTTCCACCTCTAATCTTTGTTTCCCTTTCAAAATTTAACCTAACATCCACAAGATTTCTCTTTCATTCAATTCTTGCTGTAATATAAGGAGGCAAATGAAGTAGCAACTGACAGCTGCTAGGGGAAAAATTATTTCTTCCTAGCAACATGGAAGCCCAGAAAATAAATTTATCTATCAACTAAAACAACCTTTAAAATTTCATTTTAATTTTAATTTCAAAGGTAGAATTAAGAAATAACATTTTCTTTATGCCAATCACATGCCAGGTACTAAGAACTAGATAACTCTCATATATTTTTAAATTTAATTTTCATAACCCTTTTTAGGTAATAAGTACTACCCACATTTTAAATGAGTAGACAGTCAGAGGGATTAAATAATCCAAACTCTCAGAATGAAGAAATGGCATACTTTATAACCAAACCCATGTTTGATTCCAAAGCCTATGTTATTTCCATTGGAGCTCAAAATTTTCTTAAATTTCTGCTCTACCAAGTTGTAAAAGCAAACTATTTTATTAATACTTATAATAGGGAACACTTAAACCTACAGATTTTTTTAAGAGGTACTAATGTAATGTTCTTTGTCATATTCTTTCTATCCCAATCTCCACTTGCAAATTCTAGCCATACTTCAAAAGCTAAATGAACCACTTCTCCTTCCACATAAATGTAATTTCATCTTAGCCGTCATAGCATTTCACCAAGTCTTATACTGACATAATTTACCTAGTATTATAGTTATTTATTGACCTGCTGAACACTGTTGATTAGTGTTCTGCCTTCTGCTTTCATATTAATTACAACTGTTTTTATCTAAGCAGTGTAGATTCCAAAACTATATTAGTGTGTAATAATAGTCTAGGCCTACAGGAAAATAGAAAAAAATTATTCTTTCAAATATGTCAGTAATCCACAAAATTTCTCCTAGCTCTTAACCCAATTATTGATTGACATTTGATGGCAATGCGAACTGATAAAGGAATATACAAAAATGTGGCATTTTCAACAATTCTATAAAAATTATATTTATATTAAAATAATCTGTGGACCATAAAAATGCAAAATAGTATTTTATATTTTTTATGACTAGTTGAAAGTGTTCCTCTCCATTTAATGTTATTTTCTAAAAATTATTGTGCATTATTTACACTGCAATGTTACTACAAAATATATTCAGTAAACAATGGCATCAAATGTTGCATTTCATATTTGAGTGTAATACTCAAAATATTGCAATAAAGAATTCTTCACAGAGGTAGTTACTTATAATGGGGGGTGGACACAAGAATATCTATTCTTATTTTACATTGCAGGACTAGCACTGAGGACCTGGTCAGAAAAACTAAGATTGTTATCTACATGTGTGTAAACTAAGTCATTTCAGCGTAATACTATACTAAATTGTGCGGGAAAGGAAAGGCAAAATAACATATAACAGGAATATATTTATTTGAAATTCATCAAATATTTCCGCTTCTTTGAGGATAACAGTCATATTTCACTTCAAGGGAAATTACTTGGTAGAAGTATTAAATATTACACTAAAAACTGCTCAAAATTAATCAATTTGGTAATCGTAAGTTAAGTGTATCACTGCCTGCTAAATATTTCTCTCAGTTTCAAGTGTTTCAAAATTATAGTTTCTTTTCATGATGCTTCTTTACAAAATATTACTCACTTGCAAGAGATGCAAGGTGAGGCTGGATATGGATCTCTTTAAGAAGTACTGCTGCGGGAAGATGAATGGTAAGGTCACACCAAGCCTCTTCAGGCAGAAAAATATAAGACCAAGCAGCAGAGCGAGCTCTTCTATGGGGTGGCGTGGCCTGCAAAAGCACTTCAGCCGGCTGGGCAGTAGGACTGCTAGACGTGATAGTTCCTACAGAAGATATTTTAAATAAAACGAGAACTTGCAAAAGAAACTCAAAGCATAAAGAAATCAAATTGTAGTAATTAAACTAGAAAGCTTAACTGAAAATATGAACGTTTGATAATTTTAATATACATAGTACTCTAAACATGATTGTCCTGATAGTCACAAAACATCACGACATCTAGTCAACTAGCAAGGTGATAAATTATTAACTGCTGCCTAATTTCTTTTTAAGACACAAATGAAAACTGAAATATTGACAATAAATCTAACACAGTAATTCTCACCTGACTTCAACAGAAAACAATGTGTAATACTCCCTTCACTTTGAACATAATTACGTTTATTTTACTGTGTCAATGTTCATGAATTAGAAATATTTTAAAAAGTATGAAAAGAACTATGTGGATTGGATAAAAGGCCATATAGCTAAATTAAAACTCTTTTAAAAAAACAAAAAAAACAAAACTATCACTTAAAGTAAGAAGCAGCAAGTCCTTTAACACATTTACAGGGAAAATTGACATAAAAATCTCATAGTTTCATAGACTGTGTTTCCATTTAAACTCAGAAATAAAAACTTTTTTACTAAAGAACTATGAAAAATTCCATCTTATCAGTAGTGTTTTGATATCACCTATCTTCTAAATCATGTTTGTAATTAAAATGATATTATAGCATCATTAAATTACTTCAACTACAAATTTTGCTTCATACCAGCTAATAAATTATATAAATGCAAAGCTTCCATACCAGTTAAGATTTCCATAAGGCTTTTCTTACCAAGGGGTGCAAAATTATGGATCCCTTCTGCATTGTCAGGCTCAGAAGCTAGTATTCTTGTTTTCAGAGTGCTATCAACAGCTTTATTCAGACCAGAGTCAAGAAATTTCATGATAGTTGACACCATACTTCTTGCAGTATTTACAATAGCTCTTGTACTAGTAACCATATTGTTGCAAATGAGCTGAACACCACCTAAATGAACAGAGTACTAAATGAAAATTGTCTCAGGATAAGGGTTTGATATTTAGAGTCAACTTTCACAAGAAACTACATAAATGAGAATATACTATACTACCAAATGATTATATTCAATTGACAATTTTTGGAATTTTTATCTTACCCATATCATGGAATGCTTTCAAGGCTTCACTAGTATCCAACACTCTCAAAATGAACCACAATAATGGTTCAGATAACTGGCAAGTAGCAAGAGAGCCCTAAAAAGACACACAAGTATACTGTGACTTTAAAATAGTAGTCATTAGCTTCCTATGAATTAGAACCATTAAACTTCTTCGTGCATTTATTATATATTTATAGTTAATTTTTTTAAATGACAACCTTAACCGAAATCACCAAATACAAAATGCCTGTCAAAATATGTAAGAAAGCTTACCTGAATTGCCAAGGAAGTAAAATGCGTCCTCTCTGAACTCATAGCATCTGTCTTCACCAAGTAGTATCATTTTCTAACTTAAATTAATGTAATTTTGTTTCCCATTAGACACTAATCTCATTCAAAAACTGATCCTTCTTAAATGTCTTTCTATCTTCCAAAGGAGATATATATATATATATATATATATACACACACACACATATGTATACACAAATAAGTGCTCAATAAATATTCAAGAAAATAATAATTACACATTGAGAAATTTAAAAAAAACCCACAAGGTTTAAAATCTGCATTTGAAAAAAAATGTTAAATGGACTAGAAGTTAAAGTGGTCAAATTGGTTCCACAATTTCATTTTTTTTTTTAATATTCTAACTTATTTTACTTTTTAAATTAGCCTAATCTGTTTTTACTGAAAAGGAAAATTCAACATAAACTTGAAAAAACATACTCATACTAAATTTTCATATATAACGTTGACAGAGAACATTTTGGTAGTCAACTATACTATTTTTAGGGAAAAGGAAAGAATTACTTTCAGGGACTATGGAAAGAATTCTTAAATTTAAAAATATGATTATGTTTTATTCTTATCTCAATGTAGTCATCTTTGAAAATGCCATTTCAATGTAACTTCCCTCTTGAATTTCTATTCCATATTCCTCAGCTGGTGATGTTTTTCATTCTTCCAAATAGATTATGAATAATCATTTGCTCTTATATTACTTACTCCCATTGCCAGAAAATATTAAATTACTGCAACTGTTGCTGGATTGAACTTACTTGTCTGCCCATATACCCACAGGCCATGTAGGTTAAAATTGGCTGCAGCATCATGTGGACTGTAGAAGCTTTTTTACTAAGGGTTGTCAGTATGGTAAATAATCCATCCCCAACTGATATGGCATCTAATCCGCCATGAAAATTTTCATGTTTGGTGAGATGTAATCCACTTGCCCCTAGTTAAAATAAAAGATCACACATTTTTCAAAAAGTGTTTCCTTAAAAACCAACAGTAATTAAAATATAGTGGCTGAAGAGTCATATTTCTTGAAACCATGGATGGATAGGTAGGTAACAGCTACAGGTACATATACTGATATTAAAATACCTATCATACTATTCAGTAGAGCAAATTTTTCGTTATCTACTTACATGAGATACTCTATTTTTGGAACAACGAAAATAAGTTGCTCTATGATTGAGCAACATCACTGTAAATAGTAAACACATATAAAGAAAGAAAAAAACATGTACAGAGATATGTGATATTCTTATGTAACTATAGATTAAAACAGCTAACCAAGAAGAAGATATAGTTGTTTCCCTTATATAGAGACATAAACATCAAAAGACAAAAATATATCAGGAATAGATTTTGTCACAATTCATAGAAGATCAATTATTTTAAAATTAACCAAATATATCAGCTTTCAAACACATAGAAAAGCTAAACAATATGTAACTTTTCCTTAATATAAGTATCACAGAGACTGTAACACCATAAGTAAAATTTTTTATTTCATTTTGTAATAAAATTTGAATAAATAATCTTATTGGTTGCCCAAAACAAATTTAACGTCAAATTGCTGTATCTGACTTAAGAGACAGACATTTTCTTTCCCCTAATTTCACTGCCTTACAAAATATTTTGTTGGTATCCTTCCCCCCTTTTCTGAAATTTATATGTAAAGTTTTTAAATACTTCAGTTTCATTTATTAACCAAAGCTACTCTATAAAAGTGTCCACTATCAAGAAGCAGTCATTACAAGAACCTTGCAATGAGCAGCTTTACAAGATAAACTAAAAACAAAATGAATTCAAATATTGCTATTAGAAATTGGTGCAGGACCAAGAACAAATATAAGATTAATATTCTCAATACGTACCAATTATCATTGCCATGGCACTGCTATTACACAGGCCCAGGGCAGACAAAATCTGGCTCATAATCTGTTGGTTGGCTAAAACTAAATCAGCAACATATGCAGGAGATCCTTGAATACTGGTACTGCTTCCATTACCATCTTTTCCTCCTGAGACTTTCTCTTCATCCGAAACACTATCTGTGGTATTGGTGGTCACAGACACTCTTGCACTGTATTCCCTATTGTCTGAAAGAGGCAACTGTACTAAAATGTTAACCAGTTTCAGCAAATCAAACATGAGTTGATCTCTCGTCATTTCACCACAAACTGCTTTTGCATCACCTGGACGAATAAGGTTGGCAAAGAGTCCCCCAAAGCATGCTCGAGCACCCACTGAGCTATCGGATCCACTTCGAGAGATTACTTTGTCTGAGCAAGTGATGTAATGGTGCACTAAAAAGGTGACAGACTCTATCACAGCAGAAATAGTACTAACTGAAACCATTTCAAAATTCTGTTCCAGAGTGAATTCTAGGAGCTTCACTTGGGCATCAAGTGGTCCTTGGCCTGTCTGGAAGGCTCCCCTGCAGAAAAAGAGAAGATTAAAAATTAATCCATTTTAAGTAATTTTGGAAGAAACAACCACCACAATATAAGAAAGCTAAACAATAAAATAAACTCCTGGTATTCACTCTTTCATCAGTTGCCACCTCTTCTTAAGTCCTTCTACTTGTCTCTTTTGTAGACAAAATTACAAATGACTTCCCTTCCAGACAGAAAACTAAGGGACAAGTAAACAAAAAAGTGATTTTTAAGAAGATGAGCTCCAGATTAAAATATTTCAATATCATATAGCACTCCCTATAATGGAAAGATCTTTGGTTTCTCACATCCTCAAATATTGCTATTTTAAACATTCCCTACTGATTGTGATTCTCAATAATTAAAAGTCAAACACTTCTTATGCATCAAAACTGAATGTTCTTGAACACAGACCTAAGATGGCGGCTAGGTGAGACAGGGTAAAAAAACATCTCCATGAAAAATACTAGATAAAAACCAGAAAGTGACCCAGAATACCAGTTTCAGCGATGCACCAGCTGGACAAGGTCTGCTAAAACCACAGGGACCGTGCACTTGGTGAAACTGGAAGTCTGCATTCTGAAACAAGTGAGTAAGCCGGCTGAAAGTCCCACGGCCATGCTGGGATGTGGGGAAACCGGGGGTTGGCTTTGGAGACGGACTAGTTTAAAAAAAAAAAAAAAAAAAAAAAACCCAGGCTGTTACGACGGTGAGAACCACGCAGTGAAGCACGGCAGGAGTGGGCTATGCCAACCTTTCGGTGTCTGGTCCAGAGGATAGACCGCTGCTGATTCCCTCAGGCCAGGGGGGCAGAGGGGAGAGCCAAAAGGAGAAAGAAACCGCGCTGCTTGCAGCTGGCTTCCCAGTGGGCTGGAGACACTCCTGCCCGGGGCCGTATCCACAGCCCAGAGCCGCTCCAGGAAACCCAGTGTGACGGGGAGTGTATCCCATGGCACCGCACACATGCCACAATATCAGCCGTGGACAGTCGCCTTGGGTGCACACACACCTAGTTGTCCCGGAGCTGGGAAGGCGGAGCTGTGCAAAGGGGGGGGGGGTGGAGACGCTCCATTCAGCCATCTTTGCATCAGGCTGGGAGCACCCCTGCATGGCCCGGCAGCATGGGGTTTCCATTGAGGGACGGCACGCACTTGTGACGTAGCACAGCCTTCCCTCAGCAGAGGTCCTGGAAGATCACGGCTGAGAAGGGGGGCCCGCTTGGAAAACCCAGGGACACCACATCAATGCTGGTGACTTGTGGGTCAGAGGAAGAGAAAATCTGGGGCAAAACTGAAATGAAGGCTTAGACTTTTGCAACAGCCCTGAATCTCTGGGAACACCTGGGAGGTTTGAATACGAAATCTGCCCTGCCTCTCAACCCACCCAGACACATGCCCCACATTCAGGGCGGACAGCACCAACAACACACTCAAACTGAGTTCACCAGTTGAACCCCACAAGAATCATTTCCCCACACACCACAAAGACAAAGTTGAGGAGAACAGACTTGAGGGGAATAGGTGACTTGCAGATGCCATCTGCTGGTTAGTTACAGAAAGTGTACGCCACCAAGTTGTAGTTCTGAAAAATTACATTGGTATTTTTTACAACTTGAAAGAACCCTATCAAGCAAAGCAAATGCCAAGAGGCCAAAAACAACAGAAAATCTTAAAGCATATGATAAAACCAGATGATATGGAGAATCCAATTCCAAACACCCAAATCAAAATATCAGAAGAGAATAGTACTTGGCACAATTAATCAAAGGACCACAATCAAAGAACGAGAGCATGGCACAGGATATAAAGGACATGAAGAAGAGCATGGCACAGGATATAAAGGACATAAAGAAGACCCCAGAAGAGCATAAAGATACTGCAAGAGTAAATAAAAAAATAGAAGATCTTATGGAAATAAAAGAATCTGTTGGCCAAATTAAAAAGACTCTGGATACTCATAATAGAAGATTAGAGGAAGTTGAACAATGACTCAGTGTCCTAAAGGGCCACAGAACAGAAAATGAAAGAAAGAAACAATGGAGAAAAAAATAGAAAAAATCGAAATGGATCTCAGGGATATGACAGTAAAATAAAACATCCAAATTTAAGACTCATTGGTGTCCCAGAAGGGGAAGAGAAGGGTAAAGGTCTAAAAAGAGTATTCAAAGAAATTGTTGGGGAAAACTTCCCAAACCTTCTACACAATATAAATACACAAAGCATAAATGCCCAGCGAACTCCAAATAGAATAAATCCAAATAAACCCACTCCAAGACATATTCTGATCAGACTGACAAACACTGAAGAGAAGGAGCAAGTTCTGAAGCAGCAAGAGAAAGCAATTCACCACATACAAAGGAAAACGTAAGACTAAGTAGTGACTCAGCGGCCACCATGGAGGTGAGAAGGCAGTGGCATGACATTTAAAATTGAGAGAGAAAAATTTCCAACCAAGAATACTTTATCCAGCAAACTCTCCTTCAAATTTGAGGGAGAGCTTAAATTTTTCAAACAAATGCTGAGAGAGTTTGCCAATAAAGACCTGCCCCACTTCAGATACTAAAGGGCCCTACCGACAGAGAAAAAAAGAAAGGAGAGGAGAGAGATAAGAGAATTTAACAGACATATAGAACCTTACATCCAAATCACCAGGACACACATTTTCTCTAGTGATCACGGATCTTTCTCCGAGTGACCATCTGCTAGGACATAAACAAGCCTCATAAACAAAAAAAAAAAAAAATTTAAA